>NW_024372036.1:5758138-6358138 GCF_014805655.1 Passer montanus
GCCCGGGGGGGGCGATGTGGGGGAGGGATCAGAGGCCGGTAATTTATTGCATCGCTTTTAATATCCGAAAGGCTGGCTTGTTTGCCGAAGCTCCCGGCGCTCCGTCGGTGCCATCGGCTCTCGCAGAGTTTTTTTTTTTTTTTTTAAACCCCGCGTAGCCCTCCCCGCTGGCTGCCGCTGCGCTGCCGCTGCTGCTGCTGCCGGCTCCGTGGCTTGTGCAGTGGAAACTGGCAGGCTGCCAGGCGGAGCTCGGAGGTGGAAAAGAGTAAAGGCGCCAAAAGGGAACTCGTGCGCCGCTGCAATTCTCCTCCCGGCCCGCTTCCTGGCTCGCTGCAGCCGCCGGCCCCGCCGGGCTTCCTCCGGGCGCCCCCCACGCCCCTCGCCGAGGCTTTCCCCTCGCAAACCCGCCGGCAGGCACCCCGGGGCCATGGGGGTGGAGAGGGAGGGGGGAGAGCAGGCTGCCCTGTCCCGGGTGGCGCTGCCATCGCCTCCTCTTTCCCCCGGAGGCACGGAGAAGTGGAGTCTTCCTCTTCCTCCTTCTCCCCCTCCCCGCGGGCATCGGGTTTTTCTCGTTTCCACGCCAGCAGCGTGTTAACAAAACTTTGCTGCTGCTGGCGTCAATGGCTGCCAAAAGTCTGTTGACGTTGCGAGGGAGACCCAAACGTTTCCCTTTTTAATCAGCTGCCCGAGCAGTGCGGTGTGTGCCTGTGCCTGCCTCTGCGGCGCGGGGCCGGCGGGGCGCGGGCAGCGCGGGAGGTGGGTGGGTGGGTTTTCCCGGCACGGCTCGGCACGGCACGGCACGGCTCGGCTCGGCACGCCGGGGCCCCGCTGGGCAGCACGCCGGGAGGCAGGTTAGTGCTTGCAGGCGCTTTTCACAACTGGTTTCACACGGCGGCATCGCTGCGGAACCGCGTGTGCGTTGCGCGTCTCACTCTCTTCCACCCACCCCGCGCCTCCCTCCCTCCCTTCCTCCCTCCCTCCCTCCTCCGTGCATCACCGTCTATATTTAGCCGCAAATGGCTTTATCGGCCAGACACCTCCCGGAGGAAATGCCGTGCGCGCTCCGGCTGCCGAGCCCCGCTCCGCGCCCCGCCGCGCAGCGCAGCGGGGGCGGCCGGGGGGGCTGCGGCGCCCTGGGGCGCGCTGGCGGTGGCCCGGTGGGTGACAGGAGGAGGGAGGGAGGGAGAGACGTGTCCTCGGTTTCCTCCGTGCGCTGGGGCGCTCAGCCCGCCGTCGGGGTTGCATAACGGGAGCGGCTGCGCCCACCCCCGCGGAAGCCGGGTGTATAAATAGGTGCGGTGCCCCCCACGCCCCCTCCGCTGTCCCCCCCGTCCCCGCAGCGCAGAGCGCTTGTGGCGCTGCCGGCGTTTGGCCGAGCCTCTGTGAGCCGGTATCCCCGACCGGCAGCTGCTGGTGGGGAGGGAGAGGAGTGGGGGGAGGGAGAGGGTGTGCGAAGAGTTAAAAGTCTGCTGCTTGTTGCAATGAAATTATGGCTGGCAGTGGCGCCGCTGCTCGTTCAGCAGACCTCCACTTTTAAACAGTTCACAAGAAGTTCATCAGGGCGGCGATGATTATAGCTGCACACACGCGCGCACCCAGCGGCGAGGGGTGGCTTCGGGGAAGGGGCTGGCAGCCTCGGGGGCCAGGGCTCTGACCTGCCTGGTGGCCCTGGGACATCCCACCACATCCCTGCGGCCGGGCGGGTTTTGCCCTTGCTCGGGTGGTGGTGGCTGTGGGACATGGGGCCTCCAGATTACCCGCTGTTGGCTGGGGAAGCTCTCACTCCCCCCATGCAACTTCAGCGTTTCGCTATCTGCACGTGTCAGGGGATTGATGGGCTCTAGTTCAGGCACCTCGCCTTATCTTAATGATACATTTCCAGCGCAGGCAGCCCCTCTGAGGAGCCGTGGCCCCAAAGGGAAGCTGGGCACAGAGAGCCGGGACTGTGCCGTGAGGCTGAGCCGGTGTCTGTCCCTTACAGATGAGGCGGCGCACGGGGTGGCTGCTAACCTTACGTAAAACCCTAAATCACTCTCTCCATGCTGCTGCTGCCTCTATTGAAAACATTACGAGCGGCGCATCTGGAAACCAGTAAATCTGTCCAGAAAACGTCTTTCCAGTGAAATAACTCCTTTTGAATGATAGCGCGGTAACTAACCTCCGTGGATTTTTGTTTCCTCGCGGCGATTTGTGCGGACTTCATTAGGAAAAGCTAACCGTTGTGGAGAAAGGAGGGTCAACGCGCTGTTTCATTAATATACATTTGTTCCAGACGTGGAGTTTTGCACAAAAGGCCTCTCTGAGGGGAGAAAAAAGTGTTGGGGAACAAGGCTTTCCTGCCGTTTCAGTTCTTAAACCTCTCTGAACGTGTGTGAAGTATTGTGTTAAAGGCCCAATCTGGGCTTCTTCCCTATTAAATGCCAAAGTGATCATTTGCATATTTTGTAGCCTGACAAAGGAAATGAGTTTGCTGGGGAAGCATGGATGCTTTGGGAGACGTTAGGCATTAAACTCCCAGTGGTCAATCGCCCGTTACTGGCTTGTGTGTGTGTAAAAGGAGTATCATGCCTCCCGCTTAAAGGCTTCTATTTTTGTGAGAGAGGAAGAGCTGAGGGATATCCTGTGCATTAAAGGCTCCCCCTACTTATTAACCCAGCATTTAGCAGCAGGATGCAGGCTGAAGCTCAGTCAAAAGAAACGACTCAACCTCCGAAGAGCAATTAAAATCTTGCACTGGAATAAATCATGCGCCGCGATAATCCTGTTAATAAAACGCAGCTTGTCCTGACACTTTGCTCATGCAGCAAACTAGAATTTAATGCCAGCGGAGGTGGCATTAGGCAAGGTAGAGGGGAGGAAAAGCCTTTCCCTCTCTGCCACTGGACGTGAAAACGTGGTTACCTTTCACCTGCCTCTCTGGCTGCACACGGCGCCGATCCTCTTGGACTGCTAATACTTCTCCAGTGAGCCCGCTAATGATTTCTTTCCCTGGAGTGAGCAGGCATCATTGAATTACTGAAAGCACTCGCAGCAGCAGCAGCAGCAGCAGCACAGCAGCTCCAATGCAGAAGTCACCAGGGCTCCTCGCTTAATCAAATCAAGGGGTGGGGAGCTCGCCAACCCACTTACTATTTTTAACCCCTTTCTCCAAGTTAGTCGTGTGCAGACGCTAAAAGGGAGGGTTTTATTTAGATGCCTTCTGTAGCAGCGTCTCTTCAGTTTTAAGTCCTCGTGTAAAAGCCTTGTCAGCAATCAGCGTAGCTAATACACACGGTATGTGGTTGTTCTTGCCATGCTCTCCTGCTCCCGTGTGTTCATAATGCTCTTGTGAGCGCCTGTGGGCTGTTTGAATGTCCCCCCATGCTCACGGGGTCTCCCTCCTTGGTTCAGTCTATGTGAGATGAAGATTTGGGGACTGGTGTGGACTTGGCCAGCTGAGTCATTTCTTGTGGAAATGAAATGCTGTGGAGAAACTTTTATTTGTCGATAGTCTGGAACGATTCTTAATTTTCTGGATGTGCGCTGGGGAAAAGATCCATCTCCTCTGACCTATAAATGCCCTCAATTTGCTCCTTTATTGCCGGGTATCTCCCTTAGCGGTTAACGTAGGCAGCTCACTCCCCGCACCAATCCTGCATTCATTATTAATTACCCGGAGGGAGGCTGGCTGCTCCGCTGTGATGTTTGCACTTCCTCCTAGACAAATCTCCTCAACTTTTTTTTTCCTTTTTTTTCCTTCTTCTTTTCTTTTTCTTAATAGAATATAAAACCGTGAAGAAAAGCGTTGATTTTTAAGAAGACGTCATGCTTTCTGCAACTCCCCTGTATGGCAACGTTCATAGCTGGATGAGCAATGAAAGGGTCCGCATGTGTGGAATTAATGAAGACAGGTAAATATTTAAGCTTCTGGCAAGTTAAACCACACTGTAATTCTGCAGAGCAAGGTCTCGGAGTTTGCTCGCTTCCCTAATACTGGAGCAGAAAGCTGCCACCTTGAATTGAGATCAGCCCAGCTTGGAGGGAGGGCAAAGGGAGAGAGCCAAGACGTGCCTGAGAGCAGTAGAGCAGATGCTGATTTACTATGGAGCAGGCAACCTGGGTCAGTGAAGTGGGGACGCACCCAAAGCAACCTTTGAATGTTCTTTTACAATTAATTTATTATTTTGCATTCGTGAAGGGGAATTAAACCAAATAGTGCATGTTTTCTTGGGGTGATTCTCTGCAGCAGAGGTGCTCGTGCCTGCAATTTGGTGTTCCCTGCCTTTGGACCAACAGCTTGTTATGTGAAATAGGATCAGTAGTGTCTGTCTCCCACAAGTGAATTTCTCCTCCTCCCCACCTTTTTTTCCTGCTGAATATAATTCAATTGATTATCAAAATTACAGTGTTTGATGGGATGACATAGGGACTGGCAGGTGTCCCCTTCCCTTAAATCCCAGCTCTTTAAGAAGCAAAATGATGCTGGACAGAAGCTGCAGATGCGCCTCCAGTTCTCTGTGCCAGATTTGTGTGGTTTTAGTGCTTTTCTCCCTTCTCATTCTCTGTTCTCACAGTTGTGTGAAAAGCCTCCAAAAAGCTGGTGGAAGTTTTTGGTCTTTGCAGGGAATACTATTTGCAAACATCAGCTGAAGGAAAACAGCCAAGCATCTCACTTTGCTTTCTCACCCTCCCTCCCCACTTTCCTCCCAGTTGTTCAGGGATAATAACTGTATGTGCTACTAGCAGGGAAGGTGAATCTTTTAAAAACAAATGGGTTAAAATCACATTTCTGCTTTATGGTGATGATATGCCTTTAAGCACTTCGATTGAAAGGAGTTCTTTTGGGTAATGCTGAAACTTTCCTTCTGCTGCATGTCAGTGATTTTTATCCCTGGGATTTGAAATTTGGCACTAAGGTATATTCTTTATTGGTGATTTCTGTGATAACAAGTCCCAGAGCTGCAACACTGGTATGGCACAGATGTGCAGCTTCCTCTTAAGCATGGAAGAGCTGATGTTCATATGATATTAGTGTGTTTGTTTTAATTTTATCTTCAGCAGTGTTTATGGATGGTATATGAGCAGCGTATGTTTAAAATGGGGTATTCTCCCCCTGGAAAAAGGAAAGGGCAAGGAGCAAAAGAGAAGACCTTGACAAAAACTGCTTGATTTGGAAGAGGTTGCTCTGAGATGTACTTGGTGTGTTCTTGTTGTCAAAATCCTTTATGCTTATTTTCAAATAGTCCTTGCTTTTCAAAGTAGTCAGCATGTATGGGTACAAAGAAGGATAAATATATTATCTCATGGGACTTCTCTAGGGGAATCAAAATATGGAGGTGATATGATATTGCACTGATCTGAGTTGCACAGGATGTTTTCAGATAGTAAGCTTCTGTTTTTCAATAGGAAAATTCCCGTTAATGATGGTGATGCACCGAAAAGCAGACTGGAGTTGAGGGAGGAAAATCACCTGAATCACAGTGTGGTAAGAAGTTACAAGCTTGGTGCTGCAGATAAATTTGTGCCTGTCCTCCCCACCGTGACTCCTGCCCCTGGCTGTTATTACATGATCCATTTGGAGAAATAGTTAAAACACCTTCCTGTTGCAGCCCTAGTGGGCTTGGGCACATTCAGGTTGTTTGTGTGAAACAGTGAAGTTGGAGCTTTGTTTATTTATCTTGTTAATATCTTGATTCTTTGTGATATGTGTTGTTGTATGACAGATTGTTAGTTTTGCTGTTACGAGTATTGCAGAATACCAGCATGTGTGACAAAAATAGGTCATGTAATCATTAAGAACACCAACGTTCCGGCAAAGTTGGTGGGGTTTTCTTTCCTTTGAGTCCACATGGGGAGCAGCAGTGGGAAGGAAATTTGATGGCAGACCTTTCTTCGTGCTGCATCCTCAGATGCCTTGCCCCATGAATCATGTGGCTGTGATGAGCCCCTGAGCAGAGCTGCGGTGGAGGGAGAGGTCCTGGAGGAGGATGAGGATGAGGAGGAGAGGCACTCAGTCCTTCTCTTTCTGGTCTCCATGCCACAGCCCATGTCCTCTTGCTCTGGGAGGGCTGGGACTGAAGAGCCAGTTGCACAGGAGCAGTGTCTCAGCATTGTCTCTGGGCCACTCCTGGCTCTTGAGTCCTCACACCTTTGTTCCTGGCTGTGTTTGAATTTTGGGTTTGGAGAGATTGGTGTTGATGTTTGTGGTGTTATACATATTACTCTCTAGGTTCCCGTTCTCCCATTTTCCAGTGTAATCACCCTCTGTACGTTTTCACAACAAACAGCATGTTTGCATTGTTACTGTTTCTCGTCCAAAATGCTGATCTATCTGTAGCTTGAATGGTAGTTGTGTTAGTGAGATGTGAGAGTAACATGCTTCTTGTTCTGTAAAGGTGGATGCAACTACAGCACATCGCATCGACAGTCTTGCAGCCCTGAGTATGGACAGGTCTGGGCTCATGCGAGAAGGACTCAGAGTGCCCAGTAGCATTGTCTATTCCAGCTTGTGTGGACTTGGCTCGGAAAAATCGCGGGATGCTACGGGTTCGATAGCCAGCCTGGGATTTACTCCTGAAAGAAATCCAGAGATACAGTTCAAGTCTAATCCCCCCGAAGCGGTGGAAAGCGCAGCTGTCTCTGGAAAAGCCCCGAACGGCTTCAGCGCTATATACAAAACACCACCTGGAATACAAAAAAACTCTGTCCCAACAGGGGAGACACTGGGTTTGGACCGAGCTGCAGGTGACAGGCAGAGTCCCCTCGGTGTCAATGGTGCTAGTTACCTAAGGCTCCCCTGGGTAAACCCCTACATGGAGGGTGCAACGCCCACCATATACCCTTTCCTTGACTCACCAAATAAGTATTCGTTGAACATGTACAAGGCATTGCTACCTCAGCAGTCCACCTACAGCTTACCGCAGCACCTGGCTTACTCTCCCGTATGTACGAACGGTGAACGTTTTTTATACCTGCCTCCCTCCCACTACGTTGCCCCTCACATCCCTTCGTCGCTGGCGTCGCCCATGAGGCTCTCGACTGCTTCAGCTTCTCCAGCAATCCCACCTTTGGTGCACTGTCCGGATAAGAGCTTGTCGTGGAAGATGGGTGTGAGCCCGGGCACCCCGGTTGACACGCACGCCTACCCTCACATCCAGAGCAGCAAGCAGCCCCGGGTCCCCACCGCCAAGCCGGCCCCTGCCAACTTGCCAGGAGATCCTGCTCTCCTGCTGCCGCACTCGCCCCGGCCATCTCCCCGCCTCCCCCTGCCTGCCCAGGTTGGGGATGCCTATGCTGATTTCCACAAACATTTCCCCAGGATCACCACCTCTCCCTCCTCTGCTGTTACGCTCCCAAAGCCCTACGTGAACATCGGCAGTGAATTTCCACCTGCTCGCCTCTCCAATGGGAAGCTTCCCAAAGGCAGTGATGCTGGGGAGGCACCCCTGCCATCTGCCCCCCATGCACGGAAAGCTGGCCACGACCGGAAGGACAGCAGGTCTCCCCCACTCCTGGAAAAGCAGACCCCAACCAAAGATGTCACCGACAAACCACTGGACTTGTCAGCGAAAGTGGTTGATGCGGAAACCGCTGGCAAGTCGGACCATGGTAAGAAAATTATGCCAACAGTGCTGGTGCATGGAAGGGCAGGAGGGGGGACACACTTGCCAGGCGGTGACATCGTTCAGAAAGAAACCATTTCTCCCGGGAACAGCTGCCCCATCTACAGACCCGAAATCATCAGCACGGCGCCGTCCTCCTGGATCGTTCCTGGTCCCAGCCCCAGTGAGGAGGCTGGGAAGAATGTCCAACTGAAAAACAAGGCACTGGACTGGGTTATGCCACAGCCGCGGAGTTCCTCCTGCCCCAGGATGGGTGGCACGGAAGCGGTGGTTGGCAGCGTGTCGGGGACAGTGTCAGCAGGGGGACGGCCAGCGTCAGCGTCACCCGCTCCCAATGCCAACGTGGATTGCGCCAAGACGGCCCGGAGCTCTGCGGAGAGCACCGCCTCAGTCATACAGCACGTGGGGCAGCCCGTCGCCACCCCTGCGAAACACAGCAGTAAGGTGGCCAAGTCCTGTGGTCAGGAAGCCAACTTCAAGGCGGCCGAGACTGCCCTGGCCTCCAGCCCCATCTTCCTGCCGCCCAACGAGGCGTTTCGCTCCCCGCCTCTGCCCTACCCCAGGAGCTACCTCCCGTATCCAGTGCCGGAGGGGATCGCCATCAGCCCTCTCACCCTCCATGGCAAGGGACATGTCTACCCTCACCCTGTCTTGCTGCCCAACGGCAGCCTCTACCCCACCCACCTGGCTCCCAAACCCGGCCTCCCTTACAGCCTGCCAGCCGGGAGGGGGGAGTTCATGACCTACCAGGATGCGCTGGGGGTGGGGATGGTGCACCCCATGCTGCTGCAGCATTCAGCTCTGGAGATCAGCAAGGAGGAGAAGACAGAGCGGAGGTCACGGTCTCACGAGAGGGTCCGCTACGAGGACCCGGCTCTGCGGGGCCGACTGCCGGAGCTCCTGGAGAGTGGTGGGAAGATGCATTTCGAAATGCCCAGTGACAAGGGCGTGAAATTGCACCAGAACTCTGGCCATAGTAAAAACTCTGCAAAAAGCGACAAACACCTTTTCCCGGATCTTCTGCGAGACGAGCAAGAAGCTAAGAGCGAAGCAAATGTAACGAAAGCCAGCTTTGCTACAGAAAGCAGTAATCAGACTAATGACCCTACAAAGCACAAGGTAGAGCAGGCGTCTCAGCACAGAGATTTTATTGTAATGAGAGAGGAGTTTGGAAGAAATAATGATGTTCACGAAACCTATAATTTCAAGCAAGCCCAGAGTTCATCAGTGTTCGGCTTAAGGAAAGAAGATTTATCTGTGAGCCAGCCTAAAGAGAGAGTGGCGGTCCAGCCATCTCCTGTTTTCTTGGAAAGCGCGCACGAGAGCGATGCTCCGGCTCTGGCTTTTGGCAAGGTGCAGGAGGACGCGAAGCCATTCTGCATGGGGACCGCGCCGCCGAGCATCGATGCCAGCCAGACCTATACCAAAGACGGAGCCGACGACGCGGAGTCTGCTGATGGCAAAACACTGAAACCCAAGCCGTCCAAATTGGCCAAGAGGATCGCAAACTCTGCCGGTTATGTAGGTGACCGATTCAAGTGTGTGACGACCGAACTCTACGCCGACTCCAGCCAGCTCAGCCGCGAGCAGCGGGCGCTGCAGGTGAGTCCAACAACCGCCGCGCTTCTTGTCGTTATTTCTCTGTTGCAAGTCACAGTTGAGTTTTTAAAGTTGAAAGAAGAGACACAGGTGGGGAGACCAGAAAATTTTTTTTGTTGGGGCGTACTCGCCATAAATGGTTTTAAATAGCAAAGTAAGTTTATTAATGAGAGCGAGACGATGTAAAGAATAGTATGTGTGGCTTGTAGGAATGTATGGGCTAGCCAGCTTTAAAGGGCTTTTACTAAGATCTGATACAAATGTTGTTAATGCATGTTAATGCAATGTTTGTGCAGTTTCGAGGGGAGTCGGACAGGCATGCATGTTACCCTGGCGCTGGCTGTAATTTCTGAGCTGGCCTGCGGTGCCAGCCAGCACAGCCTACCCAGAAGTTTTGATTAGTATGCCAAATGTGCCGTTGGATGCTGAGGAGTTGCAGTCATGCATTAGTGGGTCTCAGGCAACGTTGGTTCCAAGTGAGCGCCTAGGGAAGAGTAGGAGTGGTATTGAGGTTGATGCTAAGGGATGATAGACAGATATTGTGTAGGAATATTCTTAGGGTGTTTTACTTTTAATGAAGGGATGAGTTAAGCCAAATTGTTTTGCATTGTTAAGAAAAGAATTGGTTTATGCTTATAAAAATGGATGAAATTATCTAAATGATCCATTGAGTGCCCATTTTAATTACATAGATGGAAGGATTACAAGAGGACAGTATTTTATGTCTACCTGCTGCTTACTGTGAGGTCAGTTCTTCAAATTTTTATTACTAGACTCTTACATAAACCTTTGAGTTAAATTTCATTTCCAAATACACAAAGGGAAGTTTGTGGGCCATGGTCGTCTTTTATTCATTGTACGGTTTTGTGTTGTTGTTTTTTTTTTTTCTTTATAATTCTATTTTATTTTGTTTCTTTTTGTTTTTGTCTCTTTTTACCTCCAAAATGGAATGTTTTTGTTATATATATAATATACATTTATATATAATCTTTTATATATATATATACTTATATATGAAAGAATTGTGTGGCTATTTGCTTATAAGATGCTAGAACACTGATTTAAAAGTCAGGTGTGTTAAAATCCTACCCTTAGCTGTTTATCTGGTTTTGAGTCAATTTTTTTTTGGAAATGCTTTCATATAAGGTAAGGTAAATGAAGTAGTTTTTATTGCAAGACTTTTTTTTTTTATATCAATTCTCTTTCTAGCGTGCAATGATGCGCTTCTCAGAGTTGGAGATGAAAGAGAGAGAAGGCCAAACAGCTACCAAAGACTCAGAGGTCTGCAGATTCAGCCAGGCAGATTGGGAAAACTTGAAAGGAAACAGTGAAAAGAAGCCAAAGTCTGTTGCTCTGGAAGATGCCATTGCTGACCAAAATGACAATGACAGATGTAAGCGAATTTAGATGGCTTTCTGAAGCGTGTATGTGTCTCTTTGCCATGGCAGCTTGCAGCAAAGCAAGCAAAGCTCCGTGTTCTCGCTGTGTTGCTGGTGAAAGTCACTGACCTCATCCTCTGCAGGTGCTGAGTTGCCGTGGCTGGTACCCTCTGTGCTTGTTTTGGGGCTTGCGAGTTCCTTGTTGCCATTGCACCTGCTTTTCAGGAGATAGTTACTGTCTGTCACTGCCTTAGAGAGATCCTTCTTTTAACTGATGGGGTGCTGCCTCAGCCAGTGAAAGCAAAGGTCCAAGGTTCTGTTTTAAATACAGAAAGGGTATGGGGGAAGACAGAAAAGCAAGAAGGAGTTCAGCTTCCTGAGGTTGCAGCAGCACTGAGATACGCCAGTATTGCAGACTGCAGAACAAGGATGGAGGACAGAAGAGTGAAAGGAAGTGGGGAGGGATGTGATCTGCCAGGCTTATCCATAAAAGCTGGCAGTAACAACTCCAGATGACAAGAAGTTACTTTTCCTGTGACTTCTGCTGCGGTGGCTGGGAGGTTTGTGAGGCACAGGTTCTTGCAGGCAGAGTCTGTGAAACTCCCTGTGGGGCTGTCTGTTCCCTCTAGGCTGTCACAGGGTGTCAGAGGGCTATGGAAATGCAATGTCCTAAAAGCAAGATAAAAATTTAAAAATGGTATTAGGGGATTTTTTACTATATGCAAGAAAGATTACTTCTTTTTTGTTTGCACTCTTGGTAAGCATATGGCTTCTGTCATATGCTTCCACCTTTTTTTTGTTTGTTTTGTTTTACCTAGGTATTTAAGGAATGGATCAGTTCCTTCTGTTGCTACTTTGTTTTGAACAACTCAGAAAAAAAGATTATGCTGAAAGCATTGCAAAACAAGGGGAATTGTACTGCAGACTGCACTGTGTGTATGTGTGGCTGTGTAACTCAGTGGTTAAGTGTGCTCTTTGGTAGGTGGAGATTCATGAGTAGGGCTAGTAGAAAATTTCATTCAGACAATTTAATAACTTTGAATGATTGTTCTGGTCTTTGGTTAATGCTTTTGGCAGACAGCATGCTGATCAATTGTACTTGCTCGGTTACTCACCTAAACTCAAGTTACTGTGGCACTGCTATCACTGAAATGACAGGCTCAACAAAAATTGGCAGGGCAAAATAGCAAGGGAAAGTTTTAATTGTGGAAGTGGAGAGGGTAGCAGGGTGGGGAGAGGCAGGCTGAGCCTCTGGAAGCTGGGCAGCCTTTTCCTTCTCCAGGCTGTATCGAGGTGGCTGCGGGGAGGAGGGCACAGCTGCCTTGGCAGTCCCTGTGCTAAAGCTGAGAGCTGGGCAGGCTGCTGCCCTGGCTGTCCCCTTTGCAGCCTTCCCTGCTCCTCAGGGATGCCCTGGTGATGGCCTCTGTTAAATTCCACCCTGGGTGTGCAGGGGAGCCAGAAGAGCAGCAGCAGTCCTGCTGACTGGTTCTGGCTGCAGAGAGTTCAGCAGAGGGGGGATGATGGGCTGTGGAGTTGAGAGGGGGCACAGGGGATTAACAGGGAGGGAAGGCAGGCTTGCTCAGGGACCTGGGGCTGCTTGTGGGGGGCTGTGGAGAGGATGAGTGTAGAGCATAATTGTATGCTGAAACCCCTCTTCCTATCCTTGCAAAAGGCTGATGATATGGTTTGTCTGTAAATTCACCATTTAGCGAGATCTCTGGCACTTGAATCTGCTGGCTAAAATTTGTTTGAGACTGTTAAATAACTGTTGGAAGCAGGGAAAGTGTGTTCAGTCTTATGTTAGTTCATTCCTTTCCTCCGCTAATTAGCTCTGACTTAACAGGCTATTTCAGACTTTGGCCAAATGTCTAAACTCCTAAAAGCACGGATCTGTTCTGCTGAGGGAGCTCCTTTTTTTTGTACGCCCGCCTGGGCAGCAGCAAATACTTACCAGTACAGATTCAGGTCTCAGTAAAAGTTTTTTATCGTGGTGGTTCACCTCCTGCCCCTCGGGATAGCAGCTGATAAATCAGGAAACCGAGTTTCACACCTCTTGAATGCCTCTACTGTGGTGGCTCGGGCTCTCTGCTGGGGCTTGAGCCACCAGCAGCCTTAATGCATCTCTCACTGAGCGACGGGCAAAGGGGTGATGAGCTCTGCCTTCTCTCCCCCTTCGCTGGGAGCCAGGGCTGCTGATCTTTTGCCTTCCCTTTGCCTTCAGTTTCTGACCACGCTGTTGGTGTGTTTGGCTTTAAAGCTCCTGAACGGGAATGAGCTGATGGTTTGCAGCCTCTTGTGTTTCCTTTCTGCCTCCTGCGAGCAATGTTGCTGTTGGAAAAGTTGTTTCCCCGTGTTTCATGTTTGTCTGGCGCTAGCTTGGAAATGAAACGGCCCTGCCTTTACCTGTGTGAGGAGGGAATTTGGGAGTGAAACCGGCAGGCTGTTCTGCCTGCACTGCCAGCACTTCACCTGCCTGATGTCGGCGGGGAAGGAGGAAACTGCATCCAAAACTGTGATTGTGGCACGGAGCCAGCTCCCAGGGCTCCCCTGCTGCCGCCTCGGCCGCGCTTGGCACGGAGCACCAGCGCTGATCGGGCCCTGGCAGCTGCCTGCCCCCTTGGCTCCTCTGAACCTGCCAGTGCAACAAAAGGCTAAATAACACCGGCAGGTGATGCTTACAGAGGCATTTGGTGGGATGGAAACTGCTTTTTTTTTCAGCTTGTCCTAGGACTTGCTGTTTTTCCTAGCTGCATTGCACATGTATAGACTCCTTTGGAAGCACACAATATCCGGTTCCTTAAACTTTTCCTCTGACTTGGCAGTGCGTGATTTTCTGTACTGGGAGTCTCTTAAGTTTGAGCATCGAGCCTCCTGAAGAAGGGTGGAAGAGGTGGGCTTTTGTTTAGTTTAGCTTTTTGTTTTGCCCTTTTTTTTTTTAAGGCCCAATTTAAGGCAGGTAGCCATGTTAGCTAATTAATGAGCAATTAAAGCCGATCAGTAAATTAGAAGTGCTTCAGTTCTCCCATCTCATCTAGGTTTTGCTGGGCATCTGAGACTGGGCATCTGAGAGCAGCCACAAAGCTGCTTTGTTGCCAAGGTGACTTGTAAATGTTGCTGAGGCAATGCTGCTCCAGTGCATTTTCATAGCACAAACATGATAAATTATGGGATGCATATGTCATGAGTCATAGGATTGTTCAGAGATCAAGTGATTTAAGCTATTGGCACGGACACACGCATCAATACGGGCACGTGATGATCGCATGTCGGTTCATAACAAAGCTCTTCCAGAGGTTCTGAAAATCACACCCGAGTGTGAAAGACTGAATGAATTCTACAAACTGAATTTCTTGACTGGGGAGCATGAGTTCACCTGTTTATTTAATTTTTTAGGATGGAAGACACTGCTTGTTTAAGCCTTAGCTGGGCAAAATTACCCTAATATATTAGAAGCCTGATCTTAAGGCATGAGGTCATAAGGAAGAAGTTAAGGCAGTTGATATGTGTGAAGGTAAATGTGCAAAACACGTTGCACAACTGATCTTAGCGTTGTAGTGAGGTGCCAGTGTCCCTTTGCATGGTGATGTCCTGCTTTTCTTTTTTCTTGCTGGGCTGTGTGTACACTGGGACAAATGAAAGATGGGGGCAGTAAACATGTCCTTTGCCCTGGTCAGTTATTACTTTCCTGCCACAGGACATAGTGGAAGAAAAAAAAAAAGTCTGTGCACTGAAAGTGGTGGTTGCTTGTTTGTGCAGTGTGGTAGGCTTGGGCTGAATGAAAAAATGCGGAAAGCTCACAAGAAGAAGAGGTACTTGGAGGGGAAAAGTGAAATCAGCTGTGTTTCCTCTGCCCCATGGGATACTCAGCTGAATTCTGAGGATATCTTAGGGAATTTCTTACTGTTGTTGGGATCTCCTTGCTTAATACTGGGTTTTAGCTTTTGGATAGTCATTACTGTTCTTGGATGAATAAAAGGTGCGTTGCATATAAGTGAGCGCAATGAGAGGTTGCTCCAGGGAAGAGGAAAGGCTGTTTTTAGATGCCATGTTATTTGAACAAAGGAATCTACAGCTTAAACACTAAGATGTGTTTCCTTGTTTGCATCGAATGGGAGGGTCTGGTCTTGTTGACAGCAGTTGACAGCAACAGGAAGATGAAAAAACGAAAGAAAGTTTTTTGGGTAGCGTGTTTGTGCGTGTCTGTAACTGCTCCTTGTGAGATTGTAACCCATGCACTAAGAAGATACTGCTTCAGACAGAAACCAGCTGTGAAGAAGCATCTTCTTAATTCCTCCTTTTTTCTAGATTGGTGGGACAGTGAGAAATGGTTTGAATTGTTGGTGCTGGTTGTCACAGCTGGTGTGAGACTGGCAAATACTGGAGGCTTGAGGAAGGAACACGTTTAAGAGTTTAATCTCCTTACTCATAGAGGTGTGTTGCTATGAGAACTCAGCATTTATCCTGTGTTTCTGGCTACCTCGCTACTGTTTGAATAATGATGAAATGAGAACTCCCAAGTATTTTGTTGTTGTTTTCTTCCTCAGGCAGAGAAAAGGATGTTGTAGATACATGGCACGGGAGGGGGGTGGTGGGAACAAAAGCAAATAAATTCTCCTCATCCTTGTTGGGCACGCACATTATGCTTATGTTGCTGTGCTTCTTGTTGACATTTGTATCTTAATTTGGGGAGACATTGCGTCTGATCCCGGTTGCTTGCAAAACAGTTTGAGGACGGAGCGGAATCCGGTGGTAAAATATTAATAGAGCCTGCTCTCCGTGAGGCAGCCGCAGCTGTGCCAGGGGGGAAAAACCTCTGGGCTTGCGACGTGTCCGTGCAGGCTGCGAGGAGAGCCTGGCAGCCCGTGTCCCCAGCAGCGAGTGACCTTTGTTCCTTGGCGCTGAAAATCCGGCTGCGGGAGCGCCGGAGCGCGCAGGCGAGGACACGTCCCGCGGCTCCCGGCTGCGCTCCCGCCTCGGTGCAGGCTGATTACACAACCGGGATTAGCGGGCGGAGATGCCGCTTCCCTAATGGTCTTAGTGCAGCCAGCGGGACGGATCGGGACGGATCGCAGCGCCGCGCGTGCAGCGGGCGGTCCTTGAGAGGGATAGAGGGATTTCTGCCTCGGAGCCGCGGAGATGGAGCTCTGCTCCCCCGAGGGTCCCCCTGGGATGTCGCCGGAGATGGAGCTCTGCTCCCCCAAGGGTCCCCCTGGGATGTCACCGGAGATGGAGCTCTGCTCCCCCGAGGGTCCCTCTGGGATGTCACCGGGCAGCAGAGTGTCACAGAGCTGCTGGCAGCCAGGATGAACCACAATAGGTGTGTGCTGTTGTTCCCAGCCCTGGAGGAAGGCTGGCAGTGACAAGCTGTTAGCGAGGTCTCTCCCCTCGTTATTTTTCAGCGCTCAACATCCCCGTGCCAAGTCCTCTTGCAGATAGAGAGGGAATTAATCTGCAGCAGGTTGCTTTTGGTGGTGGCAGGCTGGAATTAGCTTGCTGTTTCCTGCAAGCCGTAAAGATTAAGACCATCACCCCCCTGCCCCCCCCTACAGCCTGCTACTTCCTTTGACCCTGCAGGAGCTTCTCTGGGAATTGGTCAGGATGTGCCTGCCTTTTCTCAGGCCAGACGGTGTTAGGAGCAGGATAGCTATCCCAGTGTAGTGACTCTCAGCAGGAACCATGGCGTGGAGCTGCTGGTGCTGCTGGAGATGAGAAGGCTCTGAGGCAGCAGGGGCTGAGAGTGCCCTTACCTGATCTCTTCAGGGAAACTGACCACAGAAGTATAATGTTTCCTTATGAAAGGAGAAAAATAGCAGATTGCATTAAAAATGTAAAATGAAATCCGATAGACGCATTTATTTCTATTGTGATACTTAAAACGTGGCTGGGCCAGCTGCTTTTGTGCTGTGTGAAACAGGACTGCTGGTGCTTTTGGTGTGGTTATGGGGTACAGCTGTGGGGCGGTGTCCTCGTGCCAGATGTGCGAGCGCAGGGTGCTGCCAGATTCATTCTGATCGGGGGGACTCTGCCATGCAGAGGCACGGCCGCAGTAAGCTGAGATACCTGTTCTCTGGAACATCTCAGCGCTGTTGGCTGGAAGAAGTGTGACAAAGTGCATTTTAAAGTCTTGGAAGGAGCATGTGTTGGCCAGACGGCCTTGTGGAGAGAGAGGAGCATCGCTGAGCAGCGGAACAGCCCGCGCCTCCCGCTCGCCTGCAGAAAATCAGCTTTTGTTTTGATTTTTCTTGGCCGATATCTTGTGCTGTTTTACAAGCAGCCCTGCAGGCAGCTTCCCAAGCAGTGTAAAAATTATGCTGGGGTGTCTTCTGGTGCCGACAAACATTTCCAGAGCCCTTGGTGCTACTTGGAGCCATTTCCAGATTGTGGTGAGGAGAAAACTCATCGGGGAAATTTCCTCTTGCCATTCCCCCAGCCTTCCATTGCTGACAACAGGTATTTCGAGGATGGTCTTGAAACCAAGAGGGGTTGGCAGAGCTGTAGGAAGGGGAGGTCAAGATAAAGTGGGATAGAGTTGGCCTGCCTCCAGATGCTGCCAATGGTGGGTCTTGGAGGGCACGGGAAGGGAGAAGGGATTGCAGGGGCGCAGTGTCAGCCCTGATAAGGGGAAGAGAAGTTGAAGGCCAGGCTGGACAAGGGCAACCTGTAAAAATCTGGGTAAAAGGGAGAGAGGATCCACAGGAGGGAAGGGCAGCAGAGCTGTCAGGAGTCCAGGTAGAAAAGTAACAAATGTGTTTGCAGGAAGGGAAGTGAGAGAAGGAGGAAGGGCGAGAAGGAGGAAGAGGAAAAGGGACAGTGAGCCATGGGGAAGCAGGATGGAATATAGAGTGTGCCAAACAGTGGCAGAGGTGTGGAGTGTTGGTCAGACAGAGGGCTAAAACATGTGAGAACCCCAACTTGTTTGTGGGAATTGTAAATAAGAGCTGATTATCTGTGTTGAAGTCTGTACTGCATCTCTGCCTAACCTTGCCTTTGCTGGTTTGGTTAAACCCAAGAAAATAACGTTATTCAAGATGGTGATTAAGTGTAATTTTAAATCAAGCATCCATTTAAAATTGCATAGGCTGTCTCTGAATTTGGGCAAACAGTATTGGAGGGAAGCTGGAGTTAGTGTGGGCGAGGCAGCCTGGGTGTTTTTGTGGCTAATTTGTCAGACTAGTTTCTAGTAAGCTTTTCAGAGCTCACCCTCTTGCTATTGCTGGAAATACTCCTTGAAAAAAGTGAGGTCTGTTTTAAAAGGAGGTGACAGAGATCATGTGAGGTACAGTGACTGGTTGGTTCCTTGAAGTGAGGAAGCCTTTTTATAACCTTGGATTCAAGTAGTGCTTTTTTGCAAAATATCACAGCTATTCTTAGTGGTATTTCTATGTCCGTGTGTGCGTGTTCTGTATCCCATTTATATCTCCAGAAGAAGGGATGAATGCTTTTAAGTCAGACTCTGCAATTTGATGGGAGAAGTTAGTGAAAGATTAGGAATTAAGGGAGGACTAATACTTGGCTGTCATCAGAAGGTATTTTTGAACTGGATTGTTACTTGCCACAGTTTAGGGGGGTGAGGTTGCTTTCTGAAAAGGGTTTGTGCTTTCAGTATCTAAAGATACTTATTTAAAAAAGCATATTGTGATGTTTCTATGGATACAAGTGTAGTGAATATTGTGCTTGTTAAATTAATGTAAAAACAACACACAGTAATGTGCATTTGGGAGTTTTGTGCTTAGCTGTTGAGAAAACTGCTGCCTTGGGCTGGGCAGAGGAGACTTGTTCCCGAGTACAATTTTGTGTTTATTTGCATGCCTCATGAGCCATAATTCGTGATGGAGATGACATTGAAGAGATCAGAGAGCAAAGCCTTCTCACAATGAATTGTGTGGTATTTATTAGGTCTTGTGGTGTTTGTTTGTTTTTTATTTTTAGGTAACTTTTCTAGTACAGAAAACAACCGAGGTCACTTTCTTGAAACTCCAGAGGAAAAAGATCTCTCAAATGAGAAATGTTATTTAGAGAGACATTCTGTGTATGAAAAGGCAGAAGACCAGCCAACAGAAGATTTTGGCCAACATTCATGTCCACGTCTGGACAGGAAACGTAAACACTCTGGTGAGAGAGTGCAAAATGATGGCAGCCAAAATGAAAGCTTTGTGGATGAGCTGCAGGATGAAGTTATATCAAAAGCAAAAAAGAAAAAGAACTCCAAAGGTAAGCCAGCATTTTGCTTTGGTTTCTCTCAAGGAATGTCTTGTGAAAGGAACGTCCCTTTGGCTTAATGTGTTTCCATTTTTGAACTTGCTAGTTACTAATGTGAGCACTGTCATTTCAGTTTAAATTATATATATGTATATATATGTATGTATATATATGTGTATATATATATGTATATATAAAAAAACTTGGTATGTAAGGATAAAGCACTAGTCATTGGCCACTGTAGCCACAGCAGTGCAAGTTACTGTAGTGCATGTAACCCGTAATGAGCGAAGCTTTAAAATGCATAGTGTGGTGGTAAAGCTGAGACTATATGCCCCGAAAGTGAAATGTAGCTTTTGTTTTAAGTTGAGGGGGCTTTTTGATTAATTTTTAGTTATTTTTCCATTAGATGACTGGCCTGAGAGGGAAATGACAAACAATTCCTCTAACCACTTAGAAGAGCCCAATTGTAATGAGGTGACCAACCTGAAGGTGTGCATTGAATTAACAGGGCTCCATCCCAAAAAGCAGCGTCACCTGCAGCATCTTAGGGAACTATGGGAGCAGCAGGTGTCACCAGAGAGATCCCCGTCCGGCAAGTTGGGCCGGCAAAGCAGGAAAGATTTAGCTGAGGCTGTTCAGCCAGAGGCCACTGCAAAGGTCAAAGACTTCACAGAAGAAAGGCACACCAAGAAAAGGTCAGAGGCCAAAAGCAATAGAAGTTGGTCTGAAGAGTCCCTCAAAACAAGTGACAATGAACAAGGTATGCAGAGACTACTAGGGAAACCAGCTGGCTTTAGCATTTACAGTGACGCATGCTGCCACCGATGCGAAGGAATTGTCGAGAGTTCTTTTTCTTCTTTCTTTTTTTTTTTTAAACTCTATATATATTTCTGTAGATGTCCATTTTTATAAGGACTGACACCTCCTCTTTAAGAATTGCACTTTAGCTGATATTTGTCAGACAAGAAAACGTGTTTGTGTATGTGTGTGTAACTATGTGTTTGTGTGTGTGTGTGCGTGTGTGTTTTGGCTTAAAATATTTTCAT
Source organism: Passer montanus (assembly GCF_014805655.1). Lineage (NCBI taxonomy): Eukaryota > Metazoa > Chordata > Aves > Passeriformes > Passeridae > Passer > Passer montanus. Next base: position 5,777,966 of record NW_024372036.1, read on the forward strand.
AGATGATGTGAAGATGAAGTTTATCTCTAGAGGAGAGCTGGGGAGGGCATAAAATGCAGGCATGCTTTTGGGTGAGAGAGGGAGCAAATGGGCTGCTAGTTGGTGTGAGGGTGTTTAACCACACCTAGGGTTTGAGGGGCTGTGAGCTTCTAAAAGAGCATCAGCACAGCTGTAGCAGCTCTGGATCTCGGGAACCCAACGCCTCCAGCACCCTCAGCACTGCTGGCTTCCCCTGCCTTTCCCAGGCCATATGCTCAAGAGCAGAGCTAATCCTCCTCCTGGCAAGGCTGCTTTGCTGGTTTGTCCTGAGCACATCCTGCAAACCCCTTGCACCCCACTTCCCGGCCCCTTGGCAGACGTCTTCCAGCAGCTCTCTCCTAAGGGGTTGCCTCCTCAAAGCATATCAGATTTCCTTGACTTGTTTTTGGCTTCTTCTTTACCTCTCACTCCACTTCCTCCTTTCCCCATCCTCCCTCCCATTTCTGTCGATTCCCTGTCCTGGGGGAAAGCCTGTGGATGCAATCTGCCAAATTTTCATTGGGATGGACGGGTCACTCTCCTGTCCTCACTGTCCTCAGCCCCTGGGCACATTTTCTGCTCTGATGCTTTTTTCCTTCCCTGCAACATTTTGCTGCTGGAGAACTGATGGGGAATGGAATCCCACGGTGCACAGGGCAAATAGTTCAGCTGAGATCCCCTTGAAAGAGAGAAGCATGAGGAAAGTGCATCCTCTTGTCCCACACCATGGAAAGGACTGAGTCCAGATCATCCTGTGCCAGTGAAGATTTTCCTTGGTAGTGTCTCTGAAACAGTCACAGCAGAAGTATCACCTTCCCTTTGGTCCTAAAGCTCCTCATCTGTCCTTCTCCTTGGCAGGATTATCTGAGGGCAGAAACCCCCAAACTGATGCTTACTGATGGGGAAGGATCCATCCAAAAGGATTTTAGCTGTAGGAGAGCAAAACTTAGTTTGACAAATCAAGGACAAAAAGGAGCTTTGACTCTTGCTTCCTTGCTTTATGTGCTGCCTTGGTGAGCATGGTATTGGCTCAAACACCCCTGTACACCTTAGTACTTCCAGAGAGAGATGCCTTGTAGAGTTCAAATGAGGGTCACTAACAAGAAGCTGTATTGTGTAAGGATGCTCTCACTTTCCCCTGCAATCCCTCCTGTGGCAGTGACAAGCTCATGACCTTGGGAAAGAAAAAGAGGTGGCTCCCAATTTGTGCACCATTCCCAAAGGCATTCAGATTCGGTTGCCCTATGGCTATGAAAAAACTGTTGGGTTTGGAAGCTGCTATAAAACCATAAACTTGATTAAATTGTGCCTTGCTGTTCATTGTACAAAAACACTGGATATCATTCAGATAATTTTGCTGGTGCTTCTCCAGCCCTGTTGAAGTGTAAACTTTTGAATCTCCTCAGTTGATTGGGGTGGGGACATTTTTTCCCCATTGTGTAACAGAGCATCCTTATGGCTATGAAAAAACTGTTGGGTTTGGAAGCTGCTATAAAACCATAAACTTGATTAAATTGTGCCTTGCTGTTCATTGTACAAAAACCCTGGATATCGTTCAGATAATTTTGCTGGTGCTTCTCCAGCCCTGTTGAAGTGTAAACTTTTCAATCTCCTCAGTTGATTGGGATGGGGACATTTTTCCCCATTGTGTGACAGAGCATCCTCTGCATGACAGTCTCATGGGGACAGAGACTTGCAGCTTGTCTGTCTTGCTCAGGACTAGTCCTCAAACTTTCCTTAAACAAGCAGAGACTGTCAGTATGAGAATGTACATTGTCACTTGCAACTTTTTTTTAGTTTGGGGCTGGGAGCAGCTGTTCTCTGTGCTCAAGCACTGCCTGCAGTTGTGGCAGTCTCTGCTGCTGGGCAGCTGGTTGTGTCCCCAGGAGCAGGCTGTAACAGGACATGAGGGTTGCCTCTGTACCTCTGAAGCCACAGTCTAACATTAGCAGGATAATCTGCCACTCCTGCCTGAAAATCTCTGGGAATGTGGAGGTTTCTGACTTCTTGTTGCTCCAGTTGTGTTCATGCAGAGCAGTGTGGGCTGCAGGTTGAGAGGGTGATTCTGTCTCTGCTCTGCTCCTCTTGAGACCTCTCCTGCAGTGCTGTGTCCAGTTGTTGGGCCCCCAGCATGGGAAACATGCTGGAGCAAGTCCAGAGGAGGCTGCAGAGATAATCAGGGGGCTGGGTCACCTCTGCTGTGAAGACAGGCTGAGGGGTTGGGGTTGTTCAGACTAGAGAACAAAAGGCTCTGGGGAGACCTTATAGCACCTTCCAGTACCTGAGAGAGCTGGAGAGAGAGTTTTGACAAGGATATAAAGTGATAGGACAAGTGGTAATGAATTTAAGATGGGATAGGCTTAGATTAGGTTTTTAGGAAGAAATTATTGACTGTGAGAGTGGTGAGGCACTGGAACAGGCTGCACAGAGAAATTGTGGCTGCCACATTTATGGAAGTGTTTAGGGCCAGGTTGGATGGGGCTCTGAGCTACCTGGTCTGGTGGAATGAGTCCCTGCCAATGGCAGAAGGGTTAGAACTGGATGATCTTTAAGGGATGATCTCCCTTCCAGCCCTAAACCATTCCACAATTCTGTGATCCTGCTGCAAAGTGACATTGCCGTGCTGGGTCTCCGGGGTGCAGCAGGTCCGTGACCTTGGGGACACGGCTGCCTCAGGGCATCACTGCTCAGCCAGCCCCATGACCAAGGCAGCAGCCACGGCCTCTGCTGGGGTCCCAGCTGAGCAGTAACCCTGCACTGCTGGAGCATCTCCTGATGCTCCCCTGGGCAGCCGCAGCCGCTCACCCGGTGCGAGGAGAAAGCCGGAACAGTGCGGATACAAAAGCCCCGAGGAGAGGAGCCAGGAGGATCTCGCCCACCGGGAAGCATGTGCCAGCCCCTGGGAGCTGCCTTGGCTGCAGGCAGCGTGGCAGCCATGGGCTTGGCAGGCAGGAGGAGGCAGCTGCTGGGGGGAGCTGAACAAGCGAGCATTCAGGTGACGCGGCAGCAGCTGCTTTTCCGCGCGGACCTCTCAGCAGCCGCTCCTGCGGGAAGGGAGACAGGTCCTGCTCTGAGTCAGACTTGCCACAACCCACATCAGTCAGAGGCCTGAGCTTTTTGGGGTTTTTGGTTTGGGTTTTCCTTTTTCTTTTTTTTTTTTCATGGATATTTAGGTATATTCCTGCTCACTCTTGTTTTTCTTCTCTCTTCACGTGGTCAGAAAGATGGGGTGGGATTCCGGGATCAGTCACTTGCTGCTTTTCTGCCCCTGTTGTCTTGCGTTTCCCAAGCTCATGCTTGGCTTTCCCTGTGTAGTGCTGGCATTTTGCAGTGTTATTGATCCTGAAGCTCCTGGGTGCACAGCGTAGCTGCTCTCCCATCTCTCAGCTCCGGTGCACATTTAGCCTGGTGCCTGCTGTCACCACTGTGGAGGGGCAAAGTGAAGCACAGAGTTGATGTGGAGTTTGCAGGCAGGAGCACACATTTTTTGTGGTGATTAAACTTCTGCTTTCAATGCCTCGGCATGTCTGCATGGGAAAGCCTGCAGTTCTTTGAGATAAGCTTCCTGTGTTTTTTTTTTTTTCCCTCCACCCTTTCAGTATTTCTGTTCTTCTCCAGACCTGTGAGTTTTTCATTCTATTGTATTTTTTCAGCATGCAGCTGTTTGTTCCATTTGCACTCACCAGAGCTTCTCGCTGTTGTTTTCCATCCTTTCCATCTTTTTTTTCCTTTAGTAAGTGATTAAGTAGGTAATGATGGTACTTCTGTATTGGAATTGGGCTTTTCACACGCTACTCAATTAGGTTAGTTAGGAACATGAGAATTAAACACTCCTTACTTTGTGCTGTCTACAGAGTTGGAAAGACAGCCTTGCATCCACAGGCTCAGCCTACGACTAGGTGCCTTCCTTCAGTATTGCAAAGCCTGAAAAACTTACATGATTTTTGCTGAACAATCTGCACATCATGTGTCCCATAAATTCCCTGACATCTGCTTGGCAAGCCGTGGTATGTGTCTTTTTCTAGAAAGTGGCTCAAAAGAACTGAGGGATTTCTGTTTTCATCCTTAATCTAGAAAGCCTTCTGTGAGTTGCTTTCACAGATCTATTTAAAGGAAGACTAAAGTGTGAATTGCCCACCAAGAGGATTCTAGATTTTATTTTCTTTTTTACCAACTGGTTCTGGACCGAATCTCTTTTAAGTAAGGGAGTTTCTCCTCTTAGCACCTGCTTATTTGGTCCTGCCATCTCTTCTATTCTGAAAGTAGCATCACTTCAGAGACTTCTCAGAGCAAGGGAGCCTCTTTCAAGTTCTCAAAGTTTTTTCCACACCTTCCCTTGGTGGTGTCGTATTGTTTGGCTGAAGTGTCCCTTCCTTTCTAGCAACCTTTAATTTTTCTGCAGAGGAGTTGGTTCTGAGGTCACCTCAATTCTCTTCCCAAGGGAAATTCATACTATAAAAAGTCAACTTTCCTGTCCTTGTTTTGTTGTAAGCCTGCTTGCACTTGGAAAAAAACCCCAAAACTAACCATGCTTTTTGCATGTGGCCCAGATTGTGGGATCCAGCTTGTTGGAGCTAACCCCCAGAGAAAACCCAGCCCTGCTGTATCCTGCCACAGGCAGCAGAGCACTGGCCTTACTGTCCCAGTGTCCCAGAAAAACTCACTTCTGAGTGGAGTTCTTGGGGGAAAAAAACCATCTGCTTGCTTTTCCTGCAAAATCCCTGTGCTTTCTGATAGAGAGCTTGCACAGAGCTTCTGTAGGGACAGCTCCTTGAGTAGTCTTTCTTCTCTTGGCTTGTTTTTGAAGTTAAAATGCTGCCGAGGAGGTGTTCCCTGTCTTAGGGCTGTCTTGGGACTAAGCTCAACATTCCCACCTCTCCCAAAACATCACTTCCATGATGCAAAACCAGCACACTATCCCATTAAAATCTGATCTGTGCTCCCACCTTTCTTCCTGTCCCCTCTTCCCTCGCCATCCCTGTGTCTGCCCTTGCACCCCACTGAGACGAGCCGGGCTGGGCCCAGGCTGCTGGAGGAGTTGGTTCCCTTCAGATCAGGCAGTCCTAGGTAAGGGGGCGAGTTTTTCCCTGCAGCTGCTCCACTCTGCCCGTGGTGGCCGGGCTGTGGCACTGCCAGGCTGGCCTGGCACGCATCCCCACGGCACCTGCGTGGGGCATTTCATTCAGGGGTTTTTATTAGAGCCCGATAACCGCTAGCGTAGCGTCAACGGGCGAGATGCTATTTACAGTTTGGATGTGGAGCGCTTAAAATATTAACGATTTGAAAATGTAATTGTGGATCTCTTAAGCAGTCGAGGAGCTCGTGTTAAGTGCTAGCGATGCATTTTCCTTTTAACGCACCATGCGATGTGTAATGCCTTTCCTTCCCATTTAGGCTTGCCCGTATTCCCGGTGTCTCCGCACATGAAGAGCCTTTCATCCACCAATGCAAACAGCAAAAGGCAGGCTCAGCCAAGCTGTACTCCAGCCTCGAGGTTGGCTGCCAAACAGCAGAAAATTAAAGAAAGCCGGAAGACAGATGGGCTGTACACAGACGAAGAGGAGGATTTCCAACATGCATCTCTGATGCCGAAATACAGCGAGTGTGAGAAGCCATCAGGGAAACGTCAGTGTAAAACAAAACACTTGGCACTGCAGGAGAGGAGAAGGAGGTCATCTCTGACAGGGGATGACACCACAGATATCGAAAATGCTGAAGATAAGGTATCTTTATTTAGACTTAATTGTCCACCGGCCTGTGAGAAGGCAGAGCCAGCTTGCTTAAAACTAACGCACTGTCGTGCATGCAGGGTAGCGGGGATTGCGTTCGGATTTGTCTGTGGATGCTTTGCACATTTTGTGTTTGCTTTTCTTAACCTTAGTTGAAGGCACTGTTGCAGGGGTGAAGCATTTTATGTTTAAAAGCTGTAGCGGGTCTTCCTTTAAAAATTAAATACGAGTAGAAAAGTGCAATTCCTTGCTGACAAAATCACAGTACTGTGGAAACAAAGATTAAAAAACCCCGCCATGGTTTTGACAGGTAACGGTAACGAGGAAAGTCAGGAAGCGGCCGGAGCCGAGTTCAGACTGCGACTCCTCCTCGCCGGCCAGGGCGCTGGAGCAGAAGCCGTACGAGCGGCTGCCGCCGGCGCCCGCGCTGCTCCCGGTGCCGCAGCCCGCGCCGCTGCCCCTGGCCTGCCCCACCCCGGAGAGCACCCCGAGCCGGCCCATGCCGCCCGAGGCGCGGCGCCTGATCGTCAACAAGAACGCGGGGGAGACGCTGCTGCAGCGGGCGGCACGCCTGGGCTATGAGGTAAGGCTCCCGCGGGATGGTGTTTTCTTTCTGATTTCAGAAGTTCAAATCCTCTTCCCGGTTCTGTAGGTGGAGATTTTCTGAGCTAGCAGCTTGCGGTTGGGTCGCTGGAAGTTGTAGCCCCCATTTCCCTGCGGATTTCCCTTTCCTGGTGTGGGGGCAGGTTGCTGTGGGAATGACTCCCCACCGCTGCTGGGTCAGCTGGCAGGGATGCAGGGTGAGCAGCATCCCGTGGGAATGGGCAAGGGTAAAGTTTTATTGGTAACCCTCGCTTCCCTTTAGATATAAACCATCTGCAAACAGAACAATTTTTTTTTTCTTTTTTCCTCCTAAGTAATCTTTATGGTGATCTTTAATGAGCTGTGTGTTTTCTGCTTTTGTTGTTTGTGAAGAGCGTGTAGTTTAGGAGAAGGGTTTTATTTTTGTACTTCTCTCCAAGGAGTATCTGGTATGTGACACAGGATGTAGCGCTTAGAGTGTCCTCTTGCATGATCAGACACATCATAGGAGCACTCTGCATGCTTTATACTCAGCGTCTGGAGCTGCTTGGTGTAGCTGGAACAATGTTGTCTAATGAAAGGGGCCCCCTGTTGCTACAAAAATCAGAAACCGATGAATCCCTTAGCTGGGCCGTTTTGAAGCACGCTTTTATTGGGGAAGTATGGGCATGTAGGTATGAGCGTCGTTGCTGCTCGGTTTCAGATCTGGTGCAGAGGTGTTTCATTGCAGAGGCTGCCTGCTGCCCTTGGCTGTGCTGCTGAGAGGGCTGCTTGGACCCTGGAGCTGGGCTTGAGCCCCACGTGGGAAGGTGGCATCAGCCCAGGTCCGGGTGGGGCCTGCCCAGCCTTGGGGATTTGCTGAAACCTTGAAATGTCCTTTGTATAGCTGGAGAGAGCTTTGTGTGGAGCAAGGCCGTGTCCAGCTCTGGAAGGCAGGGTTTCTTGGAAAGGTTTTGTTTACCTTAGACAAAGACTTCTTCTAACCCAGGGCACTTCAGCTCTAGCTCAGGGCAGAGGTGGTTGTTACAACATTGCTATGGAATTCTCCGTAATTTAAATGGTTTAAATTTCTGTGGGTCCAAAATCAAAATGTGCTGTAGCATGTGCTCCAAGCTATTGGTGTGTATTTTCTTCCTGCATGGGGTCTGTCAGGGTGAGCATGCTTGAGCACTTGGCTTTCTGTGCCCAGCAGCTCTCCTGAGCACAGCTCAATGGGAGCAGCTCCCAAACTTAGTGATGGGCTGATGTCCTGCTCAAGCAGGGGCCCAGGGCTCTCCATTTGCTTTGGTAGCAGGAGCTCTCTGCTATCAAATTGGCTGGTTGCAGAAAGCTGGGGATACCCAGGTTCACCAAGGTATCATTGTGAGTAACATTGTGTGCCACCATGCCTTCCCATTATCAGCTGGTTGGGGATTTTCGTTTTCTGACTTGAATTCACCCAAAAGTTCAAGATAACACCGTGTTTTTAATAGGCTTAAATATTCAGCTCGTTTGGTTTGATGGTTCAGGTGGTGTTGCATGTTGGTTCTGTTGCTGGTGGAATGCAGGGCAGGGGAAGAGCCCAGTCCATGCACCCAAACTGCTGCCAGAATCTGATGTTGTCTGTGTTTTTTGAGGCTCAGTGGTGGGTGGCTGTGCCACCCTGTCGGGGATATGTTTGGCCCATGGTGAGCTGTGATAGTTGGATCATCCATAGAAGCTCCATAGCTGAGGGGTTTTTCTTGATAGTGATGAGACTACTGCAGTCAGTAGAAAGTTGAATTGAGCTTCCTCTGTCTGCACAAAGAATGAGAATGGGCAAGAAGTAAGAAATTCCTCTATGTTAAAAAAAAAAAAAAGGAAAAAAATGTGGATGAGTCAAGGTAACATGCTCGTCTGTGACCTGTGGCAAGTACACAGGTCAGTTTTCTGCCACCCCTGCTATGTTAGCAAGGCAGCAACCTCTGGTGGGCACATGGGGGTTCCCTGGCTGCTGCCCTGGCATCTCTTTGCCAGCTGGGTGGCAGGGAGGCAGGAGTTTGCATCATCAGGGCCACAGCTTGCCGAGGGAGCGAGTGCTGATTCAGGAGTCGAGCTGGAAGCGGCTGGCACCGCAGGGCACCGGGAGCCCTGGCAGGAACGCTGTGTTGCCCTGAGACCGGATGAGCTCGTGCCTGCCCTTGGCAGCCTGCCTGCCTTTGCAGCAGGGATGCCCCGAGGCTGTGCAGGGATCCCACTCCAAACCCTTCAGCAGGCAGAGGTGCTGGCAGGCTGGCTGTGTGGATCCTGCTGGACCCGTGGGGAGCCCGAATGCTGCGAGGCCACGAGCGCTGTGCTGCTGTCAGTGCCACGGTGCGGATGTGCCCCGGGTCACCGCGCAGGCAGGACACGATTCTGTGCGCAGAGCTGACCCGAGTGTGAAATGTCGAAGGAGAAGTGTGGCTCGTGTCTGGTCAGATAAATTGCAGGGCTGCAGCCAGCGAGGCTACTTAAAGACAGAGCAGCAAATGGTCTTCAGCCCTGGAAATCCCTGATAAAGCTGCTGGGAAGCTTTGCCTTTCCCTTCCCAGGCGTCTGCGGCAGCAGGATGTTACCAGCTCATCCCAATGTATGGCCGCTCTCGAATCCCTTCTGTTTTCCCCATTTGAAACAAATGACTTGAGATAATGGTAGTCTTAAAACTGTAATTTACTTTTTGTGAAGAGGGAATTACAGGGAGCTAGAGTCTTTTTGGGAAAAAAATTACAAAAGGCTTGTGTAATGAATTTGATGTGAGAGGAAACACTGGCTGTCTTTCTGCCTCGTGTTGCTTTTTGGTGTGTGTCTGGATTTGCTGGTTTTGGCTGGGGTAGGGTTAATTTTCTTCTCAGTGGCTGGTATGGGGCAGTATTTTGGATTCATGAATATGTTAATAGGTAGATGTAAGACAAGCAAATAATCAGGAAAGACAAGAGATAAGTTTCTCCAAAGTAAATAGATGAGGATTAATAATGAATATTCTACAAACAAGGGATGGTATGATTATTAATAAAATGGATAGACAGACTTTCTTTAAATGTTTTGGTTTTATGGTTATTCTAGAAAAGGCTCTGGTTTAATAAGAGTATATGACTTCTGTATTCGTCACATTTAAGAATTCCATCAGGAATAAAGACTACTAAACCAAACAGAACAACCAAATCCATAAGGCCAAACCAGATTAAATTGTAGTCCAAAGCTTCAACTACCTAAGAGGATGCACTGTGAAGCTGCAACATAGAGGGGTAAAAGCAACAATAGGAAGAGACAAGTGATGATGTGAGAGACACTTAACGTCACCTTCAGCTGTGACAACAACATCCTTTACTCTGTAATTGAAGGCAAATGGATGTCGCTGCTACCGTAGCAGAGGCAGAGAGTGGGGGGAAGGCTGCTCTCCTGGGGTGTGTGGGTGGTGTGAAGGCATTTACTTCTGCAGACAAAGAGAGGCACTGGAAAGATTAGGCAACTGCTGTTTTAGAGGAGGCATGATTACTTTCCCATGGCATATCCAAAGTCTGAAAGGGTACATAAAAGGCTACAGAAAACACGGGTATGGTCTGCCTTGAGACACAAGATTAAACAAGGGATTAACACTTGCTGTTTGTCAAAGCAGTGAGGCTCTGATGATTTCCTCAGAAATCCTCTCCACCTCCTCCTTACATATCCATCAAAGGATAGTGTTCAGGGACTGCAGTGGGTTCCTGTCCAAACTCAAATGATTTATAGTTCTGTTGTTTTGGTACTTGTTATCCAAAAGTAATTATTTAATCTTATGCATACACCAAACCAGTACCTCCACTAATCACAGTTTTCTAAAGAAAAATACTGTCACACAGCGGAACAGTTTAATCAACTTGCTATCTAAAGAAGCAGGAAAATAATGGCAAGCATCTCACAACTCACTACTGCCAAAACCAAATTCTTGGGCGGGAAGATATTATAAGGCCACAACACATTATAGATACATGTTTCTGTGATGGTGTGAGAGACTAGAAGCGTTGCTGGCTTGAAACCTTTCACATGTGTGTGGAAGAGGCAGATCAGGCCTTTCCCTGGTGAGGCAGTGCCCTGCCCCTTACACCCCCCTGGGCCTGTATCCCAGCCCTGCAGCAGCCACCAATCCCCAACACACTGGAGACAATGCTCCACACCTGCCCCTGGAGCTCCCAATCCAGCTCCTGAGGGGCCAAATGACCCAAGTCCCACCTGGGGAAAGGGCCCAGGAAGGCCAAGGGGTATTTAAGGCCAAACATGAGACAAGAATGTCTTGACCTTCCTCCTCTCAGAATTTGTATTAGTTGAATGCTGCTGGAACCCAAGAGTTGGTAGCTATATTTGTTCTTTTCAGTATCTTTTCTCTCTTCTGATTCTTTCTTGTTAATTCTGAGTAACTTAAAATTGAATGGGCTTTGAGTTTGCTAAGTTGAATGGGTAAAATTAATGCTTTGACAAATGATTTATGTTGACTGAATGCTGTTATAAACCTTTTGTCAAAGTTTCTAGAGTTGCCAGTAAAGTTTTCTTTGTTGATCTCTTGAGAATATCTTGTCAGTATTTCTCCCATGAATCTAACTCAAAGTACATGAACAACTGTAAGCCCTGTTAAAAGTCTCATCAAGAGGATTGTTTGGGGCCTTACTGCTGGTTTTGGCTGGGGTAGGGTTAATTTTCTTCTCAGTGGCTGGTATGGGGCAGGATTTTGGATTTGTGCAGAACACAGAGATGATAATATAGGGATGTTTTTGTTACTGCTGAGCAGGGTTTACACAGAGCCAAGGCCTTTTCTGCTTTTCCTGCTGCCACACTGGTGAGGAGACTGGTGTGCATGGGAGGCTGGCAGGAGACACAGCCAGGACTGGTGATCCAAACTGACCAGAGGGATATTCCAGACCCTGTGACATCATGGATCAGAATATAAAGTTGGGGGAGAAGGGGGGGATGTTTGGCGTGATGTTGTTTGTCTCCCCAAGTCCCTGATAAGTGGGATGGGGCCCTGCTCTCCTGGAGATGGCTGAACAACTGCCCAACCATGGGAAGCAGTGAATGAATTCCTTGCTTTGCTTTGCTTGTGTGCATGGCTTTTGCTTTCCCTATTAAACTGTCTTTATCCCAATCCATGAGTTTTCCACCTTTGACCTTTGTGCTTCTCTGATTCTCACCCTGGCCCTGCTGGTGGGGGAGTGAGTGTGAGTTGGCTGCCTGGGGCTTGGCTGCTGGCTGGGATGAAACCATGACAGTGAACTTGAAAAGTTCCCTTTCAGTTTGTTATTTAATCCTTCCTGGGAAGGCAGTGAAATTAGCAAAGTGTGTGGTGTATGATAGGGCATTTAAACAGATGTGAAAACAGGGTTTATCCAGGCATGGGGAGTTCCCAGTGTCACTGCCACAGGAGCAGGAGCTCCAGAGCCCCATCCTGCCCTGCACAGCTCCTGCATCCTGCTCAGGAATGGACACCACTGCAGGGGTTTGGTGTGATGCTGGGGGGAAGTGTTAAGGCTCAGCATATAGTGCCTGACCCAAGGGCTGTGTTTGGAGGCTGGGTGTGGGGGAACAGTGCTTCTCGGGGCCTGGGGAATGCTGAGCTCTTCCCCTGGAGGAGAAGTACATAAGAAGGGCAGCTCATTGCATATGGGGATGGACCATGCATATGTGCATACTTTGACAGTGCTGTTTGCAGTTTGGCTAAGAAACTGCAAAAAGCAGAGGTGGAGGTGTCTGGTTATGTTCTAGTTTGACTCTTTGGATTAACTGTGAGTGATTTTCAGAATGCTGATTTAAATAGAGCACCTGAACAGACATTAAATTGCCTTGTGGCACTCTCACAGCCTCCCCCAAACCTTAGCGAGAAATGCTTGTGAAACCAAAAGTGTGTTTGTGGCACCACATGTTCCTGTATTTGGCAATGGTGGCTAAATTTTTGTAAATTGAATAAATCATGTTAAAAAAAGTTAATGAGGCATTTAATTAATTAACAATGTCGAGTTTTATGGTCTTTATGGTTACATTTTGTGGTTAATGACATTCTTCTTATAGCCTCTTAACACAGAATTGCCCGACAAAATTAGCTTTTTTGTCCAGTAGTAGGTATTCCACCCTAGGATGAGTGTTTCCTTTTTACAAAAATAGATGAAACGTCTTTTATTTTGAGTTGCAAAGTCTATTTTAAATGGTAACTACATGCTAAAAGTGGTGCTGAATACAGCAGCTGCTTTTGCTACCTATATCCATCTGCTAATTTGCCTGGCAGGGTGGTCTGCTTTGAGGGAAAATTCATACCTCCAGAGTATAATTTTGCACAGCCCTTTCTTATGGGCTTGAGCATGTGCAGGGTAAGGAGCATCCGTTCTGGACTGAATTTTGGCCTTTGGGCTGATTATCAGGAGCGTTCAGAACCCCTGTTTGGTGAGAGCTGGGGCTGTGGGGGTCCTGGGTTAAACTGGTGGGTGCATCCCCGTGGCATTGCAGGGGATGCACTGGAGCCTGGGACAGGCAGCTCATTAGCTCTCAGCTCTAGCCTTGCTTGGTGAGGGCCTGCTAAAAGAGCAGCTTCATGCTGTATCCTGGATACCAGCCCTTGAGTCAGGTGTACCCAGAGCACAGATTATTGCGGGCTTTCCGGTTTATTTTGAAACGGGAAGAATAAATGCGCTGTGCCCGACGTTGTTTTATTCTCTTGGTTTGGCAAAACAAGCACTCGCCCCCTCCGTGCCATATCTGGCTTTGCAAGGATGTCACTCAAATGCAGAATTAATGGTTTACCACTAATCTGGGAACGTGGGGGCTATTTTATGCATTGAGCATCTCTTAGAAATGTGTTTTGTTTTGTTTTGCCTTCTTTTGCATCTGGCACAAGTGGAGGAAGAGACTCGTACCATCCTAAATTTTCGGTTGAGTGATGGAGCAGTCATTGTTCCAAGGCTGCACGGCAGCGCAGAGCTGAGCCTGGCCCAGGCTCTGAGCGTGCTGTATTTGACTGCAAGATGAATTGTGTTAAATTCACATGGCTTCCTGCGGCGCCGGGCTCGTTATTGGAACCTGGCGCCTGCCTTTACCTCTGCATGCAGAAAACTGGGCTGGGTGAAAATGGGATTTCCCCAATCTCGATAGAGCCAGGCTGGTTTTTGTTTGCTGATAGCAGACCATCCTTTGTGTGTCTTAAATGTGTTTTGTTTCGGGTCATGCACTTTTTCTTTTAAAATCGCACTGACGTTGGCTGTGCTGCTGTTGCGCTCACAGAATTTTCTGTTAAAAAAATTCAGATGTAAGAGTAACAACCTTCCCACTAGCTTTATGTGTAGAAGTTCTCAGGAGTGGAACACTGAGTTTTGTCTGTGAAGTTTTTGTATTCTCCCTCTGTGACAGCTCCTGATGTTGGGGGTTACAGGGTCCTGCAAGGCATGGAGCTCTCAGTGTCACTTTGCCCAAATTAGTCTGCTCAGGGAAATCTCTTCTGTGTCTCCTGAACAGACAGGACTGTCAACAGCTCCCCCTTTTATTTTCCTTTTGACTGACCCATCTCATGGAGGGTAACTTAGTGTATCATAGGGATTTTGTCTTTAGCCCCTTCCCCTTACTTTTCCTCCAAGCGGAGAAATCTGCGCGTTTACCTAGCAAGAAATAACTCGATGCTCATCTGTTTTCCTTCCTGTTTCCAGGAGGTGGTTCTGTATTGTTTGGAGAACAAGGCGTGTGATGTGAACCATCGTGACAACGCGGGTTACTGTGCCCTGCACGAGGCCTGTGCCCGGGGCTGGCTGAGCATCGTGCGGCACCTCCTGGAGTACGGCGCGGACGTGAACTGCAGCGCCCAGGATGGAACCAGGTGAGGCCTCTCTGCCTCCCTTCCCTCCGTGCATGTTAGCAATGCTTCCATCCAGTCCCTATAAGCACAGGTACCCTCCCCGAGTTAAAACAATGCGTGCTTATTTCGAATACTATACCCGCTTGTAAACCTTAAAACAATGCACAGAGCTCCGTTATTGAACTTAGAACTTCCTAATATTTTGCTAGATATACTTCTCTGCAGCTTAAAGAGTTATTCTAGACAAATGTTAATACACAAACCATTGTTCTATTTATCCTTACTTTTCTACTTTTTACATACTTTTTCTGCTGACTTGTTTTATAACTACTGCTTAACACAGTTCTGCTATCTCTAAGACCTACCTTTTGCAGTTTTCCCAAAAACCTCTGATTCTATAAATTCCCACAAGGTCCAGCACCCCCTCATCTCTGCCTCCCTTCCCTCTGTGCCTCTCCTTTGTGCTCCCCTTGTCCTGCCTCCCACCCTGAACACCCAAAGCAGGTCACACAGCCTTGCTGCTGGTCCTTGGCAGGGGCGTGCAGGGCTCTGTGACCTCCTCTGCTCTCTGGTTAATAAAGCAGTGGGGACACGCTTCTGTTGTGACTCGAGTTCGGGGTAATTCCTTTTTGATTCTGGGAATTTTAATACGTTGTGCTTTGGTTGGTTTTGTTAGTCAGTGGAATTGCCAGCTGCAGGGCAGGAAGGAGTGATGCTTGAGCTGCAGCCCTGCTCATGTGCCCTCCAGGTCCTTTGAGTTGTGCCAAAAGAGCGGAGCTAGCCGTGTTAGCAGGGTTACTTTGGAGAGCACTTCAGGCTTTTGTGGCGCCCGGGTGTGTGAGTCCTGTACATGCTGTAAAAAATGTTGTTTGCTGAACTGTTAAACTATCTGCTCGTTTGATATTTTGGATTTACGGTTTCTTTTTTTTTTTTTTTTTTCCTTTTTTTAATCCCGAATTAGCCTTTTTTTAGTTCCCTTCGCAGAATAGTAGGGGTGCTTAGTTCCTGTGCTGGCAGAATAGATAGTGAGCTTTTCCTTTTAGCTTTGTGGAGAAAAAAATGCGGCTCTGGACCTTTTTTTCAGCTTCTTGTGTATCTCCTAAAGCACCTCTTTGACCACCTCTGCGAGGCTGACCTTGGGGTAACTTGTCCTGAGCATATGCAGAGCTGTTATTCAGTCTGTGCATTTTGGGGACAGGTCTTTGTATTCTGCGAATCTCCTGCAGCTTGTTATCTTAAATGGTTTATCGCCTTCCCTATCACCATCCAAATAGCCAGGGAGGTAAAATTAGCGTAACTAAGAGCCTGCTTCTTTTGTTTTTAAGCTCTTTATTTATTAACTTGGGAAGGGAGGAGTCAGGAAAACAAAAAGAGGTCTGGTTGGGATGGTCCATTAAAAGTTCATGATGGTGCATTGTTCCCGGCCCATCACCAGCCCATCACAGCCCAAAGGAAAGCTTTTTGGAGAAACATTAAAACCCCGACTGGATTGTCAGATTCCTGCTCTGTCGCCCACGTCTTTGTAAAGAGTTCTGAGCTCTCCAGGCTGACAAACAGCCTCGCATTTTCTGCTGCCTTCAGCTTTAATATGTGACCTGTGCAACAGCGGTGAGTTACCGTAAAAAGAATCCTAAATTATTTTTGTCTCACTCGCTGGAATAACCTATATAGAAAATTATCCCTGGGAAGCGTCTGAGCAGTCTTAATCACCCGCCAGTTCAGAGTCCACCTTTGATTTCTAGTCACAGACGGAGCTGATTTTCAAGAAAGAAACTTGGCCAGTGTACCCTGAAAAGTTGTTCTTGGGAAAATGGATTTTAGAAATGAACATAATGATGATCTGATCATAGATGGTAATGTCAGAACTCAGCGTGCTGTTGCCTCTCTTTTCTGAGTGCAGACTTACTTTTCATTTGGAAAGCTGCCCAACAGACAGCAAGAATCCAAAACACAACTAATACACAGAGGAAAGATGGTCTGAGTTGGGCAGGACAGAGAGCAGAAGTTTGTGTAAGGAACTTTGGATCTGTGTGATGCACTGCCTTTTGGCAGGATCAGACTCCTCTGTCTCTGTAGAGTAAGTCAGGACATTTGTAAGACAGGTTCCATTTCTCTCTTGAAGGTTTTTCTCCTTTAACTTTTAGGAGGAAAGATGACTTCCTCAGCTATGTTGCTTTTAAAATTAAAATCCAGAAGATGTTCAACCCTTAGAAATACAGTAAAGTCTTAAAAATAACAACAAAGTCTCCCAAACCAAAACCTAAAAAGCGCACCATCAGAGACTTGACCTTCTCCCCAGCTTTTAATGACTCTGAATTGGCTTTTTATTTGCCACTCACTTATCCAGAGGTACTTTTGGTGGTGCTGTGGAAGCTCTCCAGGCTGCAGACGGTGGCAGTGGATGTGTGTGGTTGTGTTGATGGAAAGCAGCACAGAGCAGTGATGTAACTGCGGTGCAGCTGTGCGAGCACAGCTGTGCTGCTGGGGCAGCCTGGGGGGTCACCTGCAGCTCTGGCTCTGCTCCTTGCTGCCTCTGCCATCGCCTTCTTGGAGGACTCTCTGAAAAGTTGTGGCTGGTGAGGATATTTTATGGCTTTGGTGTGTACAGGATGTCGGTGTGAAGGGTGCAGAAAGTTCTGTGGGGTCTGTGCATCTCTCAAATGCTGCTCTGATCATTGTGCTGGCTCTGCGTGTGTTGTGTGTGTTTTGGGATGAGGCAGTTGTGTGTGTTTTGGGATGAGGCAGGCGTTCAGCCTCTGCTTCCTGAGGGTACCAAAAATCTCGGTGAAGCCAAAAACAAACCTGGCACAGGGGCAGGGAGGAGACAGTGTTTGGGGGGGTAGGAGTGGTGCACTCCTTCCCTTCACCCCAGCTCGGCACGGGATGTCCCTCTCTGCCCTATTCACAGCACATCTGGACAGGCTAAATGTGGTAGGTGTTGCATGTTTTTCCCCTTAAACTCTGTGCTTATAGACCACATGCAGTGCCTGCAGACCCTGAATACACAAGCACTTTAGCCTTTTTTTAGTTCCCTTCGCAGAATAGTAGGGGTGCTTAGTTCCTGTGCTGGCAGAATAGATAGTGAGCTTTTCCTTTTAGCTTTGTGGAGAAAAAAATGCGGCTCTGGACCTTTTTTTCAGCTTCTTGTGTATCTCCTAAAGCACCTCTTTGACCACCTCTGCGAGGCTGACCTTGGGGTAACTTGTCCTGAGCATATGCAGAGCTGTTATTCAGTCTGTGCATTTTGGGGACAGGTCTTTGTATTCTGCGAATCTCCTGCAGCTTGTTATCTTAAATGGTTTATCGCCTTCCCTATCACCATCCAAATAGCCAGGGAGGTAAAATTAGCGTAACTAAGAGCCTGCTTCTTTTGTTTTTAAGCTCTTTATTTATTAACTTGGGAAGGGAGGAGTCAGGAAAACAAAAAGAGGTCTGGTTGGGATGGTCCATTAAAAGTTCATGATGGTGCATTGTTCCCGGCCCATCACCAGCCCATCACAGCCCAAAGGAAAGCTTTTTGGAGAAACATTAAAACCCCGACTGGATTGTCAGATTCCTGCTCTGTCGCCCACGTCTTTGTAAAGAGTTCTGAGCTCTCCAGGCTGACAAACAGCCTCGCATTTTCTGCTGCCTTCAGCTTTAATATGTGACCTGTGCAACAGCGGTGAGTTACCGTAAAAAGAATCCGAAATTATTTTTGTCTCACTCGCTGGAATAACCTATATAGAAAATTATCCCTGGGAAGCGTCTGAGCAGTCTTAATCACCCGCCAGTTCAGAGTCCACCTTTGATTTCTAGTCACAGACGGAGCTGATTTTCAAGAAAGAAACTTGGCCAGTGTACCCTGAAAAGTTGTTCTTGGGAAAATGGATTTTAGAAATGAACATAATGATGATCTGATCATAGATGGTAATGTCAGAACTCAGCGTGCTGTTGCGTCTCTTTTCTGAGTGCAGACTTACTTTTCATTTGGAAAGCTGCCCAACAGACAGCAAGAATCCAAAACACAACTAATACACAGAGGAAAGATGGTCTGAGTTGGGCAGGACAGAGAGCAGAAGTTTGTGTAAGGAACTTTGGATCTGTGTGATGCACTGCCTTTTGGCAGGATCAGACTCCTCTGTCTCTGTAGAGTAAGTCAGGACATTTGTAAGACAGGTTCCATTTCTCTCTTGAAGGTTTTTCTCCTTTAACTTTTAGGAGGAAAGATGACTTCCTCAGCTATGTTGCTTTTAAAATTAAAATCCAGAAGATGTTCAACCCTTAGAAATACAGTAAAGTCTTAAAAATAACAACAAAGTCCCCCAAACCAAAACCTAAAAAGCGCACCATCAGAGACTTGACCTTCTCCCCAGCTTTTAATGACTCTGAATTGGCTTTTTATTTGCCACTCACTTATCCAGAGGTACTTTTGGTGGTGCTGTGGAAGCTCTCCAGGCTGCAGACGGTGGCAGTGGATGTGTGTGGTTGTGTTGATGGAAAGCAGCACAGAGCAGTGATGTAACTGCGGTGCAGCTGTGCGAGCACAGCTGTGCTGCTGGGGCAGCCTGGGGGGTCACCTGCAGCTCTGGCTCTGCTCCTTGCTGCCTCTGCCATCGCCTTCTTGGAGGACTCTCTGAAAAGTTGTGGCTGGTGAGGATATTTTATGGCTTTGGTGTGTACAGGATGTCGGTGTGAAGGGTGCAGAAAGTTCTGTGGGGTCTGTGCATCTCTCAAATGCTGCTCTGATCATTGTGCTGGCTCTGCGTGTGTGTGTGTTTTGGGACGAGGCAGGCGTTCAGCCTCTGCTTCCTGAGGGTACCAAAAATCTCGGTGAAGCCAGAAACAAACCTGGCACAGGGGCAGGGAGGAGACAGTGTTTGGAGGGGTAGGAGTGGTGCACTCCTTCCCTTCACCCCAGCTCGGCACGGGATGTCCCTCTCTGCCCTATTCACAGCACATCTGGCCAGGCTAAATGTGGTAGGTCTTGGATGTTTTTCCCCTTAAACTCTGTGCTGATAGACCACATGCAGTGCCTGCAGACCCTGAATACACAAGCACTCTGCTGCTCAATTAGTGCCTAATCAAAGATTATTGTAGAACCCGGAGATCTTTAAGACCTGTCTCCGAGGTGCTGCAGTCACTAAGGGCTCTTAATCGTCTTACCTATAAATAATAATAGACCGTGCTTAAGAGGTGAGAGCTTCCCTTCCCCGGCAGGACCCCAGTCAGTGCAGTAGCTCGACCAGGGGTGTTGGAGCTGACATTAGCAAAGCTGTTTGCCGCCTGCATTTGGCCTTGTCTCGCTGTTCTTCTCCTCTTACCTCTGCAGCATGCCCCAGCTGAACCCTTGCCATGATCGAAACAAAACCACATGCCAAAAACACAGACATCCCCTGCCTGTTAAGCGAGGGCTCCGCGTTGCTCCAGAGTTGGCTGGCTGGGTTCTCTCCCCGCAGCCAGTTTTGCTGTATCCTTCCCGCTGGCAGCTGATGAGCTCAGCCTTTTTTTATTTTTTTTCCCTGCGAGGACCATGCCAAGATGGCTCTCTTCCTGTGTCCTTTCAGCTGGTCTTGGCAGAGCCTTACCTTCCAGCAGCTAATTGCGTTCAAGAAGAGGCAGCCCTGCCTTGGTGCCCTCCTGCAGCTCTCCCGTGCCTCTTCCGTGGGGCAGCCTTGAGCAGCAGAGCGGGTGGAAACACAAACAAAACGCCAAAATATGGCATTGCTGGGCGAGTTGCAAGACCTCTCACTGCACTGAGGAGAGTTCTGGTGGTGCCTGAAAGGCTGAGAGCAAACCCTGGCTGGTCTAAATAGTTTATAATTTTGGTGGTGGAATGATAAACCCCCAGTGAAATGTTTTCCTAACTCTAGTGGAAGTAAAAATAGTAGGAAGAACTCGGCAGTACACAAGAGAGGGTTGAGATGTGTGTCTTTTGTAGGATATTGCAGCTCTCGAATGTCCCCAGCTCCTTCTGGGGCCTTTTGAAGGGTTTGTTTTAGAAACGAGCTGTGCTATGTTAACTGTACCATTAGGGATAGGGAGTGTTTATTTCCACGATGCTCAGGGTGGAAGGGATTGTATGGCAAAGCAGCCCAGGAGAGGACTCCCAGGGATCTTCTTTTATTTTCACATCTGAAAAAGTTGCCCATTCCAGTAGTTGCTTTTGCATCCTACAAAGAGGATGGTTAAACTCTGCCAAGACTGAAGAATACTCCCTCCTCTGCTGGCCCTGCTGGGAGAAGCAAACAAATAGCTGTGCCTTTGCATGGTCTCGCTGGTGAGCTTGCCAAGAAGCTGTTCTAGCCAGTAAAAGAGTCTGTCGGTGCTCTGTTTTGGCCTTTTCTCCCTTAACTTATCTATGGGGAATCTCCTTCCCCGCCCGCCCGCCCCCCCATCCCCAACCAGTGTTTTCTTTGTTTCCTTCTATTTATTGTTCTTCCTTCTTCCGCACTGCCTTACTACGCCTTTCCTTCCCCGTGCCTCTATAAATTCCCCTCTCATGCCCAGGCAGCCTCCCTGTGTACTCTTAGATGACGAATCTGGTTCTGCCTGCCCCTCTACCTGCCCTGCTGCCTCTGTCTGCAGCACCACGTTGGGCTTGGCGACGTGTAAAAAGGCAGAAGGATGTTCCATCACAGGCTTACAGCCCATGTGCTGCAATTTTTCCATCCTGGGGAATGCCCAGGCACCCTTTAATAAACTCGTCTGAGTGTCGTTAAATCAATTGAAACACTGGGCGGTGATTTAGATGCTGTTTTTAATAAGTGAAGGGATCATCTTGAATTCATTACTGCTTCAAAAGCCACTTAGGTAAGTCAGTTTTTAAGAAAACCCACAAACCAATAATCCCACAACACTCCTCAAACCCCCTCCCAAAACCAGAAAATCGTAATTCTGAAATAAAATTTAAAAAGAGTTAAAATCAAAGACTCCAGTGAAGCGAGGGAGTGGGGGAAGAAAGAACATTGCCAGCACTTGGCAGCAGCTGTAGCTCTGATCTGCTCCTGGTGCCTGTTGCCAGACTTTCAGCCAGGGATGCTTCATGCCCAGTGGGGGACAGGAGGGTTTGCAGCAAGGCTGACCTTTCCTGCTGTAGATGCTCAGAGTGCCATGACCCAGCAGCTCAGGCCTCAGATGCTTGCTGACAGCAAGAAGCACTCGATACTTCTGCAGCCTCCGTGTCGGCTCCTCTGTTATTTGTTGCCTCCTGCTTGGTGTCACCTGGGATGTGACACTGTGATGTAGCGCTGACCAGATCCTGGATGTGATGCTTCCCTGTGGGGAAGCACTGAGTCAGTAGGTGGAGGTGGGAGGGTGAGACTTGCAGGGGAATCCTGGGAATGCTGGCTCCTCCAACACTGTCTGTCTCTAAGGCATCAGTTTCAGTGTAATTTTAGAGGCATTCCCTCAGAAGCTGATAAGGGATATCCTGATGCTTTGCCAGGGATCCTCATGGACCTCTCTGGTCTTAAAATGTGAAGGTGGCTTTCCAAAGAGCTGTATGTTGGGATTTGAAGGTGTCCACATGTTGTGTTCTCTGCTGCCAAGGGTCTGAGGACTGGCACAAGCTGGACTGAGGACTGTGCTCAGCAGCTCGAGGACCACCTGCTTCTTCACTCTGTTGGTGGCATGGGGTGTACGGGAGGCAGGCAGCGTGGGATAAGCCTCTTTCCATAGGGAGCACACCACCAAGTGCACCTCCTCAAGTCAGTATATTGTGCACATGTCAAAACTGATATGACGTGGAGCTTTCCAGCAAGATGGATGCAAGCAAGAACCCTTCACATGGAGCAGATGTTAGTCAGCCTGCTGGAAAGTACTTGGAGTAAATACATCTGGAACATCTTTTTGAGACTTCCAGAGTCACCCTTCTCCCCCTCCTGCCAGCAGTGCTGTGTGATAGATGGGAAAACGGTGCTGTGCCATCCTCTTCTGACTGATTTGATCCTCCCCTCCTCTGTCCTGAGCTTTCCTGTGTACCAGGTCATGCCAAAGCAGTGGTGGCTTTGAGGGGACATTGCCCTGAGAGGCAGGAGTGGTGGGATGTGACCTCTTGGCAAGAGGGAGTTGAAGCCCTGGTTGTCAGCCGAGCGCTGCTTGGCAGATCTGGAGACAGAGAGGTTCACCTGGCTGTGCTTCCAAATGACTTCCCCTGGTAGCATCACTGTGAAAGCTTTCCAGGAAGGCAGTGTGTGATCCTGGTGGAAGTCCTTCCTTGCCTTTTCGTACAAGCTCCCTTGACAGCCTTGTTGGGGGGCAGCAGTGTTGACAGCCCAGAGGAGGAGCATTGTGCTGAGTTGAGCTGCCACGATCACTGCCCACGCATTGGACTCTGCTTTTAGTTCCCTGCTCTTGCTGTCTGAGGAAAAGATGGGATTTTAGCACATCTTCATTAGTCTGAAGGGTAATATGTTCTACTTCCAGACAACTCTCCGTTACGTATAATCAATTTTAAAGGCAGAAGTTAATGCGATTTATAATTAGCGATAAGGAATTCTAAACCTGGAATTGCAGGCCTGTGTATTAATGAATAATCCTTCTGAAGGCTCACAAAATCTATGTCGAGCTTGTATAGATTGCTCACGCCGCATAAAATGCTTTAATTTCTGGGTGGACTACACTTAAAATAACATGTTTTTCTATTCTCTGATTAGAAGGGTTGAATTGTGCTGCAAATATATTTACAAGTACTGTTTAAAGAGGATGTTCTGCACGGAAGTTTAATTCCTAGCAAATTTTCATAACTTATTTCTGTGTACATAATTTAGCAGCTTCGGGTAACTCCTTTCCGTGCTTGCCCAGAGGCAGGCTGAATGAGCCTTGCTCCTCAACACGCTGTTACATGGCAGAAATTTGGAACGGTAGAGTGACTTGCAGCAAAATGATGTTTGTGAGGCTTCACACAAACTGCTGCTTTCTGTTGCAGCAGTGTAATTATTTCACTGTCCCTCGAAAATGTGTACAGCAAGTAGACGTAACAGAAATATGTGCCCTGAGCAGTCTGACTGAAGACAAGAGGGGAGGGGGATGATGTGCAAGTAAAACCGACAATAAGATGATTGGCAGCTGTATTAATAGTGTTACTTTCTATAAATAGCTTTGATCTACAGTCAGAAGTTTCTTGTCAAAAATATTTGCATAATACTGTTGAGTCAAAATGTAACGTCTCGGTTTTGATTTTATTTCACACCAGACCAATCCACGACGCGGTCGAAAACGACCACTTGGAAATTGTCCGCCTGTTGCTGTCCTATGGTGCTGATCCAACACTTGCAACCTACTCTGGGAGGACCATCGTGAAAATGACCCACAGTGAGCTCATGGAGACCTTCCTCACAGGTTTGTGCCCATGCTGCGTGGGGCTTTCTGATCCTGGCAGATGGGGTTGTTCCCTGTCCCCCAAAGTCCCTCCTGCCTGGCAGGGGTGGCTTCATGCCAAGGAGCTGTGGGCTGGGCTGGGCTGCAGCAGCTCCCTCTTTGCCTGCAAAAACCCAGAGGGTGGAAGCACAGCCATGCTTGGGGGCTCCTTCTAATTGAAACTCTTAATAAGTCATAAGGATTGTTCCAGTGTCAGATTCGATAGGTGGGTAGGAGGTCAGCCGGCTGTTTCGGCGCCTTCAGTTTTCTGCTTGAAATGAAAATAAGAAACTTGCCAATTCAAATAGCTGTTTGTTAAACATACTTGTGTTTTCCCATGGTCTTGCTTTTTATCCTAGACTATTTTTGGTTTTGCCAGTTCTGCCTTATTTTATATCTGAAATACTGTAAAAATACATTAAAGGCTTTAAGCATATCCATGTTGTAACATGGTTTTAGGGTTCCTTTTCCTCTTAGCTTTGGATGAAGACACTTGCATTCTGTAATAACTTACCTCTAAGCATGTTTGCAGTGCTCATAGTCCATGAGTTTAAGTACTCATCTGTTTACCTGTTTAAATGGTGCAGTATAGAAGGCACACAGGTGTTTCAGGACTCCAGTAAAGTCCAGTATCTTTGACTTCCTAGCATCCTGAATCCCAGTATCTTTTCAGCAATTCGACTTGTAAATCTCCCAAATTATATCTGTAGAAAACAACTACATCTTCTGAACATACCTGTGTGGAAAAACCTTTATCATCTATTTATTTGGGGCCACAGTTTCACCCTCAAGTTGGTGTCTGGAATAATGGTGAAAGCCAAAAAATGTGGTACACCCTATCTTCACAAAAATAAGATACTGCTGTCAGTATCTGGAGCTTAATCTTGGGTCTGTCCCTGTTATACCTTAGGTGATTATTTGATGTGGTGGGTCATTATTTGATGTGGGGGAATGGTGTACATATGCTGTTGTTTGTAGCATGTGTGCCAGGAGTGTGGTGTGGGATTTTTTGATGGAAGGTGCTGAGGCTCTGTGACGCGCGGTCTCCTGACTTGCCAGCTTTTTGTTCTCATCAGTACGTTTTTGTTGTTGTTTTTTCCTCTCCAGTAAAACCGACAATAAGATGATTGGCAGCTGTATTAATAGTGTTACTTTCTATAAATAGCTTTGATCTACAGTCAGAAGTTTCTTGTCAAAAATATTTGCATAATACTGTTGAGTCAAAATGTAACGTCTCGGTTTTGATTTTATTTCACACCAGACCAATCCACGACGCGGTCGAAAACGACCACTTGGAAATTGTCCGCCTGTTGCTGTCCTATGGTGCTGATCCAACACTTGCAACCTACTCTGGGAGGACCATCGTGAAAATGACCCACAGTGAGCTCATGGAGACCTTCCTCACAGGTTTGTGCCCATGCTGCGTGGGGCTTTCTGATCCTGGCAGATGGGGTTGTTCCCTGTCCCCCAAAGTCCCTCCTGCCTGGCAGGGGTGGCTTCATGCCAAGGAGCTGTGGGCTGGGCTGGGCTGGGCTGCAGCAGCTCCCTCTTTGCCTGCAAAAACCCAGAGGGTGGAAGCACAGCCATGCTTGGGGGCTCCTTCTAATTGAAACTCTTAATAAGTCATAAGGATTGTTCCAGTGTCAGATTCGATAGGTGGGTAAGAGGTCAGCCGGCTGTTTCGGCGCCTTCAGTTTTCTGCTTGAAATGAAAATAAGAAACTTGCCAATTCAAATAACTGTTTGTTAAACATACTCGTGTTTTCCCATGGTCTTGCTTTTTATCCTAGACTATTTTTGGTTTTGCCAGTTCTGCCTTATTTTATAGCTGAAATACTGTAAAAATACATTAAAGGCTTTAAGCATATCCGTGTTGTAACATGGTTTTAGGGCTCCTTTTCCTCTTAGCTTTGGATGAAGACACTTGCATTCTGTAATAACTTACCTCTAAGCATGTTTGCAGTGCTCATAGGCCATGAGTTTAAGTACTCATCTGTACTTTACCTGTTTAAATGGTGCAGTATAGAAGGCACACAGGTGTTTCAGGACTCCAGTAAAGTCCAGTATCTTTGACTTCCTAGCATCCTGAATCCCAGTATCTTTTCAGCAATTCGACTTGTAAATCTCCCAAATTATATCTGTAGAAAACAACTACATCTTCTGAACATACCTGTGTGGAAAAACCTTTTTCATCTATTTATTTGGGGCCACAGTTTCACCCTCAAGTTGGTGTCTGGAATAATGGTGAAAGCCAAAAAATGTGGTACACCCTATCTTCACAAAAATAAGACACTGCTGTCAGTATCTGAAGCTTAATGTTGGGTCTGTCCCTGTTATACCTTAGGTGATTATTTGATGTGGTGGGTCATTATTTGATGTGGGGGAATGGTGTACATATGCTGTTGTTTGTAGCATGTGTGCCAGGAGTGTGGTGTGGGATTTTTTGATGGAAGGTGCTGAGGCTCTGTGACGCGCGGTCTCCTGACTTGCCAGCTTTTTGTTCTCATCAGTATGTTTTTGTTGTTGTTTTTTCCTCTCCAGAGTATTTAACTGACCTGCAAGGTCGAAGTGTTGATGACCCTGGTTTGTACTGGGATTTCTATGGCAGCTCTGTGTGCGGTGAGCAAATGTTGCCCTTTATTTCTTTGTATGCAGAGACTTTAAAAACATGGGGCACGTGGGGGTGGGGGCTGTTTTGTTCTTGTGGTGGAGGAAGCTGGGAAGGAAGCAAACTGATTTTGTTTACAGATCACGTTATTGGGGGAAAAAAAGCAAGACCTGCAACAGACTTTTCATTGCTGACTTAGCACCTTTATTCAATTTTATTTAGATCCAAAAGATGAATCTGGATTTGATGTCTTGGCAAATCCTCCCGGCCCAGGTGATGAAGATGAAGATGGCTTCAGTGATGTGTTTGAATTTGAATTTTTGGACGAGCCTCCCTTGCCGTGTTATAACATCCAAGTGTGTCTCTCTCAGGGGTAAGAACAAATACAGATTTTGGGATAAAAACAGCTGTGATGATCTGCTTGGGATGGTGGCAGTTTGTGTCAGCGGGGAAAAGTGTTTGTATTTATGTCACATAAATGAGAGATCAATGCTGTAACTGCTGGTGGTTTTTTGGAAATAAACTAATAGGAGGTGAGAGGGGAAGCGGTTGATTTGTCAGCCTTTTTACTGCCATATTCCAGAGCAGGACAAGTGATGTTTGAACACAAAGTCCTTTCCTCATCCCAGACAGGCATCTTGTTTATAACTTCCCAAAATAGAAGTGCTTCTAGCACTTAAATTTGGGTATGATGTTTGTACGGTGTTAATTTTATTCCATGGGTTTTTCTGTTCTGCTGCTGAGTGGACATGCTTTTGTGAATGACAAAATCACACCATTACTGCTTTTCTAGATTTTCTGGCAAAACTTGTTTAGAGCTCTGAATTGGAACAAACAAATAAGTATCTTAGGGAAAATCCTATGGTACTTAATAATAAGCAAAGACCTGGAAAGTTTATTATCTATTATATTCAATATATAAATTAGATTTGTTAGCAACTGTTGTTTACCATTTGCACCAATTTTGATGACAGCTAGTTTTAAATACTGATCATGCAGGAGTGTGGGTTTTACTATGTTTTTGTTACATGGGCGATGGATCTAGCTTAATTCCCTGAAGTGGACAAATACAAAGATTGAATTTTAAAACCGTGTTGTTTATCTGACAAAAAACCAACTTACTGTTGACTTGTATTTAGTATTGGCATCTCTAGAAGTCAAGAGTGCTAAATTTTGTAGCAGTAACTATAAGCCATCTCCTTATTTGTGAAATGAAAGTTGGATTCAGGTGGGCTAACCTTTAGGTGTCTGAGTTGGGGTGGCTGCTGGCCCACATGGGCACTGAGGAGCCCAGGTTTTATAGGTCCCAGTGCCCCTGCATCCTGGATCTTCCCTTCCCAAAGCTGCAGGTAGCCGTACTCCGAATAAATAAATACACACCTGCTCATGTGTTATTTCTGACCCCTGGGCAACAGCCTTGCTTTCAGAGGGATTGTGAGCATGGGATTGGGAAGGGTTTGTCACACAGCAACGTGGGGAAGAGTCAGGAATCCTGTGAGTTACTGTCAGTTATTGGAGCCTCTTTCTCCTTGGCTTCCACAGACCACGGAACTGGCTTCTGCTCTCGGACGTGGTGAAGAGGCTAAAAATGTCATCTCGCATCTTCCGCTGCAACTTCCCCAACCTGGAGGTGGTCACCATCACGGAGGCAGAGTTTTACAAACAGACTTCCCTCAGCCAGTTGTTCTCTTGTGCTACGGACCTTGAGGCTTTTAACCCGGAGAGCAAAGAGCTCTTGGACTTGGTGGAGTTCACAAGCGAGCTCAAGACTCTGCTCGGCTCCGAGCTTCACTGGCTGCATCCGCACGAGGACCCTCCCTTCGACATCCTCTGGTGAACCATCAGGCCATTTAATGTACAGAGCTCTACACAGCTACTTCTTTATGTATATGTGTTCAAATGAAATTGTTTCTGTAAAGAAAGGACACTATTAAATATGAAAATATCTTTCCTTTATATAAGAGATCTGAATTCCAGTTGGATGGATTTTGGAAGAAATTTTTTTTTAACTTCAATCAGTTTTTACAAAAATTGTTATATAATGTTTCTTTAAATGCACACAGGCTTTGGGATAAGTTTGTTATTACTCTGAACACATTTTTTTTTTTAAAGAACACACCCACACACATTGACTTTGTTTCATGCAAAGCACTGATTACACAGAACATACTTTTTCTAGGTGATGTGATCAAAGTCGTGTGGCTTGTTTGGGAGATAGAATTTGGTAAGGCACTTGGTGATATTATTTTCGTTTTTTTTGTTTACAGAATTACCTGCTTTGGCCAGGTAAGCACTATTGAATATAATTCAATAGTTTGTAATATAAATTAAACCATATCCATACGCATCAACTAATTGTAAGAACTTTTATATCCTAATTTAAAAGCTGTGAAATTTAGTTTTCACACATCAAACCGGATTGTTTATATATGTTTAAACATTTTATGCTCTTTATTTAAAGAAGACTTTGAACTATTTTTTCTGTACCTTGTAAAATATTGAAAAACTAACATATGTTGAAGTTGCTTGAAACTGTACATAAACTAAATTTTCTGAATTGTGTGTTTATGTTTGAGATCTGTGTTTTAACTTTGTAAGTAAATCTTCTGCCTTTGTATTTATATTTTACAAAAATTTTCTTAAAGGCAATAAAACTGTTGAGAAATGAAGAGGCTAAAGGGACTCCCATTAACTCTGTGCCTGGTTGTGACATGAGCTTTGTCTCTTTAATGTTCATGAAAGGAGGGTGTAGTTTCCAAAGTGGGATTGGGCTGGTAGAGGTGCAGGCAAGCAGCTGATGAAATCTGGGGTACACTCTGTAGTGGCTTTCTAAAATTCCATGTTGCAAGAAATCATCAGGTGGGTGCTTTTGGTGGGACAAGGTTTTAAAAGTGGTGTTCACCATACTTTCTACACCATCTTCTAAAGAATTGTGAATAGGTTCCATCATTTTCCCTCCTTTGACATCCTTTTAATTTCAATTGGCTGAATTCTCTTTTCAGTGGAGTCTGCAGAGTGGAAGTTAATAGTACCAGGGGAAATGCTTTGGTTTTAATGTGGAGCATTAAACCTATGAGCACATTTTGGGAAGATTTAAAGGGACAGTGATCAGAATGTCACTTCTGTGCAGCTCTGGAACTTCTGTCTAAGAGGCTGGGCTCCCTGGGCTTGGGCAGGCCTTCTCTGCCTTCCCCTTGTGGAAGGAAATTCTAGCTGTGAACTCAAAACTCCTGAGTTTAATTAGGGGCTGTTATTAAGAGTAGTATGTTTTATGACAGCCAGTTGTCACAGGTTTTTAAACTGCTCTGTTCTTCTGACGGGGGCCAACATCCCACCCACAGGGTCTTGAGCAGAGCACCTGGTCTGGGAAAAACATCTGGGAAGAAGTTTCTCCATTGTCCTGAAGGCTGAAGGTAAAGGAGAGCTGTGCCTCATTTCTGAAGGTGCCCTGGAGGACTCAGAGCTGCTGCATCTCGTGGTGTGCTGCCTGTGAGTCTTTTGCCAAACATTTGTACTGTGTGGCTTTACAGTGGGGCTGTTCCTGTGGCTTAGGTGGTTTTGTAGCTGAGCCAAGAGGTGAGAGAAGGGTCCAAAAGCTGTCTGCTGCTGGATGCTGAAGTCTTATTTATGCACAGGACAGGGAATTTTTAGTCCTAACACGTCTGCCGACCTTCTTTTTCCAGAATTGGGGTAAGGAGGATGATGGTCCCTCCTGCACAGCTTTTATGTGCATGCTGGATTTCCTTTCCAAACAGTCCCCAGCTTTGCAAGGAACTGAAACACAAATACCCTACTCTCCAGTGCCATCTGCACCCCCTGATTTTCCCAGAAAGAAGAGGGCCAGAAAATGAAAGGCAAGGAACACTAAGAGCAGTTTGTTACAGACACCTTTATCTGATCAGCGGTGTAATGCTTGGATGGCTTGAGGTGGGTATAAATCAGCTTGGTGCCACTTCCTGGGCATTTCTCATTTCTCCCCGAACCCCTCGGGCAAACAAAAGATTGTCACAGCTTCCTCTTTTGGCCAGCTTCTCTTCAAGGAATCCTGAACATGTGCTCCCCAAAGAATCCCGAGCTTGTGCTCCCCAAAAATTCCTGAGCTCGTGCTCCCAAGCATCTCTGCTCAGTCAGCTTTCCCTGCCTGCCCTGGTACACTTGGGTCTTCTCCATGCTGGCTCCTGTGCTCAAATACAGTGACAGCCTCATGCCTCTGTAATGGAGTGTGTGTGCCTGCCCCAGGCGCCTGTGCCCTAAAAATAGAGCTGTGGCAGGGGACACCTGATCCCAGTGCTGTCCCCTGATGTAACACCACCCTTTTCTACTCTGGGATGTGCTTTTTTAAAGGGATGTTGCTGTGTGAGGGTGCTTGAGGGAGCACAGAGGGTTCAGTGAAGCAGGAGGGGGCAGGAGCCTGGCTTGGCTGCCCCTGTGCTGGGTGCTTTAGGAGAGGTTGTCACAGGAGAGGCTGGATGCAGGTGGAATTTTGTGGGAGGCAAGCCCAGGGAGAGTTATCTTGGGAGAGGAGAGATGGCAGTGTGCCAGCAGGGCGTGAATTTGTGACAACGTGGGCAAGGGAAACACTGGCCAGCACTGGGACTGTCTGGATCCTGCAGGGGCTGGGCGAGCTCCAGCCAGCGTGGGGGCTGTGTTCAGCAGCTCAGTTTCTGATCTCACACTGTTCTTTAAAGTGCTTTCCTGTGCATCCTGCTTGGGCCAAACATGCTTGCTTCATACTGCTGGCTTTGCTCCAGGTTAATAAAAAAATAAGGAAGTGGAAACGCAGCCTTTGGGGATGGTAAAACCCTGCTGATCCTGTTACTTGCCTTCTGCAAGGTGAAAGCGTAGTGTTGATGCTGTTGGGGACAAAGCCAAGGTGTTTCCTTGAATTTCCCCTGCTTACCACTTGGATTTGCCTGCTGGGAGTCTGTGCTGCCCTGTGGAGGTGTTGGACAGCCACTGGTGCAGTAGGGAAAAACCCTATTTCCAGCCAGAGCAGGCAGATGAGCTTGGCTTCAAAGAGGTTCCTTTGTCAAACTTTTACTTGTTGCTGGCTGGGAAATCCCAGGGAATACCCAGTTCCAGGCTGGCTGCCTGACAGGGAGAATAAGGGGGAGCTACAGCACAGGCAGTGCTGGGAGGGCTCCCCTAAGATAAGTGATGCTGCTGAGGACCAAAATATTGAACCCCTCCTTCACCTTCCTGCCTTACCCAGGTGTTCTGCAGAGTGGGGTCAGCCCTGGCAGTTTCCTGTTTGGGTCACTTCTCCCTCCAGCTGCTCTTCTAATTTCTTCTGCTTTTCTGTGGTGGCTGAGCTGGAGCCGTGTGCCAGAGACACTGAGGCAGAGTGGCAAGCAGGGGTCAGAGGAGGGGTAGATGTGGTGTTTGGGCACATGGCGCAGTGGTGGACTTGTCAGTGCTGGGCTAACATTTGGTCCTGATGATCTTGGAGGTCTTTCCCAACCTTAATGATTCTATGGTTTTAGTTAGCAGGAGCAGAATAGAAATTATTTCAAAAACTACTCCCAGGAGCCAAGCTCACTCCATGAATCAAAAGAGTTTGAAGCTGACTCCTCCCTTCATTTCTGTGCTAAATAATGAAACTATAGACCAGACCCATCATTTGAGCATTAATGTATCAGGGAGTGGTAAGTGCAGGCAGCTGCCATTCCCAGGCTCTGTGGGATGCTGGTAAACATTCAGCATTGTCAGTTTGCACAGGGGAAAGGCACACATTATTGCTTTAAATTTGCACAGATCCAAGGTAACTGGAAAAATAGCATTTTATCTGTTAATTTTTTTTTGCAGAACATATTTTCATTTCAGTATGAGGCCAGTGGTGATAGGAGAGGTCTTGGCACCACCACACAAGGCAGAAGAGTGGAATGCCATAATTGTAAAGACACAGGTCTTTTCTCAGTGTGCTCATTCACCATTGCATTTCTGCTAGAAGGAGGAGCAGAAGAAGCTGACAGGAACCCAAGGTTTACTTGGAGTGGTGTCAGGGGCAAAAATCTCCAAAGAGATCTGAAGAAGATGAAGTTTTAAGTATCCCATCATGATGTCTACCTGCATCAGCTTTGCTAGCTCTGCATTTCACCCATTAGTGTGGTTTGCATGGGCTCCCCTGATGGCACGGGGCAGTGTGATGGATCCTTGGGAGCAGCACTGCCTCCTGCCCTTGGGGTGAAGAGATCCATGGCTTCTTTCTGGTTTGCCAGTCCTGAAGAAAACCCCGTCCACGCCATGTGCACATTTTCCTCCAGCAGACTGACGTGACTGTAGCTGGTTGCTCTCTTGAGCCAGGTAGGAACCACAAATCTGTCACTAAATAGATTTTCCTTTTGTTGTCACATTAATTTGCAACTCATTAATAGTGACAGCAGTGAGGTACTGCATGGATGCAGATTTGCATATTCATGGTTAACTTATTATTAAACAAATAAGATTTCCCTAGCTTAGGGAAAGTACCAGAGTAATGCCACATTGTGCATTATAACAGCCTGAATGTTTTATTTTCTTTTTAATATGTTAATAGATGCAAGGGGCGCTCTTTTTTTCAAGTAAATATGCATCTATGAAATAACGTGTAATTTAAAATATCACAATTGTTTAAACAGTAATCTACTAACAAACCTGCCAATAATTGAGCACAAATACCTATTTAATGTACAAATCAATTAATCAATTCTAAATGCTGGCTTTGTTGCCTGATGACCGTAAGACAGGCAGTACCAGCAAGGCACAACCAAGCACTCTGCTGGCGAGGTGACCCAGAGGTGGAGGGCTGATCCCATGTTTTATGGCTCGTTACAGCCAAATTGCTTGGTTTTCACAGCCGCTTTTGTTTCTGCTCCCCAGAGGAGTGGTGGGAGAGAAAGTGAAGACTGAGCTTGCTGTGGTGCCCACTGCCACCCTCCTGTCCTGCTGGGCATGGCCGAGGAAAACGTGGCCATCTCAGCTCTGCAGGGACCTCCCTGCTGCCCCTTTTCTCTGCCAGCAGGCAGCCACCACCTGGATGTACCACCCAGACACCAGCTTTGGCTCAGCCCTGGCGAGGAGGAGGGCAGAGCTCTGCCCCCAGCATGGCAGGGGGGCAGTGGGCAGCAAACTCCCCTGGCACCGTGGGTTTCTTCTCCTGGTGGTGAAAAGCCCTTGGAATTCAACAGGCACTCAAAACCTGCAGGTGAGAGGAATGGAGATGTGGAATGTGGGGCTGTCCTGCAGGAAGGTGTTTTAATTCATTTGCCGGTAGCAGAGAAGGTCCTTTGCCCTCAAGGTAGCACAGCTTTTTTCTACTATCTAGCTTTTTTCAAGACTATCCAGTATGCACAGCAACCCTCTCTTCAGATCCCTACTACCACATCCATTTTTTCATTCCTTTCTGGCTCTTTTAAAAATTTGTAAGGTAGTGGGCATAACTACACGTGAGGAAACCAGCTGGTTATTGCAGTTCCCCTCAGTCCTGAAGTGAGGTTTTTTCCTGACCTGACTTTCCAGAGTCCTGTGACGGTGTTGCCTGACCACAAAATGTGGTTCTTACCCCATCCTGCTGTTTCCTTGTGAGTCACAAGCCACCCCCTTTGAGCCACTGGCCTGTGCTCCCAGTCTCCCCAGGCTCTGGAGCTCCTGTTTCTGGCTAATTGCAAAGGGTGCACGGCCCTGAAGAGACACAGATAAAACCAAGGATGCTGAAATGCAACCATAAATTACCCCAAAGACTGCATCCCTGCAGGTGCAGAGCAGGGTGAGGCTGTTTTTAAAACCTGTGTACAGCAAGCTCAGAGCGCCCTTCTCCAACAGGGGATAATTTCATTTTCTGATGTGGGATCTGCTTTTATCTCCATCTCCTGGCTGGGGTCTATCCTTGGCACAATGAGGAGTGCCAGTGGGCCTGCAGCCCGATTTCCACTGCTCTGTGGCTGCAGGCTTTTCCACACACCGAGCATGTAGAGGGTTAGGCAACACATGTGGCAGATGCTCATGATGTCAGAGACAGTGTTTAGTATTTGTAGCTGTCGAAATTTCAAGGAAAAGGCTACCTAATGAAAACCCTTTTCAAATATGCCACGAAACTCCTGTTTAAGCAAAGCTTGTGTGAAGGCAAGTCCTGACAGGCCTCCTGAAATGAAAAGGGCAGATTATTTAACAGCTGATCAACACTAATAACCCTTGGCAAATACAGTATGCAAATCCAGAGCTGGAGCCAACATGTGCCAAAGGGACTCTCCTGTGACAGCCTGGCCTGGCTGCTCTCAAACTGCTGCTGGTAACCACAGAGCCCAGCACTGGGAGTGGGGAGACCTGGCTGCCACTGCCACGTGTCCTGTCCGTGGTCTGTGGGTGCTGGTTGAGGAGAACTTCCTCCAGCACCACAGGAATTTCGAGGGCATTTGGTGTCTGACCACTCGGTGGGGCTGGGCTTGGGCTCCCTTGCTGAGCTGCTGGAACTGATGGCATAAAGCACTGAGGGAAACAAGTAGGTTGAAGCTGGGTACCTTGTGTCCCCACTTCATGACATTTTCGGGTAAATATATCACTTTTAAGCATCTTTGTGACCTGCCAGTCTACACAAATGTAGTTCTTTCTGAATTGGGCCAGCCCATGGGCAGTCAAGCAAGGGATGGAGCTGGGTTTCCAGAGTGAGTTCATCCTTCTGCTCCCTAGTTCCATGCCATGAGGGTGGCTTTGTATCTGCCTGGCTGCCCTGCACAACTCAGCTTCCCAGCCCAGGGACCCTCTCTGTGCTACCCAATGGCTGCTGTGAGCATCTGGGGATTTGAGTCCCCTCCCTGCAGGCCAGCTCAGCACGTGGCAGTGCTCGGGAATGTCCCCACAGGGGCTGGATGCACTCACTCAACCAGCAGCCACTCAGGGTGGGATGGCACAGGGTGGGAGACAGCCCATCCCCTGCAAGGGAGGGAGGCAGTGCTGCCTGGGTCTGGGAGCAGGGCAAGGGGTCAGGGACAGCCGGGGAAGTGCTGCCCTTTTGGTGGCAGTGTGGCTTTACCTTGGCTCAGAAAGTTGGGTGAGCCTGTGCCTCCGAAACCTGGATACTGTGCCCATCCACCAGCTGGTGCTGCCAACACAGCCCTGAACAACCAGTGCCCAAACCTGCCTGGTCCCCAAGGGGTTACCTCTGCTGAAATGGCTGCCATGCCCAAAGAGATGGAGTGCCTTTGAGTACTGCTGTTTTCAAAGGCTCAGGAGTGAGCTTGATTAGCAAAATCAACAAAGAGATGCAAATAGGCTGCAGCAAAAAGGTGCTTTGTGAGGCTGGGAGTCGGGGCCTGCCTGGTGGGAAGCAGCAGCTCCGTGTGCTGGGGAGCACTGGAGAAGGGAGGGAGGGTGTGTTATTGCCCAGAAAGCAGCGGCTCTGACCGGCACACGGCTCTGTGAACACAAAGCAGCGTCTCTCTTCAAGGTTGTTTAAGAGTAAACAAGAGCTGCCGGGAGGGAAGGAGCCCACGGCCGCCCTGGCCCTCCCAGGCTGCCTTGTGAGCACAGCAGATGGGGCACAGGCCGTGCAGGCTGGGGCAGCCCACAAAACCCTTGCCCAGGCTTATTTCTGCAGCTGCAGATCACCTCAAAAACACAGCCCACATCTGGCTTGCCAGGGCTTCAAACACTCCGCCAAGTTTCCAACAACCTTAAAGCCTTTCCTGCTCGGTGTTTGCTTTCCCGTCACCCGCGGGAGCTCTCGGTGCTCCGCGGGCCCTCAGCTTTGCTCTGGAGGCAGAACAAGGTGAGTCAGCCCCGGCCCTCAGCAGCCAGCGCTGGAGGATGAGGATGTGGAGGATTAGCAGAGCAGGTCTGCTCAGCAGCTGCTGCTGAATCACAGCAGGACAGCCCCAAGGACCGTCCCTCTTCTGCTGCCAGGGGCTCCCAAGTGCACAGGAATGCAGTGTCCCAGGCTGTTTGTGAAGGCGTGAGGCAGTTTTTAAAACACACAACAGAGACTTTTGCGGGGCTTGGTCCTTTATAAAGTAAATTTATTTGACAGGTTTATTTCTTTATCAGGTATTTGTCTAACCCCGTGACACTGAGAGACCTGATTTCCCGGTACAAATGTTAAAATGTAAACTCCCAGAGATGTGGCCTGTCACAACCAGCGTCCAGAACACCCTCACCCTGGTTTCTTGTTGAGTGTCCTGGGGTGACAGCAGGAGACCCCGGAGATGCTGGATAATCTGTGCTGTGATCACAGCAGGAGAAGAGCCCCAGTGGGAGGACAGGAGAAAGGCTTCTGGCCCGTCCCGGCTGAGTGGCTGGTGGATTCAGGGGTTAAAAAAAGGCCTTTTGCAAGCGGTGCCTCCATCCAACAGGATGGAGAGATTAGAAACACCTAAAGCGCCTGAAGGTTTGCAGCACCACTGACTGATCAAATAAAAATATGTGAATCATAAATCAATGTAATTTAAAGCAGACTTATTTAGAAATTGAGACTGGGCACTAAGGGACTTATTCAAATCACTCTGGCTTGCCATCAGCCACCCCCTGTAACTCTCTGTGCTCTCTTGGGTGGGTGAGGTGGGGGTGCAGATGTGCTGCCTCCCGTTTAATCCAGCCTGGGCGGGGAGCTGGGGCAGGGCGGCTGGGGAGGTGCCAGGGTGGAGGAGGGACTCAGCTGCCTGCTCAGCCCGGCTGCCTGGCCCTGCTGGGCACCAGGAGGGCAGACGGCAGGAGCAGGCTGTGCATGTGGCTGCAGGGTGACAGCGGCTCCCAGCACAGCCCAGCGTGCCAGGGACTGTAGGCAGCCCCAGCAGAGACAGAGCCTGGGAGCCTTCCCAGCCCGCTTGGCTTACAGACAGCTTTGGCCATCACTGGGGCTCCTGCCATCGTCTGCCACCGCCCCTCCTCAGCGGGCAGCAGGGAGGAGAGCATCTGAGGAGGGACATGCTGTGTGTGTGTGTCTCTATGTCTGTGTGTCTCTGTGTCTGTGTGTCTCTGTGTCTGTGTGTGTGTGCAGGGTGTGCTGGCTGCTCGTTCCCAGCCCCAGCTGTGCAGGAGATCCTGTTACCTGGCCCAGAGCAGGAGCCAGGAGGGGGAAGGTTGGCTCTTGGCTCCCTCTTCCCATCAGCCTTGCAGTCACCCTGCAAACACATTAGTTTTCCTAAAAAGGCACCGGAGAGCTTGAGCAGCAATACCACCGTGGCATTTATTAATTTTTTAGCATAGCTCTCCCCCCACCTCCACTGTGATTTGCATACCTGTTAATCCTCTCCCTGCTGCAATAATTCTGTGAAGGATGGGGAAATGATATCTGAGCAATAACTCCTTGACTCTGGAGCTGTGGAACTCTGTGTGCCATCCTGATGAGAGCAGAGACTTCCAGTGAGTGCAAGCAGGAGGTTTCACCTCCTAAGAGATGCATCTCACCTACAAAACCCAAGGAAAGACACCCATCCTGATTATGTGGAACCTAGCTGTGCCATTCCCAGATGGCTCTGCCCCCAGGAAAGCCCCTGCCCTTGGCAATATTTTGCCTTCAAAAAAATCACTCTTCCCTCCCAGCAGTGTCCCCCCTGCAGCAAAGTTGGTTCCTGTGGGAGAGGGGAGGAAAGCCCTGCACCCTGGAGGTTTCATCACTTCTTGCAGCCCTGCCTGGGGAGCTGGGAACACCACCAGCTTCCTGCACATGCTGGGATTGATCATCCCACAGCAGGACTGTGCTGCGAGGCAAGCTCTGGCCCCAGCACTTTGGATGGCTTCTGGTCAGCTCTGTGACTGTTTTAACCAGCAAGAAACTGCAGATCCTAGAAGCTGCATTCATCACTTTTCTTACTACTGTCTTTATCCTCCTCCCCCCAAATTTTTATTTCATTTGGATTTGTGGGTGCCTAAATCCTTTTGCAGTAAAAATCCTAAAGATGAGTAAGTTCAGGTCCAGGTAGCAAATTCCTCCAGAACTCCCCGGAAAAGCTGAGCCAGTTTTTCTTGTCATCCCACTTCCTCTGTGTCCAGGAGGGGACAGGGCAAGTAGGCAGGAGAGGAAGGAGAGCAGGGTGATGAGTAGGTGGTGGAGAGCTCTAGGGATCTCACTGCCCTTTTTTGGAGCCAGCAGAGTGGGTGGACAACAGAGGGAAGCACAGGAGAAGAGCAGGAAACTAAGTTTGAGGAGGACACTTTTATCACATGATGCTAAGTCCCCAAACAGCAAGCACCTCTTGGTGAGGGAGTGACTAAACCCCCAGTTTACTGCAGCTTTGTTAAAACTGTGCTACGCTGTGGCTCTGCTGGAAAAATAAATAATTCTTAAGGTCTGAAGGATGGATCTTTGAGGGCTCTGGCATCCCCGATGATGGATGTGCCCCGATGATTACAGCTGCAGCAGTGAGGGAGGTGAGAGCAGGGGTGATGCTCAGCATCACCTCTGAACTCAGACCACGAGGAGCTGCCCCTGCTACCTTTGGCAAGCACAGGTAGGGAGGGTCAGAGGAACAGAACAGCAAAGCCAGGGTGTGAGGAAAGGCTGCACCACTGTCCTCTAGGGCCAGCAGGGAGTGTCCCTTGGCTCTCTAGGGACAGAGGCTCGTGCCACAGGCACGGGGCTGGGAGGGTGGGCAGGGCACACCTGCAGCAGCAGATGAACACAGGCAGGCTGGGTGTCCGTGCTCACACCATGCACAGTGACTGAGGCAGGGGTTCTTCAGGCACCCAGCCCTGCTGGCAATGTTTGCTCCATCAGGCACTGGCAGTGAGGCCTGGGAGGTTCCTCTTTCTGGGCTATATTAAGGCACACACAAGGGCTGGACAGAGGGGTGAGAGGACAGCGAGGAGTTGTGAAAGAGCAGCACGCCGGAGCCTGTGAGTAACTGAGGCCTTTTGGCAGCGTTTCAGAAAATGGGGTGGTCCAGTTAGGGAGTTCAGGAAATTGTCTGAGTTAGATTAAACATTTTCTAAAACCTTCTGGGTTGCTTGAGAGCTGACTTGAAAGTTGGCAAAGCTAAATAAAACAAAAGTTAACACATTCCCCTCAAATTACACTGTTACAGGTCTAGTATAAAATCGGACTATTTTTCATTAGTTTCAACATCTCCTTCCAACTGAAGGCAGGAGTATCTGCACAGTAAAATGCTGGGATGCTTGCACAGCCATGCAGGGGGACACATGTGACATATAAGAGCTTTAGAACATGTTCCAAAATCCATAAACCACAAAACTTTCAGGCAGAAACCCGGATTGCTCTCTGGTTGAAGCCTGGGTGTAAAAGAGTCTCCGTGGGTCTGAGGCTCACTGGACTCTTCCTTCAGCACCAAACCCCTGGAGTGCCCAGGAGCAGAGAGCTTGCTCTGGACATGCTGCTGGTTCTCCAGGAGCTGCACTTTGTCCCTCAGGAGACAAGACTGCCACAGTTTGGGCAAGAGAAGCATCACCTCTCGCATCAGCCCTGCACAACTGCAACAATGGAGGCAACAGAGGGGTTTCTCTCTGGAGAGGATGGGAAATGCACGATGTCTCAGCAGAACAAGAGCTCCTCTGCCCTCCTGCCCTCTGACAAGACTGAGTTCAAGCCAGGTGTCTCCCCTTCCCTTCGGAGAGCAAGTGGAGTGGGAGCTGCCTGAAGCAAAGGATTCCCATGCTTGTGCAGGCTGTGGCAGCCAGGAGAGGCAGAGCACTGCACCCATCCATCTCCCTGCTGGAGACAGAGCCCCTGATCCAAAACCCCACCAGCCTGGGAATCTACTCGCTCCTGTCTCTTGGGAGAAGTTTCTGCCTGTGGAATCGGAAGCGGTATCAGGCACGGAGCAGATGTTGGCGGCTTCCTCGCTCCATGGAAATAAGGAAGTAGGAAGCCCATTTAGACAAACAGTTCCACATAAATCTTAGCCTGATGTTTCTTGCCTGTACGATCTCTGCAAAGGGTAAATTGAACTCTGCTTCATTGATGAAGCCCAGTGCTATTAGTTATACCTGTCTTCACTGCGGAGCTGCTTTGGGTGAGAAAAGAAAAGCAGTATGGCCCCAGGAGAGAGAAAGAAATCAGAACATAAATGCAGGTATCAAAGCAGAAAAATGCAGAGAGTGGTATTAGCCCAGGGTATGTTGGAGAAGAAAACAAACTCTTATCACAGCAAGAGCAGAGGAAGCCATCCCACTGAAGGGAGGAGACAAGGAGGACAGTCGGCATCCTGTGGAGAGCAAATCTAAGGTCTGGGGGAGGGAGAACGCAGCCCCAAAGGCATGGCACTGGGAGGGGATGCTGCTCTTAAAGACACAGCTTCCCTGCACGCCTCTGCTGAGAGCAGAGGCCAAAGGAGCAGCCCCCAGGCAGCGGGGAGGCTCAGGGCAGGGCTGTGAGCTGTGCCCAAACTGTGGGGCTTATGGGCTCCTTGCCATCCACAAAGTCCCAGGAGGAAGTGAGAGCCTAAATTCCACCCACCAGATTCCACCCACCTGGAACCTGGTCAGATGAAAATGAATTATTAAAAGAAGTGAAGATTTATTGCCTTTAAAAATTTATTTACAGGACAAGGAGAACAACTTTCTGCAGGAGCAATATTGGGAGGCAGCAGCAAGAAATGGAGTTTTGCCTTTGAAGGTGGCCATCTCCAGTGGTAGGTGGCTGGTCTCTGACCAGGGGGTCAGAAAGGGGTCAAAAGCACCCCAGGTCCCACCCAGTGCCCAGTCCTTGTTGGCAGATGTTGAACATCCCAAGGACAATGCAGGGGGACCCAACAGACCTTCCCTTTCAGAGTACAAACCTCATGAGTGATGGCACCTTGGCCAAACTCTGCAAGAGCCACACAAGCCTGTTTGCTCTACTTTTGGGAGGAGCAGTCACCAATCTGCCTTCAGGCACTGCATTTCCAAGATATCTCTTTTTTTATAGCTAGGAATTGAGAGGTGATTCCTGCTCTGACCTCTAGCAGAGGAGGAGTGACGCTGTGGGGATGAGAAAAGGAGCAATGATCCAGGGGAGGATTCCCAGCAGTGAGTCAGAGGGGAAAGAGACTGAGGTAGAACTCGTAAAAATAGTTCGGGAACAGGGACAAGTCCTGAAAGAAAAGAGGCTTTGTGTACAGAGGATAAAATAAAATCAGAAAATCAGAAAGGGTTGGAGCAGCACCACAGAGATGGAGATGAAACTGAAGACCAGGAAGAAAAGGCAGGAAGAGAACACAACAGAGGTTCCTGTCAATCCTTGTGGTCAAATTTTAAAGCCATTGTAACACTTTGTAACATTGTAACACAAAATTTAAGATTTTTAACACCAGAGCTTATTGGAGGACTTGCTATTTCTAGTCATCTGCCAGTGTTGTCTGCACTGAAGCCACATTCCCTGGTGACTTCAGCTTCCAATTGTGTTCTTTATGTCCAAAGGGTGGTACCTGGGGCAGAACAGCTAAAGGAAGACCCTGTTTGTCCACTTCTGATTTTAGTCACACCCTGGGAAGTATTTTCTGGTGAGTTAATACCTCATGTTGCAGTTGGTAGGGAGTAAAAATTCCTCCTGGTGCTCCTAACACTGAAATACTACTTGACAGCAGCTGCTCTGCCAGTTTGGATTCCATCCCTCAGTGCCCAAACCTATGAAAATGCATGTAGCCATTTGTCCTGTCACTTCCCTTCTTCTCCAGGGTTTCTGTCACACAAGCAAATCACAATTACAGTGAAAGGGACTAAACCCAGCATGCTCTTGGACTTCCCACAGGTCCAACCCTGCTCTTGCCCTCCTGTCCTTCTCTGGCCTTCCACTTCTGTGGGCCTTGGTCTGCCTACCTCATGGATTTCCTTTTGAACTTTTATTTTTCCTGCCTGTGGTTGAACATCCTTTCATGCACGTAACATTTGATTTGTGTACGTAGCAGTGACGTTGGCCACACCAGTGTTCTCTATGCAACAGAAGCAATTTGCTCACACTGATTTACTTTTTAGAGCTCCTTACATTTGCTGACGGAGATGTGATCCCTTGCTCATTTCTATTGGAACACACAAAGAACACTGCAGCTCAGAGCTGTGGCCCAGTCCTGAGGAAAGCATCTTGGAGCTCTGACAGAAGTGCAAGGGAAGTCTCCCTCTGATCCCTGGGCTGTGGTTTACAAACCAGATGGTAAATTTTATGTATGCATGGCCTTTTCTAACCACACTAAGACACTTATTTGCAGAAGACCTGGCCTGATGATGGAGGCTCCTTATTTGTGAACAAACAAACCTGGCAAGATAAAAACAAAGTTCTGCTTTAAAGTGTGTTTCACTGGAAAAAACACCAAACAATACCAAACCCAACTCCAGCCATTATATTCAAAAGAGAAGCAAACTCTCCCCCAAGCCCCATATCTTGGAAATCCCATTATCTCAGCCACAAAGACTATCAGGGCCCCAGCTCTGTGTCAGAGCTGTCCCCTCAGAGCCAGGTCACAGTGTCTGCATCAGGGTGTTTTGTGGGTGGGGGAACACCACTGCTCTGTACTGGCAAAAACTTCTGCGTGGAATATAGATGAAGCAGCAGAGCTGGCTGGATAAAACTACAGAAAGAGCCCTGCCAAAGAGAACAGCAGCCCCCAAGCTGCCTGTGCCTGGTGAGCTTGATGTGAGCGTGCCTGCAGGAGGCAGATCACAGTGACACTGACACTGGCGTGGCTGTGGGGCAGACACACTGGTGCACAGCCACCTCCCTTACCAGAGCTCTCAGGTGTTGTATTGTTCCTTGCCATGGTGTGTACAAATGCTTATTTGTAAGGGAAGATAAAATAACAAACTCTGTGGTGACTCCTGCACACGTGATGTGAGAAGAGAAAATGGGATTTTGCTGCATTAAAGGAAAATAGGGCAAGATGCTAACTCATCAATATTTTTATTATGCTAGTTAACCTACCTCAAACAGGTACACAACAAGGCCAAGCAATTGTGGAGTGTGTTTGAGCTGGGAAAGAAAATGGAAAAAAA
Organism: Passer montanus; assembly: GCF_014805655.1. Taxonomy (NCBI): domain Eukaryota; kingdom Metazoa; phylum Chordata; class Aves; order Passeriformes; family Passeridae; genus Passer; species Passer montanus. The sequence goes on from NW_024372036.1 coordinate 5,820,929, forward strand.
AAAAAGAGAAAAAGTTCTCTAAAGGAAAGTTCAGATACATTTCAAAGTGCTACAGCTCTAAAAACACCAAAGGAGTTTTACCAAACTTCCCAGCAAAACTTTTCTCTGAGAGGAAATAGGGCAAGTGAGATTTCAAAGGGAGACATGTGAGATGATGACTGAAAAAACCTCCAGCCCTGAGCCTCCTGAATGTGCATTTGTCCTGAGCTGTATGAAGCATGGCAACTGTCAGGCTGTAATTAAGATGAGAATATGCACTAAGCTCATTGACTAAAGTTCTGGAATAATCTTGGCTGTAGTTGAGACCTCAGATTCACCCAAAGCAGCTAAGTTATCACAAAGCACTGATTCACCAACCCTTAAAAAGAGTGCAGCCTTAAAAAAAAAAAAAATTATTTAATTTCTCTTCTAATTAACAGCAGGTAGTGAATAGGAAAGTGTTTATCCTCCCCCCACCTCAGCTCATACCCTGCTGTGTTATGACAGATGGAATGTTAATTAACGTGACCTGGCATAGAATATTTAATTCAAGACAGAGTATCATGGAAACATCTGACTGCCTCAGGGCTGGTCACCTCCCAGGTACACCCTGGAAAGCCCTCCTGTGCACTGTCCCACGGGCACCCATGGCTTTCAGCTGAGCTGATCCAAAAAAAGTGAAAGGCTGTGCTGACACCAGGTTTCTGAGGGCTCTGGGGGGCTGAAGCCACACACTGAGAAGAAGAGGCTCCTCAGGAAGGTTTGTGAAACCGCCTCAAGACAATCCATCCCTGGGTGACCTTTCCATTCAGCAGCCAGGCACCTCTGCAGTGGGAGTGCTGTGTCCCTGCTCCATTACCTGTGTGCCTGCCCCTCTCCCTCCGTGCCAGCACAGCTCTGCTCCTCCTGCACCTGGAGTTTCACTAACCCTGCTCACTCCCTGTTGTGTCTGCCCAGGACACCCAGAGTGCACACCCAGTGTACCCAGCATACCAAAGAGTGCAGCCTTACCCAGAGTGCCCAGTACACCCAGAGTGCCCATCCTGTACATCCAGAGTGCCCAGTACACCCAGCGTGCCCAGTACACCCAGCGTGCCCACCCAGTACCCCCATTGTGCCCAGCCACAGCCAGCCTGGAGGCAGAGGTCAGCTCCAGCTGGCCCAGGCAGCTGCCAGGGGCCGTGACCCAGCAGTGCCCTGCCCATGCAGAGCTCCCTCCAGACAGCTCCAGGCTGTCCCCCAGCACACGCCTGAGCTCTGCTCCCGCAGGAGCTGCAGGGAGTATTTAAAGAGAAACCACATGGAGCATGACTCTACAAATCCTCAGACTAAAGCTAATGCAGCCACGTGGTTGCAGAGTAAAGCAACAAACAAACAAACAAACAGTCAGTGCAGGCTTTTTAAAGGTCTGTGTTGCTATAGAAGGACTTGAGAGGGGATGTGACAGAAAACCTGACGTGAAGAAAAGCACCTGACTCCACTATTCTCAGTCAGGCGGCTCCAGCCCAGTGAAGGCAAGGAGCAGACAAGGACTGAATTACAGGTAATCCTGTTATTTTTGTAGTACTTGATGTGAGGTTATAAACATGAGTAAAAGAAGAAACTTGTTGCCTAGGCCTGATTTGGGCACCAGGACAGCAGCTGCTTGGAGTCTGAGGGGTGCTGAGCCACTGTGCCCTCAATATGCTGAGCTCAGTGCACACAACACACAGGAAGTTGCACAGTTTTTACACCAGTGTCAAAATGTGAGCACCTCAAAGTGAGATGTTGAGTCTGAGCAACTCAGCTGTGATTTTTAAATTGAGGGTATTCCTTTAAAACAGTGCTGTTTCTTTGCAAATACAGGAAGATCCTGACATGGCGAGGAATCCTTGCCAAGCTGCCCCCAGCCCAGTAAGTGAAAGATTGAACTTTCTGTTATCTTTGAAAATACTAATTTAACAGATGAGTTACCAGATGCTATCTCTTAAGAGATTTGGGACAGTGATTTCTAATAACTTTAACAAATATAAGCAGTATCATGCACGCACGCACACACAAACATGTCCTGAAATGTAGAAATCAAAAAGCTTCTCTAGCTGCAAAAAACTACATGCTGTTATTGCTAGGAGCAGCCTTCCTGACCACGGATATCTAAAAGACAGAGTGGTCTTTGGGTACTATTTAGTTCCAAAGGGGCTATAAAAGGCAGATGGTCTCATTAGAAACAATTTATGCATATATATTTCTAGGAGTTGTACACTGCCAGAATAGGTTTAGCTCTTTCACTATACCGAGGAAAATATCACCACTTGCAAATGTTTCCAGTTTGCAAAATAATGACCTATCCAAAGTAGCTAAGCAACTAATTACTCAAATACTAGAAGGTTATATGCCAATATTATCACATTGTTGGTCTCCTGGGCAAACAACTTCACATTCCTCAAACTGCCATACAGTGTCATTAGATTGTGCAGGAAAGTCCTTTCTGAACAGTACAGCAAGAGCAGCCCCAATGCCCCTGTGCTTATGCCATCATTTCAACTATTATTTCCAATCTCCAAGTCAAATCACTTATTAATTAGAGAGGCAACTCTAGCAAACCCAATTACCCGCAGGCAGTTCCTTCCCAGATGTGAAGCCCTTCTTGGAGATGGACCATGATGACAGTTGCTGGGGAATGCTTGTGATTTTTTCTCTCCAACATCTCAACTTTTACACTTCACTCTGGCAATACTTCTCGTGGCCCCTGCCTGTGACGTGTCTGCTGGATGCATTCCTCCCCCAAGCTCCAAATCCTGGAGAATTCAGCCCATACAGCCTCAGGATGTGTAGACACAGCCATGTGCAGGCATGTGTGCTTTCAAGGCTGTACTCAATGTCTTTGAATGTTTCTTGGGGGTAGAGCAAGCAGAGCACAAAGAAAGCAGTGATGAATTGTGCAGAGGAGTGGGGTTGGCTCAGGAAATTGCAAAAGACGGCAGTTTGAAGACTTGGTTTCTGGATTCACTTAAAACAAATAAATACTTTTGATTATGAATTCTTCACCAAAAAGGCAGAGAAGATTTGCTTTGGAAGGGGAGGGGAGACAGTGCATGTAAACAAGTGTTGGAAGACTGGATGTGGTGTCAACCTGTGGCGTGTCTCATGCTGCATGTAGGGTGGCAAATATTGTGTCCGTCCTTCGGAATAGCTGAGGAAATAATAAATACTTGGGAGTGTGTGAAGGAAGTTGCATATGGGATATGAGAAAGGAGGATGTACCTGTTTTCTTAGATCACCTTCTCCTGATATTGTATCTTCAAGATGGCTGAATTCCAGTTCAGACACTCCCTCAGGAGACAGTCACTGGCACTAATTATGCCCATACAAGCCAGAAGTGTGCTTGAGACATGAAACTATAGAAAAATCTGTGTCAGCACGAGCAGTTGCAAATTATGGTCTACTTTCCTGAAAATAGCCTTGCCTTTGCCAGGCACTTGTGTGGAACCCATCCCTGCAAACAGCCTCAGTTTGTAGTGTATGTCTGCACCACCCAAAACTGTAGCAAAATATTTTGCCATCTCTTTCTCTTCCACAGTCATTCCCAGCCACCTCCTGCTTACCCTGCTGCTGTGGGCCAGCAGATGCCCTTGTAAAGAAGCTGGGATTACCTGGCTGAGGCCATGTGCCTCCTTTCTTCTCACCTTGCCCTGAGAGAGAGGGTGATGTTATTTTGCAGTCTGTGAACTCGAGCACAGAGGCTAGTGGCCATATTCGAGGATATTCACGCATCAGTGTCACATGGAAAACCTGCAGCAAGCAGATACTCAAATCCATATCTCCTAAATCCAAGGTTAGTAGATTAATCATTTCCTTTCAGCCATCTGTCCAACAGCAAAGTGTTGCTGAATTTGTATTGGATTTCTCCAGGAGGAATTAACCACTGACATACTTTTACCTTACAGGTGATACAAAGCCACAAAAAACAAGGGAGGAAAAAAAAGAAGAGAGTAATTACATCATAAATATGTATAGCTTAAACCCTTGGCTTAACCTGAGCTCTTCAGGACTGATCCTCAGTTTGCTCCAAGATTCAATTGCCAATAGAAAATAAAACCTATGTGCACCATTGAAAATAAGTAACTAACTTAGAAAAAAGTTACTTTTGCCAAACAATACAGGAAAATAAAAGGATATAAGTTGGATCTTGACCACCTATGTGTTAGTAAATCAGCCTAGAGATGCTGTGAGCAGTTCCCAGTGGTACAGGTGCAGCACCCGGTGTGTCTGCATGGAGTGGTTGCTGCTCCCACCCGTGTGAGGCAATCCCCATAGCAACCTGCTGCCACGGCGATACGGAGCCTCCAAAGGTCAGCTGGGAAAACAACAACAGTGTTTCACAAAATCCCTAAAACAAATACTATTTCATTTCAGTGACGTGGAAATTAAACACACTCTAAATTCTGCCAGACCGAGCACGTTCAGGCCTCCTTTCAAAGCATGGCAGGGAAAGCTCCCCAGCCTTCCTGTGCTATGGAGAAATCTATCTGACAGACACAGCCCACAAGTGAAATTTCTGATAAAAAAAGAACTGGGCAGATCATAACTGAGTTCTTCTTGCTGCAGGTCTATCTTATACTTAATGAAATAAAAGAATCATGCAGAAGACCTTTACCTGCGGTTCTGCAAAGCAGATACTGCTTATTCACAGGCAGGCCAGCAAAAATGCAACTTGCAACCACACCAATCCTTCCTCACACTGAGCACATGAAGGGAGACACAAAATTCTTATTTAATATTGGGAAACCATCGAAGTAGCATTTATGCCAACAACTATAAACCAGTGCCATTTCCAGAAAGTTCATACCTCTTTCAGCAATTGTGCCAAGGGGGCTTTTAGCTATTAATGAACCATCAGTGACTGCAGCTCAGATATCTGAATGACTGGGAGGGGCAGGTGTGGGCACACACAGGTGGGGAACACAAACTTTCAACCTTTCACTCACAGAAGAAACCTCTCCTGGCATCTTTGACCTATGATCAACCATTCGTATTCTGACAGAACTGCTCTCCTCTTCAAAACTGTCCTCTGGTGCTGTGGCTGGTTGCGGTGGGGAAAGCCAGGAATGAAGAGCTGTGGGAAGACCAGCACAGCATCTCTTGGTGTTTCCTACCCCTGGTAGCAAACCAGATGTAAGCACCTAAGAGGAGAGTTTCTGAAAGCCAGTGTGTTTAGCTCCAGGCAAGTGAATGCTCTGGAGGGAGAGATCATGGCTCCTGGTGCCCTGGAGATGGGGAGACTCACACACCCATTTTACACTGGAGGGTTATCTCCAGAAAGGTGTCCTTTCCTTATTCTTTCTGCGCCTCTCAGATCTGTCTTTGTTAAATCAGCATTACTGACTTAGGACATGAGATAAACCCAGAGGCAGGGGCAGCAAAATCAGGTTAGGACAATGCAAAATTAGGACTCATAAAAAAAAAAAAAAAGAAAAAAAGAAAAAAAAAGAAGAAAAAAGGAAATCTTCATTCCTTTGAGCTTGAACAAAAAATATTGCAGGGAAAGATTCTTTACCTTTTCTTCAGCCTTTTTATTCTACCTGGGCATGCATGGGTTGTGAAAGCTCCAAACCCAGAATTTGAGCACGGCCCTGATTAGAACATTATAGCAGGATGCTGTAGCCCAAGCTGCTCTTCTTTTCTTCTCCTCCACCCCCAGGCCCCTGAGTACTCTGGGGCTGAGGAATTTCTGCACGGTGCCTGGGGATGAAAACCCCATTTATATTGGAGGAACTGACTTTTATCAGAGGGCTGCACAGTTCCTCACTGTGGCCTGGTATCACAAGACACATATCCCTCTTTGTCCCCCCCTTCACTTCAACTCTGTGCCCTTTACTGCCATTCCCAAAGTCAGAGAAGAGAATTTTGGCCCAAGTCTTTACAGAAGATAAAGTCTAAATGTCAGGTGTCTCCCTAGGCAAGCAGCAAACATTCCTTTCACCACAGAGCACTAGAGGATGAAAAATTAAATCCAAAAGAAAGCATGAACCATCCATATATCACTCCCTAGGCTTCGCAGTACTAACCTCTTACCAGTGCAACAAACATCCTGTGCTCAACCTGAGAAACAGTCAAAACACTAAAACATTTAAAAGGCAATAAACCAGGTAAAGGAAAACAACCTTGACCACAGCAGGTTACTTTTAAGGAAGTGACCCCACGTTTGTGACAATGGAAAGGGCATAAAATGGGGTGAAATCTCACCAAAGGCACTACCATGGCCAGAAACTGTGATAGAGGCCAGGGGAAACCAAGGCAGAGCTGATTATGCCACCAGTATGACAGAGAGAAAAAACTGTTGTTTGGGGTTTCCCCCCCTAGTATCCAAAGTGCAGAAAGGCAAAAAGCAGCCTTCCATGCACTTTGGATTCTAGGAAAATTTCCATGCAGTGTTAAACACGAGAAGAAATTATGAAAGTAAAATAATGGGGTATATACAGCAAGAGGAGAAAACAGAACAGCTCTGCACATTGCCATCATCTCTACTATTTACAGGTTGTTGTGACTTCTTACTTAGGATATATTCTGTTTGGTAAAAGGGTCAGCCTGTGATCTATTTTCATACGATATCAGAAGCATTTGCAATGCTGCAAAAATAGAAATAGATATTACATTAAAAAAAAATTGTTAAATACAAGTGGACAGATGAATAAGCTGAATAAAGCCCTCAGCAGTCCCAGTCTCCATTCCCAGCAGACTTCATCTACCTCTAATGATGAACTGAGGGATCTGTTTCTTGGTTTGGCAACCACAATGTAACTTGCCCTGCCAGCAGACCACTGTTGACTTGGATAACACGAAAATCCATATGGAATGTGTAGATGTGTTTGTGTTGCTCGAGTTGCAGGGAGAGTTTGGGAAGCTGCTCCTGTGGAAGTGTAGGGGGTGTATTTGGGATGCTTGCAGAAGAATGCTCTGTCTGTAAAGTGCACAGGTACTGAACGAGGTGGGGAGTGCTCGGGAGAGATGCAGCACAGCCTGGAGCCAGGACTGGTGTGTGTGCACGTGCAGAGCCAGACTGGTGGAGAGACATTTGTGATTCTAGGCATTTGCTCCTGCCATGGGGTTTGTCCATTACAGCAGTGTTGGAGAAGTGCCTGGAAGATAAATGTCAGTGGGGCACAGACAAGTGGTGAGTGCAGGTGAAGAAGACCTTGTGACATTGTGGGTAACAGAGCTGGCGTCTCACTGAGGGGAATGCAGCTGCAAATGTGGGAACAGCTTTTCCTAAAAGGAGCACACGGGCTTGTGACAGACCCTTAAGGTCTCCTTCCACTAATGGTCTGATCACAGCTCCTTGCTGCCTTTCCGCTCAGTCTCCTGTCTGTACAAGATCAATGATTTGTGCCTCTGTAGCTCTGGATGTGCAGGTGTGAGCACGCTCCAGGTGTCTGTGGCTGCATTTGGGAGGGAAGGGGTCTGTCTGTGAAGGGTGTGGAGTGACTCTGGTATGCACAGGAGGCCAAAAGAGAGGGAGCAGAGGGAGCCTTGTGCATGGAGTGAGGGGCTGTCTCTGGCAGTGTAGCTGAAGGGTATGTCTTGTCTGTATTCTGGTGAGGCTTGCAGAGGCTGGCCCTCATGTAAAGGGTTGTCTGAGCCCTGTGTGAAAGCAAAGAGGGCAGATGGGAGACTGCAGAGGGGCTGTGGATGAGGGGAAAATTGTGTTTGGCTGCTGGTCCATATGGCCAGGGGGGTTGTGCCAGGCTCCGTGTGTGGGTGTCAGCAGCAGGGCAGGCACTGGGGAAGTGCTGGCTCTGGAGGTGATGCTGGGGGCTGGCTGGAGAGGGGCTGTGCAGAGCTAGGGGCTGTGGGGAACAGAAGGGTGTGGGGGACTCTGTGAGCCTCAGGGGAGCAGCACTGCCAGGCTGAGCACTGTGGGCAGGGCACTGTGGGCAGGGTGTGGGCAGCCTGGCAGGGTGGGCAAGGTGGGCAATGGGGCAGAGTGGGCAGCCTGGGCAGGGTGGGCAGTGGAGCAGGGCGGCAGTATGGGCAGCCAGGCAGGATGCAGACAGTGGCAGGGTGGCACAGGCAGGCCAGGCAGGGTGTGGGCTCCCTGGCAGGGTGCAGACAGTGGCAGGGTGGCACAGGCAGGCCAGGCACGGTGCAGACAGTGGCAGCATAGCACAGGCAGGCCAGGCAGGGTGTGGGCTCCCTGGCAGGGTGCAGGCAGGTCCCACGGCCGTGCCCAGGCAGCAGAGGTGGCAGCAGGACACCGGGCACCCAGCCTGCTCCTGCCCTGGCCCTGCAGCCAGCCGGAGCTGCGTGGGCTGGGTCGGGCTGCCTGCAGGGACACTGCCCTGCCCGGGAGCTGTCCTGTGGCTCAGCCCTGTTTGGAGAGGCGCCCTGCCAAGGAGGGGTGGCCGTGCCGTGTGCCACGCATCACTGTAATACTTGGCAGTGCTCTAATTGCCACCTCTGGAGGCTGTGCCCCATCTCTGGCAGGAGTGTAGGAGACTTGGCAAGGCAAGGCGAGCACTCGCTGCCATGCAGCTTAGCAATACAGCCCTCACCTCTTTCCTGTTGTGTGCATTAATCCTGCTAGGCATTCCCATCAAGAGCTGCTCCCCTCGCATAAAGGGGAACTGGGAGCTCCAAAAGATTCAATGATCTCTTCAAACTATTGGGCAGAACTGAGAATGGAACCTAAATCTTTGAGGGCCTCCTGCTGTGCTTTAACCACTAAAGGAATCCATCATTTCCTGGTATGCTTGGTTTAAAATTATGTCCTTGCGAGGTTGTACAGATGTTGCTGGGGGTTGCATTAGGCCTCTAGATCAATCTCTGATGGAGAAGATGTGGAGAAAGGACAGGATGCAACCTGGGTCTCCAAGTCTCAATGTGTTTGCAGGAGCATGGAGTGGAATCCTATAAATGCTTCAAATGCTGGGCTCACTTCCTCTAGGAGTAAACGGAGGCACAGGAAGCCCAGTTTGGCTTTAAATCATATCTGTAAATCTGTCCAGAAATTGAAGCAAAACGTACTGAGGCTGATGCTCAGTGGATGTCACAGGCCCACCTCCCTCCCCAGATAGTTAATCTCAGGAAAGAGCCAGAGTCCCATTATTTGCCACACATGAACATCCCCTGCTGCTACACACTGTCCCTCACCATCCACAAGACCTCTGGAAGGTTCCACTTGGAAGGTGGTGTCAGTAGAAAGACACTTTGACTGGTTGTTACCTCTGCTGACTTTTCCTCTTTAGGTGGATACCAACTCACCATGAACAAAATTGTATGTTCTTGTCCACCAAAAGGAAGAGAAAGGCATGAAAAAAACTAGAGAAAAATGAATGCCTATATAATAAAACAAATAGAAAAAGGGACTTGGTGGACTTTTTATTCCTGTAGGAATAAAAAGTTAGCTCCATGGGGGTGCCAGGCAGATGATTTGGATCAGCACTGCCATTCTCTAAAATAGTTGAAGGGTCTGTAAGGTGCCCAGTGGGGCAATCATTGTGAGCTGCTGGAGACAGGAGTAGCAAGAGAATAGATGGGGACTTTCATAAAGATTTCTTCTGCTGGTGTTGTGGACAGCCACCATTTGGCCTAGCGAAGGATAGGGAGGAGATCTTGCAATTTTTTACACTTGGGGTATAAATATTGCTCCTCTCTCCTTGGGTTTGTGGCTTTTCTTGAACAGCAGTGCAGTAAAGCATTCCCCTGAGGAATGCTGACTTTCCCTACAAGCTTGTTCAGCTCTGGTGGAAAAGGATGATCTTCTCCTTTGCATAAGCTGCCTTTCCAGCCATCTGTGAACCTCATTCCAGTTTCTATCAGGGCATGCAGGGCCTTGTGCTGCTGGAGTTTGGCTTTCTCAAAGCAGCAGCTCTGGCAGAGCAGTGGCCCTGCGGCCACGATAAACTGCAGTCCAGCCAGGAGGAACAAACTGAGCCCCAAGCCTTGCCTCGCTGCTCTGCTCTCCTTGACCCCACATAATGAGTCACATTTCCCACTGCCCCTGCCTGCATGGAGAATCTGGGACCAGGGGCTGGCTTGGAATGGCCCTTGGTCTGACCTGCTCCGAGAGCCATTTGTGTTCTTACAGGCAATGCTAAAGCAGTGGTAGCAAGACTGTAAAGGCTCCTTCTACGCTTGACATTTTTGACTTGTAGTTCCCAAGGCAGGGAAAGTGATTATAGCCTTTGTCTTGCCATTTCCATCCATTCTGGTAGAATTATTTCTAGTGTCATGGTACTAGAGGCCTATGGAGACCCTCCTGCTCAGATGGCGTTTGTGACTTCTTTCAGACAACAGCCAGACAAGAGAATGGAAAGACAAGAGGTCAAAACATGATTTGGTGTGTTAAGTTTTGTGGAAAAGTGGGAAGACCAGCTCCAAATCCTATGCTGTTTGCAGTCTCTTTTAGTTTTGACTTCAAGGCCTGTTTGAAATCCTCCTGCAAAAGATGTATCTTTCAAGGAACTCAGTATCTTGAACAAGCTGAAAAAAGATGGTATTCCCCATTCCATATTCCACACTTCATCAGTAAAACCTGTGGGCACAGAACAGTAATCAGAGAGGTTTTTCTTTGGGGTAGAGCATGCACAAAGCATGCAAGACCAGAAAGCTTTCTTAATGTTGAATGTGAAGTCTGCCTCTGTGGCAAATTAAAAGAGAACTGCCACCAAAAGAAAAGCGGATAAAGAATCCCACATTTGTCTAGTGTGTTGGTCTTTACAACTCAAGAGTTCAACACTAATGAGTTATGGGTTGGCCCATGAAAACATAATGTGTAAATTAGGAATTTAATGATGTGTAAGATTAAAAGCTGTGCGGGGTTGCATTTATTTAAGGCTGCCATCTTGTGTTCAAAGAGGAATTACTTTATTAGACAATGTCCCTTTCACTAGGCTTAAATTGATTCCGTTACGCGTGTTATGGAGGGTACTCAAGTGCCCGAGACTGCCAGCTGACAATATTTCCCACTAAATGCCCTTTCTGTAGCTCAGTTTGCAACTTCATAATAGCAAACATACTGTGCAGGCCATAATGACTTCATCCTAATTTCCAGAAATAAATAAGTGTAGATTTCCCTCCCTACATCCCTACCCATATATTTAGCTGCAGGAAACCTGGGATTAAAGACAAGAGAGGTAAAAATGGAAATCCTGCTTGTCTATTTGGCTGGCTGTTCTGATGCTTCACTGCCAAGGCTTCTACACCCACCCAAAACCTCTTTCCTTTAAAAAAAATAAAAAAATTTCCTCAAATCCCAAACCCAAACCATACTAAACAATGAGGGGAACCTCTACACGTCCATTTGCATTGCAATGTGTGTAGTTAATTTCTAGCTACTCGCATGGCAGTATTTTGCAAACCAGGATTCCGAGTTCTCAAGTCATACCCTGCCAATGCTGGTAACCAACAAGGGGCTCTTTTAGGAGCTTGACACTGAGCCAATCATGCATGTTAGAGCTCCCTGGGATGGCAAAAGGAGTCGTGGTGGGAAAGGCTCAGTCTGTTTTGTACACTCTGATCTGCACAATTTTAAATTGCATGACTCCTTCCTGATGCGGCAAAGAAAAAGAAAGGTGATTGAGTGTTCTGCAGAGCCTTGATGGAGAAGAAGTCTGGTCTGGTTCAGCTCACGTGTGTACCAAATTTTTATGGTAAGGCCCAAATCAGCTGAGGCAATTCAGGCTTCTTGTTAGGTAAGCTGAGAGGCCCATGTTCCCCACTTAGCTACTTCCTGAGCTTGTGGGCAAGTTCCACCCACCATCCATTGGTTAGAGCAATCTTTCAACAGATGGAAAACCTGTTTTCAAAGCCTCACCCTGCCTAATTTGGACAGATCTCTGTGTTTCTCTTAGCAAAGTGACTTGACCATCAAGCTCAGGGGTGTGTAGACTGACACTAGAGCTAAGATCATTGCTAATTCTGTGGCATCTCCCTGAGCTATGGCTGAGCAAGGTGTCAGTCACTGCTCCAGGGAAAAGTGAAGTGAAACAGCAGCAGCAGGAGATGTTGCACCCACAGAGATTCAAACTTGGGCCAAGTGGCTTTTTAAGACAAGCCCCCCCCCCCCAGTGGGTGTCCTGAACCCATGGATATTGAGGAAAATATGACAGATGGTTAATGGCAAGCCAGTGGAGTAGTGAATCTCTAGAGAGGATAAGCTTCTGCTGCAAGTCTGAAGTTGGGAAGTTGATGCCCTGCAAGATAAGTGGCTTAAGACTTACCCCTTTCATTAGCATTCCCTCTTGAGATAAACGAGGCTTTATATTTAACATTTGAGTTACTGTGAATGCACAATACTGTGTTTTTAAAGTTGGGTTCAGATAGGACAAGTTTGTATCTATCTTTGTTTTCAGCTGATCAGATACGGATGATCCCAGCCTGAAACTATCCCTGTGTTTGTGTGTCATGTTTGTGTGCAATTTACTCCTCACTGCTCATTTACAAGAGAAATTTTTACAGTTTTTCCAGTAGCTGAATGGTATAGATTTTCATACTTTCTCTTCTTTAACTGGAGTAGAGACCATCCCTATCTGTTTACACAGTGTTTATCATAGAGCTGCTCGGAGTCCCGGGGGCAAGTTCAACAGAAATATTAGCAAGAAAGATATCTGTAAACATGGACATAGTTCATATTTCTGTTTTCAGCCTTGTTTCCTAGGGACACAAAAGTTACACAAACACACTGTTTATCTGCTAGTCCCCAGCTATGAGCTTTTGAACTCCACTGGTCAGCACGGAATCAAATCTGCCAGAGGGTCAGGGCAGTGGCAGCACTTGGGGAAGAAAGACACCAGTCAGTGCTTCCACCAAAGAAAAGCTGGAGAGGAGATGCTACACATGTTGACTGGCATCTAACGACTCCCCCACCCAAATCTACATATTTTTGGTTGAGTCACAGCATGTGCTGTCTCTTGCCAAGCTGAAAGGCTGGAAATGTGATGTAAGGGCACATGGAAGGATGGTAGAAAGAGGGCAGGGGGAGGGCACTGCAGAGATGAAAAGGAGACTGGGTTTGGGTGTTTAAGGAGGAGTGTTTAAGACTGGGTTTGGGTGTTTAAGGTCTCTTCTTTAAATGGAAGAGACCTGAAGCTAGAACAGCCTGGAGACTACGGGTTAGGGAAGGATTTGGGACGTTACTGTGGAAATTTCTTGGTGAGAGAAAGTTTCAAGTGTCATAGACAGGATGTTTTGAGGTCTACAACTGAAATTTGCAAGGTTTTATTGGTTCTGCATAAGAGCAAACCACATGTGACTGACGTACTTAGCTTGTAGTTTTAAGGGTTTGGAGAATTTTTCTGAAAGGCTTGCTTTCCCGTCTGTAATCTAGCAACTGTTTTATAGAAGTTCTTATGAGGGAGAGAGAGTTGCTTCAGAAAGCTCACAGTAATATTTGTTTATTACCTGCACTATGGGAGTCTGAGCCTCCAATGCAGCAGGCGCCATGCAAATACGCTACTGTTACAGTAAATGCAGGAACTCTGCTGGAGGAGGTAACTTTTTCCCTTGAGTGCTTTATACAAAACAAGGATTTGGTGGTAAAGCAAACACATTTAAATGATGCCCACAGGGAAAAACTCGATTTTGGCCAAAAGAAGCTGGCTCCAGTACCTGCTATATACAAAAACCAGAGTCAACCAAAACATTCTTCTGGGCTTTCTTCTGCCAGCTTTTGAGGCACCCAGAGGAAATTCGAAGTGTACTGAAAACCAGGTTACTATTGAGGTTGTTCACTTGCAAGAATAGCCTGAAAGCCTGTTCTGAAGCTGAACGCCAAAATGCCTTGGCAGTTCAGTCATTGACTGGCAATCCTCCTCAGCCAATGCATGTGCCTGCTGCTCTGCTGCCTATTTTTAACAGGATGCAACTATTTATCATGTTTCTGGCTGAGATTTTTATAGTTGAGGCTCCTGCCATCCAATAACTCCAGACGATTTATGTGGGATAAGGGTTTCTCCCAGGATAGCTTCAAGCTCTCCAGACCAACAAACTGGCACATGGCTTTGCCATCGGACCTGGGGACAACTTGAACCTTGCAGTGCAGTCCAAAGCCTCCATCTGGTGCAGCCACCGGTGTGTGTCACACAGCCCCATCCTGCAGGAATGCCTTACCTGCTGCCTGGGCTCATCAGCATCACAGCTCCGCCAGTGGGCAGGGCTAGGAGCAGGCCCACGTTTCCTTTGTGCCTCCAGCCCTTTGATGCTGCATCTCTAACATTTTATTTTAATTTTTAAAAAGGTTTGGGTCAGAGGTGAGAGAAACAGAAACATCCTGGTTGCTGTTTCTAATGTAAGACAGTGCCAGGGGATGTGGTGAAATCCAGCTCCAGCTTCCTGTCCCTCACTGAGAGCTTTCCATCCACTTCAGTGGGGCTACGATTTTCATCTCCTTTGCTTTTAAAACTTTGCTGTGAATTTAACAGGCTTTAAAATCCATGGGATGTGCAAGGGTTGGGGTATTCTGTTTCTTATTTTGCTCCAATTTCCTTTCAACACATATAATATTGCTACTGTTAGAAACATAGGGAAGAAGCAAAATCAAATAATGTTGTCTCTGCCACGGCAGACTGAAATAAAGCTTTTAGCAAGCATGAGCAAGAGAACCTTATCTCTTATGCATTATAAGACCAGATTCCAATGCCTTTACATATGTTCTTTAGGCCACAAAATAACCTGCCCTGCTTATGGCATAAAACATACAGAGCACATGAAAATAGGAAATTCTGGTTTATATCCACCAGCAAAAATAAAAATGTATATTTATTTTCAGTAGGACTCCCCCCCAAATGGTATGATGATGGAAAATACCATGAATTTCTCAGTTGCTTTAACAAGTCAGGTACAAACCCCTTTTATTTTACTTCATTACTCTTGCAGACTCTCACCACAACACTCCAAATACAACAGAAACTTCTGCTGGTGTTCTTCATTATGGCAAACTCATCCCTGCCCCTGCCGTGCTGTCTACACATCGTTTTCATGTATGGATATTAATTTATATGTTCAGTAGAATACAAACACTCCCCTGTCTCTATAAGTTATAGAAGCAATCATCCAAGGAAGCATCAGAAATTCTAAAGTCAATTCTGGTGTCATAATTTCATACTTTAACCTGAGATGCCAAATCATGGGGCTTTATAGATGAGAAGCGGGTGTGTGAAAGCACTCCCTCCTCAGAACTGCAGACTTTATTTCTCGATAAAGCATATTTATGCTGGGAAATAATAAGTGGCTAACATGGCAGCGAAGAGGGGGGATCTGTGTCCCTGGGATAGCTTTGGGAGCTTGCCCTGGCTCTGGGGACAGGGAGCACTTGGAGTTCTCTTGGGCAGGGGCTGCTCCTTCTTGCTCTGCATCCTGTGCACGTAGCACAGCGAGACTCCCAGGATCAGCCACGGTCTCTGATACAGATGCATTAATAAATAAACAACAGCAACAGCAGTAATAACATTGAGTAACCCTCTTAGCCTACCCTATAATGTTATGAACAAGCTCAGGAGGGAGGGTTCATCTGAGCCTTCTCAGCCACATAAATCAGCCAGCCTGGCAGAAGGTTTCTGATGCATGCAAAACCCCCGTCCATTAAGTCCTTTGGGTTCCTGATTTTGCAGCAGCTGTCCCTTAGCTAAACCTGAGCATTTCTTTGGCTGCTTCATCCTCTCTTCTCAGCTAATTTTACACTGCACACTTTTGCACCTTGACTTATGATACCTTTCAGCATTTTCCTCCCTAAGGTAACACAAAAATCCTCTAGAAAGGAAGTCATAGAGCAGTAAATACTATCTGGGATAACATTTCAGTAAGAAGAACTCTTTTATGGACCACCTAAAACTATGCCTAATGTGACCATGGTCAACCCCTTCCCATATTTGATTTGTGCATCTGGGAATGCAATTTTTTTTGTAGTGGTGAGAAGGAAATATCTTCTGGGATTTTTGTTTTTCATTCTTTCCCTTTTCCTCCACACTGAGCTCCTGAAGATGATCAGCTCATCATGCTTTGTCTCCATGTATTTCTGGAGTTACTCCAGCCACTGGCCACAGCTGGGGGATCCTGAGAGTTGTCAGCATCTCATCTTGCTCCTGGTATA
Source organism: Passer montanus (assembly GCF_014805655.1). Lineage (NCBI taxonomy): Eukaryota > Metazoa > Chordata > Aves > Passeriformes > Passeridae > Passer > Passer montanus. The sequence goes on from NW_024372036.1 coordinate 5,836,974, forward strand.
GATTACACCTTACCCAAGGCACATCTGAGTCCTGCCACTCGAGGGTGCTTGGGGCTGACTCAGATTTCCAAACTCAGACCATGATCCTTTTAAAACTCTGCTCTGTCTGGAAACCATGCACCCAGAGCTCCCAGCACCCACAGCTTTTGACTATTACAGGATCTGCTACAGTGCTCCTGAGTACCAAGTCACTTTGGATGACAACATATTACTCCTCTTACAGAACCTGCTTTAATTACCCAGTGTGTGTGAGGAGAAAGCACGGGATGGGACAGAAGCAGAATCTTTCATGTAAAGCAAATTCCCAAGCAACCAGCTAATAGGAGAACATTGAGGATGTTAAGTAGATTAGACACATCAATAGAATCTACATAAGCGATGCCAAATTTAGTAACAGCAAAGGGGAAAACATTTTTATTTTAAGTCAGACTCTGCTAGAATAGAGCCGTGGCACCAGGTCTATTCAGGGTTATGTACTGTGTTTCTTTGTAGCACACAAAAGATTTAAGTGCCGAAGAAGAGTTAACTAAAGTAAATGGGGTTGAAATTTCTGCAAAAAGAATGATGTACTGTACCTATGCATTTTATAGCACGAGGTAAGTAGTTTAATGTCTCAGCCAATATCAAACACTTCATTTGCAAATCTTACTGTGCTGGGCTCCCTGGTGATTTGTGTAATAAAATGGGATGGTTAAAGGGCATGTCCTTGCATTGACTATTCCTTCTAAATTTGAAGGGCCCAGCTGTTATGTAAATATTTACTATAATTAACTGCTGGAGTTCACTAGTTCCTAGTTTGCAAGAGTTGTCTGAAGTTGCTGTTACCCACAGGCCAGGAGATGCTATCTGTAAATAGTCACTTTTACCTTACCATGTCACAGTGTGGCAGAAGGGGAGATTTGACTTGTCCTGCTTGTCACACTTGACCACAGTCATAACCACCCTCTTTTAGTATCCACTCGCTGTCAGTACCTCACTGTAGGCACTCTAATTGGTTTGTGGATTATCCACAAGAAGTAGGAACTGCCTTTGTGCATAACAGCCTGAGCTGGGCTCTGTCCCTGTGCTGTGGGGACACAGCTGTCTGCTCCCAGACCAAAAGGGACATAGGCCCCTTGTGTCCCCAGAGTGCTCAGTCTGTACTGCTGATCCCTGCCAACCCAAGATGGTTTTGTAGGGGTGTCTCTGCATTGTGTTCCTAAACCCACAGACTGGTGCTGGAGGACAGAGGCGCTGCATAAAGCCCGCTCAAACCCAGATAGGATAAACAGCTTAATTTCAGTACCGGCACAGCTGCACCCAGGTTGTTTTCTGGAGAGTCACTGGGATACCTCTGCATCGTGCTCTGCAGAGCTCTGCAGCACTTCACCTCGCTGAGGGACTGTGCTGTATCCAGCCAGAGTGCCAGCGTGGGCTGGGCTGATGTGGTGGCCTGGAGCCCAGAGCGCAGCTCGCAGACACCTGGGAGCTCCTGCTAACCCAGGTCTGGCAGAAGTAGCCCCAAGCCAGAGCTAATGAGCTCTACTGGATCTGACCAATTCTTTGAGGACCGTCTGAGCTGTCTTCATGTCATGCAGACTAACATATTCGGAGGATTCTCATTACTTATATTTCTTCATTGCCTGGGGTGCTCCAGCCCCTCTGACTACACTGCTCTGTAAAGAAAAGAAAGAAATCAATCTTGAGCTTACAGGTGGAAACAGGAGAGGCAGGGAAGGCCAAAGGGTAGCAGATGTTGCATGTGGTGCCACGCTTTTCTTTGCGCTGCATGCCAAAACATTCCGGCTGTGCTTTTTATTCCCCCATTCTCCCTTAAAATCTCGTTTGACGCATTTGGCTGCTCCGCCGCGCTGGTATATATGTGTGGGCTTCTGGAGCTGTCTCGGAATCTATGCCCGGGAGGAGGAAGGAGTCTTTAAAAATTAATACTGCGAGGCAGCTTTAGTGGCGACGTTGGCAGCGCAGGCAGAATCGCTAGCAGGGAGAGCCCGGATCTGCAGCGGGGAGCAGGACCCGTGGCTCTGTGCCAGCAGAGGTGACATGCTCTCCCGCCCGCCGAGGGGAAAACTGCCTGCAAGCAGTGCTGCTGCTTGACCCTTCTGTGAAGCTGAGAGGGTGAAGGCTCTGAAAATAACCACTGAAATGTCCCTTGCCTGCCCACCATGATAGAGGCCCTCTCTCTGTCTCATCTGCTGTGAGATCAAACACTCAACAGCGTTTCCTGGTGTGCAGCGCTCCTTGGTGTGTGCCACAGCGCCTGGGAACACGGGCTGGCGTGAATGGCCTTTTTCCTATGGTAGCATCATCTGGCTTTGGGAGTCTGAAGGATTTAAACCTTGGCCCTCTCTCTACCTTGTGTTCAAACCTTCCCTCTGTGTCTGGACACTGAGCAGCGGGTTGGCCCTGCAGCTGCAGCAATGTCCGTGCTGTGCTAATGCTTTGGCCAGCCCTGTTTATTTTTTTTCCAGTTGCAGGTGCCCTTTGGCTTTGAGGATGGGGTCAATGTTGTGAGCAGGGCTGGCTGGGAATGCAGGAGGAACGTGACCACTGTTTTTTCCATTTCCTATTTTTTTCTTTTTGTTTTTTAATCTCAGGCTTTATTAAAGCTTCTAGCATTTCATCTCAAATACATCTAGAACACCTTTAGCAGTCCTGGCATGCAGCTAAAGCACAGGGACATTGAATTGTCTGTCTAAAGGATTTTGGCTGCTGTGACCCCTGCATGTCTGATGACTAGGCTGCGGAGGGAGACGCGGTTTTATGACATTAAATATTAACAGCTGGATATTAATAATGAAGGCTGACAGCTCCTTTCCCAGCTCCTGAGGTTGTTTCTCCCCCAGCTGCAAGTCCAGCAGGATTTGTGTTTTTTCACTGCTTGAGCATTATGGTCAGGGCCCCCTGATCTGGAGGGGTCAGGGGAGGTAGGAAAATAACACGGAGGTGTCAGTGCTGTAACAGGAGTGGTCACTGCCTGGCTGGCCTGGCACTGCAGGCTCTGGCTGCCTCTGGTTAGCCTTGTCACTCCATGCTGATTGGAAGGCAATTTACTGGTAAAGGCAGAGAAAACGTAGGAGGTTAATAATAAAACAGGGGAGGGGGAAAGTGGCACTGGGAGACCTAACAGCAGATCCTTCCTGCCTTGCTTGAAGCCAGAGGAGAACAAGCTATTCCAACAAGTTTGTGCTTTATTGCTGTCTGGCCTGTGCAAATAATGCAGTCAAAATTTTCATACTGAGCCCTCCAAAATTACATTTTTCTCTCTTCCTTCTTCCTTTCCATTTCTTGTCGTCAGCTGTAGCTTCTCCCCAGCCTAGGACAGCTGAAAGGCTGCTTCAGTCTGCAGCTGTATCAGCCTCATTCCTAAGATAATTTACAGGAGATGTTAATGCACAGGGCAGACGATTCCTTCCCACCAGCAGCATCACCACAGCTGAGGAAAGCCATGTCTGTGGCTCAGATCAGGTGGCTGGAGGATAGAGGAACACAAGTCCTTTCTTGAACTCGTGACCCTCAGGCCCTGCCCTGCAATGTGCTAAATGTTGCTGAAAAGTCACCTCAGAGGAATCTGAACAGGGCTTTATTTGAATAAAGAAATATGGCACAGAGCACACAATGGTTGCTAATAAATCACAGGTTGGTTTTATTTCGCTACTGCAACTCTGCCTTATTTTTTTCCGTATTGGACTTTCCTCCAAATTACATTTTCCCAGTTGTGCACTTTTGTTCTTTTTACTATGTGACAAATGGAGGTTCTGTTTATTATTTATTCTTTGGCTTTAATGTTGTGCAAGCTAGATCAATTCAGTTTTTGATAAATAAGTCTGCTTTTTGCAGAAATTACCTAGTTGGATCAGTACTCTTTTGTTCTTTCTCTGCAAAGGCTGACCTCTAACCCTGTCTACTCTACAGTGAAAGTCCATTTATCCAGACCACTTTTAAATTGTGTCTTGGTCAAATCTAGACCACGTCCTCTACTCTGACCCCTCTACCAAATACCAGCCTAGCACCCTTTTATGGAAATAATTCCTAATGTTCCCCATGCCCATAGTTAAAGAGAGTGAACTGATTCTTTGGATTGACTCAGTTTTATTCTGAGTAAAAATAGCTTACAGAATATTACTAAAAATTCATTCAGGGAGAGCAGGACAGAAGGTTTGGGCTGGCTGAGGTACACCTGGGCCATGGTGTGAGGTGCTGGGAATGAAGACAGACCTTAGAAAAAGAAAAGGATGCTTTCAGGTTCTTAACTCTTCTGTGTGCTAAGGTCTGCCTTCAGTTTGGTATTTTCTCACATCTGAACACAACTGTGTTTGCTGTGTTTTTTGATAGAACATCAGACATAGATTTTGGGTCACTCGGAAAGCAAAAGACATTTTGGTAGTTTACCTGTTGTCTGTATTTGAATTACTGTGCTTATAGTACTGCTGAGTCCAACCAGGATAAAATCAGAAGTCCAGCTGCTCCCTGGGTGATGAGATAAAAAACCTTGGTGAGGAAGATGGTGTCCCTCTATATTTCTGAACATTAAGGTTCACAAAATCAGGCATCTATGACAGAGACAAGAAGACACAAAGAAATGTATCTGGAAAAGAGCTCAAGGTGTCATTCTTGTATACCCAAATCTTGGAACACAGGCTTTAAAGAGTACTGGGTATCACAAGGTCCTCAGTAAAATGATGAGACAGCAAGACAGGGGTGAAAATTGATCCAGATTTGCTCTTGCTTGCACCTAAAGCCAAGATCTGTTCAGTCACAGTGATATCTTGGTGGTGATCATGTTTAAACACAGTTACGTGCTGTAGTGAGATTATCCTATGCACTTCTTTCTTCTATATTTTCCATCCATGTTCCTGTACCCTACTTGGAAGAGGTACAGCCTGTCATGAAATAAGCACTGACCTCACCAGCTCCCTCTGAAAGGAAGGCCTTGGCTGTGGCCTGGCAGGGATGAGTATACAGGGAAGGAAGAGCTTTTGGAGTTCTGACTGCAGATTGTGCCTCCCCACTTAGCTCGAGGGATTCTCTCCCCACCCACCTCTTTCCTTAAACAGCAAGAGGCTGTGTTCCTCGCTGGCACGAGCAGTCTAGAGCCTGTTCCCTGCAGGCAGAAGTGGCAGAAGAAGCAGGATGGGGAGCGTGGGTGAGGATGATACCCAGCCCTGGTGAGATTTCTGTGGAGAACCCAGCCACAATAGCAGAAACCCTGTGAGAGAAGGGGTGATGGGGTCCTAGGGGGCTCCCTGGGGGAGGACAGGAGGAAGGGGACAAATAGTCTGATCCTTCCCTACCTAGGACAGCAGTGATTTTCTGGGAAAACCCTGAGACTGTGCTGCTCTTGGTCAAGAAGATTGGCAGGGAAGCCAGGTGCTGGAGCAAAAGCAGTTTTAAAATTAAATGGAGGGAGAATGTTTCTGTAAGGGAAGCACCCTGGGTCGAAGCTGTGTGAAGCCAGGGAAACCCAAAGGCTGGCAAACCACAGGGTGACAGAAGTTTCTTGCAATCCCGTTTCCCTGAAAGCTGCCTCTGCACTGGTTCAAGAGGAGCAATGGCAGCCCCAGGAACTGTTTTAGAGGGTGTTGCCCTATGAATCCCTGCAGGGAAGGGGTCGTCTCCTTCCTGCCAGCCCGAGCCATTTCACTTGCCTTTGTGCAAATGTTTTGATGCCCAGGGGCTGAAAGAGTGCAGGCACCATGTTATAAAGGCAAAGGGATAGAGGGATCATGCATCAGGAGATGGCTGTTCTGGATTCCTGTTCCTGTGGCTGGAGGTTAGGGATGAGAGGCAAGGGGAAGCTAGACGTGTTTAATTGCCTGTAACTAATCAGGCATGTACACTCATCCTTCCCCTCCTTGTTCCTCTGAAAAAAGTGCCCCCTCAGACTCTCCTGATTCCTGTGGAGCCAGCAGTGAGGCAGCTTATTCTGACATGGACAGTGAAGTGCAGAGCATCCCTGGCCTTGTGCTCAGTCCCTGCACTCAGGCTGGATCATTAGGACTGGCACCATCAGGACAGTCATCCTTTCTGTGCCCTCTCAGCAAAATGAAGAGCGGCTTTGACAAACTCCAGGAATCGTTAGGAGAAGGGCCTAGGTCTATTTATCAAAAAATCAGGTAGTATGCTGTGGCATAGTGCTTTCCTGAGACCCTGAGGTGGGAAAAGGATGTAGGATGAAGGGATGTTTGCTCATAGCAGGGGCTTAAAATGATGTGCAGTGAGTTCCTTCGTACATGATATTGGTTTTGAGCATCTTGGCACCTGGATTTTCAGTGGAAATAATTAACTTTGACAAACTAGAAATTTTAAATCAAGTTGGACAGAGGTAATTTTGGATAAAATGGGAGCTGTTCTTCACAGGGAAAATGTTGACTGCACAATTCCCAGTCCTTGTAGTGACAGTGAGCAAAAGGCAATTAATAAAAGTTCTGGGGAAAAGCTTGTGGCTTATTCACTTATTTGCTTATTAAAAAAATATTATTCACTGGGAACTTATTTTGAAAAATTATTATTCACTGGGAACTTATTTTAAAAAGTTATTTACTTATTAAAAAAATTTTTATTCACTTGATTAAAAGAAAAAATCAGTTTCTCAGTAGAAGGGATGCACCTCCTCAGCTTGCACACCTTCCTCAGGAGCCTTCCACCACTGCTGCTGCCTGGCAGCTCCTAGCAGGAGAAGGAAACTGCTTGGAATGAGGCAGTGGGCAAATCTCTGTGCATGCTCTCCAGCTTTGAGCTGGCTGCTTTTCTGAGTCACCGTGCTGGGGAGGCTGAACCCCTGGGCTTAGAGCAGTGATCACCATCCCCAATTTAGGGTGAGACTCTGGCTTAGAGAGAGACACGAAAAGCAAACACACAGTGCTGCCCTAGGGAGGCCGGCTGGCTGGCAGCATTAGCTGTGAGGTGGCTATATTAGCATTTTAATCAAATAACTAGATATCCTAGAATTATATGTTTGAATCTCTGTAGGCTAAACATAGCTTCAGAGGCAAATAATTTCCATGTAATTTTAGGGTGGAGAATGTCCTTTGGGTAACAGCTGCCTGCTCTGCATGGGCATTAAAAATCCTGTGGCACTTTATTGAAAGCAGAGGTTTGTCTCACAGGCCTTGCTTCAAACATCCCTCAGCGTGCTGGCTGTCTGCCCAGCTGCAGTCCTGACACCCAGGAGGGTGTGCAGCTCACGGGGAGATACTGCAGCTCCTGTGCCCTGCACTGATTGTGGGGGCCAGGGGAGTCCCCAAGTAAACACAGGACAGCTTGCCCAGGTGGATTACCTGCATGGATTGTGGGGTGACACTGGAGCCCCCATATAAACACAGGGCAGCTTGCCCAGGTGGATTACCTGCATGGATTGTGGGGCCATGGGAGCCCCCATATAAACACAGAGCAGCTTGCCCAGGTGGATTGTTTGCATGGATTTTGGGGTGCCATGGGATCCCCCATATAAACACAGCACAGCTTGCCCAGGTCACAGCAGGAATGACCTCACTGGCACTGGGCTGAGCATGTTTGCTGCTGTGGGTGCCCAAGCCCTGGGAAGAGGGAGATCTTTGAGGACAGGGAAGCAGATTGCCCAGTCACAGGCTGGCCCAATCCCTGCCCTGTCAGCAATATCCACTGGCTGGTTCTATTGACCTGGGGCAGTCCACAGCTCCCTGCAGTGGACATGCATCCACAGCCCCAGGCTCAGTGTGAAAGATTTCCAGGCTGTGCTAGAACTGACCACACAGATTTCTCTTCTTTCCTGTTTTTTCATAACGTCAGAGATTAAAAAAAGTTCTAATGATAAACCATCTGGAATAGGTTTCTTTTCAAAAGAAAAGAATGAAATAGATGTGAGTTGGCAGGAGCTTTCAGAGAGATTTCCCCCACCCCCCTCTGTTTATATATTATGCAGAGAACTCTACAGGAAAATGGGATAGATGAAGTTGAGCATTTCATGACAAGTTGTCACATTCTGTGCATAAATTTCTCTAAAGTGTTAGGCACCAGTGGTGGGAGGAGATATTAGGTCACTCAGTGCTAATCCTGGGAAGTTTAGAGGGCTTTGCATGTCCTTTGAGAGTGTCCCTTTTATGGAAAAAACATCACCTGTCCAGAATTATTCCTTCATGGTGCATATAATCCATCCATTTATTTGATAGAAGTGCCCATAAAACCCAGAAGTGACCCAACAACACTCCCAATACTAATAGCCAGTCCAATCCTGCTGTTCATTTTTTATATCTTCTTGCTTTCTACTGCATAAAGTAATGAAGAATTAAAGGTAGTACTCAGTCTATTTTCTTCTGAAAAGCACCTTACAAACACTAACCTTAATTCCTCTTCTGCCTGTGTTCAGAAGGTTAAACATAATGTTTTTTGGATGATTTAAGTACCCACGGTGCTTTTGAGGGGTTTTGAGTGACAGATGTTAAGAACCTCTGAACATCTGAGTCCTATTAACTACTCCCCAGGTTCATGTGAGGGACATATCAGAACCAGCATCAGAATTCGGATTGTCCCAGCTCCAAACCCGTGTCTAATCACCCCTCTCTCTTTCAGATGCTGTTCTTAGATAATGGTGGAAGGGCATCACATTTCTGATGACTCAGCATCTGCAGGGGAGGCTTGCTTTAGGTCACAGCTCTCCTGCAGTTGTAAGCTCCTGTATTACTCCAGCACCACTGCTGCATGGCATCATCATCTTTGATCCCTGGGAGGAGGGTAATACTGGATCAAGTACTGCTACAGGGGGTTAGTGGGAAAAAAATTGATTTTTTCCCTCTTAGCAGTGTTAGGACACAATTTCAGCCTCTAATTTCTCATACCCCCTTCCCTCACCCCTGTATTTCATGGAAACCTTTCATGAAAGCAATAGTCTTTCTGAAGGTGTGTTTGGAGTGTTATTGCTTCAGCCCGCAGGGAGAGCACATCCCTCACATAAATTGTGCTTGATGGTGAACCTGGACAGTGTTTATACTGTAGCACAGGCACTGTCTGGGTGCAGGTGTGAATTGCTAAGGTCTCCAAACCTGCACTTTGCCCAGACATTTTTAGTGGTACCCTCAGAAAACTGTAAGTATGGATAAAACTTGGAGCGCTGCTCTGTAGAGCCCAGGACATATTTCCCTCTGGTTCTATAAAACCCTGTCAGGTAGAACTGCCTTGATCAAACCCCACTGTTGTGAGTGTCCCCTCCACAGCCTGCTCAGCTGTGGAAAAGTCCCTGGAGCAGGGAACTGGCAGGATCATGTACAGCATGGTGCACTCAGCCTTTCCTTGGTGAGAACAAGCACTCCAAAAGCAAAAACCACAAATCCAAAGCCAAATCCCCTTGGTCAACTGGCTGGCTCCCATTCCAGCCTCAATCATAGACCTATGCCCTGTTCCCTGCCCTGCTGTATTTTCTAGGTGAGGCTGAAAGGAGTTTTTTTGTTTTGTCCTCGAGTGATTACAGATTGGTGTGGGGGAAAGCTCATCCAGACAGTAAGAGGGGTTATTGTGTTTGATAACTGCATCTGACCAAGGATGTGTGGTGTGGAATTCAGAGTCAACAAGAGTCTCTGGTATCAGGGTCAAGCCAGAACATCCTCTGTAACCAAAGTTATGCAGCTCAGAACGACACCCGTGGGGGAGAGAGGACTGGGTGGCCCCTCAGATTTAATCTCTGAGAAGCCTGGTGAGGTATGGCTCACCAGTACAAACAGCAGTCCTTTCCAAATTTGAACTCTTGCTGCTACATTTTCTCTTCACTTATGTCTTATCAAGAATGCAAGTGGTTAAGATTTCCTCCTCCTTTTTAAAGATCACGTTTAATTTTTCTTTTTGCTCTAATGATTTAGATGAAATATTTAAGCTCACTGCTGCAAATCCCCCTGGGGGCACCTGCCAGAAGGTTGTGAAATCCGGGTGAGGGATGGTGGAGGGGTGTATGCTGTTAATTACTGGAGGCTGGCAACCCCCTTACACTTCGGCTCATGTCGGCAGCTCTGAGGTCTGGCTTTTCAGGAGCCGAATCATGCAGGCATTTGGAAATAACTGGACTCTGGCAGCAGCTCCCACTCTGACAGAAGAGACCATGACAGCCAGCAACCAGTTTAATAGGTTGCTGCAGCCAGCGAAGTCCTCCGGTGAGGAGCAGTGAAGTGAAGAAAAACAAAGCTCATTCCAACCGCTGCCACGGCAGACAACAATTGAGAGCAAAGAATCTTTTTATTGCATATGGAGGGGGGCAATGAGGAAAAAAAAGAGAACGAGATGGCACTATTTTTTTACAGATAAGGATTTAATTGTTTCTTTCCTTTTCCCCCTTCCTATTAAATGGGATACAACTACACAGAAGGGGAATTCCACAGATTTTTATTCTTCTTGTAAGAAAAGACGGCGCAGCTGAAGCTCCTTCCTCACATTAAGTTTTCAGAAGGGAAGTCGGTTCCCCTTTCTCTGGCTCCTCACAGCAGCATTTTTCTGGCTCCAGCAAACTAATAGGTTGATTGCTGAGCCTCTTCTGTTTCAATTACTTTTGATTGATTCTCAGGTCTATGTCAGCCACTCGGTGCAGCCACCATCCCAGGAACAAATCTGCAGCAGTTGAAGATGAAAATAGCTTCCATGACCACTTAAAAGGGGAGTTCAAGCATCTTTTCTAAGCTTGAGGTTACTGTAGCCTTCCCTCAGAATCATCTCTCTGGCCACCTCTCTGCTCGTGATGAGGTTCCTGCTCCTGATGGCTCGCTGAGCTGTGCTTAGCCTCAGCTAGGAAGGAGGGTGAAAGGAGCTTTAATATCATTAGGCTGCTCAGCTTGCTGGAGGGCACTGATGTTACCCCCCAGGAGACTCTGGCAGAAGTCCCTCTAGGTTTAGGGAGTGGAGGGGACAGAGAGATGTGGGACACAGAGCCTCTAAGACGAGTCTTGGGGGCTTGTTTTCATGTTTGGGTATTTACTGTAGGAGCAATGACAGAGGGAGAGAAAGAGCTGGAAAAGGAGTGGAGGTGATGGTGACTGGTTCCCCACAGAAACAGCCAGCCTTTGCACTTGCTTTGTACACATCTGACTCTTTTCTCAGTAGCAGCAGCCCCAAGCCTTCAGAGTGGCAAAAGAGTATTTAGGATAGGTCAGAGCTAGTCTGGATTCCTGCATAAATCAGAACAGACAGAGGATGATAGCAGTCTGGAGATTTGGGGTTATTTGTGTCAACAGTAGGATTATATTTCTGTATTTTTAATTTCCTACCGTTGCTATCCAATTCAACTCAGCATGGGAACATAGCGTAATTCAGGCTGGGCATGACCCCCACACCAGACCAGGCTGCTCAGAGCTGTGTCTGGCTGGGGCTTGAAACCTCCCAGGATGGAGCCTGCAGAGCCTCCTGGGCTGCCTGCTCACTGCTGGACTGTCCTCATGGCAATTTCCCCCCCTTGCATCTAGTCTGATCTCTCTTGTTTCAGTTTGTGCATGGTGTGTCAAGTTTTCCTGCCACACAGAGCAGTGAAGTTCCCAGTTCCCTTTCTGTAGGCATGAGGGGGCCCTCACATTTGCCTTTAGTTGTCAGGGAAATCCCTGGACTTCCACATCTTTGGAAAATGTTAGAGAGTGATGCTGGAAGGACATGGGCCAGCTCTTGTGGAGCTCTTGGATGCAACTGCCGAGTCCCATGGACTTGAAGAGATGTCTCAGGCAATCCCTGAGTCAACACCACTCCTCTTGCTGGTGGCTTTCCTCTGTGCCCAGAGCCCTGAAAGACCTCATTGATGAAGACTGAGATAGAGAAAGCATTGATTACCTCAGCTTTCTCTGTGCCCATGCCATTGCATCACTTTCCCTCTTCAGCAATGGGCCTACATTTCTCTGCCTAGCTTTTTTTGCTGCTGTAGTGGCAGAAGCTCTTGTCATCCTTGATGTTCCCTCTGAGTGACAAGCCTAGATGAGCTTTGGATCACAGGTAGCTGTGGGGAATCCTCATCACATTCCAAGGGCTGGGCTTCTAGTCCCAGCCTGAGGTGGGCAGATGCCACAGGGTGCTGCTTCAAATGACCCTGGGGAGAATTCGTACCATTGTCTAAAGCAGGAGCTGTGCAGCCATGAAAGCTTTCCTGCAGGAAAACCTGGCGCACCCAAAGCTTGGAGCAGCTCTGCCAGGGACCTTCCTGTCTCCTGCTTGTGGGTTGTCCTCAGAAGGCAGGCGGGAGAGGAATGTTCCTGTGCCTCCTGCCTGCTGGGGTGGACAGGGTCTGTCTGAGAGGTATGGGGTCTCTCACAGTTAATGTGTCTTCTAGAAATACCCCATTGTCTCTGCTGGGAGGATCTGGTGCAAAGCAGCAGAGGGGCATTTGGGGTGTGGGCTGACAGATTTTATTGGGGTATTTTTCCTCCCACCCTGAAAAAGGCAGCTGTGGTGCCATAAGGTGGCCCAGCCCCACTCCTGCCCATGCCCCAGGAGCACCGAGTTCCTGGGAACCCTGGGGTGCCACCAGAGGTGATCAGCCAGGGACAGGGCACTCCCTCCCCTCTGTCCCTCCACTGCCCAGGCAGGAAAACAGACTGCAAGGGCAGGTTAATATGAATGGACATGCTGTGAAAAATGGATACTAAATTACGCCCTGATCCAATAAACCTCCCAGCCCACATGCTCAGAAAAGCCTCGGTGAGTAGACAGGCCTCACGAGCTGCTCAGCAGCTCAATAAAATCTGTCTCTGACCTGCCAGATTGAAAAGGGAAACAAATGGCAGAATTCGGGGCCTTCTCCTGAGGAGGCCTCTCTCCTGCATGAGCAGCTCTGCCTGTGACACCAGCTCCCTGTGACACCAGATCTGTGTGACACCAGCTCCCTGTGACACCAGATCTCTGCCTGCAGCAGGACCATGAGCTTGAGAGAATTCCCCTCCTTCCTCCTTGGCTTCCAGGTGCTGCCACAGAGAGGGATTTCATCCACACCCCAGAACTGCTCTGAGGCTCAGGAGCCCCCAGAGCCTCTGCAGCCAACCCAGCCAAGTGGCTGCAGCAGCAGGGAGCAGATGCAGGGTCAGCCCCCTGCCCCACACCATCCCTGCCACGCTCCCCAGCTTGCTCAGCTGTCTGGAAGAGGTGGGAACACTTTTCCAGGGCTGTGTTTGTCCTCACAAGGAACTACAGTCAATGCTCGGAGTGGAGAAAGGGCTGGATGCTGCTCTGCCAACACCAGTTTGTCCTGCTGCCTTTGGTGGGGGCCTGTGCACCCCTCACACGGCTTTAGGATGATTCATGAGCATGCAGGTGTGTTGTATCTGCACTCAGGCCGTGCTAATCCTGTTTAGTCATTTTTCAGAGGATTTCATTTAGATACTGGGCTGGGGCTCTGCATGCCCTTGACAATACTGAGCAACACCATTGCTCATATTTAAACTCTCTGACATAGCTAGTGATGGTGAAATTAAAAGAGACAATGACATAAAGCTCTCACCCAGCAGCGGTTTTCCTCCTGCCAATCACCACTCTTGCATTTCCCCTCCCTTGCTGAAAGCCAAGGATAAGGGGCAGATTTTGCAGCTTACCTGGAAGAGCAGCAGGTCTGAGCTCTTCTGGACTGCCCAGCCTGTTCAAGCTAAACCTACAGAGCACACAGGAGACCGGGCACCACCTGCAGTGCAAACCCCCAGCAAACCCCTCACAGAATGCAACACAGGTGAGTTGTGCCAGCAAAGACTCTGGGCCCTGCTGCTGCTGGAGCAGCTCAGCTGTGCTCACCCAGCCTTAGCAGAGCCAGAACCAGCCTGGGCTGCTTGGGCACCACCTCCAGCTCTGGCTGTGCACACCAGTTTGCTGTCGTGGTCCCTCTTGCTGGCTGGCAGAAGGAGAGGGCTGCTCCCTGAAATGACAGCTGAAGATACAGATGTTCTGTGGTTTATTCCATGGCTTTTGATACCTAGCAAGTAAGTCACAGCTGGTTTGCCACACTTCTTTTTTTTTCCCTTCTTTATTTTTTTTTCTTCCTACTGTTTCAGAGCTGAAAATACGGCTTTGATTAACACTGCAGCAATGGGAAGAGAAGGCCTGTCCTGAAATTCTGGTTTAAAAATAAAAACAGCTAGAGGGAAATATTTTAAGCCCCCTTGATGGAGGCTTTAATTTCGTCTCAGATTTCTACCATTATACTACTCATCAGCAAGTGGTGTAGTCATGAGGATCTAGATTAGGAAGGGTTTGAAAAATGTCTACTTTTCACTGGTTTTAGTGAGCAAGCAGTGTAGTCATGAGGATCTAGATTAGGAGGGCATGAATAGTGTCTACTTTTCACTGGTTTTAGTGAGCAGCAGGTACCTAGAAACCTTTACCATCTGGTCTAGGATTTCTGTGACTTTACCCTCAGAATATACTTCTTTCTATTAGATATGTCATTTCCTTTACTGTTTTTAAAGACTGTATAAAGGGAGCTTTGTGAAACTTAGCAATTAATAGTCACTGGCCATAATGTCTAAGTAATTATTAGCTACCCACAGAATAAATGAAAGATTAAAAGGTAGTAATCTTCTTTCCTCTTTGTTGCTTGCTATTAATGGCTTCCTAGTCTACGTACTAAATGGTTATCAAGGCAGTGCTCCACTGCAGATTTTCTGTACCATTTTAATGGTACAGATTTTCTGTACCATTAAAATTTGAATTTGTTGAGAGGAGGGAATAGATCCACTTCAAAAGAGAAGAAAAAATGATAAGGAGTTTTGGTTTACAGGGACTTTGCCCCAATCTAAATGCAAACATTGCTTTTCACATACTGGTTGTCATTAGTGTCACTTGAAACTGGGAGCAGACAAAGCCTTTACAGGAGCCAAGGCAGTGCTTGACAGTCCATGGAACTGTAAGGTAGCCCCATGGCTACTGAATTTCCAGAAGGAGTTACTTCTACTTCAGAAGATGCACAGGGTCAACAATAAAAGAAGTTAAAAACCAGGACACTAAGAACAAAAAAAAAAGCACTTGGCATCCATCAGACATGGGAAATATTGAATGCAAAATGAGGAGCCATAGCTAGGCTAGTCATTGCCACATAATGAGGAGGGAGAAAAAAATATCAAGTCTTTCCAGCTCCATGCCTCATAAAGTCCAACTGAAATCAATCCACAGCTTTGCCAGTCATGAGTTATTCAGCAAACCCAAGGTCAGACCAGTGAAGTCTCCATCACACATCACCGGCTGTTCTCTTTATCCCTGTACTGCAGACAGGAAATCAAGAGACAGAGTTTGATCACTGCAATGTAGGCAAACATTTGGGGCCAGACTGCAGGGTGATTAAGTGTGCATTAAGGCCCACTCCCATTTAGCAAAGCCCTTATGTACATGCTTTGAGTGCCACTGGAGCTAGAGAGACACAAAGAGATGCTTAAATCCCTTTCTGGATCACTGCTAATTACAGCATAAACATTTAAGAATAAATTTTAAAGACTCTCTGGGTTGAATGCAGCTCTTACTACATAAATGGGGCTGGAAGAATGGGGAGTTGCAAGTTGCCACTGCAAGTTGAGGTGTATGGCAGGAGCTGGAGGTGAGCAGCCATCATGTAAATGGAGCTTTCTGGGGCAGCAGGAGAGCAGAGGAGAGCCAAGAGAGGCGGCCAGGGTCTGCAGAATTACAAGTGCATTGTATGTCTGTTTAAGGTTGAACGTTTATATGGGGCTGATCCTGGGAAATGAAAAAAAATAGAAGCCAAAACAATGGCCTCTTGTCTCCCATGGTGTATTCTTTTCTTCCCTGGTACAGCCTCCTAATTTTAATAGATGTGAAGGAGGACAGGGATCCAAAGCAGGGATTTGAGCTTGTGAGGTGGCAGTACAGTGAGCAAACCAACAGCAGATATATCAGGGGGATATCACCTCTTGCCTGTTAAAGCACACATGCACATTCATCTAGTTAATATTTTTGGTAGAAATGAAAAAGATTTCTTGAACTGCTGGACGGGAGAAAGACCAAGTCCCTGCCCTGAAGAGTTTGCAGATGAAATGTGAAGAGTACGGTGCTGCAGGCAGAGAGGGAACACAACACGAGCTGAGGCACTGTTGTTATTCCTGGCACACTCTGAAGCCTCCTTCCCAGTCTGTTGCCTGCCTTTGATGTGAATCATTTCTCCTTTATTGAAAAGCTCCCTTCCTGAGGTGCTCCGGAGCCTTTCGTGCTCCTGGTTTTCATCCTGCCTCTCTAGGTGTCCTTGCATTGTCTTCTTTCCATGTTTTTCTCCTCCCTGCTCTCAGACTTCCTTAGGACATTGCCTTAATCCCCCTCCTCACTCCTCACTTTGTCCCCAGGACAGCTCTATCCTGCCGCCCACTTCAGTGGTTGTTTTTGTGCTGACAACTCACAGATCTATTTCCTCAGCATTACTCAGTCCATTCTACAACAGCTCCTGCAGCACCTTCTCCTTTATGTCTCTTTCCCCACTTCCCCCAAGAATTGCCTCTTTCCAGGCTGGCCCTCAGTCCTCTCCTTTCTTGCATGTCACCTGGGAGTGGTAACAATCCTCCTACGTGTCCCAGAGGGTGACTGGCTCTCCAGAATGTGTCTTCTCTGTCCCCTTCATCCCACTCAGGGACATGGACAGCATTAGGAGCAGCCACCATGCTCAAGGTCACTGTACTTTGTGGTCCTACACGCCCTGGGGAAATCCACCCCCTTGGAGAGCCTGCCTTTGCTCCTGCTAGTTTGTCCTGGCTACTTTGTCTGCCCAGCAGAACACTCACAAACCCTGCTTTTCAGCTAAATTTCATGCCCCTCTGAAAGAAAGGCCTCTATTCGATCATTCCAGCAGTGTCTAAAACCCCTAATTCCTTCAACATAGTGACAAACAGTTCTGATTATTTGTAGAAAAACTTGAAAAGCGTTGAGCATATTTTATTACCCACAAAAGGTGCCAGACTGGCAGCCATGGAGACTTGTCCTCTATTTATCTCTAGAGCTGGACAGCACAAGCAGTACACATTCCTCCAGAATTTCCCTGCTCATATTTTGAAAGGAACATGGTGGCATGTCACCGTGAGAGGATGGGACTTTCTGTACAACCCACTGAGTGTGTTTTTTCAGTGCCTGGAACAGCAGCTTGCTCATGGGAGCAGCTGGGGAAGCCCCAGGGGACTCATCACAAAAACTCTGCCCTCTCAGAGGCTGTGGGTGATTCGGTGGGTGTGAAGCTGTGTCTGCTTTTTTTAGGCAAGCCAGGTCTCATCCAAAGTCAATTATGATCTTTGGAAGTGCTGCTTGAGGGGCTGTGAATTGTCATCTGGGGATGAATGGAGGGAGCAGACCCCATGCTTCCTCATTAAAGCAATAAATGCAGTAGACTCGCTGGAAAAAACCCTGGAGCCTCTCTTTTGCCACCAAAAGAAGATTAGAAGATTAATTCTGAGAACACTTCACTGCAAAGCTTAGCTCTTACTGTTGTAAACCCGCAGAAAGGCAAGATCCCTCAGATTTAATCTGCAGCAGAAGCAGAAATGTTGTGGGCAGCTTCACCAGCTCCTGGTGGCAGTGCTTCCTCAGGGGCCAAGTGCTGCAGCAGGGCCTGGAGCCTTCCTGCAGGGCAGTGCCACTGTCCTGCCAGTGCAGGAGTGCAGTGTTTGTCCCTGCTTTGAGCAAGTGCCAGGGAAATCATCCAGCAGAGAGGCAAACAGCTTACAGGGTCTCTGCTCTTCACGTTTCCCCCTTCTCCTGCCCCACTTTGCAGCACCACACACCAAACACAGATGTGCAGTGACATTTTTAAATTATGCACTGATTTGTTGGGGTTGTGCAAAAAGGATATTAAGCACTCATTGTTACCATTCGGGCTGGGCCTTATATTTTCTTCATCTGCACTGATGTTAAAAATAAAAAGAAGCAAAACTTTCAAGCACAGCCAGTCTGGATAGAGTTGTTTTTTCTTCCTAAAATGAAGCTTGGTTAGAAGACTTTTACTTTGTCAATAATTAAACAGCTCTGCACTTGTTGAGGCAACCCTGAATGTAGGTGCCAGGATCAGCCAGCCTTGACCATAAGAGCCTAAAACTTTCTTCACTGTCTACAGCATGGATTTTTTTCCAAAAAAAAAAAAAAAAGTTTTTTTGCAATATTAACCCTGACAACTTCACTGGCAAGAGCACACCTTCACTGGAGATGGGCTACCAAGGAGATGTGCATTGAAGGAGATGTCTGGGTTGTGCCTGCCCTGAGCTGAGTTTCATGTGGAGGTTTTTCCTAGAAACAAACCAGGCACAGCTGGTTCCTACTCAGCCTTTCAGAGCTGAGGTGGAATTCAGCTGCTGCTGGGGCTGCACTGCAAAACACCTTCAGTGCAAACAAAGGGGAGGGATTTCTGTCAGCAAGTCAGATTTATATTTCCCCCTGAGTGCATTTCTTAAGCACAGTAATGAAAGATCAAACAGTATTGCACTTTTTGCAAGTTCATCATATCCTTGAGGATGTCACTGTGAACTCAGCTGAGGATGGCCATATGAGAGTGTTGGTACAGAAACAAGAGAATATTTCACCTCTGGTTAAGGCCCTTGTTGCTTCAAGAATAATAATAATAAAAAAGGGAGGTCTTTATTTTTGGTCCAGAGCAGTCAGGACAGAGTTTCAGCAGACAGAACCTTGTGCTGTCCTTTGCAAAGGACACAATTTATTTATTTCAGAAAGCTGATGGACATCAGCGTGTACAGGGCAGGGGAGCAGGATGCTCCTGTCCGTGTGAAGGGTCAGTCCTGCAGGGCTGAGGGGCAGAGCAAGGGGGAGCTTTCTGTTTGCCTTCAGGCAAAGCTTTCCTTCTCCTGCATCACCATTCTTGTTCATCTGTTCTTTTACCCATCATCATCTGGCAACATGAAGCACTCTTGCTGTGGGAAGGGCTCTCATGGTGTCGGGGGGAAGGAGGAATGGGTGAAGGAGAGCTGAGACAGAGATGTGAGCTGTCTCCCTTGCCCTTGGGTAGCAAAAAAAGGTGAAGGATTAATTTACCAGAGGAAAACTACTGTGTAAGGCCAGGTCCCTGAAGGGCAGCAGGTGGAAGAAGGTGGTGAGCTGGGGCTGCCCTGGTGTCAGTGTTGGAGATCAGGGAGAGAGCCCTGCTTTGCCCTCAGAGAGCCTGTGGCAGATACTTGCAGTCAGAAAGCCATGATGGCCTGAAGGCTGCTTGCCCTGATGTAAATGCTTGGAAAATGTGAGAACAGAGGGTTTCCTGTGGCTCTCTTCTCTCCTTCTCAAAGCCCGTGGTTATGCAGATGGCTTCATAAAATCCCACAGCAACCAATCTCTTCTTCTGCTGCTCTTCAGCATATTCTGTCTCTTTGTCACACTGGTTTGAGATTATCTGACCATGGTTCCATGTCTAATAACCCCTAAGCAAGACCCATGGGGCTGAGGAGGCTGATCCTACCTGCTGGGAGCAGATGGGCAGGCTGTAGTGTCCAAGCACTGCTCTGTGTCCTCCCTAGAGTGGTGAGGAGTCAGGGCTGCTACCAGTGGAGACAGGTGAAAAACAGACCTTTCCCCTCCCTCCTTTCCTGCTTTCTATTTCTCCTCTTTATTTATGTAAATGTGTTCTGCACTGGAGTCATAATTAAATACATATTCATATAGAAATGTACAAAGCTTCTGCCTGTGCTGTGAAGCTCTCTGGAGCTTAACTGCTTGAGACTTGTCACAGGAAAATATTTCTCCCCATGAAAACAGGCTTCCTACAGCTGGGCTATATTATTGCCTTTTAATATTGCTGGCTCTGCCTACCCCGGGAAGGATTTTCTGACAAACTCCTACTGGAGATACAGCTTTTGCCGGTATAACTTATACCACTTTCCTAAAGAAACTGGGGCTTTCATTGCCAGAGGTATCTCACTGATGTTGTAATTTGTTCCCACACTCTTTGCTATGCTGGCAAAACTTGAAAGTGCGGTTCACTGTTTTTCTTTCTAGCTGCCTTTTCTCCTAAGTTAGCTCTTCTATCCCTGTGCTTACCCCAGCTGTTTCCCTGGGCACATCTGATCATCTATTGTCTTCAGAACAGCTCCAAGAAACCAGAGGGGTGGGAAGCTAATGCTGTTTGGAGGGTAACAGAGCTGCTCAAAATCTGGAGCCTGGTTACACTTGAGAAGGGAATGCTGAGATGGAAGGGGCCAGGACAGCAGGAACAGGCTCTGGCAGCTGGGCTGAAGGAGGAAGCTGGGTCAGAATGGCACAGAGCAGCCAGGGACAGCCTGAGTGGATGAAAGTTCCAGCAGAAGGCTGTGGACAGCGAAGGCAGCCAGCAGAGGCAGAAGCATTACCAATCCAAGGCAGACCATGCTCACCATCACTGTTAAGGCCATTTCCATTTTCAGAGTCTCAGCCTGATGCTGATATCAGTTTTGTTGGGGTCTGGCAAGATGACTGACATCACACATACATAGGCTCCATCTCAGGCATTTGATTGATAATCTAATAAACTAGGCATCCCTAGTCAAACACTGCTCATTGTCACTTGGGAAATGGAGTCCTGAATGTGTCAGTGACGTGCCACCCCCTAGCCAGCATCACTGCTACAAACCCAGGATCCAGACCCTTAGCTCAGTTTGTGCTCTGTTAAATAAAACATTCTGGCCTTTCTCTTTGTACTGATGAGGCTGAAAGTTTGAAGTTCCTGAAGACTCCTACAGTTGAATTGTTTAAAAAAATCCTTAGTGCAGTGAATATTTTCCTTGTACTGCCTGGAGAATGGAAGATCCATAATACTGGTATTATGGATCAAATATCTGCTTGGTCTAGAGCTACTGGATATCACACCTGAACCCTTCCTTTACAGCAATCATCCTATCTAAGAGGGTCAAACCCCTCCTGTTGCCCATGCACATGTCTCTCCTCACTTCCTGTGGTCTGACTCATGCTCACAGATGTGGTGCAAGCTTTGGCAGACTAAGACAGTTGTGTGATGAGGTGACATACCAACCCCCCAGCCCTGCCTGAGACATGGCAAGTGGCAGTGTTGTGTGGGAGGGAAAGGAGCAGCTTCCTCCATCCCGAAGGGAGACTTCCCCCGCTGTGCAGCATGACAGGCCAGAAGCAGAGGCTTCTTGAAGTGGCTCTGTGCACGGATTCCCTGATCTCTGCAATGCCATGGACAGCTCCTGGGTGCTCATTCTGCTGGAATGTCCTTGCTAGTCGGCAGCTGGCTTGGCACAGTGCTGCCTCCAGGCTTCTGGCTCAGTAATGGAGGGATCAGAAGGTGATGTTGAAAGAAACAGATAATTTTTTGGGGCCTCATGATTTTGTTAATGAGAAGAAAGTGATGTGTTTGCGGGTAACTCCTTGGTGTGACGTGTTTGTTTTAGAAACTGCACAAACACCTGTTCCCTGAGCAAGGTAGTGATTTGTCAGGCCTGAACTTCACACTCATTTAAAGCATATATAACTACTGCTACTGAAAGCAGTAGTTGCACACACAAAAATATCAACCAGACTGAGTCAGAACAAAGCCAAGTGTCCTACTGCTCTTTGCTTTTCCAGTCCCCAGCAAAGCAGCTGCACACAAAATGCTTCAGTGCCTTCAGTAGGCTGTCCTACAGTACAAGTGCAAGAAGTTTAGGCTGTCTTGGATCTGACAATGGGAGAGATTAGCTTTAAACCAAGAAATTTGTCAAGCCACCAAAGTCAACATGATGTGTGTTCCCAACAACTCTGTGGAACTCATACAGTATACTCTAAAAGTTCTATGAGGTTGCCCATAACGCAGAAACGTGTGGTTGGTCCATGTCTGTGACAAAAGTTCACTTGGGATTTTCTTACTGAGGAAGACAAGATCACTGTGTGTATGTGTTGGGGCCATAAGCAGAGAGACAGAGCTTGAATGTTGAGTCCTATAATTGAGAGGTCCCCTTTAGAAACCCAAACAACCCCCCAAAGTCTCAGTGGCAATAAGCAGTTGCTATAGGAAGCAAAAGAAAACACTCCTGCTGGTCTTGCTTCCCAGTGCTCTCTCTCTGGATGCGAAAGCATGTGAGTGACACAGTGACCTGAATGAAGGAATTAGCCTGCATTGTATTTCACCAAGAAAAAGTGTTTCTGAGGGATCAGTTCCCCTGAAGCCAAAGAGGAAGATGACCTGAGGGTGAGAACTGGTAGCAGGAGGCAGGGGAGGCCAGGACAGCTTCCTGTGGCAGGGGTGGCATAGTCTGTGATCCCCAAGCCTTAGCGGCAGGTGTTGTTCCCTACCAGGGCCAGGTTGCAAATCTGTCCCTCCCTGGCCTCACACAGGACTACAGCACAAGGCTACAGCCACAATCACCCCCTGCAGCTGAGGAAATGCAGAGAAGTGTCTCTAGCTGAACCATTTGCTGCTGGTGGCTTCACACTCAGGAGTGGAACAGCCTCTGCTTCTGCCCGGCCGTGCCGTACCTGCGGTCTGGAAAGGCTCCACCTGGGCTGTGCCTTTCCCTCTGGGGACCTGCTGGCACTACAGAATCTACATTTTCCCTGTCTGAATGGAAGAGTGGGTTGCTTTAGCCATTTAAAGATGTCTCTAGCTGTCCTGGTTACATCAAGGGCCAAACAGGGCTTGCGTGGTGGCTTGACAGCATTTTCCTCTGAGGCTGTGCCATTCCAGAGCACAGCTCACTTAGCTGAGAGAATCTGTCCCAAAAGCTCAGTGCTGATGCAGGAAAGTAACACAAGGCAAGACAAAAGTATTGTCTCAGAGTTACAATTTTTCCAGCAGTAGTTCCTTATTTATTATTTATTTATTTATTTATTAGGTATTTCAGACTTGTAGAGGACACAAGCAAGCTAGAGTGTATTGCAATGCCTGCGTGGGTGTCTTGTTGTCAGATTTCACCTTGGGTTTACTGTCCTAATGTGTGCACGTGGACACAATTCCTTCGTGTAATCTGAGCTCTGAGGGTGTGAAAACTTTTACTGTGTTTCATGTGAGATGGTTAAGGACTGATTTTGGAGAACAAAAGCAATTGGGCTTGTGTGACTTTTACCGATTTACTGACCAGGAGAAGATAATCAAATCAATATTTCAAACTTAAAGCACACCCAGTAAGACACAGAACTTCACTTATTCCTCCTTTTAACTTCTTAGAGCATCTGAGTCTGTCACTTGTTTTGCTGCTCCACACTGTGCCCGGCTTATGTCTTTACTAGGTATTACTTCTGATGCACTAGCGCATGAGAAATCACATAATGATCATAATTATCAGGGTGGTTTAGGTGTGCTTCAAAACCAAAATCTAATACTTGGGATTTTTCTCTGGGTTGGGGACTTCCTATAAAGGCTCTGGAGCCTGGGAACCTGGGAACCTGACCTCCTGGGAACCTGAATTTTCCCTAGTGGTGGGTATTTCTAGGGCAAAAGCATTTGTCTAGAGACCTTATCTGTCCCTATGTTTAGTCCCTTAGCATGCTGAGCTATATCTGGCTCATAAATTATACTAAAAATAAGTAAGCGTTATATTAATTCCTAGGTTTATTGCTTCCCTGAACAAGGTAGATAACAATGGTTATTGGTGAGTCTAAAATTCTGCTCAGAGAATTCAGTACAGAATGAATTTTCTAGGCAGGAAAAGAAGGATAATCAATGATATACATCAGTGGGTGGGGATGGAAGGTCCCAAGTAAAAAAATGATCATGTGCCTCAAGAAACTTCAAACATTGTTAATATTAGAGGTGAGGTGGACTAACCCTTCCCTCTGCTCTCTTCATTTCAGAGGAGAATCAGAGGAGGAATCAAACATCATAGCTCTCATTGTCAAAATCACCCATGGAGAAAAAAAGCTCAGGATGTACAATGGACTTAAAGACAGCCAGACACACAAAGAGCACAGAGTTGGCAAATCTTCAGCTAAATAAATAAACAAGCAAGCAGATAGCCTTGTAAGGATGTCTGCCTGAAACATGTGCTTAGGGAAGTTTCCAAATCCTAGAAAGTCCACGTTTCTCCCACCTCCCATATCTCTCACTGCACTTCATCCCCTCACAGACAGCAACAGAACCCCCCTGCCTTTGATTTACAATTAAATTAAGAATTACTTTGGTAAAAAGCAATGCTTTTCCCCGCCTGCTTTGTTTTGTGCCTGCAGGCTGTGCAGACCCCCATTGCTTGCTGTGCAAGAGACAGCGTCACACGGCGTGCGAGGAGCTGCAGGAACTGAAACCAGCTCTATGATTTATAGCACTAATAAGGCTCAACTGCCATTTCTTGTGGTTTCCTCCCAAGTTGTCTTTGATAATTTCTACTTGTACCACGGTTATTGTTGCTGCTGCTAGGGTTTGGTTGGCAGGTAGCTTGCACTGTTTCTCAGGGTCTGCTCCTTTTTGGTTCTCTTTATTGTGATATCAATAAACATTTATATGTGGGGAGTGCCAGAAGGGGTCAGCTGGGCACTGTCCCTGTGCTTTCCCCCTGTCATGCTCAGGTTTGTCAGAGGGATGAAAGATGTGCAGTGCCATGAGGAGTTTACAATCACGTGGTGACAGCCTCTCTTTACAGAGCCCTTCCATGGCAGGAAGGCTGTGGCAGCTCTGCTGGTGGCCATCTCACAACTAGCCAGCCTGTGTAGGGCTGCTCAGGCTGTCTCTAAGGGCTCCAGCTCCTAAAGCCCTGCCAGGTCACACTGGGATGATTTCTGAGAGCTCACACCTGGATGTGCTGCTGCAGGGTATCACCTCACAGGTGAGCACTGAGGCAGTGGTAGCTGGTTCTTCCTCTCCAGCCCAGATTAACACCTTGGCTGTGAGATGCTGCAGCAAAGACCAGGCACATCTGCCACTCCTGCCACCAGTGTGGCAGAGTCAGTGACCATCAGACCAGAGGTCCCACGGACAATGTGCAGCTGCCTGCTTTAACACAACCCCTCAAAGTGCCCCAGCATGAACTTGCAGGGTTGGCATGTGGATGCCTCACCCTGGCTGAAGCAGGTCTCAGCAGTGGGGTTAGGTCCCAGCCTTTTTGTCACAGCTGGCATCAAGAGACTGTGACAGAGGAGAAGGAGGATCCTGCTGCTGCCAGGGGGAAAAAATGGTGTTGGGAGGATTGTAAGTGAAGAGACTTCTTGGGGAATGGCAGTGTGAAGGGGCATTGTGTTTGCTACAGGCTGCAGCAGAGCTGAGCAAGAGAGAATCCGTATGTACCCTCTGATTTATGTGTTTCTCTTGTGCTCACTTTTGGACTGCTTTCTGCTGTTTTTGTTAACTTGGCTGGAGCAGAGACTATGGAAACAACAGAACATTATCACCCAAGGATGCTGGAGTCTTTGCTGACACTCACAGCTCTGCTTTGATAATTTGCCTGGTGGAACATGTGTGGAGGATTACAGGCTACACCACAGAGATGCTGATGAAGAGTGGCTGTGCCATTTCTCCTTGCTCCTGAGCAGCAGCAGCAGAAATACAGCTGCCTACTCTGCTCTGCCTGGATCCAGTTCTGTGAGAGCCAGGCAAGGCAAGATGAGCATTGAGTGAGGAAGGTGAAGATGGTCACAGAGATGAACTCAAAATTCTGTGCTGTTTTCCACCTGCTCAGATCTTCAAAGCTAATGAGGTCACCAAACTGCCCTGGACAGTGTGTCTGTTATCTTAGCCAGGGCCACAGATCCTTTCTTTTCAGAGTCTCCTGTTTCAGTTTCCAGCTATGCAGCAAACAGAGGTCTGCCACATGTTTGTCTGAAGGGCACAGGAGGGCCCTCAGTGTCTGGTTTATCAGAGCAAGAGTGGTGCCATCAAAATGATGCAACCCTAATGGCAGAGCACCTGAGACTTGGCAGCACCTTGTGCCCAGGAGAAGATAAAACCACAGAGGAAAAGGGAAATTAAAGATGTTGTAACACAAAGGCAACAACGGGAGTTTCATAATGCAAATTTCTGTACCTGAGTGAACTGCATTTATCTGCTTTCTGGTGCCTGTCATGGTTCAGGATGTGTCTGGTCTTAAAAGGCTTGTAGGAATGCAGATCCTGTTTTTTTTTTTTTTTTGTTTTTCTATTTTTAATGGTGTGGCTTCTTAAGAAGGTTTGGTAGCTTCTCTTTGAGCCTTCCTAGGAAGAGGCACGGGAGCCTTGGCTGGTGCAGAGCCCCAGATCCTCAGTCACTGAGCCCCACTTCTTCCCCAGAGCTGCACCCAGGGGGAGTTGTGGCCATAGCATCTCACTGAGTCCTGAAAGGAGACAGCTGAGTCAAATCAACAGCTCCAGGACCAAACGCTTCCAATACCAAGGGAGTTAGATCCATCTGCTGCTTTTTGGAAAGCAGTAAATTATTGCTTCTTCCCCTTCTGCACACATACACACACAAACACCCACAGACTTCACAGTCTGAAGATCTGCTGTCTTTCCTGCTAGAAGGGCAATTTCTACACTCATTTTCTATGCTCATTTGCCAGTAAAACCAGCTCTTCTCTCAGATAAAGTTTTGAAATGATTCTTGCAGGCAAAGAGGACTTGCAGTTATAATACTTGACATGAATCTTCATGACACTGCACTGGGGTTCATTTCTCTTTCCTTCTATCCCAGTGAAGATGCAGTGGGACAACTGAGGCCATTCTGAAGGTCAGCAGCAGCATCACCATTCATGGCTCTCTAATTTGCCTTCCAGACCATGTAGGAGGCTCTAACCTGGGTTGACGTGAGAAGCTTCACTGAACTGTTTCCATCATCTGATTGCTTGTGGCACAGCAAAGCTTTTGAGTCAATCTGCCAGTTGCTTATACTTGGGCAAAGAGCATTCATAGATGAGATGGGGACTTTTCCAGCAGGTAAAACGGATCAGACAAAAACTGCAAGTCATTTTAAACCAAGGAAGATGTTTTGTTGTAAATATTTCTGTAGTTCTGATTCATTTTGTTTGGGCTTTTAAAAATAAAAATATGTTCCAACCTTTTTTTCTTTCTTTTGTTCTTCTTTATGTCTCTTCCTGTTAGACTTTTCCCACTTTATAGAATCACAGCACCATAGAATAATGGCTTGTGTTGGAAAGGGCCTTGAAGATCCTCCAGTTCCAACCTCTTTGCCATGAGCAGGGACACCTCTCATGAGACCAGGTTATTCAGACTGGTCTTGAACACTTGTGGGGAGTGCACAGTGTTTTTGGGCAATCTGTTACAGTGCCCAAACTACCCTCACAGTTAAGAATTTCTGCATAATATATAACATAAACCTACCCTCCTTCAGTTTAAGCCATTCCCTGTTGTTCTATCACTTCATGTCCTTTTGAAAAGCCCCTCTTCAGCCTTCTTGTAAGCCTCCTTCAGGTATTGGAAGGCTGTTAATAAGGAGTTAAGGATTATATAAGTAAATTAGTAATTTATTTAGCTTTGTTGCTAAGGAAGTAAGAGACAGGAGGAGGAAAAAAGGGTCAGAGGAGATGAGAAAATTCAAGTGGCGCCTGAAAATAAAAAATGAGTGAGATTCATCTACCTGACCTTAGGCAACAAGAGATGTATGAGATACTTCAGGACTCCCTTCAGCCACAGCTTTGCAGAGGCATGGTCTCTGCTGGGTCCTCTCTATGTCTGAAGCTGTGTACAGATGTCCCCAGTGCTCTACCACATCCCAAGGGCAACACACACCCCACCCTGGCAGCAAAATCACCTTGACTTCTATCCTTGCTGGATAGAACAGAAATTTTCTGACAGATGCATGGAAGTTTTAAGATCCAAAGAAACACCTACATATTTTGAGGGACTGAAAAATAACATTCTCTCTTGTACAAGTTTATTAAAGTCTCCCTAGAATCAGTGTCAAGGCAATAGCTTGTGGTATGCCAGCCCAGCTGCATTTCCTGCCATCTTCTATAAATGTGCCATTAGCTGGCAGGCATGCACAGAACAGAGGTTTCCATAAGCTGTTCTTTTTAACGTAAAATTACCTCTTAGTGTGTTAAACTCATTTTTGCCTTTAGCTTGTAAGGTGTTAAATGCAGGAATACAGCTTTTCTCTGGCAGGCTGAGCCTCTTGCAAATATACACGCCTCAAGGTATTGCATATATAATGATTATAACTATAATTTTAAAGGGTTTTTTGTGTTCAAAATGTGATTGGTGTTGCCCATGACAGGATATTCACTATTTGCCTGAAAACCTCATAACCTAAATAAGCATTTGCCATCAACCTAATCTAATCAAATCACAATCAATACCGATACTGTGGGATCTTGTAAAACATGACCCACATGGCAAGTCCTGCCACTTGTTAATTACGTCCTTGGAGGCAGCAGTCAATAACTCCCAAGGGTTAGATGGTTCCTACTTAGTCAGGTGTTTTCAGGGAGTTCCACTGACATTTAATAAGGACTTCTGCAACCACGGAAAACTTTATACTATGACAAATTAAAAGGCTTAGGAAAGATAGCAATTAGAGAACTGTTTAAAAAAAAAAAAAAAGAAAAGCTGTCCATCGAGCCCTGCAGAGCAGGACTACAGGGAACCGACAAGACAATTTTTATTTTTTCAGAAAAAAATATTTAAAAGAGGCTTGTGACTCATCCAAAGCCAACATGCAGCCTGGACTAGAGTATAAGTCACCTCAAGTACTTTAAAAAAAGGGCCTAAAACTTTGGCTTGGGTATTTCAACACAATTTCACAGAAAGAAGCTCTTCCAGCATCTGGCAGATGAGAATGTGTCCAAATCAGTATGTCTGCTGATATTCAAAGCAGATAATCTTGTTCTTTTCTCTACACTTAATATGAGAACATTTGTGGTGAGAGTAATTTATGAAAGAGAAAAACTTTGAAGAGGAAAGGATAAAAGCAAACATAAACTCATTGCCTTTTCTTCTTCTGGAGAAACTTGTTTTTAATTTTGTTTTAAGCTGCTGATTGAAGTGAGTCTTGTGAACAAAAAACACATATGGCTGGGTTTCCGTGCCACAGTTTGACCACCTATGTTAGTTAGTTTAGAAGAGTGTGAGGAGAGAGCTGGGTGGCTGCATATACTGGATATCCATCCCAACATTCAGTTGTAGGTGCTGTTGTTCTTTCCTGTTTTCATTGATTTATCTGCTTACAGGAACAGATTGAATGGAGAATGAAGGAAATGGCTCCTGGAAACAAAGGCCAGGGCTGCACTACTGATGAGAAAGCAATGGAAAATGCACAGCAGAGGCAAAGTGAGGGGCATTGGTGCCTTGATTCATAGAGACCTGCTCCAAAGGCAGTGTGGAATTCCCGGGGCATCCAAGGAGTGTCTACCCACCCACATCCTGCTGAAGGGGCAGGTCCCAGCTCTGGCTTTGGCTGTAGGTTAAACTCACACCTGTCTCTGCCCACAGGCAGAACTGATGCAACACCTCAGCCATGTGGGTACTCCCGTGCTAATTGTCTTGCACCTCGTTCAAGCTCAGCCTCCATTCTGTGGTGCCGTGTGCCACAGCACAGTAACTTCAGAAATGTGTGCCACTGTGGCTGGAGAGGGCTGGCTCCCTGGAAAGATGTGGGAGCTGTGTGCACTCCTGACCTATTGCAAAGGCAAAGTGAAACAGGTTAGTTTTTTCTGTGTCAGAAACTCAGCAGTACAGCAAACTGAGAACTTGCACTTGGCCAGTGACTGCATCAGCTACGAGGCATTTCTCTACTAGGTGTGGTAGCATATTTAGCCCTTTATTACATGGTCACAGGGATAAGTCTGGTCATGTCCTCATATGTCTTTCTTTGCCTTACCTGCTAGGCAGTGGCCCTTTCAGAACAGAGACAAGCAATGTGACATTTCAGGTACTACTGCAATCTTAATCACAAGTCATTCTAGCAGCTGAGGTGACTAACATAGTACAGACACACATGGACACTGACACAGACAGTACACTGTGCAAAAATGACTTTGCCAGTCATTTCTCTTAACTAACAAAAAAATACTATGAGGTGTATTCTGCTGCTGAAGTCTCTGAATAGCATAAAGCTGCTCCCCACATTTAAAAATAGCAGCAAGATATGAATAAATGCAGGTCAGTTCAACAGGAAAGAAGAAAACAACACCTCTCAGTAGGAACAGAGGAGTTTAGTTAGGTTTGGTTTCTCTCGCTGACAAACTGCTAAAAAATAGCTTTGTCTCAAAACGAAAATTGCCTTTAGTTCAAAGTGAAACATTCACGCACCCGGAGAAGTAGGAGGAAGGGGTGACATTCAGAGGGGAGTGTAGAGGTGAGGTGGCTGTCCCTCTCCTGTCTGGAGGCCTGGCTGTCAGGGCACAGTCGTGTTCACTTCAGGGGAAGAAGCAGCCTCAGTGAGTCAAAGATGCTGACATGACCCCGACACCCTGCAACATTAAACACTTAAAAAGGTTTTGGGTTTTGAATTCAGAGACCTCAGCCTACTTGGTTACCATGGCAAACAATCACCAGTAGAAGTCTTTTAACCTTTAATTAAAGATACACAAAAAGGAGGAAAAACAGTTTAAGCACTTGAAAAATAAAGTATTAAGTAAGACTTTCTTTTTTAAAAGTGTCCATTATTCCTCTTCCCTTAGCCATTGGCAGTTCTTATAGCAATCTTCCTTCCCTTTATTTGAGTTCATAGCAGCAGAAACTGTTCTTGGGGAAAGAGAGACACTCATCAAGATAGACTGGATCTGTTGTTGCTACTCATTTTGGACTCTGCTCACTTGAAGACACACATATGCACAGGGAAAGAGAAAAGGATAGCAAAAAAAAAAGTTACTTCCTTTTCTGATGTTGACTTTTACTTGCAGCCTTACCTTTAGAAAAGGACAAGTAAAAACCTGGCCTTAGACCCTCTGAGATCTAAGAGACTTGTACCAGTGTCTGCCTCTTTTGGGCACTGTGTTTAGGAGTCTCCCTGACTGTTGTTCACAGCTGGTTGCACAACCCCTACCCTTCCTGTCTAGGCAAGTTTGTTTAAACAGAAGGTGAAGGAGAGACAACAAGGAAAGAAGCATGTGAGGAAATTACAAAAAACTGAGAAAGGGGTCATGTCAGGATCTCATCTTCCAGTGAGTTGAAGTTGGTGGAGCTAGCAATGGCATCTGTGTGTCTCCTGCCAAAATGTGGCCAGAAGGTCTGATCAGATCAGGAAACTAGCTACCAACAGTGTCAGGTCTCAAAGCTGGCAATGACAACTCAGATTTCTATTTTCTGTCCACTTGTTCTATCATCAGTATCAAAATAGATGTTTCCAGAAGATGATGAACATGCCAATAGCCACCAGTTAGGTTTAGATCCTGACACGCCTCTTTTGGTCCATTGGTTTTGGCATTCAGAGCTGTGGTTTTTTACCTTATGGGCTTTATTATATGGCTTTGGCTGGCAGAAAATGTGGCCAGAAGGTCTGATCAGATCAGGAAACTAGCTACCAACAGAGTCACAGTGTTAAGTTATGTCTCAAAGCTGGCAATGACAACTTGTGCTTGTGCAGGATGTGCAGTGCCTTCTGCTGTTTCTGTCCTTCTGGTTTCTGAGGACAGTGTCACAGCCTTGAGCACAGGGGGGCTCCAGGTGGGGGTAATCTGTTGACTTCTGTGTTCCTTAAGAGTTCAGTATTCATTAGCACAACTTGGGGGAGCCAGGAGAACCATTTCCATGTGAGGGCCTCAGCTGAGGTTCTAGAAAGATCTTCCAGCATACCAAGACACACCATTTGCAGAGAGTGAGAACAAACACACCTTAGTATGCAGCACAGCACAGCCTTATGGTATTCTCCTGAGAGATAAGTGATGCTGGTTCAAGTTCCCCCAGGCAGATGAGGAAATTAAACCCAAGACTCCCACATCCTTTATGAATGAATAAAAAGTGGCTGTCTTCCTCTCAGCTTTGTGAGAGAAATCCTGACTTTTTTTTTTTTTTTTTTTTTTTCCAGGAAAGCAATTTGGTAAGTCCACACTGAATCTGACAATCATTTCAGGACAATGGAGAAAGCATTTTTCAAGGAGAAGAATACTGACCGAAAAAAAATAAATCCTCATGAACATAATGACAATAAAACAACTGGACAGACCCCACCACCCTGCTGCTTTATATGCAATAGCTGTGGGACATGAAGTCTCTATGGCTTTCAGGCAATGAGGGAACTTATCTGGCAATGTGAA
Source organism: Passer montanus (assembly GCF_014805655.1). Classification (NCBI taxonomy): domain Eukaryota; kingdom Metazoa; phylum Chordata; class Aves; order Passeriformes; family Passeridae; genus Passer; species Passer montanus. The sequence goes on from NW_024372036.1 coordinate 5,868,956, forward strand.
ATCTTGGCAGGCAAAAAACATTTTGAGGGAGAAATGAAATGCTCTAGGAATGGCAGAGGAAACCTGAACACTGGTGGGGCTGCTCTGAGTCCTGACACAGAAAACTGTGAGGATCACACCTCTCTATTTGCTAAGGTGTGACCCAAGTCCCCTGCTCTAATTAGGGGATGGAGGTTCTGCACCTGAGAAGGTTCAGGCTCTGTGTTAAGAGTTCAAACAGATGCCTGCATGAGATCTTGTCAGCACCTCTAAGACTGAGAAAGGAAGCAGAGGAAAAATGGTTCTTTACTTCTCTGACCTTCTTTGCTGAACCTAGAACTGTTTCTACAAGCAACCATGCCCAACAGCATGGCAGACCTTGGGGGACAGTAATGGTTATCTAGAAATGAGACGTGTTTTAGTAAAAATGTTAGGGGTTTTTTCAGCCAGATGAGTTCCCTGCTCTAGCTTCTTGCTAGCTCACCCACATGTTACCAGCAGCATGAGGGAGCAAAGAAAATGTGTGTCTGGAAGTGGGGGGAAGGATGAAACAGTTTCTGTGGGTCTCAGCCTACATCACAAGCCTGCCTAATATGACCATGCAACCATAAGCTCCTCTGCTCCTTTACCTAGAATTGTTTTAAATGCCACACTGCTTCAAAGCTCCTTTATTTTAGGGAAGGGAGAGACTTCATCAGGTGAAATGCAGAGTAAATTGGATTGCAGATGGCCAGGCCACTGTGCAAGAGCACACATGTGCCTCTGGGACAGCCAGGAAATGCAGAGTAAATTGGATTGCAGATGGCCAGGCCACTGTGCAAGATTCTGGGACAGCCAGGGGTGCTTAGCAAGGGCAGTGGATATGAGGCTGGCCTGGAGCTGCAGGTGTGTTCTGATGGGCACCTTCCTCACCCCCACAGCCAACATGAGCTCATTTCTACACCTGTGCACACACTCAGGCTGTGGTACAGCCAGCTGGGATGGGGAATCAGCAGGGACAGAAAAGAGAGGCTTGCCTGGCCCCACTGGCCATAAAGTAGAATTGCTACTGTGCTGGCCAAGATGGACAGTGGCAGCAAAGGCTTCTGTGATCAGCTGTACATCAACACCTTGGACCACTCCAGGTGAAGGTCAGTAGGGACAGCAAGGCTGCTCCCTGCTGCCCTTGGATACCAAACGACAGCTCTGCCAGGGTCAATACACAGAGCAATGGCAAAGTCCTACAGACTACAAACCCAGCCCTGCAGCTTTCACACAACACCTTTGATCAGCAAGCCTGGAGGTACTGTAGGGTCAGGGCTGACATAAACCCAAGCAATCAAGCAAGAGCACCTACATATTTAAATTGACCTGTATTCTTCAGGCCAATATTATTTTCTTTAAGGATTTTGTTCTTTTCTCCATGCCACTCTGTTTGGCACTGTTTGCCCCTGCACATCATTGCTGTGATTGATGCAGTATTGTCATTCAGGTACTTAGGTCCTAAATTCTGTAGAGGAGCATTAGCAAGATTACCAGATTTTGTTTTAAAATAATTCTTGGAACTCAAGGAACTTTCCAATAATTGCTATGTACTTTTGCTAAAAGTAAAAAAAAAAAAAAGCTAAAAAAATTTATTTGAAGAAACCAACCCCCAAATGTTTTAAAATTTTACATGTAATTTAAAAAATGCACAAATATTCTTTCATTCCTTTTTTTGCAGAGAGGGAACAGAATCAATTTGCCATGGTTATGCCTCCTGCCAATTGTTTAGAATTTCCAGGATTTAATCTTTCATCCATGTGTGTATCCACTATTTACCTTTGAATGAGATAATGCATAATGCATTGGGTTTTATGGAAATGAACCAAGAAAACCTGCTTTTTTTTTTTTTTTTTTTGAGAAAGTTGTACTCTCCCTTTATAGCCTAGAAAAATTAGCATTGATGTTACAACAACATGGAAGGCACAGGGAAATAGAGGTTACCTTAGCATGAGCTCAGGAGATGCCACATGTGTGGGGAAACAGTGCAGTGGTCCTGCATCCTTCTAAACCTGAGGTTTAGTACAGGTGAAGTAGCATCACTGCTGTAACAAAAGCAACTGTGAGATGTCTTCTACTCCTGAGTGGCACTAGGTCTTTGCTAGTGCTTAAGAATCTCAGAGAGTTTAGGAGCTGTGCAGTACTGTGATGGAAATGCAGAGGAAGGTGTGGAAGTCTGTAAATGCCAGTGATAGAACTGAGGGCCTTGTGGGTAACACGGGGCCACAAGAGGGTCATTTTGGACACTAAGTACCAACAGAGTGTTGTCAGGACACAAACACCCTCAATTTGAATGCTGCTTTTTGCTGTACATGCAGCTGAGAGCTAAGTAACTGAAATGGATGATTTTTTTTCCTTTTTCCTGGTAGCAGCAGCTTGGATTAAAATCAAGCCTGATGCCATCTCATGCCCCAAGTGTTGGCTCTGTCTGCAACCATCAGCAGAGAGAAAGCCACACTTAGTCATTCCTCTTCTCTCTGCTCCTCACATGTGCGTGTACATCTACAGAGCCTCAAAGAACCAGAATTGGCAGAGGTCTTTTAAGAGGCTTCCTGTCTAGGAGCAGTGGGTATGAGCAGTATGTGGCCTCTTATGGGGATTTTGTCTTTGCTTTCTTCTAATGCTAAGAGTTGGTGCTTTTTCTCTGCTGTCAGATGATTTTTCCAAAGGCTTTTACTGGCTGGAGTAGGGATTAGACAGTTCCTGAAGCACATGCACAGGGGAATTGCTCACTTCTGGCCTGTTGGTACCTTGCTAACTATGACAGAAGCAGAAAGAAAAAGCAAAGAAATCATCATCATGGAATCTACTGGATCAAGCTCTGACACACTGCACAAGAGCAGAAGTTGGAAGAATTGGTTGTGACTTCTTAAAGCAGCTCTCCTCCTCTTACTGAGTGATCAACATGCTGTTCTTCCCCTGGACAGAGGTCACAGAGGCCAGAGGGGCAGAGATGGAAATGGAGTATTTTTGGAGTTTGGAAATGGAGTTTCAACATAATTTCCTTGCAGCCCTAGGTGAAGAACGAAGTGTGGTGTGAGGAGCACCACAAACACATAAGGAGGGCTCTCTTGAAGTTGTCCCTGTGGAATCAAGATGGTGTTGTGCTACATTTTGCTAGAAATACTATTCCTTCCTTTTTGAATTGGAAGCCTGTGTGTGTCGTTCTTCTGGAAGTAGAGTGTGAACTTTAGACACTGAGGGAACACTTCTGGAAACCAGCATAAGAGTGAAGATATTCAGGAGAGCAGACTGAGTTAATTGCACTGTGCCATGGGGCTGCTGGGCCTGATGAAGCTGTATCTTCCTCAGAGAAATCATTCTGCAGTACATGGATGTGCTGCTTGGTGCCACCTCATCATTCCAAATCAGGAAGTTGTCCTTCAAAATAGCTTTTATGCAGAAAAAAGCATGGAGATCTGAATTTTATCAAAGACAAGAAAGCAGCTCTGACCTTCCCCTCGATGCAGAGTTGTAACAGCAGGCTCATGGACCTGGCTTCAGCCATCTGAGCAGGGCAGAGGTGGAAATGCTGAGCCTGGGCCGTGTTGCACACAGGGGAACTCCTGCATCTGCATGCCACCCTCCTGATTCCACAGTGGATGCACTCAGGGCCCGTAACTTGGTTGACTTGGACTTGAGAAAGCTGAGCATGGTAGCCTCATAGAGAAATAACCACACAGAAAAAGGTAATTTTAGAGAGAGCAGTCAGTGAGGGACTGACCGCTATGGAAAACACGGACCTGCAGTTCTGGCAGGAGATGAGGAACTTGCTAGCAAGGTCTCCATCCAGGAGCCAATTTAAAAAATGACCTTGGAGAAGAATGCAGGAAATTAATTCATCTCTGATGAGAGGTTTTGGAGAGTCTCTTGCAATTTTATGCATGTTGGTTAGACAGCCTTGCCCTGGCAAGCACTCTTGCCTGTGCCAGGGATGCAGATAGCTGCAGACTTTTCCATCAGACTTGAGAGAGGCTTTTTCTTGAAAAACAGAATAAACTGTGAAAGGTTCTGGCAAGGTATGCCTGTTATGCTTGTAACTGGCAGTAGCGGATGGAAGGAAAGAAGAGAGTTTGGTGGATGGTCAGGTTAGGATAATTGTCTTTACTGTGAGGAAGTTTGTGATGTGTGGAAGGCCTTCAGTGTGCTGGTAGTGAATTAGCAGCTGAATTATTTTCATGTCCAGCACAGGTCTAGGACTGGGGAGTAGAGTGAGACTCTAAAGAACAAAGGTCAGCCAGTTGCAAGAATGTCAGAATTACTTTGTCAGCCTTCTTATACCTGGCTCCTTCCTAAACATCACATTTGAGAGCACTCTCTTCAATATCAGTTGTTTTCCCTTCTTTGCATGAAAATAATTAAATCAGCCCTCAAAGAGAAGGCTTGGGAGTATCTGTTTTGTCCCAAGAACAAAACCTCCCACAAGTTATTTTCCAAAACAGGAGAAACTGAGCTGCAAGGTCTTCAGAGCTCACAAATGGAAGAGATGCAGTCCTACTTAGAAGAGGATCCTTGAAGCCAGCCTGAAGAATGAGCCCCACACACTTCAGCACCTACTACTGTCCTCTTTTTCCCTTCCTGTGTACCTTGACTACCTTCCTGGTAGCCAAACACCTACTCTGTGAAGGATCAGCAATGTCTCAGTGAAGCTTTCCCATGCACCAGTCAGTCAGTCAGTCAGTCAGTCAGTCACTCACTCACTCACTCACTCAATTTTTGCTGGCAGAGAGTAGGCACAGCCCTACATCCCTCCAGCACCATGCACTATTCAAAAACTGCAGTTTATAATGGCTAATAAACTACCCATGTTTGCCCCCAGAAGATGCTTGTGGGAAGTGTGCTGGCTAAGGTTTGGAGTAAAATAAAATAGAGCATCCAACAGACAGACACACTTGCAGTGAAGAGTCACATCACAACATTTTTTTTGGTGGGGGTAGGCAGGATTTAGCCCTCACTGAGTGAAGGAGTTGCTGGTTTAGTCAAGTCAAGAACAGGATGAGACACATTGGTCTAGTGCATTGACATTTGCATCTCTGAGAGTGCTTGTTTTCACTGAAAGCATTGGTCTAGTGCATTGACATTTGCATCTCTGAGTGAGAGTGCTTGTTTTCACTGAAAAAGCAGCAAGACTGCCTTTTGAAACATTTAAAAGTAGTTAAGCTTTTGGAGGAAAAGAAGTGAATATATTCTGATGGGAAGCTTTGAATCTCCCTGGGCCTACCAGAACGGCTGCAGAAAAGACTTCAGCATTTCTGAGTGCATCTTCTTAAACTGTGTGGTCTGTTTTGGGGGTTGTAAATAAACACCTACCTTTCACTTTTGCCTGACGTAAGAGTGTTTTAATGGTAACTGGCTAAGAGCAGAACATCACTGATCTAAAATTAAACAAACATGTCTTGCTGAAGCAGGGAAGCTCAGGTTGAGAGCAAGTATCAGAAGGCTGGGAGAAAATGGTGTTTTTTCCACTGACTGGCACTGGCTAGGGGACCTCTCTTGCACACTGCAAAGGAAGGAAAGGCATGCTTGAATGCTTAAGTCCTGAATGAATTTTGCATAAAGAAAAAACAAAAGCCAACTTTTGCCCTGAAAGCACACCCCTTCCCCCCCATGCTCTGAAGTCCCTTGACCCTCCAGTACTAATTGCTGATGGCTAGCATCTTGCAGTGGGGCTGCACTACAGTCAGGCAAAGGAGAAAGAAACCTGCCAGGCTTGTGTGGAAGAATTCCTGGGCACCTGCAGTCACCAGGCACGAGCACAACCTATACCTGTTCCTGGATTTAAAAGCACTTTAGAAAAGTGCTACACAGGCACAGTCCAAAAGCACTAAGAGCTAACTGGGACATGAAGGAGGACTTAATTATTTTGAAATTTCAAGGCAAATACTTACCTTTCCTCCAAGGAAAATAAAACAAATGTTACCTCCTTCCATAAGGGATGGAATCAAAAGCAACCAAAAAGTTACCTTTATAGCACATGGCAGCAGCACAGTTGGATCCTGGCTCAGTCTTTTAGCTCTCTGTGCTCCATGCCATGCTCAGCCTGGTGACTCCAGGCCCTCGGCACAGAGTGTGAGATTATCAGCATGGAGTCCTCATGAATTTTGCATGGCAGCAGCTCTGAACCTTATGCTACATGTGTGCATTTGTGCAGGAGACAGGGAGTAAAATTAAAGAGGGTATGTAATTAGGTATTTCATAGCACATCACATTGTGCTAGGGTTTAAAAGGCATATCCAGCACTGGCTAATGACCACAGCCCGTGTGCTTCCATGTGTCTGTCTCTCAACTTCCATATGATACAGAAGCCTACAGACATACATTGCTAATTTAAATTTGGGAATGGTCTGTGCCCCTACCTGGACAACTCTTGTTGTGCCCCACTTCTGGAGAGCTGCTTCTGGGACCAGTGCCACAGCTTTTAAAAGCTGATATTGAGGAATCTGGGAGTCAAGATGCAAAAATAACATGAGTGGCCAGTGAGTCACTTCATTGCTAATGCAGGCAGGTCAAATCTTACTTGGTTACTCTGCAGAACTTCAGAAATGTTGCTTTTATTCTATTCCCTGCCTTCCAACAGCATTCATCTTGGCAAATGCCAGAGTCCTAAAGTGGAGAAGCAGCAGGTACAGAGTCTCTTCAAAATGCTGGAACCCCCTGCCCTGCCTGTGCATCATCTGGTTGGTGAAGAGCTTAAAACAACACCAGGTGCTCCCAGACGTGGCTGACAGGAGTCACTCACCCTGTCTGGGGTTGGTAAGTGGTCCTGGGTGCAGCCAGTTCCCACCCAGAGAGTTTTTGGGGATCCTGGGTGCTGCAGCCGGGCTCCCAGTGTTCCTGGGGCTGCGACTGTGCCAGACCTAGTCAGGAACATTGACTGCAAAATATTCTGGGTGCAGACAGAGCCTTTAGAGAAAAGGTAACAGCTGCCTAAAACAGTGCAGGGTATGTTTTCATCTGGAAGCCTTTGCCAGCCAAACTGGCTTTCCCTGCCCATTGCAATGGCAGCCTCTTCTGGCAGACAAGCCCCTGGTGTGGCTGAGAAAGTTGTTTTCAGGACTGAAGTTTTCCAGTATTGGCTTTTCAGCCAAAGTCTGGGGTACAAATCTCAGGCTTGCCCTAAGCTGGCAAGAGGAAAAATGTCTTAGCATCTCTCTAATGCTCTGGAGGAAATCACAATCTCTGTGACGAAGGTGATAATGCAAACGGGGTTAGCTTATTTTTAACATAGTTTGAGAAACTGCTTCATGCAAAAAGTTTCACAGTCTTAAAGAATAGTTGAGTCCCACCTCTGGTAGCCATGTGAAACTGCTATTATCTCTCAGGCAAGTGTTTGTAGCAGTGTTTTTGGAAAGTATTAGTGTGATTTTGCAGGCCAGTGTAGACTATCCTCCAGGGTTTAAATCCCCCCCTGTGTTTTTAAAAAATAGCAAAAATAGAATGGATGTCACAGCTGACTAAAGTTTTTGGAAGATTTTAATTAAAATGAACACTGAGAAATGCGAAGCATCATTCTGGGCTGGCTCAGTTTGAGGAGGTGATGCAGCTGTGTCAGTGCAGTGCCTTGTGTCTGCAGCCACCCCTGTCTGTGAGGACACCACAGCAGCCCTTGCAGCCCAGTACAGGGACAGCTTCCCACCACAGTGGAGCTGCCACAGGGTCCTTCACCCTCACTCTGCCCCAGGACTTGGAGCAGCAGCTGCTGGATGCCAATCCTGCGTTGCTAATCTTCATGAGCACTGTAAAAACCAGAGGAGTTGTACTCAGTGACACCTGGCTTGATAACATCTTCGATGTTATCTTCCCCCAGTCCCCCCTCCCTACCACTCTTCCCCCATCCTTTTTAAGGGGAAAAAAAAAAAAAGAAAAGGAAGGAAGCCTGCATTCTGATGCTGGGTCAGTGGATATGGAATAATTCAAATTCAGCACCTTCCTCTGAGCTATGTGGTACCCAAGGGACAGTATCTTACTCTGCTCCTTCCTATCACTCTGTGCACTTGTAGGGGCTTATGGTATTACTGCAAAACACTCTAGACATGCACAGCATGAAGAAACAAGTTGAAAGGTACATTTGGATGCTCCAGACTCAAATCAGATAAACTCACAGGATTCACGTGGCCTCTGACACCAGGTGATTGCAAATGGTAATAAATAGAATCCAAATTCAGGTTGGCACATGCTTTCCTAGCAAGGGGACTAAAAATAACTGCATTTTAACAGACTGAGTGGTTAGAGAACTTTGTTAATTCAGACATAAACCTGTTAGCATAAAATATTGCCGGAGGTCTGAAATGGCCTCAGACAGTTTACATTTTTCATCAGGATTGGTGCTAGAGACAACTAACCCTTTCTCTCCCTAAGAACAATGCTGCTTTTCCACAAGGCAACCCAAAAGCCAATCTCTTTGTACACAAGAGAAATACCTCTAATCTAGACTTTATTAGACTGATCATTATATAATGGCTTTAGAAACTCTGGACAAAATAGAGCAGTGGTTTAGCTGACGGTAATGTCAGATTGCTGTCAATAATCCCCAGCAGATGCAAACGTGTGACCCTTTTTCCCCTTAATTGTTGAATATTTATTTTTATCTTATAATGTTAATAAGGTTTATTGTGCTACAGAGAGAGCTGATATCACATGACCTTCATCTTCCTGACTCACAACAAAACCAGAAACATTATACTGCCTGTCACGTCCTGTTTCTTAATGATAATGTGTAGGTTAGTTGCTTTTCTTTCCTACACAATATTATTTATTCCTTTTGGACTGCCTTCCCTTATTTGGAGTTGCCATCATGCTGAGAAAAAGACATGATTGAAACAGGGGGTTCTGGAGCATCTTTTCAGTATAAGCAGAGGGAACAACAACAAAAAAATAAATATGCAACTAGTCTTTAGACAGCACTTGTTCAGTTTGAGTGGCATTATACGATGTGACTGCCTAAAAGAACAGGGGACTGGATTTGGTGAAGCAGGAGGGACCTAGCAACTCAGTCATCCTAAATAAGACCTAGATAAAAGAATGAGTAACCCTGGTCTTAATAAACAAAAACAGACTAGGCAAAGGACATGGGAGGGAAAAAAAAAACCCAGACAATTTTAATTTTCTTTGGAACAGAATTAGCTCCACTCATGTATATTTGAGATGGCAGACACCCAAAGTAAAGGTTTGCATCTGGTCCTCTGTTTGTGCTGTGCTGAGCCAGGATCCCCATCCCAGATAACTCATTTTGGATCACCCATGTTGGTTTTTGTAGGATCTAATGGCTAAATTGATACAGACAGAAGAATGCAACAGCTTGGAGAGTCAGGCTATAGCTTAGGCTGCACCTTTTCACATCACTGCAAGGAAAGGTGAGGCTCATGTGCAGGTGGATTTACTTGAATTCCCACATCTGGGAATGAATGGCTGCAGTTCCCAAAGCAACATTGCCATGTCCAGCAACTGCTCCCAACTCCCTCCACAGCAAGGGGAAAACCAAGACGTGCCCCAGGCCCAGCGCTCCCAACTCCCTCCACAGCAAGGGGAAAACCAAGATGTGCCCCAGGACCTCCTGCCCACCTCTGGGGCAGAGAAGCCATTGCATCACCCCCTCAGCTCTTGATCCCAGGTCTAAACTAAGCAGAGACATGGAAACCTTTGTCAATATGCTTCAGAAGAGCACGTGCAGGGTGGAGGATGCACAGCAAGGAAGCACAGAATACCCGGGCAGCTCAGCCCCTGGGGCAGCTGCCAGCAGCCTCTGGACATGACTGGCTGTGAGTGGTCTCACTGGGAGGACTGGGGCTAAACAGAGGAGGTGCCCACCTTCTGTGGGCAGGCAGAACCTGGCTCTGGCTTTGCACCAAGGCTTCGGCAAGGGGTGCAGTGGGAAGCCTGGAAGATGTAGCATTTTGTCTGTGCCAGAAATCTCCACCTGCAGAGTACTCAACACAAACTTTGTATATGCTGAAAACAGCGAAGATAAGTGATTTTTTTGGGTTTGTTACGTGTTTTAAATGGAGTGAGAGCCCTCAGCTATTCCAGCACATTCCCTTTGCAGGTTCATTAATGAGACCTATGGGAATTGGATTGGGTTCTTTTTCACTGTTATTTGGACTGTGAGAGGATAAAATGGCAGAAAGGAGATGCTATTTTCAAACCGTGTTTTTTTCTGTTTCGCAACTGAAATGTTTACCAGGCTTCTGTCATTAAGTCCAGATATTTGGGGTATATATTAGAATTGTGCAGGGACTAGCTTAAATTTTTGTGTGTGGTTAATTTTACTGAGATCTCTGCAATCAATTATTTACATTGCTTTTTTAAACATTATTTTTATGGCATGAAAATAGTATTTCATGCTATAAAAATAATGTTTCAGTCCATGTGGTCATGATACAATATAGTGCTTTTATTTTGTTCAGAGTGCTTTGTAAGCATTAGTGAAATGAATGTTAGGGTACACTTGTGTATTAGGCAGCACATCCCAGTTACAGTGGCATGAAAAATGTGTCTGCTTCCCAAATGTCTTTGCACCAGTATCACTATTTTGGTGGGGGGTGACAATTTTCACCATGGTGATAAAAACCCCACAACCCCCAAACCTGGTTGCAGTTAAACCAAAAATGAAAGTACCATATCTGTGTCTGGCTGCATCCCAAATACTGGTATCAGCACTCCTCCCCTGACTCAAGTGGCACAGGCCAGGTCTTGGTTTTCAGCCTGTTACATCAATAGTGATGTAGCTAATGCATGACAGATGTCGTGGTGAAATCATAGATCCATTGAAGTCACTGGCAAAACTCCCATTCATTCACGTGGTCCCAAGGCTTTGCTCAGCACAATTTAGGCTCCATGTGGGATACCCAAAGCACAGGTCATCCTCAGTTACAACATGGCTGTTCCCCAACCCAGGAACAAGACAGTCAGAAAGTGGCACTGTGCACAGTGCCAGGATGTGCTCCTGTAACAGGTATCCTCAGGCAACTGCACATGATGGGCAAATCCAGTGAGGGCAATTGCCACAGAAGCACTTCTGCCCGCTACTTCTCTTCTGTCACCCTGCAACATCTGTGTAATACCTACAGAAGTTGCTGGGGTTGGCCAGTAAAGCTTCGCTGGTTTTGAGGCAATTTAGTACTGAAAAGGAAAGAAGCCCTGCATTAACTTTCAGCTTCCCACTGGCTGCCTCCCAGATGCTTGGGGACTGGAGACCTGGAAACCCTGACCCTGCTGTGTGGTGTTTCACCCATGACATGAGCCAGAGGATTCAGTGCACAGCCTCTGGGAATCACAGGGAAATAACACTGCAGTCACATTCCCTGAGCCAGGAAACAGGTACAGATGCCCATGGACTGCTTGCATTGCTGCATTTTTCCGTGCTTTTGAGCTGTGTGTGCCTCTGTGTCCTGTGTGTGGTTATGCAAACAAAAATGACCTGGCTGCAGAGCCACAGCTGCAGCTCCATCCTGTGAGCGGGCACAAGGAAAGCTGCTCCATGCTCCCCTCAGGGGATAAAAAAGGTCTGGATGGTTTTTTGGTGGCTCTCCTTACAGCAGTTTGCACACCATAAATAGCATGCTTACTGCTCCCTGGGAATCCATGGAAGATGTTGATTCCTCAGCTGAGTGCTGTTTAAAAAGAAATAGGATCCACCTCTGTGTGGGCTGAGCTGCTGAGAATCGTGCTGGTGTGCTCTGGCTGGGCTTTGAGATGCAGTGGTGCTTTTGCTACCCAGTTTGTTTAAATCTAGGCAGGGTATCTCTGCCATACACGATGGTGGAGGGAAACAAGAACCCACTGCACCCACAGGGGTAACTTCTTTCATTGATAAATTAAGCCAGCTGGCACTATGGAAATGGAAAAGATGACACATCTGTTTTCTGCAGAGGCAAAAGCTGAGTGTTGGACTTTCCCATCCTCATAGCACTTCTTATCTCCCACCTCAGTCCTTTCAGAGCGCTGCAATGGGAAAGTTCAGCAAAGGGAAGGGAAGGCAGCATGTCCAGCCCTGCCATGTATAAGAAAACTCCCTAACCAGTGGGAACATCAGCTGAAGAGTGAAATGGATGGATCACCATGGTCAGGATCACTTAATGAGATGGGCACAACCCCAAAACTCTCTTTCAATGTAGGCAAACACTAGGATTTGCATCTAGAAGCAGAATACAAACAACAATCCTATGACTGCAGGGAACACCACATCTAGAGAGGATTGATGAGAAAGATAAATGTGTCTAACAGTTCAAGAAGGTTGTGGATGAGGTGAGGATGAATCCAAGAAAGACCATGGAACAAAATGACTAAGAACTGGAAAAATGTGTTTTGAAGTGACAGACTGGAGAAGACACTCCATCTGTTTAGCCTAACAAAGACAAAGTTGAGAGGATGACTTGATCACAGCCTCTAAGTACTGACATGGGGAACAGAAATGTGATAATAGAAGGCTTTTCAATCTAGCTGACGCAACTATAATATGATCCAACTGGAAGTTGGAAGCCAGACAAATTTTGACTACAAATAAGGTGCAGATGTTTAACAGTGAGGGTAATTAACCAGTGGAACTAATTACCAAGGACTGTGGGGACTATCACCAGCAACTTTAAATCAGGATTAGATTTCCCCCCCCCACCCCCGCCTCTCCCTGCCAGAGATGTGCTCTAGTTCATTCAGGAATGAATTCAGAGATGTCCTTCAGTGCATGTATTACTCAGGAGCTGGGGTTAGGTTATCAAGCCAGCTTGCTCTTCCTTTGGAATACCCCTGTGACTCACGGGCCCTTGAAGCACATAGACACTGTGCAGAAAACTTGCCCAAAGTGACTCGTGACACTTCATTTCATATCCTGGGCTGTTAAGTAGTAAGAGGACAAATTGGTAAGAGTGGGAGGAGAAGGGTGTGGGCGACAGGATCACAGATCCCCTCCATGCAAGCCTGTGCATTATCTCGGTGATTCAGTTACTTCTTTAAAGACATTAAAAGAATAAAAGAATTAAGATGGCAAATGTAATTTTCTGCCCTCCTAAAAGCATTGCAGGAAAAATGAGCTTTCAGGAAAGATACTGATAGAGTGCTCTTTGTGTTTCTCTTGCTGTGCAGTGCTGAATTTGGCCAGGGCAAGGAGCATCCCAAAATCAGAACAGGAAGAAACAACCCCTGTCTGGAGTGAAGTTGTCCTGGAGAGCAGCAGTGAGCCAAGGCATGGCTCCTGGCCCGCCAGTGACAGACCATGAAACTGCCTCCATCTGCTGCAAGGTCTATGCAGACATTCCATGAAGAAAACAACCAGCCTAGCACCAGGGATGCTCTGGAGCAGCCAAAAATGAAGCACAGTGGCTGGCTTGGGAGCCTGTGATGGATGGAGATGAATGCCTGGCCTGGACCTGCACAGTCTGTGGTGAAACCCCTGTGTGCTCCAGCTCAGGGCAGATGGAGGGGAGGCCAACAAGAAACACAGGGTATAGACAGCCTCTCCCTAGCCATGAAATGGGGAAAATCAAGGAAAGATGGGAAGTGTTTGCAGTTTTGCTGTAGCCACAATTTTGTCTCCTGACATGGTAGCAGGGTGCAACTACAGCTGGGGACAGAGGGGCTGGGAGAGGCTCTTAGCTTGCAAGTGTCATCCTGTCCCCAACAGGTTGGCCCCAACAGTCTTTTATAACCTTGCAGGGCCTTCTAGAACCTTCTGGGACCTTTCAGAACCTTCCAGGGCCTTCTTGGACCTTCTCCAGCCGCGCTGACACTGAAGAGAAATGCAGGAGCAGAATGGATGTGGCGAACACCCCGCTGCCACTGCGGTCCCGTCCCTCACATCTCCTGGGTGCCACAGGGCCCGGCCATGGCCTGTGCCGGGGCTGGCAGGGCTGGCAGGGCTGGGGGAGGAGGAGGCTCCTCAGCTGCCTGCTCGCACCTGCCGGCGCTCGCCGCTGCAATTAGTTGCACCCGGTCGAAGCCAAATTGAGGCCCCTTTCAAACCGCAACTCTGTGCGTTTTGTTTCCAAAGGGAAGTTCATCTTTTATGTGCATGCAAAATGGATAAAACCCGAGGAACCTTTTTTTTTTTTTTAAACTCCCCCCTCCTCCCTTCTCTCAGTCAGGCAGGAATTTGTTTAAAAACACCCGCTGCCGAGGCAGGGAGATGCAGTGGGCTGAGGTCTGCAGCGATCCTTCTTTTGTGGCATGGGAAAGGTTGGCTTTTTCCAAAGAGCAGGCTCGGCGTGTGGCCCGCTCATGGTGGCGGGATCCCCGGTGTGGGTGGGCAAGCTGGGCCCTCTGCCCCATTTGGGAAACCTGTCCCCTTCATTCTGAGCGAGGAGATGATGGAGAAAGGAGGGGTGGGTGAGCTTTCTGTGGGGACTTGAAAGCCCCTCTGGGAATCAGCATGGGTAGGAACTGATGGACACCAGGCAGCCTTTCCCATGCCCTCCATCTCCTCCCACGTTGTTTTTCCTGCATCCGCATCCTGGTGTGGGTGTGGGTGCCCCTTCCCGAGGGTGTCCCCAGCGTGGGGATGGGTTCCTCGGGAGGCAGAGCTCCCCCAGGGAGGTGCTGGCTCCGCGGCGTGCGGGGGATCCGGCAGCCACGGCATTAAGAGGATTTACACGGGAGATAAGGCGCAGCGCTGAGCTTCCCTCGGTAATCGTGCCGCGCACAATTCGGGGCTGCGCGGGGAATTTCGGCGCCGCTGACAGGTACACGGCGCTGATCCAATTGTCCTTACAGCCGCTATTAGCCAAAATAAGGGGCAACTGGTATTACAAATGATTTCTGGGTAAATGCTGAGCTCCGGTGCTGAATGATCTCCCAGCAATAATCCACACATAATCCTCAATACAGAGACTCTGCTTTAAAGGCAGCTCCATTTTGAGCAGGCCTCAATAATGTATGGATGTCCTGATTCAGAAAATAAAGGGGAGGAGAGAACAGGAAAGCCACTTTTGTTTTACAGAATTTTTTTCTGGGTTGAATAGAATTAGAGAAGTGTGTGATTATGTACGTATTATTTATTAAGAAAATATTACCTGCTTGGTAATTATTTCTTTGGGAGAATAATTTTAACTACAATGACGGCATTATGACTGTTTCAGGCAGGTCTGATGTATCGAGAAAATAAACAAATGAACAAAAATCTCCTGTAATGACTCAGTTCATGATGTTTATTCCACAGAACACTCTTGGTGACTTAATGGGAGGGAATGAGTGTGCTGATAGTTAACACCTTCTCTCTTCTCTGTGCTTCCTGATGTGAAAGGTTGCCTGGTCCAGTGGCACTTATGCAGCCCCACTAGCAGGGCACCTGAGAGCTCTGCAGTGCTTGGTGCATTGGATGGCCTCATCACAGCCCCATCAAGTGAAGCAGGAAATGTGCTGCTCCCAGAGGCACAAATCCCAGAAAGGAGCAGGTGATTCTTCCCAAAACCATCCATTCATTTAGGGTGCCTGGTGCCGGCATGAGACCCAGGGCTGGGTTTTCAGAACCTCTTAGCACCCACTCCAGCACTCATGTCTGGCTATTTATCTTCTTTGAAGACTGCTCTTCCTACAACAACTTGATTGCCAGAGAGTGGGCACAGAAGAGTTTGAGTCTGCAATAATTACTCTGTGAGTAATCCTTGGGTAATCCCGGGAGGCTTTACCTGGCTGACTAAGGACTCTTTGCATTTTACCAAACCATTGGCTATATCCTCTACAAATATTTTTGGCCACTGCTTCCACTAGGGCTTTCAAGGGGACTGGAATAGGTTTTGTAATCTCCGGTAAACTTTAATTAACATTTTAATCAATAGGCTCACAATAGAAAAGTGTTGGAAACCATATTTATTCATCATGAATCATATTCTCCTAGCTACCTGCTACAGACGGGAAAGGAGGCCCTGCCAAATGCTACAGGAAAAAAAAAATTCTGCTAGCAAATTCTGAAAAAGCAAACAACATTTTCATAGTTTGTTTACTCATTTGTTCCTTAAAAGAGGCAAAGGAATCTGTGAATCAGAAGAATTTCCATCTCAAAAAACTGCTTTGGCTTGTAATTTAAGTGATTGAATTTCCTGCAGCCCTGCTTAAAATTCACTACCCCACACCCCATCACCATAGGCATAAAAACCCCACACAACAGCCCCGCCACCACCTCCCCCAGCATCTCTAAGGTCTACTATAAGTAAGTAAAAAAATGTCCAATCAGCTGGGAGGTCACAAAATGTACTTAATGAAGATGTTGCCTGCGTGCCTGCCGGATTTTCCCCTCGCAGCGTTCGCAGCCTCGAAGGCAGTTCCCGTTTGGATGCAGTGCCAGTGCTGGGCTGACTTCAATCAGGCTGTACAAATCAGCAGAGCAGAAATGCCTCCTTCCCTCCATCACCTGAAGCCAATGCTGATTCATCTCTTCAGGCTCATTCCTCCTGCCTTTTCTCTGAATTTGCCGATGGCTGAATCATTTTTTTCTCCCTTTTTCTTTTCTTCCCCCCCTTCCCCTCTGGAGTGTCCCGGCGCTGAATGCAACACACTTCGTTTTGAGATCTGACTGAAAGGGAATATGGAAATTAATTGGCTCGGGCTGCTCCCAGCCTTTTCCACGTGCCTGTGCTATGTAAGAGGTGCCGTGCAATTGCCTTTCCATTGTGGCTCCCCACCAGCCACCTGTCTCCTCGCACACACTGCTGCTCCCAGCCCGGGCCCTGGAGATGGATGTCCCCTTCCTTTCCCTATTGTGCAGGAGGGAGGGCAGCTGGCAGGGCTGTCCTGCTAAGGGCTGGAACTGCCCTGCTTGACTCAGAACAGGCCAGATTTAGTGAATTCTCTAGCTTGTGGTAAATAGTGTGTGACTGGTGCCTTGGCAAGGGCTGCAGGGGGATGTACAGCACAGTGTCACTGCTGTTGAAATGTTTATTTGTTCTGGCTACTGGAAGGAGAGCCCAGTTGAAACAGAGCAGCTAGGGGATGTGTCTCCTATGTGGGAGGGTGGCACTGGGACCCTTTCAAGTTGGGGTATAACCTCACCTCAGGAGTATGCTCCATCCCAAACATGCTGTCCCATGGTGCTGTGGCTTGTCCAGCTCCATGAGAAAGACAATGCTGGGCAGAAAGAAGGCCACATCTCCATGTCATGCAAGGGGGAAGAACAAGACCTTGCAGTCAGCCAGGAGGGCAAGGTCAGGCAGGCCAGGAGCACCTACACAACAGAGGAATGGCTCAGACACCCCTCTGGGCCTCTAGAAGTACCTCAGCACTTGCTGGGGGACAACAGGATCTTCTGAAGGGTGGATGGTACAAAACTTACCCTGACTCAATCCCTTGATGGAAGGGAAAATCTGAGCTCTAATTTTCAGGAGGATGCTGGTCATTTGTGCTGATTGTTTCTGTTTGGAGGCATTTCAAGAAGTGGCTTTTGGAGTCCTGAATAAGGATTTCCTGTGCCCAAAAGAAGGTGGTCTAATTTTCCCACCTGTAATAAGGTGGTTTTCAAAACGCCATTGTCTCTACACACAGACTTTGTATTACCTATGTCCTTTGACCAATGCAGTCACCACAAAACTGCCTTGAGGCTGCTGTGGCATTCAGCAGCAGATCAATGGCACTGGCACTACAGATGTCTGCAACTGCTCAAAACCAGGAATAAGTATTTTTAGGTAGAGACATCCTCACCTATGGCATCAGCCCTTGTGTCCTCATCTCAGCAGACTGATGGGATGAGCACCACTAGGTGCTGGTGAGTTGTTTGTATTTTCAGGTTGGATGCCTCAGACTCTGGCAGCACTGTAGGTCTGATGCTGCCTGTGATTTCTCTGGCATGATGCCCATTTCCCCCTTCCATCTTTGCACTGCCTCTTGCCCAAAGAGTCATGGCCTACAAGAAGGACCATTTCCTATTATCAGTACAATAACCATAAATGAAAGAGCATGCACATTTGTAATGCAGTATCACTTACAGAGAAGACATGATCTCAGGTACACTGGATGTCAAAACCAAATGAGAAACTTTCCTCCTAGTTCTATCACAATTTTTCCCAGAGCCACTGCTACTTGCATTCTGGAAATTTACAGGATGAAGGATTTTGTCATGATATCTAATTCTAATCTGGAGTGATTTACTGTTAAGTTGAAAATCAAGCCTGTACATATCCCCCTCCAAGTGGTTTCTGTGACAGTTTCTATTAACCATAAAAATGTCACTTGCTAGGAAGTATCAGCCTTCTTATAGGCTTTGCAATCATCACTACCAGATGCACACTTACTAAATGGAATAAATAATAGTGTCGTACAATTAGCCTAGGAGGCAGGGCATGTCTGGCTATCTCTCTTGGCTCCAAAGTGAAGTTTTCACAAGGAAACCCATGTACTAGGAGATGAGATCTATGTGAATTCTCTTGAGAACTTGAAATGTTGTAAAGCCTTAAGGACAAAGCCAACAGTTTTGGTGCATATCTTTGTGGTTTCGGTCTGTGTAAGGCAACTTAAATACCCATCTTACTTTATTCTGATCCAGTAAAAAAAAAAAAAGGGTTTATTCTGTCACTTACAATGTGTTTTGAAATACTCTACTGGCTGTGTGGTGTTTCCTGCTGTTGCACAATCACAGTAAAATGTGTAGTGTGGGGTTGCACTGGAACCACTTTGTCCCCATCTCCCCTTCAAGGAAATGACACACAGAGCCCTTCTCGAGCCTGGGGCTGTGGATGGGGGCTGCTGCCCGTGGGATGTGTTAGCAGTGTTGAGACACAGATTTGGGTTAATCTGGTGCTCAGGCATGAGCTGAAATGAGAGTTTGGGTTTGTGTCATGGTCTGCCAGAGCTCTGAGCCACTGCACATAAGGTCTCTGCTGTTGGTGGGGAGCTCAAGAAATCAGTCTGAGTACAGAAAATGACACAATGTTTTCCTACATTTTAAACCACATTGTGAGCAGAAGCCATAAAGAAAGTTGTAACTTGGACATTCGTTGCTGTGTTTGCATCTGAGGATTGAAGTCCAGGGGGCTGCAGAGCTGGAGTGGTGGATCTGAACTGCATGAGACACATTACCCTTGCAGCAGCAGAAGCAAGAAGCCTGTTTACATCTGCCTAGAAGAACAAAGTCATATTCTCCACTTCTATGCACCATTCTGACTACTGAGGTCAGTGAACTTTGACTTGTGTGTCAGAGAAAAAAGTTCACTGTGTAGGAGTTTGCAGCTGGCACAAGGAACAGAGGGAAATATCAGCAACCTCTACAGAGCACTTGGATCCCTTGATGAAGTGAACTTACAGTGCCTGGATAGATCTGAAAGAGTAAGGGGAGAAAGAAAGCATTTGGTCACATTTTGAGAGCAAGGATGCTGTATTTGAAAGTAGAAGCTCTGAGAGGGACACGTGCTGTGACTTCAAAAAACATCTGATCGTACAAGGAGCACCATCAGTGCAGGGAGCTGAGTGTTGAGAGTCATGCAAACAACAGCTCCTGTACTGTGCTGGGCAGGGCTCATGAGAGAAGATACAGCAGGCAACGAAGGGATTTAGTTCCTGCTCCGTTCTTTGTCTGCTTTCCAAAGGCTGTTGTGAAAGTGGAAAGGGTTAAAAAATATCTGGAAGAATGATTTGTGACTTGTCAAACATGCTGTAGAGGGAGAATATGAACAAGGTCATCCTATCAAACTTCAGAAAAAGAAATCTTGAAGTATGACTTCAGCACAGGCAGAGGCATCTAGTCTGACGTTAGAAGGCTCTTTGTCTTTTATCTACCAAATACATACATATTCCGGAACAAAAAGCCCCTCTGTGTCCCTTGCCCATGGAATTTATAGATTTATAAAATATTATATAATATATAATATATAAAATATATATTTCTAAATGCTGTTTTCAGAGGGAAAAGTGCCTGTGGTTTGTTTGTGACTGCAGAACCCGTGATGAATACCTAGAATGTTCCTCTCCTGGAAACGCTGTTAATTGTTTTTTCACATGATGAAATTGGTTTGAAGCAATTTCGCTGTCCCTTGAAGTCTTGTGAAAACAGAAAACAGAATATATTAGTACAGGAAAAGATGATGCTCACAGTTGTCTAAGAACTAAAAAGCCATGTGTATTCTTTAAAGTCTGTGGGATGAGGCTGCTTTCTTCACTGCAGTGTTAACACATGCACCTTGGAGACTCTCATCTCAGCCAGCATCTGAACATGCTCTTGCATTTCATCCGATGGCTCAGGAGCAAAAGCAGCAGCTTATATTCAGCAACATGTAGCTCCAAAATCAATGTCAGCTAAGCATTTTCATTGCTAACAAATTAAACATTTTCACAGCTATTATTTGGACTGAAACTTGATAAATAGAATTGGAGGACTCTGATGAAGCTGAATTCTCCAACCTGTGAAACTTCTTCTCTGAGTGAGACAGATGAGAGAAAAGAAAAAAGTAGCTTGTGCATGTTTTCATCCTTGCTGTCTGTGACGTGGCTCTTGAATGGATGAATGTTACCACAGAAAAACTGTCTTGGTGAGAACTTTGTACAGAAAGATCCAATTCAAAAACTGAGATTTGCAGGCCAAACTGAAGGAATTCTTCGTGTTTCCAAATTTCAGCTCAGTGAGAGTTTGGGAATTAGTTGGCCAGTGACTTTTCCACACCTCAGAATGATAGCAGGAACACATATACATGCTGTGTACAAAGGCACTCCCTGAAAAAATTTAAATTGAACTGATAATTGGAAAGGTGCCAGACTGATGTAAATGGGAAATCAAAGACATTAATCTCATCTTCAGAGCAGGTATGTCAAAGGTGCTGGCAGCCAAAGCTTCCCCACAGACTGGAAAACTCATTGGCCAAGTTTTGTTTTAGAGTTTGTGAGGAGAGATTTGCTACCCATAGGATCATCCCAGCTCACTTCATGACTGAAGCTTTACCATTATCATGTATTAGATTTCCCCAAAGCAAATAAAGTATTGAAATTGGAGTAAAGTATTGAAATTGCAGTGGAGAAAATACATGAATTTTAACTATGTCATAAACCTTAGTTTAGATGGTTATAATAATAAAAAAGTTTGAGACCCAGATAAGCTGAAGATTTTGTCTTTAAAAAAAAATACCAAGCAACCCAAGCCTGCTCAGTCTCCACTTCTAAAAAAGTCTGTACAAACAGACTTAGCATTGACTTTACATTCACTGATCTATGTTCAGGCCACAGGAGCACGTAGAGAGAACCAAGAGTTTTCTGGCAAGCCAGACCACAGCTTTTCCCATGGCAGCTCCTGGAAGGGGGTTCTTGTCTGAAGATTCCCACTCATGTCCCACTCACTTTATGGATGTCCTCAGGATGTTGTCTGAGCACATCTGAGTGTTTGTACAGCACCTGGTGCAAACAGGCCCCCGTCCCACTTCATTTATCAAATGATAAATAAGATGGTAATACCATAATTGAAGTCACTCATACAGACAGTGATCACCTCGTGATTCAGTACAACACAGACCTGCGAGGTGGAAGACTGCACTAAGCTTATGCAGAGATTTCTATCTTGCCCATCAGCTTCTGCACGCTAAATATATTCTGACTCTAGAAATGCTGAAGTTTTAAGGTGAGATTTTCTCTACCCAAAGTGATTAATTTTTGTGATTCCAGAACAAAACCATCCAGCCACTTCTGAGTTATGTGGCACTGAAAGACAAGGTATTGATAATGTTGCTATTAACTGCTGAATCAAGACCCACTGATAGCACATATTATAATATTTATTGAGCAAGGAACACCAATACAGAGAGAGGTGGAAGATATGAAACTTCGGAGAGTTTATGCCCTCCAGTGAGCAACACCTGATCCAGAAATCAGGCTCTAGCAATGAACAGTGCAGAGAAAGTATGCCTGAATTAATGCCTCGGACCTGGCTGAGGCATACCTCATAGCTAATCTGGTTACGCGGGGTTTATTTCGCAGTCGGAAGTTCTTGCGCTGGAAGAGAGTCCTGCTGGGGTTTTCTGAGCACACGGCAGAATTAATGAATGAGCCAACGCAGCTTGCCAGCCCAGATTTAAATTGCTTACTAGATCAAAATCTGTTCATTTTCTCTGTCCTTATTTTCAGCCTCTCTGTCTTTTATTTATTAATTTATTTGAGAAAACAGATAAAGAGCACAGAATGTGCCTGTGGACGTCATCGAGGCAGTAAATGCAGATAAAAGGGCTGTTTTCCAGGCTGGCCTGAGCCCTGGCACCAGGCTTTGAGCCACGGTGCTGGGCAGGGAGGTCCCTGGCAGAGGCTGGCTGGTGGCTGGTGCTGCCTGTGGGGCTGGGGGTGTGAGGAGCTGTGGCTGCACAGCCCCCAGCCCTTACATCCCTGCTGCCCTGAGCCTCTCGCTGGGCCCCAGCGACCCTTTTCTACATCCCCTTGGGCTTCACTGCATTAAAGCAGTGAAAAAGCAAGATATAAACCCGGGCTGCTTTGCAGGAAGGGTCACGTTTTTTCTATCTTTCAGATCCACGCTGCCTTAGTTATTAGCCAGTTGTCAGGCTTTAATGGGCTCTTGCAAACAGGATATCTGGAATATTTTGATTTATTTGGCCACTGGGCAGACCTCCAGCCCGCCGTCTTGACTGCGGCGTTCGTATTTTAATAGGAGTTTTAAGAAGGCTTAGTTAGGGGTATTTAAGGTAGTCCCTGAGTTTCCATGAGGACTTTTCAGCTCCGACCATCACCAAGGAGACGCGGCGGCAGGTTTTCACGAATCAGAGGGATCCTACAGACGTGCCACGGTCACTGCCCTCCCAAAGACCCTTCCAGAAGAGCCAAGCTCCTCTCGCAGCCTCCCGGCTCTTTTCGGATCCCGGGTTCTGGACTCCTTAAGCGCGTGTCCCCCGCGCCGCGCGGGGCCGGGATGCCGGCAGCGCTCCGCGGCAGGAGCGCCGCGCTGCACCGGAGCGATGGATGCCGGCTCGCCCTGCCCGGCCCCTGCTTGGCCAGGCCGGGCATCTCCCTGCGAGCCCCGGCGCTGGGTGTGCTGCGGGGAGGCGGCGTTTGGCTGCTCCGAGCTCCAGGCAGCCCCAGACGCCTCCCGGGATCCGGGCTGCGCTCTCCGGAGCGAAGGCGAAAGGAGACAAATGTCGCTCATTCAAGGTGAAGGGCAGTGCTGGCGTGATGGAAAAGCAGCCTGTGCTCTCTGCCAAAGAGTGGAGACCTTCCTGAAGATTCACTGCTCTCCAGTTTTCTTTATGCTCCTATTTTAGAGCTTATGGAAAGAAGAGGCTGATAATCAAGAGAGAGATTCTGCCAATATATCCAGGTATCCTGAGCTGCTCTTCCTCACTCTCCTCTCCCTGTGCTGCCAGCACAGGCTGAGCAGGGATGGATTGCTCTGCTGCCTGGTGCAGTGCAGGCGTGCAGGCATCTGCTGCTGCAATATTGACCAGGTTTGCTTTTCTCATCTAGACACTGCACTGTGAATTTCCTCCAGCTCTCTGGAGGTGCGAGCCCAGAGTGCAGAGCACTCTGCCTGCTGCTGGTTTAACCCTGCCTGTTTGGACCCCAACCCCTGGGGATGATGAGGCACTTTTCCTCAACAGCATCCCAAAAGGAGCTGAAGAACTTCAGAAATTAAAATCTGCTTTGAAGGTGTCCCAGTGGTCACCCCACTTCTCTGGGAGGCAGTCTGGTAACTGAAAACCAAACTGGGGAGCAGAGTCAAGCTCTCCAACCATAGTCTGGAAACTAAATCAAGAAGCTAAAGCAAGGAAGAAGATTTTAAAAGGCCCCTCAGAGCTCAGCACATCAGTTGTTCAGGTGGAGGTTTTGTCAAGTCTCCTCTGCTGGTGGGCTCTGCCCTTCGAAGCCAAAAAGCTGCAAGCAGCTGCCCTCCTTCCTCTCCTGCTCCTCCCCACAGGGCAGGTGGAGGGGAGCTCACTGTGAAGAAGGGAAGCTCAAGGCCTCACTGTGAGCTGGAGCTGGAGCTCAGTGTGCCCACACCCACACACCCCTCCAACAGCAACCAGCTACCCCGAGAGAAGGAGTGATCTTGGCACATTCCATGGATCCATGCAGAGGGATGGCAACACGAGGGTGAATATCAAGGCTTGAGAATATATCAAGGTTGAGTAAAGGCTTGCCTGGGTGATGACATGTTCGTGAAGTGGCACACCGATGAAGGAGTTAAAATGCAAAAGGCAGCCCATCATAACTTCACCAGCTTGTGCTACCAAGCATCCCTTGAAATGCTAATTAACACGAGTGGAGGGAGAGGAGCCTGCTAGCAGGATCACAGCCTTGCTTGGATTGAGTAAAAAATGTGTAGTAGGCATCCGTGTTTTCCTCACATGTGTCTTCCAAGCTGAGTTGGCTGAAAATGTTGCAGTTTTGTGAAACCCACACAGAGTAGGATGCAAGCACAGACGAGACAGAGAGGCAAGGTCTAGGCATGAAGCTGGAATAGAAAAAGCCACTAGCTGAGTTGGCTGAAAATGTTGCAGTTTTGTGAAACCCACACAGAGTAGGATGCAAGCACAGACTAGATAGAGAGGCAAGGCATGAAGCTGGAATAGAAAAAGCCACGACAGTCTTCCGCGAACAAATAAATAAATAAATAAATAAGTAACTGCGCGAAATGAGGGCTAATTAACTTGCAATAAACCAACTTAACCACTTAGGGGCAGCGTTAACACAGAGTTAACATGCAAAACAAACCTGTGCTTTCTCACCTGGTTAATTTAATGTGCACCGTGAATATTCATAGTGTATGAAATCCCGGTACATCAACACACCAAACGATGCAGTCTGTCAGAGCCGGGAACGCGTGGCAAGAGGAGTAACTCTGGCGGCTCGACTTTGATCAGTCACTGTTTCTAAAGACATTCGTGGAGGAGGTAGGACTCTGCTGCTTTCCCTCTGTCAGGGTCACAGAGTGTGTTCTATACAAAGATTTAAAAAATGAGATAGAAAAGAGCTTCACTTAAAATAAACATAAAGAAAATCAAAGAGGAAAAAAAGGTGTCTTTGAGAAATGCTGCTCTTGCATGCAGGAGCTGAACTCCCCATTTTATCTCCGTGGCCACATTCAGAGTCACTTTGCTCTCAGACGATACGTTTCTTTCTCTACATTGCATGCAAAAAAGTCCCGGTTCCTTGGATTCCTCTGAAACATTTCCCTGCATAAAAAGGAAAGTGTTTCGGGTATGTTTACACTTCCAGATCAGAACCCGTAAATAAAGAAAAGGTGCCCTTTTTTTAGTGTGACTTGACTAAGTTGAGTTAGCTCCGTCAGAAAAAAAACCTCACAGTGACATGTTCTGACATTTATCTGTTTGTTTGTTTGTTTATCTATTTACTTTTAAAGGGGGCTAGCAGCTTGAATCCAGACTCAGATAAACCTCACCTTACCTCAGCGTCCTTTTAACCTGAGGTACTAAAAGCACAACTTTCCCCTTCCTCTTCCTGCCGCTCCTCTCTCCTCTCCCCTTCCTCCTCCCCTTTACTAGCACATTTCCAAGGTCAGGCCTGGCTTGCCAGTGTTCCATCCTCACCTTCCCAGCACCGGGTGCTCCGGCTGCTCTGGCTGGGCTCACAGGCTGTGCCTGGCGCTCCTGGCAGCTGCCAGGGCTGCTCCCCCTGGCAGGGAGTGCCAGGTCCATGCACACCGAGCCCCAGCAGGAAGAGCAGCTCTGGATCAGGTGCTGACATTTCTGCTGAGTTAGCCAGAGCACACGACAGGGGACACATGCCAGCTCTGTGCTCCGCGCTGGCCGAGGGAGGACAGACGATACCTGATCTGGCATCGAGTGAGCTTGGTGTGGAGAGGAGATATTGAACATGGCAGAAAGTTAAAGCAGGGTGGGTAAACAATATCTGATCTGGCAGAAGAAGCTGCTGGTACAAAGTTGGCCTGTCAGAAGCATTAAAATAAATTCAAACCAGTGGAGTGAGTGCCACATGGCCAAAGTGTTTTTGCTGCAGTGTCAGGGGGCCCAGAGAGAGATTCCCTGTGCTGCCAAACTCTGCACTTGGGAATGGGGTGGGAAATGTCTGCCCACCCTTGCTGGCATGCCTGTCTGAGGAACAACACTGGGGTGGGTGAGGAGGCAAAGGACCAGGGATGATCCTTCAGCCCTGAAGGATGCAGCCACAGACCTTGTTCGGCACTGCCCAGGTCCTGGCAGCTGTTTGACAGCGGATCCTGGTGTGACAAAGGGCTTCCCCCGGTGCAGGAGGTGGTGCTGGGAGGCTGAGATGGAGGAGAAGAAAGATGAGCAGCACTGCTGCCAGCACTGCCTCTGCAGAGGAGGGGGGATCAGGCTCCAAAGCCATCACCCTGCCAAAAACATCAAACTGAGTGAAATAAAGTCCCGCAAGGAGAGGAAGCAAGCGAGCTGTCAGAAGTGAGAGAAACAACAAGCCCACTGTACAGCATCATCCACAGACCACCCTTCTCCACTGAAGTGATATTTCTCCTTTCACCTGTCTCAAGTGGATGAAAAAAGTCAATGTTTAGGCACTTGCTTCCTTTGCTTATACACTTTTGAGTGTTGGCCCTGTCTTTTCTTCCAGGATGGCCAGCGCTGCCCTGGGAGATGCAGTCCCACAGCTCCTAGGAAATGGAAGGAGAATGACAGGGCTGAGTCGTCATGCATTATGCTGAATATTTACCCCTCATGCATGCTTTTTTATTTTAAATCTAGCGTGTAATATGCTTTGCATCTAGCGTGTTGCTCTTGTGTGTTTTTCCCTTGCCCTGCCTGTCTCTTGCTGGCAGCTGCCATCGTGAAACAAAAGGCAGCTGCCAGTTTGAGTGAACATCTCTCTTTCTCACTCACTCTTTTGCCTCTTGCTCTTGGAGCTGATGCAAAACCACTTCACAGACTGGGTGGCAGGCACTGATGCAAGGGGGGTGTGCTGCCCTTGGGATGCTTGAGCGTGCAGTGCCTCTGAGACTGGCTGCCAGAGCTCAAAGCCCTGTTCAGGCTCTTGAACCTGGCTCAGCAGTAGCCAAGAGACAAGCGGCTGTCGCTCTGCCAGCACAGCAGCTCAAGCTCTCTCCGTTGCAGCAACTGCCCATTTCACAGGATTTGATTATGCTGCTTTTGGCAAAGGTGATGGTTTATTAAATACCACTTTGGTCTTCTGCTCCAAGATGTGTAATCAAACGCAGGGATCTCTTGCTCCAAACTGATGGTGTTCCTACATCATCTGAAAGCAGCCTGAAAGAAGCAAGATTGAACTGAAACATTTGGAAGAAGAAATTGTCTTGTGTCAAATTAAAGTAAAATGAGGAGAAAGCAGGGTGAGAAGCCAGGACCCAGACCCTCAGGCCAGCTGTGGGCCTTGCATGCTGCAGTGCTTTGGCCAGTGATTCTGTGCAGAGTGAGAAGCTGCTGTGTGTGAGAGTGCCTCCAAATCTCAACCAGGATCCTCACCCCACGGCTCCTCTTATGACTCTATAACTTCATGTTCTAGGAGCCTCTGGAGACCATCAGAGGGGCCAGTTCAGCTGTTTTTTCCAGAGCTGGAAAGAGATATTTTTGCTTTTCTTAGGGAGCCTTTCCTCTGAGCTATAATGAAAACACGCTCTGGGAAAACAAGCTGAACTCTTGACTGCTGTAAATAGCCATGGGCTGGGGCACGCCTCTGGGAAGGGACTGTGTCCTGCTGGGAGAGGAGCAGGGCTTTGCTGGAGCTGTGGTCACTGGCATGTCCTCTGTATTTTATCTCTCTGGGCAGTGGTGAGGGGTCTGGGGAAGAGGGTGAGGCACAACAGGCAGGGAGGTTGTGAGAAATCAAGCAGGACTCCAAATGATAGCGTAAAATGAACAAGCCAAGTAAATGCAAGCCTCAGTTCCAATCAGGAAAGTTAGGAAATGAGATCTGAAACAGCCTCCTGGGAGGCTGGTGTGTGCTGAAGAAGCATACTGAAATAAATTCTCATGCAAGCTGTATCACTGATTGTCAGAGAAACTGAGCCCTCGCTCCTTTCCTTTGTGGCAGTTTTCTTTCAGACAGCTCCTGGATTTTTTGTTGCATGGCTTTTTCTTTCTTTTTTTTTTTTTTTTTCATAATAGGAATGGGTATTCTCATGTTACTCATTGTATGCTATTTTGTGGAAATTATGGCAATATGGACTTGTCCATAGGGAAAATTTGGAAAGATCCTGGTTTGTCTGATTTGCCTGACATTGCTTTCCTAAAGCACAGAATAAAGCCAGGAAAAGAAGCTGCAGAGGACAGGTCTGGAGTTCCTGAGAAGCTGTCAGGGCAGGTGAGAATTCACAAGTGCAGGTGAGAAGGTTGTGATTTTTGTAAATGAACAGCAAGCTATACTTCCCAAATGAAGATGATTTCCTCTAGATTAAGCAGGATTGCAAATAAACAAAGAATAAAAGTTTATGTCCATGAGCAAAAGAGGGCATCTGGCACTGCTTTGGGTGCTGACTTGTCTCTCAGAAAGGCAGGTGGGCACTGCAGGAAAACAGGAAACACTTCCACCTGAGCCATTGTAATCCCCCTCACCAGAGCTCCTGGATGAGCCTAGAGGTTTTCTCTGCTTCCAAAACTACACAGAAAGTAGAGTTTATGGAAATGTTTCCAGTTTGATTTATGTGAGACACCCTCTAGTAAGTGGATTGGGAAGAAGCAGCAGCTTAAATGAACAGCTGGATGCCTTCAGGCTTCACTGTGGCCCCATGCTCTCTTGCTCTGATGTGCCATGGTTGTGCTGTGAGAGCACCAGAGTCCCACTGCCAGGAGCTCTGTGGCTGTGACAGGACATGGGGCAGTGCCTGTCCTAATCCACTCACTGGGGATAGCTCAGGTGAAACATGGTCCTGCTCTGAAAACTGTATATTTATTTTAATTCCTGCAACACCGATGAGTTAACACAGCCGTGATTGGAAGTGGATGAGACAAATCCTTTTCCTTTGCCACCATCTGCTTTGGCAGGCCAGGACTGACAGCTGGGCCAAATCCTGCTCCTGAATGTCAGTCCTTTCCATTGCTTTGGGTTCTCCTCTCTGCCAGCCAAGGAGCTTTTCCTGATTTCCCTTTAGGGAGCCCTGTTTAGCAGTAATCCCAGGTTCTTGCTACATTGCCCCTCATGCTGCAGGGGCAGGATTCTGCTGGGGGCTCCAGTCCCCCTGCCCCAGGCACAGCTTCCTTCTCCAGCTCAAACTACACTGCTTAAGTGGCCTGCCCCTCTGCTTAAGTGGTAATAAACCCTTACAAAAGGATTCTAAAACATCTTCATAAAAGGCAGAAGCACACAACTCCTCTTTCTTTCCTTGGAAATTTGCACCCAGATTTTCTGTAAGCCTGCCTTGGTCTGTGTTGTCTCCAGTCTCTGTTGAACCAGTCCTGCCCTGCTGATGGCTGGGGAGTTTCCTCACTGCCAAGGCAGCAGCAGGGAGGAAATCTGCTGTGCTCTGCTGTGGGTCTTTGCCCAGGATGTCTCAGATCTTGCACCTCTGCCTCACCATCACTCTGGTTTCCCTCCAAGACCCTCTGACCCAGGTGCTCTACAAAATGACCTCCCTGGCCCCTCTTCCTTCTTGTCCCCTCTCTGCCTGCCAACCTGCTGCCTGTGCTACTCCCCAGGCTGGGGTTCCACCACTTTGTCCTCCCAGTGCACTCTCTGTCACCTTGGGCACAGGGGCAGTGGCAGAGAGCAGCCACAGGCTCCCGAGCAAGGATGCTTCATTCTGTGGCAAACATCTCAGGGCTGATCTCAGAGATGTGAAGGATCTGAGGGAGGGTTCTGGACATGGTGCATTGGGGTGGACACAGATCCTGGAAGAATTTACCTTGCTCCTGCCTGGATCTCTGCACATCCTGGTGAGAGACACTGCTGAAAAACAGAGAATGAAAGCCACCCGCCTCCTTCTCCTTCTTACACTCCTTGCTCAGTGAGAAAGTAGCTTCTGTATGACTGAATGCCCCTGTGAAAGGGAGAGAAAATCACTCACTGCACTCAGATGGAGAGTCAGGAGTGACAATGAGGATGAATCGGACTTCCACCTCCTAAAACAATTCCATAGTCTTTCTCTCACCAGGACATCAACCGAGAAAATATATTTCCTCTTCTACAACCCTTTACTTGCCACTTCTTCAGCTGCAACTAAGGTGTACCTGGCAACGTCGAAGCAGCCTTTGCTGAAGCCCTTCCTGGGGGATGTTTTCCAGTGGTCATTTGCCAAGCAAGGACATGAGGCTTCACTGCAGAGTCTCAGATGCCCCTCCGGCCCCACTCATGTTCCCAGGCTACTGGGGTGGTGCAGCTCCTTTGGAACCTGCTCATTGCTATGTCCTGAGCCCTGGAAGGATCAGCAGCAGGTCATGCTGCTCAAATCCTGAGATGCCCTCTGCCACTTTCTAGGGACTGAGCCTGGGGTCAATATGGAGTTTTGATGTCAGATCAGCAAAATCAGCTCTCCTACCTTACCCTTTTTTGTTTTCAGCTTTTAAGTAAGGCAAGTTGGGGGCAGACCTTAAATTTACTTTTGATCTCAGGGAGAAGGATTGGAGACCATTACAAGTTATGAATACCTGAAAACATTAGAGAAGACAACAGAAAATGCCAATTACTTCAATGCTGGAGGAGATCCAGACAGTCTGCATTCACAGTGGGACTGACAGAAGCCAGCCATGCTATCTGGGCAATCCCAAGCTCTCCTGCTCCACAGTAAAGTCCCTTCCAGAGACTGGGGTGGAGAGGTTGTGCAGCTAGGTAAAGCCCAGGTACACAATGAGATGTAAAAACCTTCCCAGAAAGCAAACAAGAGCAGACACAGCACTTGGGAGCCCTGAGTTATGGGGGTCTGGATCACACAGCTAGGGCAGGGTCATTTCCAAAAGGTCTCAGCAATGAGGACCTTTTCTGGGGAGCTTAGAGTTTACAGTGACAATGGGCTGCCACTCAGAAGTGCTCTGCAGTGGGCTGTGAAGACACAGAGCTGAAGCAGAGCAGCGGTGAAGAAACCAAGCCTCAGCCATCTGTAAATCTCATCAAACCATGGAAATCCTCTCTTTTTCTCCAGTAAAAGGCTCTCTTGTGTTGGGAAGAGGAAGGCTGAGCCGTTGATCTCAGTGTTGAGGCATCCTTTTTAAGATTCCCTGTAACATCCCATGTCTCATCTCTACCCACAACCCGAGACCTGCCTGCCTCCTGGAAGTGCACTGGCAAGGCTGAATTTCGAGGGCTCTCTTGTGGCTCTCACTTGCATGTCATCCCTCAGAGAGAAAGCAGGGTCTGGGGGAATCCTGAGGGCTCGGGTGCAAAGAGCCTGGTGGTTAGTGGGTGGTCAAAGCTTGCTGTCCCTGAGCTGGGCTCCTGCTCTGGCCAAGTCAAGAGCCCTGCCTGGCACGGCCTGACCTCTCTGCAATTCCAGCCTCCACACTCAGCATCTGACCCGTGGGGTTTTCATTAAGAAGAAGAGAGAAGGGCGGGGAAGAAACCCCCACAAAGCCTCCTATAAAAAGCCAAACTTCCCAAGCCAAAGCCAATAAAAAGCTTCCCAGCTGTTCCTGATCCTCCGAGCCAGCTCGGGCTCCGCAGGCAACAAAACCCTCCCGGCGAGGCGCGGAGCCGCGGGGCGCCGGTGGCCGTGGGACGGGGCCAGGGACCCGGGGCTGGGCCCCCCTGCGGGTGTCCCGTCTGGAACGTGGGGCCCAGGGAAGCGAGAGGTGCCTGACAGAGGGCTGACTCAGCGGGAGACAGCGGTTTGTGTAACCTCCAGCAATCCATTATTACAAAGGAGCTTTCAGGAACTCCTCCGTGCCAGGCACAGCGAGGGTTATTGATTGAGGAGACAGTGCAAATGCACAGAGAGGCTCCATCCATTAGGGCCGCTGCTCTCCACCAATTAGAAAAAAATCATTACTCAGCAGCCATCAATGGGCTCTGCGCAGCGCCGGAGTGCATGCATTCAATCTATCTTCTCCCACCTCCCTGAAAACTTAATGACAACTATTAGAGCTCCGCTGAATGCCCGGTGTGTACAGAAGCAAAGATTCATTTGGTAATCTTAGTAATTACGACGCCATAGGAGGACACATGCTAAATTCAAACAAGGGTGTGAGGGGGAGCCGAGGGGGGAAGAGCCTGAATTCCTGTGTTGTGAAAGCCCTTGTCTTTCTCAGCCTCCCATCCCTTTCCACTCACCTGCTGCGTTCCCTCCCCTTCTCCCACAGCCTCCCATTGGGCTTTCTGGGCTCACTTTTCTGTTTTTTTCCCCACCCCCTCCCCAAAAGGGAAACATAATTTTGGGAAAGTAAATTGAAGTGGGGCAACTTGGAAAAGGTTTGAGACCTCTGGATGAGACACAAGCCTGGCAACGCTGTTTGACAGCACTGCCCTGAGCGATCGGGGAGGAAAATTCCCATTTGTAAAAGCCCATGGAACTGTTCTGGAGCCCTGCTGGCATAACACAGGCAGGGTGCAATTTATATACTCTGCCACAGGCCTCTCCCAACCCCACCCCCCCACCCAGCCTTTTCATTTACACACATCAGGACTGAGACCCTCGTCTCCCCCCGTGCCAATGCATGTCACTCCGAGTTATGGGCAAAGCAAAGTCCCAGGAGGGAACTTTTGGAAGAGCTCAAGGATGGATGTGACATGTCATCGAAGCTGAAAGGAGCAGTTATTTACAAGCGATGGAGCTTTTCACGGGCCTGCTCTTCTCCAGTCTGGAAGGAGGCAAGCCTTCATTATCTGAGGGGCACTGGCCGTGCTCGTCAGCAGCCAGAGCCCGTCAGTCACACGGTGTTCAACACCTACCTCCAGCACAGGAACATCCACCACTCCCCTGGACACCGTGCAGCTGGCAGATCTCATCAGGGTAAGGGACAGCTAAAAGAACAACATTCCTGCTTCCTTCTCAGTACCCTCCACAGGAGCTGATGCTGCCAGGGCCAGCTTGCACAGCAGCAGCCGGTCCCAAGGGGAGGATCAGCACTGAAGGAGAAGACAAGGTGCCAGTGCCTGCTTCAGTCCGAGCTTGCAGGCTGATCTTGCATGGAGAAGATGGGTCACCACATCTCTGTAGCCACCCTCAACTCGTCTGGGCTCAAGACATTAGCCCTGAGCATCACAGCTACAAGAAGTCCTGATAGCAATAAAGAGTGCTTGATTTTCATCTGGGCTTAAAACCATGACAACAGCACAAGGCGTCTTTGAGCTTTGCTTGTACTCCTTGATCTTCTTCACATGGACTGTTACAGGAAGAATGCAGAAGTTCCTACAATACCCAGCAGATGGAAAAATATGTCAATGGCAAAATGGCACAGACAATCATAGGAAAATCAGAAAAAAAGGAAAGCAAATCCCAAAGACTCTACTCAATTTTTATTTTGGTTTTACTCAGGGGAGGTATTTTTAAGTTCAGCAAGATTTATTAAGCACAGAGTGAAGGCCTCAGACTTCAGTGGGTTGTTAAGGAAAATTTAACCTCCAAACTTTCTCAGAAGTAAAAATAGAAGGTATTAAAGTATTCAGTGGAGAGAATACTCTTTCTCCTCCCTCTATGAAGTATGAGAAGGGCACTAAGGGAGAGGTTACTCATCTGCCATGCTACACAACTTAGGACAGGCGGAGAGAGCCCTTTTGTTGGTGAAGGCCAAGCAGGCTTTCAGAAACCTTGGGTAAGTAATGTATTAACATCCTCCTTAATGTAATCCAGCAACAATGGTGAGCAAACACAAGTGGCTACAAGCCACCTGCAAAATGCTGCTGCAGCCTGTGCCTGCCCCTTGTGCACCCTCTCACAGAGGGCTGTGGATCACATGGCAGGATGTACCCTTGTAAAGTCAGCAGATGTGACTCTGCCCTGACGAACCTCTTACATCTGCAACTAAGTGGCTTTTAATGTTCAAGTTTATTAAATAAAGAATGAATTCTCAGCCAAGCAAAAGGGCACATCTTGGTAAAATGCAGTGACAAGATCAGCATGTGCAAGGCGCCAGGAGGAAGAGGAGATGGATTGCATCACAAAACCCTCCAATGCCTTCTCATGTTCCTGCCCCAATGCAGAGACACAAGGCACAGCCCACCTCCCTTCCTGCTTTGTCTCGGGAGAGCCCCTGGGGCAGGGACGCTGGGAAAAGAGAGCCCACAGCAACCAGAACAAACACAGGTGTCTCCGTGATTCCCATCCAGCCACGCCTGACCTGGAGGCATGCAGTGTGAATCAGGGCCAGGAAGGGCAATGTGTGAGAGCCCATCTGATCTCCTGCTGGCAGGGAAGGTCTGGCAGCCACCGCGGGCTGTGGATCCGGCCACGTGCCACAGACACGGGGAGCTGAGTGCAGGTCCAGCTGGCAAACAGGCTGGGGCTGGCTGGCCCCTGGAAGAGTGAGGAAGGGCCACAGGTTCAGCACAGATGGTCCCAGGAGAACAAGGAATTGCTCAGACATGGAGTTTCTTTCTGTGCCTCTGGTACACGATGGAGACTAGGCTCACAGGTGAGCCAGGTGAGATGTTGTGCTGCTCAGGCAGAATGTTAGGTTAGAGGTCTAAGCACCATCTTGGCCCTTCTCCTTATTACCAAAAGCCATGGAATTGCTTTCCCTGCTTAGCCAGGAGCAGGCAGGGCTGCGCTCTCTGGTATGTACAGAGATTTACTTACCTGAAAAGCCTTGACCCTTTGGTATTCCTTGTGAGGACCTAACAATGGGGAGAGGGTGAAAGAGCAGGTACTGAATCTGGACATCTTCTAAAAACTGCAGGCTCTGGAGGATGAAGGAGGATGTATCAGATCCTTTGACCAGGGAGCACTTGTTATGTTTCTGTGACATTGGTGCTCAGGGAATGGTGTAGAGGATGGCCACCTGGAAATACATTTGCTGAGCTATTTGCTTGAACTACAGAGTCACTTGGGCACCATCATCAGAAGCAAAGCCATGAGCTCCTTTGCCAAGAAACTATTGATAATGCCCTCAAAGAGGAATCTTAAAGCTCTAGGCCCGTTTGCTGAGCCTCCTTCTCCACATTAAGAGTGATTATAGTATTAAGGAGTAAGGACAGTAAGATTTAGGGTCATAGTTTAAAAAACTCCAACTCAATAATGACACAATTCCAAAGATGGAGAAGAAGCACCCATATTACAACAAATACTCAAAATATGGCAGTTTCACAGACTATTTTTTTCTTGACTGTCTAAACAAAAAAATGGCTCCGCCATATTAAGGAGTAAGGACAGTAAGATTTAGGGTCATAGTTTAAAAAACTCCAACTCAATAATGACACACTTCCAAAGATGGAGAAGAGGCACCCATATTACAACAAATACTCAAAATGTGGCAGTTTCACAGGTTTTCCATGTTCAAGACTATTTTTTTCTTGACTGTCTGAACAAAAAAATGGCTCCGCCGTACATC
The DNA here is from genome assembly GCF_014805655.1 of Passer montanus. NCBI lineage: Eukaryota > Metazoa > Chordata > Aves > Passeriformes > Passeridae > Passer > Passer montanus. The sequence goes on from NW_024372036.1 coordinate 5,904,232, forward strand.
AGCAGAGTGAAAACATTGCTGAGATGTTCCTCAGTGTGTGCCTGGGGACAGAGGGCAATTTAATCTTCAAGGTTTTAATTCATGTTAAATGATAGATGCATGTCCTAAATGTCTTCTAATGAGATGACATTTGCCCAGATTCTCTTCCTTTAATGCCACAGCTCTTCAAAGAAGCTGGAACAAGAAATCTGCCCAGGGGCTACCTGCAGATATGAGACAGTGTTTTGAAGCTGTACAGTGTCCTTTGTTGTTTTGCAGGATGCTATGGATGATGTGTTTTTGGTGTGTTTATTTACATTTGGAATAAAGTCCTCTTGGTGGTCCTATCCTATCCCATTTGGAAATACTTGAATTGGTGCCTCTTGTGGCTTCTTTTCAGAGTTCTCTTGCCTTTCATTTTAGACTAAAAAATATTAATGAATTCTTAGATATTTCTTGGTGATTAAACTGCTCCTTCTGGGTCCCTGAAACATTTTTGTCAGAGAAAATATTTCTGCTATGGCAGACCAGACCTGAGCCTCGTTTTGGTGGGATCATTGCTTAGGTGTCTTCCTCTCAACCCTTTCAATATTTACAAGCTCTCTTTCAGCTGCAATATCTTTCTCCTAGAAAAGTATGTCCTCTTTTCTATAATATCATTTTGCCACCTACTGATCGGTTTCCTATCTGTCAGCCATTCCCAACTCCCTCTCATCTCATGCTTTCTCTCATCCCACTCCACTGTGCTTTTGTCAGTCATTCCTTGTCTTCCCTAGCTCTTCTTCTGTTTCTGCATCTTCTGCTTCCCTCCTTTGCCATCAAGGCATCCCTCTTGTAACAGATGTCCCTCTGCCTCCTCTGCACTGTGACTGTGTCCCAGAAGTACCTGAGTTGTTACTCTTTGTAGGTCTCCTCATCTTCTTATCTTCTCTTGGCCCTCATCAGAAGTACCCTAAATGTCTGTTGTTCCTTTGGATCAAAGGCAAAGCCACCCCAGCACCCCCCAGTCCTCTCCTAGTGTGAGCTGTGGGAGAGAGCTGCAGCTCGGGGGCGGGTGCAGCCCCATCCCTCCTCAGCACAAGGAAGGATCTTCCTGGCCTTGGACCCTAAGGAGAAGAGGAGGAATGAAAGACAAGCTGGCTCTTTTCAGGCTTGTCACCTCTGCCTAGTTGCTGTTCCTCACGTCCCCCAGCCTGCCCTGCAGATACCAGCTATCATTTACCTCAGATCATTCAGACAATCAACATCAATCAGTTGTTCTCCCCCCTGTTTACCTTGGGGAGATTGTTGCTTCTATGTCAGACCTGAACAATTGCTTGCATTCCCTAAAGCTGGGTTGTTTTCCTCAGATTCACTATTTTGTTTATGAAAGGTGCTACCTGTGCCTACATCTCTCTGACCCTTTTTGGCAAAGGCACACTGAGGTACAATTTCCCTGGCTTCCTCCCTGAGGTACATTTGTTTTGTCTCCTCTCTTCCACTCAAAGGACAGGACAGGCTTCAAGCCATCTTTCTGGAAGCAACATCCCTGTTTTGTCTCTCCTGCTGGTGAAATTTCTGTCACTGGAAGGGTCCCTACCACACTGCCATGAACAGTAGCAGGCCACACATCAGCTGTCTAGAAAACCAGGCAGAGTCTCCTTCCAGCTGAGATGTGAGGACTACCTGCTGCCAAAGTAGGAGAATACTTCCAAAGGAGTTGACTGGAAAATACTACTACCAAACTCATCCCAATGCTCCCACAGGATTTGAAGTAGTGATGGTTGATGCAATTAGAACATGGCAGGGTTGCAATCTGAAAATTGTGCTCTACTCAATGCTACCAGGCATTACTGGGTGCTGAGGCCACAAAGCCCACAACACTAATTTTGTGCTCTGCTTTGTGTCTCTCCTCTGCTGGCCGTGGGGAGTCCTTATCTGCATGGAGACTGGTCTCTGCTGCTCCTCTTTTTCCCTACAAAGTTGGAGGTGGGTAAAGCCCATAGGCAGGCAGGGGACCAAGAGGGGAATGGGTGAGGGAGAGGATCACCCTGAGGAGGGGAGTTTCCAGGCTCTGAGGGCTGGGGTGTGAGGGGAAGGAGAGGCTGCACCAAGCCTCCAGTGCCACGTGCTCCACAGGTCCTGCCAGGTGATGCAGTCTCTCAGGAAGGGTTTCACTGCCCCTGGAAACTGAACTAGCTAAGCAGTAGGAACCAGGGAGAAATAAAAAGTGAGGCTTGCCTTCACCTGGACCTTCCCAGCTTAAACTTTTGTCCCAGAGGCTCAGCAAAAGCATAATACTTGATGGGGCTGTGGCCCTTCTCTTGGTATCGGTGTCATGAAAGATTCAAATGGCATTGTCCACCTACAAAGCTTTTGCAGAATGAATCAGTTTTCCTATGTGCCTGACTTGACACACATTCCCTGACCACTTGGAGGTCACAAATTTAATTAAACCTCAGTGAATAGTAGCAGACCTCACAGAAATAAAGGCCTTAATCCAATCAAGCCACATTTGTACTCCCTGTACAGCATCAAGCACGACCAAAGCAGAAGGGACAGACCGTGGCGAGCTAGAAGGGCCCCAAGAAGTTGCTCTGTACAGCGCCATTTATGGATGATAATGTGATTGTGACACTTGCAGACAATACCAGCAATTTCTCAAACAGGAGGTCCAAGGCTTGGTATTATCACGCTCAGCAAGTGCCAGAAACATGGGAAAGATCACAGCTAGTTCTGGGAGTGAAATGCCTATGGCTCACAGGAGAGCTATCATTTGTCAAGTGGAGATCAACTTTAACAGCAGCTGGTACAAATCTCTCACCAAAGTCACAGCATTGCTTGTATCAGCCACTTTTGGGGGAATTTCATCCACTCTTTTCTGTTAAAATAAAATGGGGGAGAAATAGGAATAGTTGTCCTAGGAAGTGCTTTTAAATCTGCCTGTGCAGTAGTAATTAACTTTGCATAATGTCTCATGCCACATTCCACCCTGGAGGAGGCAATGCTTGATGTGTGGGCCAGGTGATTCACTGGTGATCAGAGAAGCCAGCTGTATTTTTTTCTGGAGCAGACAGAAAAGTCTTCTGAAATTTTGAGAGGAGGAAAATGTGACAATGTCATCATAAGCTGCTCATCTTCAACATATGCATCAGTCAACATTTGCAGAGTGTTGAAATTTTAGCAAGGAATGGGCAATTCCTTTGCTAAAGAATTCTCAAAATTCACCCCGAGTATAAAATTCCTACTATCCCAGTACAGTAAATTTCACTGATCTGATTAAGGAAGATGCAGTCTGTAAGTAGTCATGTAGGGGGCTTTGAGGCATTTTGTTGGTGTTGCTAACTGTCAAAATATTAGTAAATTGTGCCTTAACAGTATACAGGTAAGAACCAAACTATCACAGGAGTGGGACAGATATGCAGAGTCAGGAGCTGGCTCCTGATGGCAGGTCCTGGTTAGGAGAAAAGGCATTTGAAATGGGTAGCAAGGCAGTGTTAAAGGATCTCGTTGGATACCTCAAGGGAAGGTAGGAACTAAAAGCTGTGTGCTTCACAGAAGCCTCCATCCATCCCACTCACAAACCAGACCAGAAAATGGAATGGGAATTGCTCCTACTCCTTGTTACTCCGACTGCAGTAGTAGATAGAGAGCATGCTGATCTTGCTGTTTAATGCTCTACAGAGAGTAAAAGATAGTGTTTGTCTCAAAATGTTTGTAATGAAAAGAAATAATGACATTGGAGGGAAAGCACAACTTTTGTTTCATGTTTTCTTGTAGGCAGAGCTGAAGTTTTGCTGCACCTTTCCTTGCGCTGGTGGAGGAGAGGGGATCTTATGAAAATTGGTTTAATTGGAATCATTTGGCTCAAAAGATGGGGCTTTAAAAAGAAGAGTGAGAGAGAAAAACTCTAATGAAAACTGTAATATTTTACAAACCATTTCACCTGCCTGATGAGCAGCCTAGGATCAACTGCAACGTGCATGGGACAGTGCCCCAGGAATCTGCTCAGGAGAAGTCTCCTGCCACAGGCCAGACTGAGCAGACTGCAGTCACACTCTGCTCTTGGAGCTGCCCTGGGCTCCCTGTGTATGCTTGAGCTCAATAGGCCTTGCCCCTCTGCTCGTTCTCCTGATTAAAAGTAACCTTTTTTTTTTTAAAGCCACCAGCATGTGAGCCACAAGGATTCGTTCATTACTGCTCAGCCGTGCTGCGAGATGCTGTCTAAAAGTAATTAATTGGGCAATGCTTTGGAAATGTGGAGGAAAAATATTTTCAGGGGAAAAAAATGAGTGCAGGAAGAGGGGGAGAGGCTTGCATTTTCCCTTTGAAGTCAGGATCTTTTGCTGAGAGGGAGGGAGGCACCGCCAGAGAAAAAAGCCCGCTTATAATTTTACAGTGTTATTTTCCACAGCTGTATGTATAAACTTCAGCCTGGTTTTTTCGCCTCATTTTAAAAATACTCCTAGGAGCTGGACTTTGTTAATGAGAATTTGTTGTGGGAAAATTTGTTTTTCAGGAGAGAGAAGCCTGAGCCTGTTGCAAACCCTCCCCTCTAGCCCGGTGCATGCAGAGGGGCAGCCCCGGGAGGTCCACACCACCCTACAGTCTGTGGCTCTTGGTGTCCTTTGCAGAACATCTGCTCCTTTCCAGCCAAACCTCGAATAATCCTGCAACTTTAACAGGAAACACAAGTTCATGCGAGGAAAAAAGGGTGGAGACCCAGCAGCTGTCAGGCAGGCCTATTTATATCCAGACTGCCAGCAATGAGTGACGTCGGTAATTCCGTGGCGAGGTCTCTTGCCCAGCACAGCATCAGCTGCGCTGTCCTCTCTGGACATGGGATTAAATGACACTAAATCTGAATCAACTTTTGACAAAAAATGCATTTAAAAGCACGAAGTCTTCTTCTTCCTTCCCTGACTTAAGCCTGGGGAGTCTGGGTTCCGTCAGCTTGCCCTGAGAAGGTGGCTCTTAGCAGGTTGTTTTGCAGTCACCCATTTTCACAGGGGTCCTGTGGATTGGGGATGCACCAGCACTAGGAAGCTGGCAGCACTCTAAAATGAAGTAATTCTTCATCCCAACAGGATGAAGAATGAACTGGGGACTCAGACAAGAAAGGGAAAATCTGTGGAGAAGGGCGGAATATACCAGGAACTACCAAGGGAGTTAAGGAAAAGGGGTAATTCTTTCCAGAGGCAGAGATTGTGTGTCAGTGTATGTGCAAAGTCTCCAGGCAAATCAGGCACTGTGGATTCAAGTACTCCACTGGCTTGGAATACTTTGCATGCCTTTAGTAGGTTTTGAACTTGGGATCACATAAGCAATTGACTTTCTGTTTTGCAACAGGGAATTTTTGCAGATCCTGAAAAGAAAATTGAGCATGCCTCTTCAAAGACCACTATCTCCTATGGATTTTTGTCCCACTCACCTGTCAGAGATGGCACATATCCAAAGGAGAGGGCTGTAGAAATTGCTGGGAGAAGGAATTATGGTAATATAAATAATAATTAGCAAAAATAAAATACTGCCACTCCCAGTGTCCACCCACTCGAGAGCCGCCGAGGCTCTGACAGTGTTTCAGGCAAGCAGCCTTGTCATCCGTGGTCTGAAGGAGGCATAAAAGTGGTCCCTCTGCTTCCCAGTGATTAGGCTCAAGCTGTGTCCCACCATCAGCTCTCTGTGATGCCAGGCTCCCTGCAGGCACTCTGATGGTAACAGCTTTGGCACGCCAGAAAAACAGACAGAACTTTGGGATTTTTCGGGTTCATGGGTGATCTGGAGTTCTTTTGAAAAAAAAGAATGATTTTGCATTGAAGTAGAAAGAGGAGTTTATAAAAGAGTGGTGTTTATTTGTGCATCCGTGGCTTTAAAGGAGCATTGCATTCCGGGTCGAAAGGGCTTGGCTGGGGCTGGTGCTCAGCTTTTTTTCCAGCCTGTTCTGCGGGTTGCATTTAATTGCGCCGTTGCACGATGTTTTCATGCTATTTTAAGAAAGCGTGTGTACTCATCAACATTATCAGGGAAACACAGATTCCCAGAAGTACCCCTCGTCTCAAAGGAGGGAGCAAGCCTCCTCAGACATCCCGAGCTGGCAGCCTGATCAGCCTCCCCCTCCCTGCAGCCCCCCAGCCCTCTGCCCTCCTCCTGCCCCCCATCAATAATCTGCCTGCTTTCGCCAGCGGTGACGCTGATCGGAGAGGGCAGCTCAGTGAACTGGCAGGGACACGATTCCAAGGTCACCCGGGGATCCCCAGCCACGGGCCAGCCCACCCTGCGCTCCCGGCTGGGAATCAGCCCCAGCGCCGCCCGGGAGGGAGAAGAATAGGGTAAAGAGAGGGCAGAAAAGAGAGAGGGAGCACAAAAGAGCCCGAGGCACTTAAATAGCGCTCGGGATGGTTGTTGTGATGGGGCCTGGGCCCTTTTGGATGCTGTTGCTGACACTTTTAAACGAGCTGACGGCCCCGGTTCTAGAGGATTATGTTCAGTAGCGACTTGCTGTCCCTGCCAGTAGGCACAAACAAATAGCTTATTACATCAGGGCAATGTTATCGAAATGGCTTTAAAAAAGCAGTCAGCTTTAGTCTCCCTCTGCTCATTAGAAACTGCAGTTAATCACTTGCTGTGAAAAGGCTCACTACCAACTTGCTTACTGCTCCAGCCCTTCTTTTCTGCCCTTCTCACAAGTAAATCCCTTATTCAGCTGGTCCATCCCCCTGCCATCAAGTAATTCTGTATGCCTGCCACCCACTCTGCCTGGATTAACCTCAGGTGGTCACTACATTGCACGGTTCTTGAAAAGCGCTGCCTCTGAGCAACCTCTTTTTGCTTTTTATTCCTAAGCCTGGGTTTTAAAATCCCTCTGTGTATCTTGAACCTGCAAGACTCTTTCCCCCCAGGCTCTGCTAGCAGTTTAATAGCCTCTTGTTTCTCTTAATTCCCCGCCTTACCAAGCTGGATGTGTGAAGAACTCCGATGGGGAGGCAAGGACTTGTGGCTCCCAAGCTGTGCTGAGCACCTTCTCCACTGGCTCTTGGCTCCGACAGCAAGGGCTGCTTCCTCAAAATCCTTGGTCTGTTGGGTGTGCTTTGTGCCACCTGCCTGAGCTTTCGTGTCACCGGAGCCCAGATGTGCCTCGCACCCGCTGCTGGCCACCCCACAGCCACAGACAAGACACAGACAAGACACAGCCACATCTTGTCCTGTCGTGGTAATGGAGGTCTCTCTGGATAGGGATGTAGGGCTCTCTTTCCCACATCTTAATTGGGCAGCTGCTGTGGCCACAGCTCCCAGTATGGCAATCTTTTGGGGGCTTGCAAATGCTTTATTCTTGTGTTGTCGAGTGCTTGGTGTCTAAGCCTTGCTCTGCTGGAGGAGGCAGTGGCTGTGGGTTTGGCTGTGAGGGAGGCAGGGGAGCCCAGCACGTACTGTGACTGGAAAAGCAGCCTAGGATTTCGAGTGGAGGCAGAGGCAAGGGACAGTGTCTTGTATGTTAGAGCTGCCTGATGGCAAATGATGGTGCTGGCATCCAGTGTGGGGATGTTCTGATCACCTCTCTGGTCCCTCTGCTTTGTTTATTAAAAGCACCAAGACAACAGCTGGAAAATGAAGAAAGTAACACTCTGGCCCCAGCGTGCTGCTAATATAACCACAGTGGTTCTAAGCTCTGCCCAAACCAGAAAGACTTTCCTTCTGCAAGGTGCTGTAGGCAAATTTACAAGGAATCACTGCCCCAGACAGTATTTGGTGGAGGGGGCTGGATGGGCTTCCACACCTCACGGGGTATCCACAGATGCAGTGAAGGCTCTGACTGGATTTCCAGGAAACCCCAGGGTCTCACTCTCACTGATTACAGGAGACAAAACTAGATCAGAGGGAAACATTAGAAACACTTTTAAACAGAGAAACCCGTGAGACTCCCACATGTACTGTAGAGGCAATAATGTTTCGGGGGGGTGTGGGAACTCTGTTTTGTACTGCAGAGTCTCAGCTACTGGGACACGATCTTTACCTGTGTCACTGTGAGCCTGCAAGACCTCCTGTGTGGAATGAACTGCCTGCAAAGGCTTGGCTGCAAATGGCAGCGTGACTTTCACTGAATCCCGGTGACAATGAGGCAAGGGAAATGGCCATTTCCCTTTCAGCAGTCCCCTGGCTCGGTTTGGTGTGTGCTGCTGCTTACCTACAGGATGATGAGCAGAGCTGCCAGCAAAATGTGCCTGCTCTGTTGCCTGTGCCTCTGTGACGGTTTCCTGAATTTCTGGAGCTTCTCTGGTGTCCTCTGCTGCAGGTTCAGATCCCACACAGGGAAATTCAGCCTGTGGCTCGGCTCCCTTCCAGGCAATGCACAAACCTGTGGCACTTGTGGCAAGCCCCAAGGAGGGAGGCATCAGTGAGACCTGATGGCACCATCCATGGGCCACCATCCTGACCGGTCCCCGAGCCTCCAGTGCCACTTGAAGCGGCAGACAGAGCCACCCACCCTGTGCCTGCCTGGGGCGTGCTGCTTTTGGCTGCTTTCAAGGCGTCACTTGGTGCTCACTGTCACTGACATATTTTATGAAAAATCCCTTTGCTAGGATCTTTTCTCCTGAGAAGCTTCAGCTTCTCCATGTTTTGCTGCTTTGGAATGTGATTTGGAGAATTGTTTACCCAGCACGTGAAATTGTTTTTAGCTTGTCCTGGGACCCTCAAACACAACCATAGCTCATGGCTGGCGTGGTGGCACATGGAGGTCCCGCAGGTCACAGGGAGGTGGTTCAGAGCAGCCCTGAGCTGGCACTTGAGGAAATCCCCTGGCACAGGGAGCGGGGCAGTGCCCGGGGCGGGAGCGAGCGGCTGTCAGGGCAGTGCTGGCAGCCTGTGTGAACAGGCTCAGGACACGGGGGGAGCAGCCAAGTGAGACCTCAGCTCAGGTTTTCCCTGCTTTTCATCGGGATTATCCTGCAGGGCAGCATTTCTGAAGCTGTTTCAGTCTTTCATTAAGCACGTTGCAGTGCAGCTGCTCATGGACTTTCAGAGTGTGTGCAGAGCCCCGCTCTGACTGTGGAGACAGAAAAAAAGTGCAAATCAGTTTTCTCCACAACTGTGTGGACATTGTCCCTCAGTGAATTCACACAAAGTGAATCACAACACCTTCCTTGGGATATTCCTTAGACCAGAGCATCTCCTGCAGCCTGCCTGAAGCCGCTGAGATAGCAGCACAGCCAGTCTGGGGTTTGCTGCCGTGGGGACCTGTTTTGGCCCTGGGAGGAGGATGTCACACGGGACAGGGAGGCCCCTTTGCTTGGCAGCCTGTGTGCCACCCCAGCCAGGCGTGCGAGGATGGACAGGCAGCTTTAAGGCCTTCCTCTGCCGCTGAGGCAGCTGGGGCTGGCCTGGTGCCCGAGTATAAACTAAAGCAGCTTCACAACTGGTTTAATTTATGTCCCACTGCCAGTAGCCCCGCGGCGTTTCTGTCAGCCGAGGCTCAACCAGCTCTAGCAGCATCCTGGTTTCTGCGTCTCCTCTCGGTGCTCGCTGCTTTTGGCTGAGTGGGATCAGGGTGTAAGTGGCCCCAGACTATCTTCAGGACATCTGTGCTGCTCACCCTGCTATCTTCTGGCCAGGTTTCAGCCTGTGTTTCCACCCTGCTGTATGGAAGGCACTTCCTTCTCATATTCCTGATGATGCTTCGTGATCTATATCTATACATGTGACGTGAGCAGCGAACTGCTCTGCAAACCGCCCACAAATCACCCTGGAGTCAAAGAGCCCAATCACAAAGACTACAAAGAAATATGAAAAGACCGTCTGAAACTCAGAAATAGATGGTGTACAGTAATTTTTCCCGTCTCTCTGCTTTTGCTGGAATTAATCAACAATCTCTGCCTGCAATTGCTGGGAGTAATTTATTTCAAGAAATGCAAAGAAAGAGCATTTAGGATAAATATTTAAATTTCGTCTTCCAGCCCATCCTATTCTCAATCATTGTTTGTGTTCAATTCAGTCAGCTATGCATAAGCTGATGCTCGTTCTCTGTGCTCTGGATATTTACATATTTTTTTCTCTACTGAATCTCTGATTCCTAAGTCTTTCTTGGGTGGGGAAGGAATTATGTCAGTAAAATTCCCTCGGGGACTGAATTCTGGGTGACAATACATAGGGTCACCCAGGACACGAAGAACCCTTACAGACAGGTTTGGTGCTCCCAAACGCTTGTGTCTACCTGGGCCTTTTTGATTTATTCCCCCTCTGCTCGAGATGGTGAAAGATGTGGTACTGAGGGCAAGGAACAGTGTGAGCAGAAATGCAAGAAAGCTTGGTTCTGGAAGGTGTATATATGTCAAGTTGTATGGAGCACATAAAAAATGAGATTGGAGTTTGATGCAAAAAAACAAAACAAAACAAAAAAACCCAAACAAACAAAAAAAACAACAACCAAAAAAACCCAAACCAAACTTGCAAAAGCTTTAGTGTTGTGGAAACTATTTAAAAATGTTTTGCCTTTTTTTTTTTACAGAAAAATTAAATAAATCTGATCTGTGATTGTTCATGCATGCACTGGTCATGGGTTTCCCCCAGCCTCCTGTATCCAAACCTCTATAAACACGGTCTGGAAGGGCCCTGGCTGACCTGGGCTGCTCCACTTTGGTGAGCTCTAATTAGCTCCTGCCAGCAGAGGTTTGAACTGGAGCGGGCTGAGGGAGAGTCACATATAAACTTTAAAGGCAGCTCATCCACCACGTGCAATTTGTGTTTTACACCTCATGAATTTTAACAGCTGAAGTTACAACTCCACTGTAACCCCCTGTGTGCCGGCACCTCTGCCCTGGCCGCTCACACTGCAGCCTGCCTGGCTGGGAGAGGCTTTCCCTGCATCCCTGCCCTCCCTGGGCCGGGAGGGCCAGGCTGAAGGTGCAGCTCTCACCGCCTTCTCCCCCAGCTCCAGTGCTGCAGCAGCCAGCAATGCCTTTTCTTTTCTTCTCCTAAAAGAGCTGAACCACTTGTTCAAGCCCTTCCTTTCATGCTGAGTATTAGAGTAGCAAACGCCCTCCAGATACCACTAAGCGGCTGCTTAAAAACAAAATAACAAACATAAAAACACAGCTGACTGCAGCGCGGAGTTGAGAATCTCTGCACTGCTGGCAGGTTTTGCAGAAAGCTGTGGCTGGACGGGTACACGCTTGATCTTCTGCGACTGTCATTTGCACTGTCATTAAAAGTCGATGTTGTGACTCTATAACAACACCTCAAAACACTTGGTGGAATCAGAACGAAGTTAGTTTTTTACAACATGAGAACTGCACGTGCAGGTGGGAGCTGGGACCTCTGCTCCCCGGTGATGTTTCATTACAGCACTGAAACTATTAAACCAATTTCCTAGCGCTCGGGTGTGAGGCGCTTGCTGGATTTCCCCAGCTGAGCAGACCAGCTCAGAAGCCTGCAATTCATTATACAAGTTATCAGGCAACAGCCTCCCCTGCTCTCTCTTTGGCATGCCTGCAATCCCTAACTCACAGCTTGGATTTTTTCCAGTTTGGTACAACGGGAGGGAGATTCCAAGTCCCTTTATTTGGGGCCATGATGCCCCAGCAGGTCGATTAGCAGAGTGTGAGTCTCCCTGTGAGCAGTGGTGCCCTCAGTCCTGCGGGTTCAGCCTCTTGCCAAGCCCTCTGCAGCCCCTGGGGACGGCTGTAAATGAATCCAGGCAGGTGGCAGAGCTCTGCTGGGACTGTGTCCTGTGCTCCGTGGCAGGGTTATCAGCCCAGCTGGCAGCAGTGGGAGCTGGCTGGGAGCGAGCTCAGCTGTCTGGAGGGCATGGTGCACATGTACCCTGTGGTCAGCCAGCCTGATGTGTGCTGTCAGACCTAAGTAAGCTGTCAGCCCCTCAGCCAGCACACACCAGCTAACATCCTAAAGCAAGACAATGCTTTAAGACATCCTAAAGTCTTAAAGGCAAGACATCGTGTTCCTTAATGCAACCTAAAGCAGCCAAATCTGGCTTAAGCTTGCACATCAACACTCCCTTTCAGGGGGCAGCAGCAAGGATGTGTTCCCAATAGTCCTTTATGTCCTGGTTGCCGCAGAGCTGGCCTGGGCTCTTTTAAAATTTTCAGTCTGTACAGCTTTTCTGGTGAAGGGGCAGAGCCTGAAAACTGCTGCTGACGACTTGCTTTCCTCTGCTGTGATGTTGGGGACTCTCAGGAGCAATTGCTGGGCCAGGAATTCAGAGCCACTACCTATAGGATGGGGAAGCACGAGTTACCACACAGAGTGAAGGTGTCAGAGGAAGTGGTACACCAGGTCAGTTTTTATCCTTTCCCATCAAACCTAGAATTGTCTATGGAAGTGGGTCCCATGCTGCCATCCTGGAGCCACTACACGTCCCTGGATGATTTTGCAGGAGGCTGTGCTGACTGCTCATACATCCAGCTGCTGCCTGCTCTACCCCTCATGAATGAGAAGCAGGAAAAGCTGGCATGTGCTGAGGTCTGTGCGGCAGCAGCTGGATGGATACCGATGCCGAAGTTTGCCAGGCACCCTCCCAGGAGCATCCCTCCCAGGGAAAAATCTGGTGTTTTGAAAGCACTGCAGCCAGGCAGGGACAGACTCACCCTCCTCTTTGGCTCTCTTTTTGCCCTTCCTTTGGGTAAGGTGATGACAGGGGATGACAAAGGGGCTGTGGATGCTCTCAGTGCTGGGCTGTGCACTTAGGCTGGCTCAGTAGTGCAGGAAGGCCTTTTCTTCCAGGCCTTTGCATTTGCAATTTGAATTTAATCCCGTGAGCTAAAGATAGCTCTGGCTCGCCTATTGTTCCTCCAGCTGGCAACAGCTTTATTTCTTTGATGCTTTCAGTTGTCGGTGGTTTCCAAGGAACTGACAGACGCTTCTAACACAGAGCCTGTCCCAGCACCGTGTCACTCTGGTCACCACGTTCACTCCCCTGGCCTCCCTTCGCTGCTCAGCTTCCCACTGGCAAGGTCTCCTGCAGGCACTGCGGGTTCTCCCTCTGGCTGGCACAGGCTGACTTCAGGGCTGCTCCCCAGGGGCTCCTCCAGGAGCAGGAGTTATCCTCAGGAGCAGATCTTTTATGGAAGTCCTGCTCAGATATTTGTTGCTTGGTCTTACAACCATTACTCCACTGGAAGAAATAAGTGATGTGATCCTTTCCTATATTCTTGGTGGCTGTTTGGGTTCATCTGTGTACCTGTCAACCCACCTTTATTGTGTATCTCTCTGGCAAGAGTTCAGTCATCACTTTTTTTAGGAGCTTTCTGTGTCACGTCAGCCAAGGAAATGCAGGCTCTGCAAGGTCACTGAATGCACTGAGCGTTTGTTTCCCAATTAGTTGGAACAATGATTTGAAGTGGATTAATATTGGCAAGCTCTTATCTTTGTTTAGGTTTGTATGTGGTATTTGTGCACCACACATATATCTATCATATGTGTCATACGCATTATGCTGTGTATGTGGTTTGGTATCTTGTAATCTCAGGGACAAAAATGGGGTGCCTTTCCAAAAACTGAATTTGGGATTGTTCCATGCTAATTTGTGTTGTTAATTAGCTATAGCAGGCAGCCAATAAAGCAACACAAATGATTTCAGGTTCCTTAGGAAATGTGCCAATACGAACACAAATGCTGATTTAGATGCAGAATTTTCACAGCACCTCTTGGTGAAACTCATTCATTAAATTTAATAAACGTGCTGTGGTTGCAGGCTGCTGGTCGACACTTTTCAGCCTGGAAGAGGGAGAGCTCTGGATTGTCGAATCCCTCCCTGGGAGCACCAGCAGCTCCCATCAGGAGGGGTGGGAGGCAGGAGGGGTGGGAGAGCCCAAGCCCGGCGGTGATTCCCGGCTGCTCCGCACCACTGGCACGCTGCCCGAGGGCTGCCCGGCAGGCACGGAGCCACGAGGAGCTGCACGGGATATGAATGCAAAAGACATTCAACAGGGACTCTTCCTTTCCTGCAGAAAAAGCCGTTCATGCGTGGAGGCGATATTGCAAAAATCAAACTCGGCTCGAGGGAAAGTCTGCCTCTGGGCTCCCAGGTAAACTAAAGGAAGTGTTTGGGGCAGGTAAAGTGAGGGGAATAACTGCAGCCTTTCCCCCCTTTTCTGGAGATTGTCCTAATGCCACAGAAATCTATGTGAGAGCATAACATCAATACTGCATTTAAATATTTCTCTGCCCTCCATCCAGCCCCAGTTCCTGTTTTGGGACAGAATGAGGATATCAAAGCAAAGCACTCTGCAACAGAACACCAACTGTTTGGAAAATTGGCCATGAAGGACTGCAGACCCTTCAGCAGAGTGGAAGGAAGAGATGAAAAGTTTTCCAGGAGAGGGTTACTGAGTGGCCTTAGGGATGGACAGAGTCCAGAAGCATCAGTTATTCACTTGAGCACTTATGTTTTGGGCTTTGGACATCCTACAATCATACAACTGGGAGTCAGATCTCCCCATGCAGACTCTAGGACTTCTTCCCACACAGCTGCTGGGATGCTCTTCTCCAAGTTTGAGGAGTGTCAGACTGTGTTTTGTCCCTGAAGTCAAAGGAAGCATGCACAGGAAGTCTTGATTGCCTTGATAAAGTTGTCAGTGAATGGTCATCCACATCAGATACAATCTGAGCATCCCCAGGGTGCTGCAGGAAATGTGTGTACCTGTGCTCACTGCTGTGCTGAGTCCATGCTTGACTCTGCAAGTACAAGACCTCTGGTACCTCTTAAAAGAAAAACAGCATGTTGAAGTAAATTTTGATCATCTGTACTACATGTGGGACCTGAAGCCTTCCCGTAAGAGGATTCTGATGCTCTGGTTTAAGGGATGAAATAAAACTGTTTGTGAAGGAAGAGTTTGTCCCTGTGTCTTAGGCAGAGCGACACTGATGAATTTTAATTGCATGTCCCCTTGGGGGAAGCAATGACAGCAGCTCCATTGATTGGACTTCAGTCTGTGGTCAGCAGCAAGCACAAAAACTTAAGAGGAAACGGACATGTCTGACAGATAGAAAAATAAGGGTTTTCTCCCTGATGAGAGCCTTGTGGAAGACATTTATTAGAGACATGGGCAAGCCATGTCTGCACTACAGGGGCCTGTACTGGGCAGGCTGCAGACCCATGTACACAGCAGTATGAGGGAGCATGCTGAGATGCCTTGTGCTGTTGGTGTTGTGCTCTGGGGGACATTCTTAAGGAGAGAACCTCCCCACCTGTCAGAAAAAGAGATATGATTTTGTTTGTCACAGGAGGTTAAAGGCACTACGGTACAGGAGGGAGGCCCGTCACCTCAATGATGATAGCTGGGGCAATTCTTCTGGAGGCCATCTAATGCAGCTCATAAATGGGGTTCCAGCATCTGAAGGGACAGAAGAATTACTTTACATTCCTCTTCTTATTTTATGTTATTAATAAAGCAGTTTTGTTATTGCACTGCCTGCTGTTGTGCCTTGTTGACATCCAGAGAGACCCCTGTGCAGAATGCCCTCTGGTGCCCCTTGAAGTCCCTCAGAGGGGCTGGCTCATGGGGAGCTGGTCCAGGGTCTTTGAGCCTGAAGAAGACTGAAATTTGCTCATTCTGTGGACAGGAGCTCAGCCTGGGGGTCACACCAGTCAGAGTGCAGGCAGCTCACTGCTACTTCTTGTGCGTGACAGGAGCCAGGGTGAGAGGCCACGACAGTGTACAGGGCTGGACAGCTGGATCCAGGCAAGGAGGCCACTAATTCAACCTTCCCACCTAGGAGCAGAAGCAGCTGCTGCTGCCCCTGCAGACAGAGCACACAGCAGAGCCATGGTGTTGCCTTCCCAGCCTGGGTGATCCTCCCCCTCCTGGGCTGCTGCCTGCCAGGATGAGTCACGCTTGCTGCTGGAGCTGGGGCTTGGTCCCGTGCCAGGAACGCACTCCGGAGGGAGACCGCAGAGAAACACAGAATAATTTGCAAATCCATAAAAAAACCCCGTCGCTTCCCAGCGCGCTCTCTCAGCAGGTGCCAGAGCGTGTTTGTAGCAGGTGCCACCTGCCTGTGCCTGCTCCTGGGGGACAGGCCCCTGTGCCAGGCGACCTGGCAGGTCCGTGGCGTGCTGGGGATGGGCTGTGAGTGCCAGAGGAGGTTGATGCCAGGGGCTGCTCCCACCACAGGGCCTGGTGAGCCATTAGCCAGGGCGCGTGTGGTGACGCCGCGCCGCGAGCGGAGAGGAACCCCGCGAGCCATAAAGTGGCATGGAAGACCCCCAGGAGTCTTGTAGAACAGAATGGTGGAGTGTAATGAATAGTCAGACATATGGTAAAAATGAATTAATGTCGAGTTGCCATCCACTCTGCCATTTTTTGCTTTCAGTTTCCCCCGCTGAGCCTGTCTCCTGGCATCACTGAATCTTGATTCAGGGAGAGGCAGCCAAGTAGCTTCCCGTGAAGCCAACATCACATCTGAAGTTGGCCAACAGCTTGGTAGTGCTTTCTCCTGGCTCCATCTGGCTGGGACTCTCTCGCCTGGCCTGGTGGAGAGTGACCCAGCCCCAGAGGCATGGGTCTGTGTCCCCTCCCCTCTGGCAGGGAGCCACCTGCCCTCGGGAGATGCCAGCTGAGGGTGGGCACAAGTGCCTTCAAGCAGGAGCTGTCATGAGCATGTCAGAGCAAGTCCTGAATCCCAGGTCTCACAGCTGCAGAAGCAGGAGCCCTGATCCAGGACTGCAGGAGGTTCTCCTGGAGCTCCTGGAGAGCTCTGTGACTGTGGTGCAATGGCTTGTCTGCTGTCTGGGGGATGCTGCCTGTTTCTGCAATGCTCTGATAAAGAGGAAAGGTCCAGCCTGGTGGAGCAAACTGGAAGGAATGACTTTTGAGAGCCTGATGCATTGCTATGGGCAGCACCAGTGCAGATGTGTGTGTTTGTTTGTGTGTATGTGTATGTGCTTGTGTGACTTGAATAATCCTAATTTTCCCACTGAGAAGTAAAAGACTGCCACGTACCATGAGTCACTTTATGAACTGTAGGTACATGATAAAAAACTTGCATAGTCCAAGAATTGACAGGGCAGAAAAAGGCAGGAATATTATATCCATCCTCTTCCTTCCTGCTGCAGCCTTTTCATCCACAAGCATCTCTTCTCGTGCTGCACACAGCACAGCTGGGCTTTCTCCAAAATGAGTGTGCTGCTTCTTTGCCCTTGGAACCGCTGCCATGTCTCAATTTGAGCACGCCTGGGGGTTAAAACAGAGGGGCAGGAGCACAGCTGGGGGGCTGTGCCGGCAGGGAATGCTCTGTGCCGGGATACACCGGGAGCCCGCCTGCCTGCTGGAGGAGGAGCGGTGCGATGGCAGCGCTGCGGGCTGAGGCAGCGTTTGCATGTGTGTGTGAGAATGCACGTGTGCACCGTGCCACAGAATAGGGAAATGCTTGTGCTAGAAGGGTGACAGAGCAGCTACAGCCTGGGGACGCGAGTTTGGCCGCAGCCACAGCTCTTCTTGCTCCTAGGTACCTCCACCCTGGAGTGGGGAGCATCGCACCCGCAGCCCCTTGCAGTGCCTGCGAGGCTGGGCGGCTTTAATCAAGGCTCCTCGCTTCCTCTTCTTCAGGAAAAAAAAACCCCTCGCTGACTTAAAAACAGCTGTCGTGGTACAGATCCTATTCTTGGGTTTCTTGGAAAAAAGGGAGTGCTTGTAGGGGCTAAAGGGCAGGAGACGGAGGTCGGGTACTTGTGCTCTGCTGCTGGCTCAGCCGCGGAATTCTCACGTGATGGGAGGCAAGTCACTTATTTTTTATATTACATAGGACGAGGGGAGAGATAGGAAGAGAAGAAGAGGACAGTGCTATTAAGCAACCTTTGTGAAGCGATTTAAAATCCACAGCGGAAAAAGCCATAAATGTCACATCACATTCATTCCTGAGCAGCGGCGGCGGTGGCCGTGGCTGTGGCCAGGCCAGCCTTGGCAGGCTGTTCCCCTGCCGCCGCCATCCGTCCCTCCCACTGCCGCCTCCCGAAGTAATTTTTATTATCCAGCAATCACCTGTGACCCTGAGATATTTTTAATGCCTGCATTTTTCGTGCCGCTGTTCCGCGGGGCTGTTCAGCCAGGCAGCGTGGCCCTCCCTGCCGCTGCTGCCGCCTCCTCCTCTTCCTCCTCCTCCTCCTCCTCCTCCCTTGGGCTCCTGGGCTCCTTCCCTTGCGCAGGCAGCCTGCTCCTGCCGCCCACAGCGGAGATCAGACGCAGCGGCAGCTGGGGAAACAATTGGGTGCCAAATTAGAGCGGCTCTTCAAGTAATTGACTGATGGAGCTGCGCTCCTACTTGAAAAAAAAAAAAAAAAGAAAGAAAAAAAAAGAAAAAAAAGTAAAAGCCCGGTTTCGCAGTATGAGTCACCGAGGCGGCTGTGCTCTGAGCTGTTTAAAAATCAGACCATGGATGTGGAGGTCAGCGGATGGAGCTGTTCTGCTCCGTGCTGCCCAAGGCTGGCCGCTCTCCCGGGAGAAGCCCAGGGTTTGCCCGGCCGTGCTGGGGCAGAGCTGCGGGATGCTCGAGTGATGCGAGCCGGCCGCATGGAACTCATCTCCCTCCGCCCCTGTGCTCTGCCCGCGGCTCCCCCGGGCTCGGGGTGAGACCCCCGGCAGCCGCAGACACTCTCGCTGCAGACACACCGACAGCTACAAGACAGCTCCTGAAGGGATGTTTTAGTCAAGCAGGCAGGGGGGAAAATTTCGTCCAGATCTGGGCTAACCCTGCATCCTCTCCTGCTCCTTGTAGCGGGAGCAGCCGGAGCGCTGTGGGCTCCAGCTCATGTCGTGGGTCCTGCCAGCGCCCTCAATGACAGCCCTGGCTGGGGAGCAGCGCTGAGCCCTTCCAGGCACGGAGGACAGTAAATCTGACCTTAATTGCTCTTAAAAGACCATGCAGATGAGTATTCCCCCTGCTTTCACTCCATCATTAACATTTTAACAGCTTTCTCGAAAGAAGTGAGGCTAGAGAAGCCAAGGAGCAGCAAGTTTCACATTATCAGGATCTCAGGGAACCGGGGCTGCAACAAAATCTCCTGATATCCCAAGAGGCACAAGTTATAGAAATTATCTTTGCAGCTCATGCAGCACTGTGTGGGCAGTAGAAACCAGCAATGACACTCTCACTCATCCTCTTTCCCACACTTTTAAGGCAAGTGGAAAAAACCTGTACTGATTGCACTTTGGTTGTACTTTGTGTTGGGATAAAGCAGTCAATAGCCATGCTGCTTCATAATGTTTCTCTGCGTGAGGCCTTCATGTGTCTGTGGCCTGTCTGAAGTTTTAATAACTTTCTGGTCCCTAGACTTATTTTCTTATCCAGAGATAAGTATTGTCCCTAACACATAGCTTTTACAAAAGAGGGGCATGAATTAGAATAGCTGTTTTGCTGGGCATGATAATAATGATTTATAAGAAGTTATAAAAGTTAACAGAGGTACTGAAGTTTGTTCAAGATATGTAGGGTATGGAAAAGAGAAAGATTCCTGCATGTTGCAGGTATTGTCATTATTATAAGTTAACATGGCATTTATGAAAAAAATGTAAGCAAGGAAATCTACTTCAGAGAACTGGCCAAAACCTTCCTTGACAGTCAAAGAGGTGACTCTGAGTGTGGTGCCTCAAGGGGAAAGGATGTGCTTCATTGTGTTGTGCCTTGTCTCCCAGATCTTCTCCCAAAAGGATGAGAAATGCTGGGTTCAAAACAGGCTGGTCTTTCCACACTCCTTGGTATCAGTCTTCTCCTCTGGAGCAAAACACAGAACAAAAATTCTGCATGTGTTTCCCACACAAAACTCGGGAAGGGTGTGCTGTGTTCAGAAGCTGGGCTGCAGACAAACTGGGGTGTAAGACTGTGGCTATGGCACTACACCTTCATAGGCTGTTCCCAGACGTCACCTGCTCTTTGCCTTCCAGGGCCTTTTTCCTCACCCTGTGCCATTTCAGAGCACTGTGCCCTCACATTGCTGCTCCCAAAGCCCTTTACAGCTTGAAGTGTCTTGATTTAGGTTTTTTTTTGTTTTTTTTTTTTTTTTTTTACCTGTCAGACCAGCCTAGGTAACATGGGCAGCAAAGCCAAGCAGCTGAGCTCTGTTCTTTGAATGCTCGTTTCCTCATCGCTGGTGTCTAGCCCTTACAGATTTTTTATAGAAGGTTGTGTTGCTGGTGCAAAGGTGCCTCCTTGCCTTTCCTCAGGTCTGATTGTTTCCTCCAGCTTTGCATACAAGGGGATTCAAAAAATGCTGGTAATTCCCTGCAGCCAGTGTGGAAACCCGATCAGGAGCCATCAGCGAGAGGGAGGTGAGGCAGGGATGAGGTGGGGCAGGGATGGGGTGAGGCAGGGATGGGGTGAGGCAGGGATGGGGTGAGGAAGGGATGAGGTGAGGAAGGGATGAGGGGAGGAAGGGATGAGGTGAGGAAGGGATGAGTTCTGCAGGAGGCAGGGTGGAGAGAGCACAACTTCCTGGCCCCATTCTCAGCACGGGGAGGGTTTAGGTCCTTCCCTGAGTAGCTCCAGTGTGGACCCCCCAGCAGAAGAATGTGCATCCTTGGTCATTCAGAAAGAGATGATGGCACTTCTCTGGGACTCCTCCACATTTGGCTGGTGAAGAGATTTTATAGTCTCGTGGAACTGGGTTGTGGGGTGGGGGTGGCCGATTCTGCCTGTATGCCAGCTGCACCAGATGCCTGCACTCTGCTCCTGTGTGGATGGGGAGAGTGGCTGTGTGTGTGTCTGTGGGAGAGCATGGAGCGCTGGCTCATGCTGTTTCCTCCCTTCCCTTGGGGCTTGACTGGGTCCCATTTTTTTTTCTCTGCTGCTGCTCTAATAAAAAAAAAAAAGTGGCTCAGCCAGTTCTCTTGAACCTGAACGCAAAAGGAAGGAGACAGAGAGTGAAAAATGTGAAATCAAACGGGATTTTTTTCCCAAGCAGCTGCAGTCACCAGGGAGTGGGGCTGGGAACACCGTGGCCGCCTCCAGCAGCAGGTTGGGGGACAACAGTTACTGATGCTGGAACCAGGAGCAAGAGTGCTGCTCTCCCCGCCTGAGGGAGCTTGTTACAGCCTCGAGTTTGCTTAAAATACAGCTCTAATTACCTGTTTAAACAATAGCTCTGTCCCTTCCTTGGTCTATGAAGACTGCACACATTTTAATTATCGGGAAGACCTTGGCCATTCACCTTTCCAAGGTATTTAATGCTTCCAGTCAAATGCCTGCCCTGATGTACTCTGTTACTGCGCCACCTCTCGAACTCTCACTGGTGGAAAACTGCAGGATGACGCTGGTGAAACGGCATTCTCTGGCAGATATTTTTCTGCATAATCATGGTATTTGGGTTAATTTTGCTTTGCTGGGCACATTAGTCTTTGGCTTCTAAAAAAGAATATGCAGGCCATCCTCCTGCCTTTCCTTTCCCCCTGTGCACACATGAAAAATAGGGCTTAGATTGTATCTGAATGTGTGATAATATTCTAGTCCTGTAAATGAGTGCCAGACCTGTTCCCGGGATAGGTACACCTGTGTTAGAGACAGTGTGTAGCACGGGAAGGGCTCTCCTTTTCCTTTGCCCAGCCATCCATCCACCCACCCCAGCGTTGTGTCTTCTCCCCACAAAGCCTCCCATTTTGGGCATTTTTCTTTCCCTAGCAAGCAACGGGCTGGGAAATGCTTCCAATGACAGAGCGGTGCAGCCGGAGATCCTGCTGAGTTAAAGGCCCAGAGGCGATGGAAGCGCTGCCGTCCCTGGGCGGACAAACCCGGCTTTCCCAGGACTCGCCTGGGCAGCCACGGGAGTCTGAGCGGCAGCAGAGATGCTGCAGCTCACGGGAATCCTTCCTCAAGGGCCCTTTCCCTTTCCCCGAGGATGCCGGGCGAGCAGCAGCTGGGATATCCTGGGAGCCAGAGCCTCCGTGGCTGCCCCAGCTGCTGGCAGGGACACAGGGCAAGGGTAGGGCTATTCCCAGCAGGCAGCAGCTTCTGGATATCCATCGGTGTGCATGGGGAAGCATCCCACTGCCACACTGGGCCCGGGTGATGAAAGGCTGCCAAGAGGGCTTTGCTTCAGAGGAGTGCCTGAGAAGGGGGCCAGGATGCTCAGAAGAGGAGAAGACACAAATTTATAGTCAGAGAGAAGGAGGAGGCCAAACACTGCCCGGCCCCTAGGTCTCAGCCTCTGAAACCTTGAAACTTGTCTGTGAAATCTTGTCTGTGGGGTTTGAGCCAACCAGCTGGGAGGAACCCAGAGTAAACTCTGCAAGCTGCCCGGAGGGTCTGGAGCTGTAAATCTCCACAGCCTGGATTTAAAGAGCTGCCAGAACTTTTTCACGAGGTTAGAAAAGTACTGGGGAGGCGGCAGAGGAACACCTGGCTGTTTCTTCCTCCCTCCTCTGCTGTCCTGCCTCTTGGGGTTTTTGCCTTCCCTTCAGGAGTTGGTGAAGTGTAATGGAGCCTTTTGGGACTGGAAGATACTGCTCTGATTTAGGGTAATTGCCTGTATGTCATGATTCAGCGCATCAGCTGAGCACTCGTCCACCTCTGGACATGATTAACTGGACATGATTAACTGTAAAGACCGCAGGGATTTTCCATGGGACTTAGGCATGTGCTTCCCTGCTGTGCAGACCACAGCTCCCCATTACCACTGCCGACTTCAGCGGGGTTGCTGGAGAGCAAAAGGAAGAATTCAGCTCTTTTGTATCAGATCCCCCCTTTTTTTTAATCTGACCGTTGAAATTGCAGGGCTGGAATATTTCAAAATATTTGCTCAGCTGGCTACGAAATGCGAGGGTTTCTTTGGGGAGAACGGATCATTTATTCTCCAGCCAGATCAAGCACCTCCAGCTAATGATGAAGCATCACGACACACTGAAGCCCTGCTAATGGCAGCGTCCTGAGGAGTGAAGATAAACAGTCCTTGCCGCAGCATGGGGGGACGCCCATCCCTCCCCTCCGCTGATGACAGAGGGATGAGTAAGGGAAAAGGGGAGGGGAAAAAAAAACCCCGTGCAGCTCTGGATGCCCCAGTTTCCTTGTGCCTTTTTAAAATTTTTATTTTATTATTTTATTAATACCTAGTAGCCTTACCAAAGCTAAGCAAAGAATCCCTTTCATCCGCTGGTGTGTTTTCTACCTTTGATGGCCAGCCTTTCATTTCACTTTGAGGTATCCCCGCTCAGAAAGCGCCTTGCTGCCTTAGCCAGCACATTTGTTCCTCCCTGGCCGGATGCAGATGTGACCAATTTGCTTCCCCGACACAATGCCAGTGGAAGCAGGGGCGGAGAGGGGAGGAAGGTCTGTGGAGCCCAGTCGAGCAGCAGAAGGCAGCGAGGAGAGCGCCGTGCTATTTATTCCCCGGCTTCCACCGGGGTCTTTAGTGTCCCGGGAATGGTAAATCTTAACTTTCATGCTATAGTGCACCGGGATGCAATTTACTTCAAAGACAGCATAAATCCCCGGCTGCCGCTTATTTCACAGGGCTGTTACATAAAAAGGGTTTATGCACTTCGGTCCCGGGAACAGGTCTGCACTTTCTGCCGTGGATCTCTCCTGAAAGGCCTGCAGTTGGTCTGAAAATCTCACAAAGGCCACAAAAACTAAACTGTCCCTGCCCTTCTGAGCCTCCCAAGTGCTGTTCCGTGCCATGCCAGCCTTGGGAGCACCCTCCCTACATCCAGCCCCTCTGTAGCTGCTGTGGCTCCCCCGGTGCCTGGCTGGATGGGGAGGAAGGGGAGGCATAGGCAGGCTCTGGGATTATTGTTTTTTCACCCTTAGGAAAAATGCTGGGGAGGGAAGGGAGGAAGGAAGCAAATTCCTCTTTCTTTGCTACCACAGCTGTCTTGCTGAAAGAAAACCGAGAAAGCACTTTGGCCAGGAAAATCTGCGTGTGAACCGGGTGCTGCCCTCGCGGAGGAGGGCTGGGGGCATGCGTGGGAGTGGGAATTTCTGCCCTTTCGAGGCAGAAAGGCATGGCCCTCACCTGCTGGGAGCCTTTTGGTCTCGGTGAATCCCATGCCACTTCACAGTGACCCCGCCAGCTTTTTTTGTTCTGTGGCAAACGTCACGGATTTAAACAGCGGAGAGCTAAAAGACCTCTTTAGGCACATGAAGAAGGTACATTTTGAGAAGTGACAGAGAGCCTGCAGAGCTCAGACCTACCGTCAGGAGTGACGTGGACAAGTACAGCCCCAAATAACTTTCACAAGTGGGACTTTGGCTCTGTTTAAATACTGTTTATCCACCTCTTAACCAGGAGAGTGGCTTCCTCAGCCAGATTTTGGACTGCCACCTTGCCTAGGAAGACTTGTTTTATGCGCCAGCGAATTAAAATCGAGCTCGAAAACACACGGTTAAACTTCTAAGAGTTTAATTTCTTGGCTTAATGTGGGAACCCGGACATTTTCGGAATATTGCTTTTGGAATGAAGGAGGAGAAAAGAAATCCCTTCTGCCCTCTGTAGTTCAAGCATATTAATAATGCCTTAGTTGCAAAGCTGTTTACGCCTGCCTCCCCTCCCCTCCTGCCGGGGTGCTGCAGTGTGTCTGCTCTCATCAGAGCGCCGCTATTAGCTGCCCTCATTGTGCAGCAATGCTTCATCCTTAGCTAAAGTTGCTTTATCTTCGTGAGGGAGAAACGAGCCTTCCCTCTCTGAACCACCCATATTTCATGGCCAACTAAGCAATATTGCAAAAACATTGAGATTCCTCAATTTCCTTGATCGCGTGTAGCAGATGCTGGTTTGATGCTGGGAAAACTGATTAGTGAGCCCCTTCCTGGCTAGTCTGTCACGGCGCTGACAGCCCAGCGCAGGCAGCTTGTCCAGCAATAGAAAGACCATTACCAAGTGCATTTTTCATGCAGCGAGAGAGAGCGTTTCTAGCTGCTTCCATGCAATGAAAACAAATTTCTGAAAACACGCACAGCAAAGTGCCGGGGTGATAATGTATTACCTGCAAATGTGTTATCACTGGAAGTGTAAAATCCCAGCTCCTCTCCCGCTGGAGCCCCACTGTCATTAATCGAAGGCTTTGCCCGGCCGGGGGCCTGTCTAACTCCCAGGGCTGGCTGTGAAACCAAGGGCATTACTGGATGATGCTGTCATGCACAGCCGTGCAGGTCTCTTTTAGGGGAGCGGTGGAGCCATTGTAGCGGGCGAGCTGAAATCTGGTGTGTATAATTTCAAGGAAACCTATTGGCTTGCAGAGGCTAAAAAATCAAGATCAAGAGTTCAGGGTTAAATTCAGCTGTCGGGTCTAGATAAGCTTATCTCCAAAAAGTGGCTTAGGAGAGATCTGCTCTGGGCTGAAATGCTTAGCTGGTGACCTGCAGGACTCCTGCCCACCAGGGCTTACCTCCAGATCTGCGTGTCTCCTGCGTTTTGGATGCTAAAGCTGTGGCGGGGAGGCAGGGGGTGGATAGCATGTCAGGACAGCTGTGTGCTGGCCCCAGGCCTCCAGCAGATTTATGTGCTTTCTTTTAGCCTGGGTGTCCCAAAGAGAGCAGCGAGTGGCGAGCGCCGTGGTTTTGTTATTACACAGAGGCCTGCTCTGGCAAAAAGGGAAAATTAGAGATTTTTTCCGAGCATTCTTTTCCACTCGCTGGGAAAAAAAACCAACAAAAAACAACAAACCAAACCAAACAACAAAACAGGCATGCCTGTAATCAGCTGCAGGAGCAGAACAGCCCTCTTAATTTATTTTAAAGTGTCCTTCAGGACTGTCTGCTTAATAAGCACGCTCCACGGCGCTGCGCTCCCCAAGGGCGGAAAGGCGCCGCTGCCTGGGAAACTCGGGTTTGTTTTTTTCTCCAGGATTGGACGCCCTCTGCTTCATCCCACCAGATACTGGAGGAGGGAAGCGTGTACCTAAAGGAAGCAGGATGGCTGGGACAACAGCAGCCCTGGCTGCTGCCTGCGGCTCTGTGGGAGTGGCAGCTCCGTGTTTGGGATGCTGAGGAGGGCGGCTGGCACTCCGGGGGCTGTCAGGGCTGCACAGGACAGTGGTGACAGTGTGATCCCAGCCCTTTGCTGCTTAAAGGCACTGCACATTCTGAGGTGTGCAGCACCTGAGCAGCCTGTGCCATGCAGATCCTGCCAGAGGTGTCTGCAGCACACGAACACGACACATTTCTAGGAAGGGCCATAAATGGGAATAAAGGTCAGCTGATCAATCATCCTGCAGTCTAGTGGTGTGGTGGCCTTTGCAGGGAAATGTAAATCAATCACTTTAACCTGTCCCTATTTTTAAAACCTGTGCAGAAGTTTCTGGGACGCAGCGTAGTGACACCAGGGCTCAGTGAGCTGCCCACTCACTCAGCCTGCTTGCTACCATGAGAAATTAAGATAGGAGCAATAAAACAGGCCTGGAAGGCTGCCAGCAGCAAGAAGGCAGTGAGGAGGATAAGGCTCTTGTCAGGTTAGATGTGACCCCCATTCCTCTAGGGCTGCTCAGTAGCCAATCTTGCCTGCCAATGGCCTCCCCAGGCAGAGATCTTCTCCAGGAAGAGGTCCAAACAAAAGAGGCTGCTCCACATCTCCCAGAGGATCCTCCCTGAGCTGATACATCCAAGCAGAGCTCCAGGCATCCAGTGCCCACCCACACCATGGGTGCCAGCAGCTCCCTGTGTCCCCTGGAACAGCACACTGGAGCTGCCACCTCCAAGAGATTCCCACAGCCAACATTTTCCCACAGTGTATGATTTCTGTGCAGACACAGACACACGTGTGCCTGTGAGAAAGTTACATTTTGGCCAAAATGCACAGCATCCTGTATTGGCTGTATTGAAATGCAGTGAGTCATTGCCACGGTGCTCTTGCTACCTTAGAATGATCAAGAAATGCTTGAGAGATTGAAAATTAGATGTTTTATCCTAAAAAAATGAAGAGAGACTATAAGGGTCTAGGAATACCAGTTTAAACTTTTAACATTCCCTATGCTTTTCTTTTCCTTTCTTGCTTAAAGGCAGACTAAGAAATGTTGACAAAGAGTTTATTTTATTTTTGAAAACTAGTTTTTGTAATATCTAAGAATGATAGGAACATTCTCAAAACTTTAAAAACCCAATGGGCCTTTGCTGCTGTGGTCACTGAGAGAAATCCAGATGCTGCTGCAGGGAGATCCTGAAAACAGAATGTCCTTCAGCTCCCATGTCCAGCCCCAGCCACACACAAACCTTCAGCTGAGAAAGTAGAAAGGAGACTCATGAAATGAAATATTATTTTCTCTCCAAACCCTGTGGTTTTTCAAATATTGCTGTTTGGAAGCCTGATGGAGATAATTCCTGAGCTCGTCACTGACTTAGGGAAGGGCTTTCTTGAAGACAGTTTTACATTGAAATTTTCCTTGCATTTTAAAGGCCAACATTTTTTTATGGTGGTGGCAGTGTATTTTCTTGGATTTTCTTTTTTCTGGAAGTGAAAAGATAGTGTATTATGCAATCAGAGAAATCTGAGACATGGGGCCTGAGGAACAAAATGCCAGCCCATATCACAAAGCTTGTGTTAGAACTGTAGGATTAGGGGTCTCTGTCACAAGGCAAATCTGCTCCGCTGAGTTCCTGTGTCCCATTCTCCTGAGTGGGGCTGGTGGGCAAAGGTCTGGTGAGGCAGTAGCAGTCTCTTCTGCCAAAAATAAATGGGAAGCAGGGAGCTTAATTCCAGCAGGACCTGGTTAATCTGTGCTTAGATTATCTCAATTGCACCCAGGATTAGGAAACGCTTTAGCAGGGACTAATCTTGCTCGGTGAACAGCAGCCTGTCTGACTTCTTAATCCCTTCCTTCCTTCCTTCCTTCCTTCCTTCCTTCCTTCCTTCCTTCCTTCCTTCCTTCCTGCCTTCCTTCCTGCCTTCCTGCCTTCCTTCCTGCCTGCCTTCCTGCCTTTCTGCCTTCCTTCCTGCCTTCCTTCCTTCCTTCCCTCCCTCCCTCCCTCCCCAGGAATCAGGCAGGAGGCTCTGAACACCACACAAGTGTGAGGCAGGACAAGGCAGGGCTGTGTTAATTACCCTGATTTTCTGAAGAGACGTTGCAGTGGAAGATGAAAGGGAAAACAGCTGATGTGAGAGCATTTCTTTCTGCTAAGTGATGCTTTGAGAAGGTCTCCAGTGATATTTCTGAGGTAGTGGAACTGAGTTGGAGGCCCTGAACCTCAGACAACCTTCTGGGAAGGTAACTCCATCCAGCCTCTGTCCTCTGGAAAGGAAAATAACTCAGGGCACAGCTGCAATGGAAATCCCCCACTTCGGGGAAAACAAGGAAAAAAACCCACCAAACCAAACAAATAATAATTTAAAAAGCATGGTTTTTGCTTGTTTCAAGAGAAATAAACATTTTTTGCACTTTTTGGCAATTAAAAAAGCCCCCAAACCCCAAGAGGATGTTTCTAGTAATAAACAATGCAAAAAACCTCACTAATTTCTTGTTTGCAAAATTGGCGGAATTTAGAGCAGCTGAATTTGGGAAGCAAAGTAGAGGTTTGCAAGTATGAAACACTCATGTGGCTGGCATCCAGCAGCTCCCCTGCCGGGGAGGAAAAGCCTCTAACACAGATTATCCAGCAGTTTATGCAGCTCAGCTTCGGCGGGGAGACCTTTACGACAGCAAACCTCCCAACAGCTCTGGTTCTGAAACCCCAGAGCTCATCCCCTCCTGCAGAGGCTGCCTCCTGCCCAGCCTTCCCCTTCCCCAGGCTGTGCAATTCCCAAACTCGGACGGGGCCCAAAAGCACTGCTGAGCCGTAATTGGTGCCTGAGGTGAGAATTACAGAGACCCTTGAGAGGAAGGCAAAAAGAAAAACAGAGTCCCTGCCCCAAACAAATCAGCAAAGCAGCAGCAACAGCGAATAACCCCTGCGTGATTTAAAGACTTGAAAGAGGCAATAAATAAAGTCAATTAGCCCACAGACTTTGCCCTGGCTTATATGGAGCCAGCCTGGTAGAAAGAAGGGCAACCCCAAAACCTATTAGCCACAAAAGCATCTCTTCTTCCTACTCTAAAAACCCCACTAAAATAAAAAAATCAAAATGAGCGGGGGTGGTGGAGGTGATGCCAGGAAGAAAAGGGGAGTAAAAGGGTGGGTCCTGCTGGGGAGCAGGCTGTTGTTGAGGAAGGAGCCCCAGTGCCAACTCTAGACCTCCCCTCCTGCTCAGAAGGAGCCCCTCACCCCTGGGGGTGGCTTTGCAAGCACCGTGCTCCAAGCTCTGGGGGTGAAGGCAACACCAAAGACGTTTCCAAGGGATGGGGGAGCTGCTCTGTCACCATCCCTCCCTGGCCCTGCTCAGAGCCCAGCAGGCAGGTCACGGCTGCTCGAAGGGGATGTGGCAGGGAAAGAGCCTGTCCAGTAGAGTTTTTAAGGCCAAGGTTTGGAGAGGATTAACACAGCCTTTCCCAGACCTCAAGTTCTTTTAATCAGGACTTACGGTTGTGAATTCACTGCTGAGGCCATTTACTGTCCCTCCTCCGTCTTGCAACCCTCATATCCTTTACAAGAATACTCTTTTGGTATCCCTTAGGTATCTTTGCACATGCTACCCTTAATAGAAATTACCTAAAAACCACAGAGCTTTGGGACCCACATACTCAATACGCTTCTGTGCTAAACATGCCACGGTGTCTCTTAACTCCTGACAACCATTATCCAGCTGCTGAATGAGCCTTATTATGAGCAATTTTTGTAAATCATATTGAAAGCGTAAAGTCAGAACGGAGGAAAAAAAATGGATCTCGGGTCATGAACTGCAGCAACACCTGGCAGGTTGGTTAAAAAAAAAAAAGAGAGAGAGAGAGAGAAAAGCTAGGAAAATTGTTGACACAAGATCCTGGGGTGGTACTTTACAGACAGCAGCACGTATGTCACACCCAAAGCCAGGGCAGGGGTACCCAGCCCTCCAGCTGCAGGGCTGGCACCGCATCCTGCACCTTTCCAGGAACCTCTCAGGAGCTTAGCTCGGAACGTGCCAAAACCCAAAAGATTTTGAGACACGCCACAAACTGGAGGGGGTTTTATCGACCAAAAGTGTTTCTAGTCCAAGGAAGGCTGGGGCAGACAGGCTCTGTATCAGCAGCAGCATGGTATTAGTTGGAAACTCTCCCTCTGCTGCCTCTGGTTCTTGGTGAGTCCCTGCAGCTCTGCTGCTGCAAGGTGAGCAGGGGAGCAGATAAACGATGTGTGCTGCGGCCCTGGGCTGGTGCCTGCGTGTGCTGTGTCACTGGATTTAGAGCCGTGCCCGGGCCATTGTGCTGTTCCGAGCCGTGGGTTTTGGCCGTCGCTGGTTCAGAGCCCTGGGGCGGTGACCTTAGCCCGTGTCCCGCTGGCTGCGGGCTCCTGTCACAGCCGCGGCGGAGGGCAGGACGGCAGGGCGGGCGAGCGCTGTATCCGGCATCCAGACGGTCTCCTCCGGCTTTGCTGGAGACCAAAGCATCTCCGTGTGTGTGTGAGAGGCACAGGACGGCAGAGCCCCCTGGGGCCGGCGGGGTCTGCGGCTGGCAGCCCCCGGCTGGGGAACGCGGCAAGGAAGGGCAAGGAGGGAGCTGGGGTGGCAGCGGGATCACCGGATTGCCAGGCGTCATCAAAGCCGGTGCCTCGGAAAAAAAAGCAGTCGGGGCGGCAGGGGGCCGGGGGAGCCGTGCGGGTGTGACAAATTAAAGATCAGCGCTGCCGCGGCCGGGGATGCTGCTCTGCCGCGGGGCGTTTGTCTCGCTGCCGTCGCGACGTGTGGCACATTTCTGACAGTCCTGCAGCAGCGCAGCCTCTGCCCTTGCCACCACACACGGCCGGCTGTCGCCCCGCCGTCCCCAAGTGTCCCCTGGCCAGCCCCTTGCCAGCGACACCCGCTCATTAGCAGCTCACGCCTTGCAGCCTCGTCTTTGCCTGAAACCCCGCAATTACTCGGTGCGCTGGCTCGGATCTGGCTCCCGCACGGCACTGGAACAAAGGCGAGGGGGGACAGGCAGCCCAGCTGCTGCCAGCCCCGCAGCCATCCCCGGGAGGGCAGCTCGGCCATGGGGGGACAGGTAGGGGTCAGATTTCAGACCAAAATTAAAACAGGAAGGAGCACCGACGAGCTCTAAAATAGGAGGGGGTTTTGTTTTATTTAATGCGAGGCCATTTTGGCCGATGTAAAATATCTGTCAAAATGGAGACAGAAAACAGTTCTGCCTGAAAAGGTTGGGGCCAAATTGGCTTTGAGACTTACATCGTCCTGAGCCAATTAAAATGTCATAATAATGTAATCTCAAAAAAAGACACGGTGTCTGCTAGTTAGGAGACATACGCAAGGAAAGGAATCATTCCCCAGCTAGAAGTGTTTATCCAAGCAGCTCTCCGTGAGAAAATCAGTAGGTGAAAAGGGAGAGGGAATGCCCCAAAAGCAGCAGTAGCCTGGATGATCTGCTCTGTGTTCGTGTCACCTGTGCTGGTGTCCCTGGAGCTCTCCAGGAGTTCAGGGAGGGTCTTTGCAGGTCTGGGAAGGTCCTGCATGCACTGCAGGTCTTGTGCTTTGGGGTGGCTTCATTGCAAATGACAGTTTTAGCCTCTTCGTTGAATTTCCCAGCCTTGATGAGTCTTTGGGAGACATGTGTCCCCCAGGTATATCAGCAGTAATGGAAAGTGCCACTGTCACTACAGGCACTAACTCATCATTTTGATGACCCATCGATCCCTGGAAGAGTCGAGTGGAGGGTAAAATAAATGTGGTTTGCTGGGACAGGAAGAGAGGAGGAAGGTACTGAAGACATTTTGCTTCATTGGCCACTGAAATGAATGGAAAACTGGCCACTGGCTTGTAGTGGACATAGGGCTGGGCTGTGCCAGGGGCATACTGAAAGGCAACTCCCCAGCAGCCATCCTGGGCTAGAGGGAATCCCATCAATGTCCCTTGGAGCTGCCCAGAGGTGCCAAGGCTTGTGCTGGGTATTGCCTTGCTCTTTGGAGAATCTCAGACCTGCCTGATGTGAGAGGGGGACTCCTACAGGCTCCCCAAACTGCAGGCGGCTCCCAGGGCCAGTGGAGAAGACCGAGGCTCTGCCCTGGGCCAGCAGAGCTTGCAGTGGGCGCTGGGGAGCAGGGATTCCCAGGAGGAGCCCATTCCAGCCGAGGCCGCAGGCTGCAGCCAGCCCCGAGCCCCGGAGGCCATCCCCTCTGCTGGGCTGCCACAGCCAAGTGCTGAGCTGGAGCTCATTAGTCCTGCTGCGAGGGAAGTTAATTAGCTCGGGGAGAACGCTGCGTTAATTTGCCTAACAGGCTTTGGGGACCAAGGGTAGCCCCGGCAGGCTGGGACGCTCTGCCCCTGGCTGGGGCTCTGCCTCCGCAGCCGCAGGCCCCGCGGTGGCTTTGGCCGTGTCACCCCTGCTCTCTCGAGGCCGTGTGAGCCCGGCTGTCCTGGCAGGGGGACTGTCACCCCTCCCCAGGCAGCTCGGCACCGCCGTGTCACCCGCCGGGCCCGCTCAGCAGCTCAGCCCTGTCACAGCAGGGTGAGGGTCTCTGTGCCAAGCAGAGGAGCCCTGGCCGTGCCTTCCTGCGGCTGCCACACAGCTCAGAGCAGGATTTACAGCCCATGTGGCCGTCCCTTCACACCCCTCTCCCCCATCCCTGCTCCCGTGTTACACTCCAGTTGCTCCGCAGGCCAGGCTCTGACAGGGCCTCGCTCCGCAGGCCAGGCTCTGACAGGCCCTCGTCTTTTCCTTTCTTTATCACTCCCTCTTGTCTTGCAAGAGTGTAGAGCTTGGACAGGGCGATTTGAACAGCGTGTGGAGCAGATGGAAGCAGGTCCCGGGCTGTGGCCAGGTGGAGGGAGCTCTCAGCAGGCAGAGGCTGGGCATGGCAAGCTGGGAAGAGGCTCCTGGCTGTGCGAAACGCTGCTCCCTCTCCACCTAACGCTAAAGCAATTGGTGTCAGTGGCTTTTGAATGACTGTTTTTGGCGTGCAGGCAGGAGGCTGCCCCCTGCTCTCCCACCACACAGGGAGCCAAGCTTGGTTCAGCACGATTTGCAGCAAGGGAGAGAAAGGAAGAGAAACACGTACAGCAAAGAGGCAGGGAGAGAAAAACAGGAACAGGGTAATCTTCAATGCAAGCTTACAAGCTGGTCTAAAAATAGAATGCGAGCTGTTCCCCAGTAATTATCCAGGAGGTGGTTTTATTTGCAGCAGTGCGATTTCAGCAGCAGTGCTTTTGGCAGGAGGAGATGGGAATGTCCCAGCAGCTCTAACCTTGCAGAACAGGAGGAGACTTGCCTCCCCTTGCCAAGGGACAATCCCCCAGAGCGCAGGCGAGCGTGGGCTCAGGCATGAGTGCATTCACATCTTCCTCTGCCTGCCCGGAGGGAGGGAGCAAGAGAGCAGCAGAAAAGAGTTATCCCCTCCTCAGTGGCCTGCTGCCTGTCTGGGATTAGATGCTCCTCAGCCTTTGCACTGGAAGAAACATTGAAGTCCTTTTACAGGGAGAGGAGGCAGCAGCATCCTGACGTAAGGGGTTGGTCCCTAAAAGTGTTTAAGCAAGGACAAGCCATGCCCGACATCTCAGTGGGGAATGGCACAGGGACCCAAGCTTGGAGCACAGCCAGGGCTGAGCCTGAGACCCTCAATTTGCCTGCACTGCACTCTGCCAGCCCTGGCATCCAGAGGAGGCCCCGAGGGCTGTGCCCACCCCAAACCAGCACCTGAAGGAGGGGATGGATGATGGGAAGTGGGTGTCAGGCTGGACCTTCCCAGCCAGCCATGGTGAACACGTAGGGTTAATGCCAAGGCTGCCAGGTACCTTCCCTTTTGGTCTTGTGGCAGCAAGAACAGGGGGCTGTCCTCCCCTCCAGCCTGGTGCAAGGGCTCCTCACGACGCAGTGGGCATCTCTGGGCTCCTTGCAGGAGCTGGGCTGCTGAGGCTTGGGGTGAGACAAGTGGCAGAACTGTCCAGCCTGGCTCTCAGGTGGTCCTTGGGTGCTGGACGGAGTGAGAATCTTCCCCTGGCTTTGCTGGAGAAGCCTAACAAAATCAAGGAATAATTTTAAATTTCAGACAAAACTCAGCATTTACATCCTGCTGCTTCTTACAGTGGGAGTGGGACTGGGATGAAGTCAGCATGGATCCAGGTAATTTCTTGCATTTTATGGGTTCTGACAATGCAGGATGACAGCAGGAAAACAAAATGTAGCAAAACAGAAAACAAAAGAGCAAAGAGTCACCTCAGTACTATGCTGGCCCTCTCCCACTGGTCCAGCACTGCATAACCCAAACCCACCCACACTCCAGAAGGAAGACAGAGGGACTGGAGGGACATTTTGACTGAGGAGGTGCAGACTGCCTAAGGGCAGCTTGTGCTGCAATCTGACAGCACAGCCCCATGCCATGGAGCCCAATGGCCCTTGGGCAGGGGATAGTCACCACTGCCTCATGTTCCACAAGCGTGTGGGGTACCTTCACCTGTGTCCTGGAGGGGAGCAGTGTCACAGGACTGCTGCTTCCCAGACCTAAGATGTCTGTTATCACTCTTGATAAAGGCTGGTTTTGGCAGACCAAAAGCCCAATGGTGAGCAGACAATGAGCCATTTGACCTACAGCCAGCAGCTCTCCCTGGGCTGGGAATCAATCCATTGCTGAATGAAAGAAAACGGGCTTTACATCCCATTTCAGGCAACACCCAGCCCCTGCTGTCCTCCTGTTGATTTTGTGGCTCTGCAGTCACGTTTAACTTCCCATCTTTCTGCCTCCCTATTGCTGCCTGTGAGGCCTGTGCAAACAGCAGGGGAAGCAGGCTAATTGCCTCTGGAAAAGGAATGGTGATAACAGTGGCGCTGGAAGAGCCATCACAGGCCGGCGGTTGGCAAACGGAGAACACAGGGAAAAGCACCCCCCTCTCCCCTGGATGCTCTTCTGAAGGATTACTCGTACCCATAGGGGGTTGTGCTGCTCCAGAGCGCTGGGCACTGCTGATTTTGAGTGTCCTCTCTACTGGGACATGATTAGCTGGAACATTTACAAGTTGGGAGTCTCTCCAGGAGGCAGCTGAAAGGCAGCGGTTCCTCTGGCTCACTCCTGCGTGGCAGAGCAGCTGTTGGATAAAAATTGAGGAGCGGGATGGGACCAGCAGGGGGGTGTGCCTGTGCTGGTGGTGCGGATGGACGTGCAGCTGTGGTGGGGGGATGCCTTGGAATTATTTTGGGGGTGACTGCAGAGCCTCCAAATGGTGCCCATGATGCTTTTGGGGCAGGAGGGGAGTTTGCTGTGAGGCCCCGAGTTCAGGAGGTTATGTAGAGCTTTGCTGCCCTGCTGTGCCCCCAAGAGAGGATGGCCATAGGCTCCCTTTCTGCTCCACCCTCTATGGAAACTGTGTTGGCAGATGTGCTCTCACCCCCAGGCAGGGGAGAGACGTGCAAGAGATTTGTATATTTTTTACATATTGAGCAAAGTGTGGCCAGGTGTGCACTCACCTGGGATGTGGATAGGTGATGTAGCCCACTTGAGACCTGAAGAAAGGACCTGAGCTGTTTCCTTTTTACCTGATTTTTCTCCTCCTTCCTCAGTGTGTCCTTTGTCCCCACTCCAGCAGCCTTGCACATGCCCCCAGCAGCCAGGGGTGACACCGCCAGTCCCCTGCTCATCCCTCCCCTGCCCTCCTCTCCTCAGGGATCCTCCTGCAGACAGAGCAATCCTCCCAGGAGGGAAGTGGCAGCAGGTAGGTTTGCACAGTGATGCATGAATGCAATCAGCCCGGCCTTTCCAGGAGCACAGGGAGCTGTGGTGAGGGGCGCAGCCTCCCTGGGGAGATTATACCTGAGACGCATTAGAAATGGCTCTGGGGAATTTTTAAACTAGCAATCAAGAGACAGCTTGGAAATGAAAATCATTGATGGGCAAAGAGGCCAGGGGGAGGCAGGGGCTGCTCTGCCCCAGAGCCAGACAAATCTGTGTGAGTCACTGTCCTCTTAGCAGCGAGGGACAAGACCTGTGCTGGAGTGAAGGGGGAAACTTGGCTGGCAGTTCCAATGGCTCTCAGATTTCTCAGCTACAAAGGACTGGTCTCTGACCTGCTGGATGACGAAGCACTTCTCAATTGCCTAAAAACCCCTGGACAATGAGAGAGAGGACTAGGAGGGGGACAGAGGTCAACAAATGCAGCATGTTCCATCTTGGTCAAGCTTCCCCTGAGCTTGGACAGTGAGTGCTCAGCTCTGGGTTTCTGCAATTAGACGTGGGTTCCAAACAAGCTCTGTCTTCCAGACTGGAGATTGCCTGCTCTTCCCAAATGCACACAGGGAGGGGTGTGAAGTGTCATGTAAACTGGGTCTGCTGATCCAGAATTCTCTTGCTGGGAAAAGCAAAGCGAGGGAGGAAAAGCCAATTATAATGCTGCCAAATTAGCAGAGCATTACATGACAGGTATGGGAAACACCTGCAATCCCAATCCATACAGTGCAGCATTTTGAGAGTGGTTCTTACAAACAGCTCTGCAGCATGCACAGCCCTCCCCTGCCTACACTCCCCTCTACTCTCATCCATGGCCTTTCCCTTCCCCCAGCTGTGTCAGCTCTCGTGCAGAGGCTTGTGCTGCTCCACACCAGGAGGATCCTACCTTAGTGGCGTTTCCCAGTGCTGATTCACATCTTGGAAGACAGTCAAATCCTGGAGATGAATCTGCTCCTGGCATTGCTGTAGCCATGGCTAAGGGCGATGAATCTGGCTAAGCAGTGAATCTGGCTGGGAACGTCTGCAGTTTCCTCAATAAAAGGGAAGTTAAAAAACCCCAGCATGACAGGGTGCAGTGGAGCTGTGCCCCCTGGCAGTGCCAGCTGCACGCTGCCTGGGGCAGGCCAGCCAGCACGGTGGACAGATGGTTGCTGCCCATGTTAGCGTGTTGCTCTGTCGAGGAGGGACTCATGCTTTTCCTCCATTCACCTCTGCATTAAAAAAAATCAATTCTCCATCCCCTTCTGTGTTTTCAGCCAGCAGCTTGCTGGCAAACCTTGGGCTGAAGCAGAGACATCTCTCTCCCCAGGGCTGGGGGTGCCATATGGCACACTGCCAGCCTCAGAGACCAAGCAGCTTGCTCAGGCACATGCTGGGGCATGGGTGTCAGGGAAGGGACTGCATATCTGGAAGAGCCCTCCCCAGCTCTGCTGTCAGAGGGCTATGGCCTTATGCCTCCTTCTCACACTCTGAAAACACAGTGCTGCAGCCCGTGGCTCCCCACGCTGGGCTCTCCTGAAGCCATGGGCGTGAGCTCCCTTCTCCTGAAGCTATGGGCATGGAGCTCCCTTCTCCTGAAGCCATGGGCATGG
This sequence comes from Passer montanus, assembly GCF_014805655.1. Classification (NCBI taxonomy): domain Eukaryota; kingdom Metazoa; phylum Chordata; class Aves; order Passeriformes; family Passeridae; genus Passer; species Passer montanus. Next base: position 5,941,419 of record NW_024372036.1, read on the forward strand.
AGCTCCCTCCTGCTGGATGTGACCTGCCCCATGCTGGGCCTGGGCTCCAGCCTCAGGTTTGAACTGAGCTGTCTCCCAATCCAGGTTTGGGAAGGTGTACAGAAGAGAGGAGAGATTCCTCCTTTGCTGCTCCTGCCCCTGGGTACACCCCTGCCAGGGCTCTGCATGCCTTTTGCAGTGACACAGAAAAGCTTTCTAGCCGCCATCAGCAAGAGTGGGACCCTGGCACCCACGCTGCAAAGCCAGAGCTGCTTGGAGCTCTGAGCAGAAGACTGCAGCAGGCCTATTTCCCTTCCCTCCTGCTTACACACGGGCTCATGGACACCCTGTGGGGCAGGAGCAGTGACCTCAGAGTGCTGTGGCAGTGGGTGAGGGCACAGCGTGGGCAGAGGAGCTGCAAGGCAGTGCTGCGGAGAAATGGGAATAACATGGAGAAGGGAGGAAGGGAGGGGAGTGATCCTTGTGGTGGGCTTCAGAACTTTGCTTGATACATGTTGGTAGGAAACTAAAAAAAAAAAAAGTGGCACCGGCACAACGTGAGTGAAAGCCTGGTGTGAGGGATGAGGGCTTGCTCAGGGATGTTGTGAGGGTTTGGAGCCTCTGGCTGGTGGAACCCCCAGCTGTATTTAGGTGCCATAAGGGGTGTTAAGTGCAGTGGCACAGGAGCAGGAGGCTAATTCTCATTCTTCCACCAGTCCTGGGAACATGAAGCCTGGGCCTGACCTGGGGGTTGCCTGCCTCATGCATCACTCAGATGACAACAGAGTTATTTTTTCCCTGACAGGACCCAGAAACCAGGTCACTCTGCATGTAAATCTGTAACAAATCTGGCTGGGATTAGGCGGGCCGTGGGGAGGTGGCAACAAGCAGCATTCATCAGCTGTGCCTGTAGTGAAGGCTGTGCACCACTCACAGGGAAGGGAGCAGAGGCACATTCTTTCTCAAGCAGGGGGGTTGCTATGCCAGGAGCTGCCATCCTGGGTTGGAGGATTTGGGCTGTGATGGCCTCAGCAGAAACAAACACTGCATTCCAGGGAGGCCAATCCTTGAGAGCAATTAAATAATAATAACCACATGGTAGTAATAAGCAGATCAATCAATCCCTCCATGAGCTGAAGGGCCCTGTGGGGACCACTGGGCTTTTCCCAGAGCAAACTAGGAGCAGCTCTTCTCCAATAAATACAAATAATACCAGTAACAAACCTCAGATCTCAGGGCAAAGTTTGGCTAATGACACCTGTGCAGGATGTGGGGTGCACGTGGGCTGGAAGGACACGGCAGTAACTTTGCCTGTGTGGCAAACACTGTCTTGGGCTGTGGGAGAAACAAGCAGCATGGCTGCAGCAGGCAGGGGCTTGTGATCTGTTTCCTACTCCTCCTTCCCTCTCGAGGAGGTGAGCACAGGCGCATGGGATGATTACAAACCAAACCACATCTCTCCTGCAGTGTGCCTCCCTGCTCCAAACATATCAACTGAACCTTTAAGGGTTAAAGAATAGCAGCACTTGTCTCCATGGGCATTGCAAGACCTATTGAAAAATCCCGACCCTTTGGCTCAGTTGCTGAGGGAATTTTTCAGCTGAAAATGCCAGGGCTCTGGGAACTGTTAAACCCCACAAACCCTAGATTGCTTTTATGCCTGCCCCAGGCTGCAGCCTCGGATCTTTTCTTTTTCCCTCTGCAAACTGCTGGGTAATGAAGCCTTGTGGCATGCCAGCTCACCTCCCCTTCTCCCAGCTGGCAGCCCAGCTCCACAGCGATGCCCTTTTGTTCCACCGGTGCTGAGATCTGCAAACTCATTGCTAATTACTGCATCTGGGGCTTCCAGCTCCAGCGACAACGCCAGGACTTTCTTCGGGCTCCTGATGGCCAAAGTTCACCCCCCTGCTTATTTCCTTACCAAAGACCATTATCTCTCATTTACATCTAAACTAGTTTTTTATACCAGTTTAAATGCTGCCCCTCCCCCTGTAATCTCAATGCAAATGAATTAAAAGTTCATTCTTCCGATGCTCAAATCCTGCGCACTTTCTTTTTCGCTTCTTATTTAAATCACACACTGTTTTGAACTAAACCTTTTATTTCCTCCCAATTATTATTTCTGGTGTGTTTTCCAGAGCCTTACAACATGGCATCTGATTATACACAAAGCTTCAGAATAAAGCCCTGCTTTTTCCCTTCATTAAGGACACAAAGGATTCCTGTGTGAGCCAAGCAGCACTTTGGACACTAATGCAGCTTTACACCCCAAATCACATCCTGGCTCTCTGCAGAGCAGATTGGGGAGTGGATCCCTGCCTCTCCTTGCTGCCAGCATCCTTTGCAGGCTGCAGCCAGCTCCTTCCCTCCTTGGAATGAACATCCGATTAAGCTGTGCCAGCGTGTTCACCCACAAACTCCCGTCCTCTGGCTCTTCCTGCATCACAGCTGGGTGTGTTTGCTGGCTAATCCTGCCTGCCTGGATCCCCTCCGTTTGCCTCTGTGTTACAAGTCCAGAAGCTTGGTGGGTCCACACAAGATTTTACTGTTGACCATTTCCCACAGAATGGGAGTCGCGTAGAAAGTCTGATCTGTAAACCCCACAGCCCTTCCTGAAGCCTAAAGTTAGTGAACTTTGGGCCAAGTGGTGACACCAAAGACATCACGGCAGGCATTGTCAGGACTGCTGGTAACCCCTACAGGTAGTCACCACATCCCTCTTGGATCTGAGATCTTGTCATCTGAAAACTGAATCAGATCAGCAGGACAGGAAACCACTCCGTCTGCAGCACGTTTCCCTTATTTAACATCAGCGTGCAGAAAGGAATAATGTATGCCATGTTTACCAAGCAAAGAGGGGAGAGCTTTCTATCAAAACGATGCATTATTGAGCTGATTAGCTGCACAAGAAGTCTCTAAGCAAGTGGGTTTTATCTTGGTGAATATTCCAGCATTTCAAAAATAAACTATTCATTCCTGACGAGTTTTAAAAATACTTTTGACTGGCGGTCACCTGGAACTGATAAACATCTAGAACAATGGGGGTTCAGAACAGATTTCAAAAGGAGTTCATAGGGGGTGAAAAGCAATTTGCCAAGTGGCCACAGGACAGGTGTTGGATCACTGGTTTTCCCCAAAGAGAAACTTCTTTCAGTGTAGAAAGGTTTTGTCTAACAGGATTTGCATGGGTCTGTAAGGTGAAGGATACTAAACCTGCAGCTTTGATATCATACCACCCTTCTCCTCTGGGACCTTGGGCAATTCAGGTTATCCTTGTCTCTGTTAAACTCTCTGTCTGTAGAACTGAGATGATGCTGCCTGCAGTAAATATCTGCAAAGTGCTCGAATGTGGGGGTTATTACTGTTAAATATCTGCACAGTTTTCACCTCTGCTGCACGGAGAAGCCAGCCTGTGCCAATGATCCTCTGTCTGGCAGAGTGGGAATTTCATGGTACAGGAATGAACATGGACTGAGAAACATGAGGAAAGCCAGAGCTGCTCCATACCAGGATTTTTTTTTCATTAAATATTCGAAATCTGATGTAATTAGCTACTCTGGCCACTGTAAGCTTGCCTTAAGTTTAGAAACAGGCAGGGCAGGCCACTTCCTTGAGTGCCAAGCTGTCTTTCCGACCTGCTGAGGAGCAATGCACATTCTCAAAGCCAGGCTGGCCATTTCTTCCATCCCATCCAAAGTAAAATTAACATCTGAATCCCGGCGATCCAGGTCAACCCGACCCCTGAAGAATATGCACCACCAGGGAGGTCATGAAACGCCACAAAAGCCATGAACAAAACCACTAATTGGCTTCTTTTCAGCTGTACCCCTGTGCCACCAGTCCTGCCCTTCTCAAACCACCCTATGCTGCCTTTGGACTGCTGAGACACAGCCTATTTTTGCAGGGCCAGAACAGTTAATGATACTTTGTGTTACTGATTCTGTAATTCATATTGTTTGTGCTGGCAGGGAATTCTCCATGACATTTCATCTCATCCAGTCTCCTCTGGCTGTTTAAAATATTTGGAATTATTATTTCTGGCTCACGGGTCCACCCTAGGTCGTGGCAGGATTATTCCTGGGTTGTGCATAAGCACATGGCCACACTCCCCAGTGTCATTGGTCTGGGATGGATGGGACATACAGGATATATAGGACATATCAGGGGTGGGCGTTGGAGGTGTTCAAAGTTTATGGTAGATTGGGAATAGACAAATTAAGGCAAACGGGTTTTAAGGTGATATCCTGGCTGTTCCTGGGCCCAGGGACAGGGGTACTGGACTGGGGGAGTGGGGAGTGGAGGACCCATGGAGTGAGGCAGGGAAGCTGATGGCTGGGCAGGGGGAAGCAAGCAAAGGGGCAGAGCAATGCCAGGGTGCTGCTCTGGGGTCTGAGTGTCCTCTGTGGGGCAGAGCTGGGCGTTTGATCTGCATCTGGGGCGGAGCGTGCTTTGGGGAGAGGTGCCTGTGTGTGGGGGCTGGGGGGCTCGCACAGTGTGGGACACAGGGGTTGGGGACATCCCCTGCTCGGCTGTGCGTGCTGCTGCGGCTCTGCTGCCTCCCTCCATCAGCTGTGCACATGCATCAGCGCCCGAGCTGCCAGGCTATCACAAAGGGCACATTTTTAACACTGCTTTTAATCCCACCACCCCGCGCATCTAAGCCTGAACTGCCTTGCATTTGAACCTCTGCAAATGCCTCTTGCAGCAGCCCCTAAACCACAGACCACTCTAGAGAAGAACTAATTAAAGCTGCCTAACAGGCTGCTAAATATTAAGAGCCCAATAACGGTGCGGGCACGGGGACATCATCATGTGAATGACAAAAGCCGGTGTTGCTGGCGGACACAGGGGCCGGGCAGGTTTGTCTCGGCCTGGCTCAGCGGAGCATCCCGCTGCCCTGGGAGCGCCATCCGCCGGGACCGCTCCGGCGCTTCCCGCTCCCCGTCCATCCCACGCCTTCCACCGCCGGGCTCGCTGCCGATTCACGTCACGTCAAAGCGGCAGGGCCAGCTGGCCGACGTGGGCTGCGGGGTCCTGACCCTCATTTCTGCCCTTCCTCCAAATATTCCGCAATTACGCATCGATTGCTCGGCGCGGGAGAAGAGCGAACACGCCGCGAACAGCGCTGTGGCTGTTTGCTCTCAGCGGCTGTGGCACAGCCTGCTGCGAAAGAAGAAAGTGGGTGAGCTGGTGTTTTGGGGTGGTTCACATCATGGAAAGCCCAAGAGACCTTCCAGGATGCCTATCCACAGGCACAAGTTCCAGCTAGTGTGAAACCCCCCACCACCTCCAACCAAAACAACGTCCCAGGCAAAAAGGAATTTGAAGGAGAAAAAGGGAATTCGAAATTCAGCTAAATCACATTCTCTCTGGAAATTTCATTCCTGCAATTGTTCTGAGTAACACATACGATTACTCTAGCTGAAAGAAATGATAAAAAGCGTTTCGTTTTCTCAGCTCGTTTGCTTTCTACATCTGGCAGTGTTTTGTGTGCAGGCAGTCTCACCGTGTTCCTGAGGTAGAGTGCTTGGAAATGGAAGCCGAGAAATAACAGTGCAAGATTTTTATTTTTTTTTTTAAACTGTTTTGCAAACGCTTCTGCTTCTAACGACCAATAGATGAGCTAAAGCCCTTGGCAAAAAGTGATATTACAATAAATAACATAGCAGTTTGCAGTGTTATTGTAATGGTGAGGAAACCTTCATGCTCTTTATTTAATATCCAGGTACTACCTTGCAGTACAGCAGAGTAGAACGTGCTGGCAATAACTTCCCCAAAGAAAAGCTGCCCTTTCATCCACTGCTGTCCACAGCTGTGCTTTCACCAAGGGGCTGGAATGGAGAGGAGTTTACCTTGGGTCCTTCCATGGGGACTGTCATGTGTCCAGCACCTCAAAGCTTGAAGTCCTGCAGGGGAAGAGGCATTAAATGAGCTGGGCAGCAGTGCACTCTCCTGGTCTGAGCAGATGCTAGGGAGATGCTCTGTGATTTAGGGCCCTAATGGCAAGGCCTTCAGCGAGCAGGATGCTCTGAAAGAGCCCAAGACCCAACACACAGCAAACTTGCACATGAGCACAGGGGCTGCTGGATGAGGATGTCGTGGCTCTGGGGTGATGTGTGGGTTCAGAGCTGTGGTTCCCACATGGGAAGTTTCACAGGACTCCAGCTCATTTTGCTGGTGCCCCAACAGGAAGGGAAGAGGGAGGATGAGCACGTGTGGAGTGTAGCTGTGCAGCTGGGGCACTTCCGGATCAGAGGGATCCGGCCCTTCCAAAGTCCTGTCCTCATCTTTCTCTCTGTGGCAAGTCACAAACAATAGAGGCACAAAGGAATCTGCAATTTGAAATGGCCCATAAGCCTTTTGGTGTCATGAAGTCAAGATTTAGGGGGAGTTATCTTTCACACTGGTGGAAAAAAAAAATTCTGCTGGGGAAAATTCAGGTGAAGTTTATCTGCCCTTTAATGTGCAGGTGTGCAAGATCACAGCTCCAGTCTGAATGGGAGGTCCTCTTCCCTGCTGCACTCTCCCTCTTGCCCATACCTGTAACCCAGTCCTGTCCCTTGGCTGGTCACCCCTTTCTCCAGTGAGGCTGAGGAGCTGATGGAAGCAGGACAAAACTGCTGGAGCCATTTGCCATGTGCATTCTCTGCACATCCCACACACCTTTATTAGTGCCCCCACACACGTGCCACCAGCACTGGGGGCTTAGCACAGAAGTGTTTGTTTAACCCATCCTGGCTAAATGATCACGATGCTCCCCACATATTCTCCAGGAGCTGTCCTTGGCTGGTCACCCCTTTCTCCAGTGAGGCTGAGGAGCTGATGGAAGCAGGACAAAACTGCTGGAGCCATTTGCCATGTGCATTCTCTGCACATCCCACACACCTTTATTAGTGCCCCCACACACGTGCCACCAGCACTGGGGGCTTAGCACAAGTGTTTGTTTAACCCATCCTGGCCTGATCACGATGCTCCCCACATATTCTCCAGGAGCTGTTTACCATCACCCTTTCCTCTCCTGATCCCACTGGATGAGAAAGCAGGGAAAAGGGCTGATCTCAGGGGCAGGGCTCCTGCTCTCCAGCCACCCCCAGGCCAGAGGGTGTTGGCAGCCCAGCACAGTCCCCAGTGCTGCAGATCATGCATCATCCAGAGCTCTGGGATGAAGCCCAGCGTGCTGACTCTGGCTTGCTTAGACATTTTTGAATAAAATGGCTTTTCCATGAGACAGTGCAAGCTCATCAGATCTGATTTGTTCCCCAGAAGAACAGCAGCTGCTATAAACTTTCACCGAGAAAAGGATGGAATTTCTGCCTAGAGCCAGAGCTGGAGGAAGATATAATATCAGGCCTGCCTGGCCAGCAGCCAAATGATTAGGACAAAGAAAGACTGAGTTCAAGTCTTTTAGCTGACCAGAGCTTGCACTGGAACCTGGGTCTCCAACACAGTCAGTGTGTGCTAACTCTCCAAGAATTGTGATGTGAGACAGGGAAGGAAAAGAAAGCAAGGCATGCTGCAAAAACAAAAGCAAGAAAACCCCACCCAAACACAACCCCAAAAACACATGCACACACATAAAAAAACCCCAAAACACAACACCCCCACAACAGAGAGAAGCTGGAAGCTGTGATCAGCCAGGGAAAATTTCCAGCTACGAGCCTGCTCTCAGCTATCCTTATGCTGAACTGCTCAGCTAAACCCCCCAAGGGCATCTCCAAAGGCTCCTTTTCTCTTCCTCCTCCTTTGAATACATACATGGTATTCAAACATCATACATACATACATAAGCTGTAATACATAGGACATATTCAAAGTATTTTACATACCAACTACTGTTTCCATTAAACCTTCTGGGCTTTGTGCAGTACCTGCAAGAACATCTGCAACCAAGTGGAGATTTAACAAAATCCTCTTCATATAAAAGTTTGAGTCATGGAACCAAATTGTGTTCCACTCAGGGGCACAGAAATGGTACAAAAATCAAGATATTAATTTTAATGTGATCTTAAACATTGGTCCCAATTAGGCATATGCCCAAGTCCCATTGGAATTAAGCACATCATTTCTTTGCTGAACAGGGAAGGCTGCTGAATCAGGACTCCAGACTGTAAAATTGCTCAATTGCCTTCAAATTTCTGGGGAAAAAAAATAGTGTGCTCTGAAAGCAATCACAAAATACATTTGGTATTCAAAGAGTATAAGTGAGTGCAGGGCTTATAATTAAATCCTTATCTATGAAGCTGCTACTGAGTGACTGTACATTCTGGGTAATTTTTAATGGCCTGAAACTCAAAAACCAGCATAACCAAGTTTTAATTTATTTTTTTTTGCAGAAGACACAGCTAGTTAGCTGTAATTCTGCAACAAATCCATTACTTCAAAACAAGTCCCTGATCTTGCAAGCATGAATGCACTTATTTTTAACGATGCAAGAGTACCAAGGGGAGTCAAGGCAGAAGCTACCAGTGTTAATATGGAGCAGAATGCAAAATATAGAAATAAAAAATATATAAATACCTATAAATAAATAAAAATAAGGGTGGGGTTGAGTCCTGAAATGTGCATTAGAGCTCTAGCCCTCATTTTCAGTCCCACAGCTGCTTCTGCCCAGGGCCTGGGAGAAAGCCCATGGCAAGGTGACATGTGACACTGGGAGAGACAGCAGCAGCAACCAGCCTCAGGAGGGATAAAACTCCTTTCTCACTCTTTTCCCCTCAGCTCTTTAATTATGCCATATTTTTTTTTATAAATAGCTTCTCAACTCTTTTCACCTGGGTGAAAAACTCTGTCGTACAGTAACAACAGTCAAGTAAACAAAGTCCCACATCAAAGAAAGGATACACAAGGCAAGTTTTAAAAGTGGGGTGATATTTTTTTAAAGCATGGTGACTTAAAAGACAACTTGTCCAGTTCTGCCTGACCTTTTGGGAAAATTCACCACACTTTGAAGCCAAACAAGTTTTACATCAAATAATGAAAATATGAACTTAAGGTTCAAAAAGGAAACAGTGGGTTGGCTTGCTGGAGAAAGGCTCCTGTCTTTTCCAAAAGCACAGTGAGACAGAGGATGAGCACTTCTCCAGTGTCATTTTCTGTAACACCGTATTCTTTAAAATACAAATCTTGCCACAATTACAGGATCAAACATGAGGTCTTGCCTGAAATAAAAGGTCGCATGGCTCTAACTGTAAATAAGTTTTATAAAAAGCTCTTAAGCAGGTCAAAGCATAGCAGGGACACTCTCTGCAGACCAGCTTCCTCTCCTTCCACAGCTCAGCCCCGCTGAGGTGGGGTTTTGGAGCCACCAGACAGGCTTCTCCTGGTGGTGTAAACCCTGAGGATTACACAGAGGCCAAAATAGCCCTTCTACTTATAGACAGGGCTTTTCCCAGGTCTCACTCCTGCTGCCCTGTCAGCCGCCCACTTGTGTTCTCAGCTCCTCCGCCTGCACTACCATCCCAGCCAGGGGAGCCAGGGGAGCTGGGTCCTCACCCAGGCATTGCAGGAGCACTGCCCAGAACCCAGAGATGGCCCAGCTGTGCCACAAGGCCACTGCAACACAGAGGTGGGGGCACGTTAGGGTTTGTGCCAGGGCCCTGGGGCTGGTTGGACATCCTTCAGCTCACTGCATGGCCATCAATTCTCCTGCTCACACCTCTGCAGGACTTTGGGGATGCAGCATCTGAGCTTGTCTTTCATGGTTCTGGGCTTTGTTTTTCTTCCCTTGGATGTTGCCTATCTACGTTTTGCTGGCTCCTGTACATCGGTTGCTAGGTAGCTCCCACTCCTACTCCCTTCTGTGTGCCCTTAACTTACTGCTGATCTCTCCAGTAGTTCCTGCATCTTTTAATTACATTAATACCTGCTGCAGTCAAATGAAAAGGCAAAAGAAAAAAGAAGGCAAAAAATGCACTCTGGGAACAAGCAAAGGCCAGGCAGCACAGCAGGCTTCCATCTTTTGGCTTTATCTTAATCCCCCCTTCCTGCTTTTTCAAGCAGACCCCCTCGAATCCTTTTCCTTCTCTTGAGAAAAACCCAGGCATCTCTTGAACTCATTTCTGCACTTTGCCTCAACCGTCTCCCCCATAACTTATTCCATATGTTTGCTTGGCTTTGCCTTCTGCCACAGTTCCCTCTTTACTCCCAGCTCCTGAACCCTCAGATCACATCACTGGGGTGCTTTGTTGACTTAATTGGATCATCAGCCTGGCTGTAAAGCTTCCCCAGCCAACCCTGCTTCCCTCTCCTGGGCTGCTGCCCCCTCCCTGAGGCTGGAAAAGAAATGTATTTCTATGCTGGATGTATGAATAGAAGATGCAGGTTAAATTTAAAATATATTGAAGCTGATAACCACAGGTGCAGGGGCTGCAATTCATCCACTGGAAACAAACAGTACTTTCTGGCAGGGTGGAAGAGGAGGAGGGGACCCTAAGGCTTGGACAGCGAGGAGTGTTCTTCCCCTCCTGCTCTCCCCTTGCTCCTCTCCTGTGCTCTCCCCTCCATTCCCCCATCCCTGACTGCTTTAAGGCCTCTCCTTGTGCTGGGAGGGCAGGGGTTTTTCCAAGGCCCGTGCAGGAGGTCCTGGCTCTGCTCCAGGCTGCAGGATCAGCCAGAGTGCAGCATGTCTGCAGTGCAGGGTGCCCAGACAGGGCAGGGGTGGGGTCCAGCCAGGCACAGGTGCCAAAGCTGTCCTCAAAGAGCACTGGGTGGGGCACAGTGGGAGAAAAGACAGAGGTACAATGGAACTGATAAAGGAGCCTGATAGCTTAGGCCAAATCAAACAGAAACCATGGGAGAGACAGACACAGATAGCTACTCCCTGGAATAGAAGTGACCAAGAGACATGTGAAACTTTGTAATCATTAACAGGTAACTGATGTCATGAAGTATGTATAACCAATGGGAAATTGCTGCCAAAAAAATTCCTATGTAAGTACCACACCCATAAAACCATATATAAACCCTTTGTATTCTCAATAAATTTGGCTTCTGATCCAGCTCAGTCATCCCCATCTCTCCATCAGGACAGGGCACCTGTGTCCATCTGAACTCGCTTTTTGCCCCTGATGTTTGGATTGGCTGTATCTTGGCACATCAAACCCACTCCAGGATGTGCCAGTGCTCCCTTTGCCCTCTGCACCCTCTGCACCACAACAGCCAGCCATCACCCCCTCTCCTGAGTGCGGGCACCTTGGCCTCCCACCTGTGGGGAGCTTGTGCTGGTCTGGTGAAAGGTGCAAGCAGTGGCAAAAGAGCAGCAGCCAGCACATGTCCAGCACACTCCCATCCAGGAGGCTTCAACTGCTGTAACTCCTCCTTCCTGCCAAAATGAATGTCAGGTGTGGACTGTGATGGACAAGAGGAGTTACACAGCTGTAATGCTGATAAAGGCCACTCATTGGCAGGGAGAGAAAGGGGGAAAATGGAATCTTTAAATTCTTAAACCATCTTCCTGTGTTGTTTGGTCCATGTCATGGCTTGCTGCAGGAGGAAAAGCATGGCAGTTAGGGCTAATTTTTCTTCCTGCAAAAAATACTAAGAACCGTGCCTATGTTTATCAACAGTGGAAGTTTATCCCAGCTGCAGTGTCATACTAATAAAAAGGCTTTCTTGTTCTTGCATTTTACTTTATAATGTGGGAACTTTGGAGTTGGTGTGAAACTCTGTGTCAGGGGAGCCCTGCTGGCAGCTGGAACCTGGGGGCAGTCATTCCTGTCCCTTAGCCATGCAGACTTCTACTGATCCAGAGAAGAAAGCACTGGTCCTCCTCTCAGTCCAGACAAAACCCTCCTTGAGATCCACACATCCGTGTGCCTTCAAGCTTTGAGCCACAGGCTGCCAGCTACAAGACCTGCTCAGATCACACTGCTGCTTTTTTTGAACTGTACCTGTGCTGGGGAGCAGGTCTCTTGCTTGGACATTCCCAGTTTCCTTGGCAGGTTTGAAACCAGCACACAGCTTTCTGCTCCCAAGTCTCACTTGAAATGCTTCCCATCATTCCTGCAGAGTCCAGCTGAAAAATGGGGGCAGGAGAACCTCAGGGTGCTGTGGCTGAATCACCATCCCTGGAGGTATTTAAAAGGCGTGTAGATGTGGTGCTTAGGGACATGGTTTGTGGGTGGGCTTGACAATGCTGGGTTAGTGGTTATACTCGATGACTTGAAAGGTCTTTTCCAACCTAAATGATTCTGGAATCAAAGAGGTGACTTTTCTCCAGCTAGGTGCTGTAGGCACCCTAAGCACAGTGATACCCACTATCATATTATGGTTTTGTCTTTCCTGCCACGTCATAGCTTTGAGTTGCAGAAAGCTTAGTATGAAACCCATGTGAGTGGACAATGCCTTTTTTGTGCTTGTGTCTGCCTGGCACCTGCACACAGGTGGCTGTGAGGGTGTCCCTGGGCTATGTGCATCATGTCCCTCCCTAAAAACATCTTCCTGCAGACACAGCTCAGCCACTGCTGCCTGCCACCTGCATGCTAAGCAGTTACACATCTCCCTTGAACTCTGGGTGCTGCTCAGGGGCAGGAGGAAAAATATGGGGTGGTTACGTAATCAGGACAGAAATAATTAGGTAGATGAAACCCTAAGAGAAGAAATTCATCTTTTGGAATGGACTGGCAGCTTGAAAAATTTAGAAATCTTCATCAAACTATTACAAGCCTGAAGCATGCATGTGCTTTGTTTTATGGGTTCTTAACACATAAAGGACATGCAAGTATAATTAAGGATTTGCAGTCCATCGTCTTGATACTGGAATTGGACACCAGAGACTATGATAAATAATCTGTAAACAATCCTTCAAAACCTAATAGTCTATCAATTAAAAAAAAGGCTCTTGGCACATAAACTGCTTATCCTTGAAATGTTGTCCCATTTTGGTGCTAAAGGTCTGGATTAAAAACCAGAAAACAGTTAAAACATCCTTTGCAAAACATCCAAAGTAACTTTTATCAACTAATAAATAGGATAATAGGAAAGTAGCAGGACTAGGAAATTATTCCACTTGATCAAAGGGTAGAAGAACAGGGAAAAAGAGTGGTGCAGAAGTGTTAATTGTCACAATGTGGCAGGTGTGCATCAGACCCATGAAAATACTCACCTGTATGTCTGGCTTGCTCCTGACTGGCTGCTCGTGAACACAAAGGTTTCTCTGTGTGGGTGGCCCCAGCCCACCCTCCCAAATGAGGCTGTTTGGCTTTGGCTTCACTTTAAACACCAGCTAGGGCCCACCTCACTGTGCTAACAGTGCCTGAGGAAACACTATCTTCTCCCACCTTGGTGAGGAGAGGAAATGTGTTTTCCCTTATTTTTAAGCCTGTGGTTTGCTGAGCATACTTCTGACTTGTTCTGTAATACTCGCTGGCCGCACTGGATTGACACAAGCCTGTGCTGGTGCCAGGAGCTACAGCCCAGCCAGCAGAGCCTCAGCAGCTTCATGTGGAGCTCAGCAGCCAGTGCTCCCACTGGATGTGGAAGAGAACACCCTCAGTCCCATTTGCAGCTCCCTGTTTGCAGCAGCCTGCTCCCTCGGGAACACTGAGCCATGAGTTCCTCTTTCCAGAGGGATGAGATGGAGTGAAAACCAAACATACTGAAAACTGCATGGTATGGGATGTGCAAACCTCAGTGCAGCCAAAACCCACTGGTTGTGTAAGTTTCCACCTCCTGAAAGCCCCCTTGGTGGCTGATTTGGCACAGGGTTGGTGATCCAGTGTGTTGGAAGGCAGGTCTCCTCCTACTCTGGGGCCACAAATCCCCCATCTGACCCCACAGCCTTCCCATGCTAGCATCAGGTCAAGTGAGGCTTCTCACTTTGTCAGTGCTGAAGTAGCCCCAGCTTAGGAATTCCTTGGATGTTTGCATGGAGCAGTGTGAAGGGCCTCAGTGGAAACTGTCTTCAGGAACTGCAGAAACTCATGACCCACAGTCCCTCCAGTCCTTCTCTCTCCTGCTCTGGAGTCCAAATCCCTCAAATTCTCCCCACTAGGCTCCCATTGCTGCCACCCAACTTCTCTCACCCCAGACTTCCCCAGCCCATCCCTCCAAGCCCCTTCAGGCCCAAAGGTGTGTTCACCCCTCCCTGCTTGTCCAGCTTGTCCAGTCTTGGTCCCCCTTGGGCTTTGCAAACCCTGTGTGGCCCCAGCTCCTGGTGTGCCTAGGGCTCCCACCCTTCCCTCCCAGGGCTGCCAGCAGCTGAGGGGTTTCCTTGTTTAATAGTCACATCTAGACCCCTGCTTGCCCAAACAGCTGCAGAAAACACACAGACACATTTGTCAAAACCTTGGGCTGCCTGGGAAAGCCTCGTTTCTCAAGGCTCTCTGCAGCCATCCCTGTGAATACTGCAGGCAGCAGTTCTCTGCATCATGCTGTGCTCCTTGGAGCAATGGGAATGAGGTTAGGTTGGGTGAAACTCCCAGGGATTTCCATTTTTTTCTACAGCTGGCTCCAGCCCCTGGAACATCTGTCCAGCTGGAAGACCATGGAGTTCACGAGGCTCATTATTTCATTAGCTGGCCTCCAGTACCAGCAGCAAGCCCCACCTACAAAAGCCAAGTCATGTCCCTCTGCAGCCATCTCCCCTCTCCTGTGTTTTCCTCAGGCACTCATCCAGCTTGTCCGCTTTTTGTGTTTTTTGGGAGAACTCTGCCACCATGGCAACAGCTGTGTCAGACAGACTGACACACACCCATAAGACTGGAGCAGATGCCTCGGAGTTTTTGCCATTATCCAATCTTTTTACTTCTCTCACCCATTAACTCTTTCAATGCTGACATTCCTGTGTGTCCAGTGAAGCCTCTGGTTGGTCTGGAGAACAGTTTGCTTTGCTCTTGCTTGGAGAGGTATGGGAAGAACTTCCAAATTTTTTATTGTTCTTGCAAAGCTAAAATGTGAAGGTTAATCTTGAAAGAGGCTGGAACATGAGTTTTGAGGTTGGTAACTAGTGGCTCAACAGCATTCAATGAGCAGGAGTCCATGGATGTGCTTTGGCTTTGATAGTTATCCCAAGAGTAATGGTCCTTATGGGTTTTTCCAACGGTAAACCCAACTATAGGTTTATTTTAACATAGCTAAACCCTTTTCACTCCGTGAAACAACAATTCATTTGGCTGTACAGTGGGTTCAGGGTCTGTGTGTCAGTAGTCAAAGCAGCCTTTTATCCTTCTCATTTCTTACCAGTGCCACTCGCTGGCTGGAAGCTAAAGGCAGTATTTTTCCAAACCAATATGGAAGACCACAACAACCTCAGCCTAACAAATGATTGAAGACCCCTCTGTTGGTGTGGGACAAGCTGAGAATGAGGAACCAGCTGTTATTCCTGAATTTCTCCCCCTCCAACAGGCCTAGGAGGAGAGTCTTTCCTGGGGGTGCTGCTGCATCCACCGCAGTGTACGTGGGGACAGCTTTGCTGGGTAAATCTCCATCCAACCAGCAGCCAAACACCTGGGAAACCTGCTGTGCTTCTGCATTGTCACTCATTGATCAGAAAGTGGCGTCAGTGCAGGTTCAGAGGCTCAGAGGTCACTCTGGGCAAAGGCAGGTTTAGCTCAGGGCATGATGGCATTTGCAGGGCTTGTCTAGAGAAGCCAAGAAAATGAGCTGAGGCCGGGGGCTCTGGCACTGGGGATGTGCATCTTCTGTGAACACAACACAGACAACAACACAAACCTTAAAAATGCAAATATTTGGGCTATAAATTCAGTGCTCTACCCAAGGCAATTGTTAGTTTTCCATATTTATTTATGATTCATTACAATCTGGATTTTTATAGATCTTCTACTCTGAGTTTTATATTTAATTGAATGAGAGTCCTGGTATCTTTCTGCATGTGTTTATGTGGTTTTCATTAACTACTGTGCAATCTAAGAAAGATATTTGTTAACCAAAAATAAGGAATGTTTGTTAATGTTTAATGGAAACAATAACAATAAAATTACACAATGATAATTAAAACCACCCCAACCGTAAAAGCTCCTTCTTAATGAATCATATTAAGGGAGGGTTCAAGCATGTATTTATGATCTGGGTTGTGATTTATGGGCTAAATCCTGCCCTTGTATGTGTGCTTGAGGCTTTCACTGATTTCCATGGGGGCAGCATCTGCAGCGGAAGAAGGCAAATTTTGGATGTGTGCTGATTCAGGGCTGCCAGAAAAGAACATTATTTTACCCTGACACAGTATACGCAGAACTAAAATGTTACCCTCCTCCCTCACCATTAAAAATAGAGAGAATATGAAGCACAATGTTGCTGTGTGTCCTGGCACTCTCCTGGTAACTGGCTGTTTGGAGGTTTTCCAGTGGATGTCCCAAATTCCCGGCAGTGATTTGTCACTAATTGTCACAGCAGACCTAAGGATACAAGTGGTTTGGGGGGGAACAATAACTGATATTGGCAAAAACACTTTCCTGGACAGTTTGTGGGGCCTAGACTATTGCACAGCACTGCATGTCCAAGAATTGTGTTCCCTTTTTATGCTGAAATTTCTCTATGCCACACCAAGAGCTGGAAAGGCTTGCAGTGGGTGCAGCCCTCACTTGCTCTCCTTGTGAGGCCAATTGACTTTTCCTGCATGGAGTAAATGGGCCTTAGGGCAAATGAGAATCAGACCCAAAATGTTTCTAATTTGCACAGAAAAGTCAAGGAAGGCAAGGCAGTATTCATAAAACTAATAAGACATTATGATGTGAATGATTTTTAATTAACCAGATATAGATTCCTTTTATCTGAATACTTTTAGGGCCCAAGTGGATAAATGTGCAAATAATATCACCAGGCACAGAGGTATTTCCAAGAAAAGACCATCTTTAGGAAGATGCCTGATTTCCATCTATTCCACAGCGAGCAGAAGTGCAAACTTATTTAACAAAGCTCCGATGTCTGTGTGATAGAGCTGCCAACTTGCACTGCGGGGAGAATTTAATCTTCAAAATCGGCAAGCAGTGACCAGCGCGTCGCACAGAACAGACGCCGTGTCTCCCTAGGACTCCTTGTGCCTCTGCTCTGCTGTGCAGCTCCTTCTTCTCCCTCCATCCCTCCCTGTCTCTGTCCTCTCCAGAAGCCACAGTCCTGGCTGTGTCCCCACCTCCCCTGGCTGGAGCGTTTTGCCGAGTAAGCCCCGGACCGTGCGAAGGCTGGGGGAGGATTCAGACCGCGCTGCTCGCGCTCCTTTGGATCGGCTGCCAAAGCAACTCAGAGGCTTATTCTTTAAAAAATGGAGCCCCCTAATGTCTATTTAAACCAGAAAAAATATGCATCCCCTTCAGCCTTGCAGCCCGAGCCCTGGCCCCGCAAAAAGACGCTCTTGGCTTCTTCAATTAACAAATACGAAGCAAGTGTCCTCCTTTCCAGCACAATGACGGCTGTCACTATTATCCCTAGCCCCCCAATTATTTCTGAGAATCTCTCACTTAATGAAGTTTTTCTGCCTCCCCTTCCCAGCTCAACAGACTCAGGGAAGCTCGCTGAACCAATTTAACAAAGTGTTAGGAAGAATAAAATGTGACTGCGTTCTCCTTTCTTTCTTTCTCTCGCCGTTTAGTCGGCAGCTCCCTGCTCTGTTCTCAGCTGTGTCCTTCACAGAGGAGCAGATCAGAGCATGGAAATGCATATCTTGTGGGTGCCAGGAGATGTGAATCATGGAAATAGAGACAAATCCTTCCCCTTGATCACAGTTTGCCCACTTTTTCATTAAAAGGGAGTCTTTAAATAAAACTCACATCTGAACACCTCCAAAATTGGGAATGGGATCTAGGTTTTGATTGTAATTCTGCCATCGCCTGTGACAGTAGTGGGTCAAGCCTGGCTTCGAAGGTGAGCCATTAACTGGTGGTGCCCTTTCAAAAACCCAGTGTAAATCAGGCTGGGACTACAGTGCCTCCAGACCAACTTACAGCCTTGCACCACTGTCTGGTTGTCATTTTGCCTCACTGCGCCATTCCTCTTTTCTGCTTTTTCCATCCTTCTGTGGTCATCCCTTTATTTTGTCTTCTTTTTCACCTCTGACAGGATTTCCAACAGTATTTCCACTGCCTTGCCTAAATATTTTTCCTTTACAGATTGCCCCACCCTGTAGCAGCTTCTACCTATGCTTTAAACAGCATCCATATAATTAAGACCAAAGAAGAAAGATAAGTCTGCTTAAATATATGTTTTAAAAAATAAGCCACATTTCTGCCATTAATATTCCATGTTGACAACAGTGTGTCTTATTTAACACCATATTTTTCATTAAGTGAAGCAAAGAACTCCTTTGTCTTAACACACCCTCCTTGTTGATAATCCTGGCAAGGATTTGGACCCCCCAAGAGCACCTATGACAATGCAGGCTTCCCTGGTTTAAAACAAAGACCTAGGCACCCCTAGGAGTGAAATGGTTGTGGTTTCTCCAAGAGTTTGCAATGCAGAAGGATCCATGTAGCCAGGTCTGGGAAAAGCTTGGTGTAGCCTAAACTGCCAGGCTGATGTGATACCATGAAACTGGGGTTGAAATTTCCTGAAATTTCACTAAAAAAACATGCCACTGGGTTAGGATTGGTGGGAACCAGTTGGCAAGCCTGGATGTCATTGGACAGTTTGGTTTCTGCCTGAGTATTTTTCACCATCTTCCTCCTGAAAGTACTGAGTTTTTCCTCAGAAACCAGATGTGCCACCTGCTCAATTTCCATTTGTGCATCTCCTGATATCCTGTTCTCTCTGTGGTCCATGCTGTGGGCACAGAGCCCATCTCCATCCCCTTTCCACTGCAGCACTGACTCCTCAGCCACTGCCATGCACTGATTTAAGCCTGGAGTCTGGCTGGAAACCAGAAAGTGGGGCAACGTGTGGGGGCATGAGCTCTGATTAACTCCTGTCAGGACTGCTAAATATAAGCACTTTGGGGTTATTCTGGCAGACAGAAAATCTCTTTCAGGAGGGAAAGAACAGAAAATTGCACTAATAAAGGTACAGCTGGGTGGCAGCTCTTTCCCTCCTGTCCCTGAGGAAATGCTGATGTCTTTCAAATCAACAATCTACACAGAGATTTCTCTGAGGGCAGGCTCTGACTCTACCTGAGCATTAACATGGGTTGCAGGAGAGAAAAATAAGAGAGGCTGAGTCCCCAGCTGGCCTTGTCAAAGTGTAAGGGACCTATTCCAGCCTGAATGCATTTCTCTCACAGTTTATTCCGAGCTCTGACCACGTGCAGATGCTGCCTGTTGGCACCTTGGATGTGCAGATGCCTTTTGGAAAGTCGTGCTGGGAAGCTGGCAACCAAAATAAGCAAGTGATCCAGCACCTGGGATGCCTGTGATGGAGTCCTGCCGCTGTTCCCAAGATGGGAGGCACAGACACTGAGCTGCTAGAGGAGGACCAGGCTGCCTGACTTGATTTTTGTCTGTCCTGACTTTGGCTCTGTGATGGCAGGGGTGGAAATTGCCCTGGGAGATGGAAGCTGGAAGTGCAATAAGGAGAAGGGAACTGCTGGCTGACAGCTGAGCCCTTCCCAAAAAACACTGGTACCAGGAGAGCTGCCCAGCCAGGGAGCCTCTGACTGCTCCTAGCAGGACAGGTGAAGCCCTCCGGGGGTGACCTAAGCCCGTGAGGAAATCCAGTTCAGGGGAAAAACATGCTGGCAGAAGAAGGAGGAGAAAGCACCAGGAAAAGCAATCCATGACAAGGAAACTCTTCACTTGAGCAGTCCAGGAGCCCTGTGCTGTGCTGCTCCTTGGCAGAGCAGAGGCAGGAAAGTCAATGTAGAGCTGGCAGCAAGTGAGAGCCTGTCCAGTCCACTCACTGCAATCACTTCCATCTACTGCAAAGGGTATTTTCTTCCTTTTTCTGCCACCTTTTCCAGGGAATCTCTTGCTTTCAGCTCTCCCTGCTTCCTGGTTTGGTTCCTTATCATGCAGCAGTCCACAGTGTTCAGTGGGTGCTGCTGGGAATGGCTGTGGGATGGTCACTTGGTGCTGCTCAGCATCTCTGTTTGTCCCTGAGGAACAACACATTAGCTCCCAAACCTTTTGCTGGCAGCCAGAGGCTGACCCCCACAGGGATTATTGACTCTCTTTGGAAAGTGCTGAGTACAGGGGAGAGAAAGGAGACAAAACTGGAAAATGTTGTCTCTATTTTCAGGTGGCTGATTTTGTTTTTCCCTTTGTATTTCACTTTTTGTATGTCCAGATTACAGCTCCCCCTCTTCCCACCACAACACAGAGTGCAAATTTAACCTCTCATCTCACAGCCTTGGTACTCTACAAAGCAGAAATTCCTTGTCCAGGTCCTGACAACCTGTACAAATTTTGGATTAACACACTTTCCTAACATTCACTCTGAGCTCTGTGGTGGTGAAGGATACAAATCAGTGTGTCAAGCCTTTTGCCTTAATCCCACAACTCTGAGGCCTCCTTCTGTCATCCTCACTACCAATGGCCATTTTGGGCACTGAAGGATGCAGCAGTCCTCATTAATTAGCAGCAGCCTAATTCTCTGCACAAACCCTTATGCCTCCTCTAGCACCGTCCATTTGAGCACCAGGGGATGACAACTGTTTGACAGTGGCTTTTAAGTTTTTTTTCCCTTAACAGCAGCATTTTTTTCCAAGTGCAGAAATGAACACATGTTCGATTCTGGGCCGAAAGTCAGGTTTTTGCTTTTTGGAAGTGCCTGTGGTTTGACTGCTGGCTCTATAAATGGGATTCAGATAGCAGTGTCTGACCTCCCTCCGTTTCTCTGCCTGCTGCCTCTCTGCGTGGTGCTGAGGAAGGACATGAACTCAGTCCAGCCCCCAGCCATGGGGATTGAGGAGGCTGAGGAGGTCTGGCTGCCTTTCCTGCTTTCCCAGTATTGTAATCCAGAAATGAAGCATGGATCAGTATTGCTAAATAAAATAGTGCAGGAGTTGATTCATGTCCCCAAGACAAGGGACACTAAATAGTTTGTATGTTGGTATTTCCTGTAGAGCAGAGGGGCTGTGCATAAATAATACAGCCTTGGGTCTTCTCTGGGCCCAAAGGCCCTGTGGTCCTAAAATATGACTGTGACCCTTTGTACATTTTTTTTTCCAGTTTAAGGCAACTGAAGTAATGGGAGGGCTGTGTTGCAGCACACCGGAGCTGACTTTTATAGTATGAAAATTTATGGCATAGCATGAGGTACAGCTTAAAGGCCTCAGGTTTGCTGGGGTAGCACTGGAGATGGATAGTGGGGATAGCAGGAGGAGCCCAGGCTGCTGTAGTGTTTGTTATCTGCCGTGGGTCAGAGTCAAGGAACAGAGGTAAAATTCATCAGTGAATGTGTCCTGTGCCCCATGCTTCACCCCAGTCCCTGGCAGCTGGTTTAGTGTTTGTACCCAGAGGCAGCAAATGCAGCTGCACAGGTCACTCAGTGACAGCACTTCCTTTTGCATCCTCAACATGGTCCAAGTTGCTCCTTTTTCCAAATGTACTGTCAGCAGCTTTTGGAAAGCAAGAGGGAGAAACCCCCCTGCAAGCCAAGAGACCAGCAGAAGAATGGCTGCCAACATATAAATGGTGCTTTGGCCCTGCAGAGCTTTTGGCAGTGATCTCCACCAGCTGAGCTGATGGTGTGGCTGGTAGCTGTAGCAAACCACCCTTCACCAAGCATGCAGAGACGTGCACATTGTCAGGGTCAGGAGGTGACTGTGGCCTCTTAGCGGGTGGTAAATGCCCTGTGTCCCCTGGGGTGACTGGTGTGGCTTTCATCCTCATCTGCTCCCTGAATGCCCTGCTCATCCATCCCAGCCTGGGGCTTCCTTTACCTCTTCTCTCTGCTGGGCACTTCCCATTTCTACCCAGGCAATGCCAGGAGGAGGCTGGCACTGAAAACCTGTGTCATCCTGTCAGTGTTTACATCTCCAGCATCCAGCTCCTTTGCTGCCTTTGAGATCCCAGAGGAGAAAGTCCAGGGACAATCTGGCTCTGCTGCCGCTGCCCTGGGGCCAAGAGCAGCCTTGGACCTGTGTGACTGTGGCCACTGCTTGCCCTGGGCTGTGCTGGGGCAGGAATGAAGGTTGTCCTTCAGAGGGTTAGAGCAGGCCTGCATGGGGGTAAATTTGCACAGGGTCAGCCCAAAATGATTCCTTTTTCCCTGGCAAATGCTGAGATCCCTGACTGAAGCCCTGAAAATGCTCAAAGGAGGTGCTGGCAGAATAGTTTCAGCCTAGCCAAACCCCAAGTATTTTCTTCCAGATCCATTTGGAAAACCAGCTGAATCAGTTTTTGAAATGCTTCCCTAAATATTCAGCCAGAGGTGTGGAAAACCAGTACAAATATGAAAAATTAAAGCATGCAAGGACTCTGATGGGTAGTGCAGTGTTAAGAGCAGCCATCCCCACCTGCCCTGGCTCTGCCTCACAGCCCCAAGCTCTCCTTCTGCTCAGTC
The DNA here is from genome assembly GCF_014805655.1 of Passer montanus. Classification (NCBI taxonomy): domain Eukaryota; kingdom Metazoa; phylum Chordata; class Aves; order Passeriformes; family Passeridae; genus Passer; species Passer montanus. The sequence continues at coordinate 5,963,781 of NW_024372036.1, forward strand.
TGGGTATCCCTGACCAGCACAGCCTCTGGATGAAATGGCCCTATCCCTGCCATGGGGAGAACATTCCAGAGGCTCCTTGTGACACTTGGTCGCTTGTGCAGTACTGAAGGATGGAAAGTGCTCCACATGTGTTACGTGTTATTATTAACTCAGAGAGTTTCTGATTTCTGCTACCATGAGCGATAGTCACAGATGTACAAGGGCCTGCATAGTTTATAACAAAGGTAAGATAGAATATGGATAATCTTGAACTTTCTGTCAGTTATTTTTAATTCAAAGCCAGATCTGGGACTGAGATTCAGCCTTTGCTGTTTAGTTATCCAAATAATAAAATTAAGACCAAAGCCAGATGAACTTAGGGAAAGTTAAGGTTCAGATCATATCAATGACTGTACCTCAGGCCCAAATTTAACATGCTGATACTTTTTCTCCTTGCTTTTAAACTATGTGAGGGACTTCCTCCTCCTTTTTACAGAAACCAGATGTGGGTTAGTTTTTGACTGGCATTTCATGGCGATGTGTATCCTGGTTTATGTGCCTGATCTTTTTTCCATGAAACAAAAAAAAAAATAAAAAAGAAAAAAAAGCCAACATTGCTTGCAAGTATTAAAATGGCAACTGTGGATGGGAGCAAGATTCAATGCAATGGAAAGCAGATTAGATTAAGCGAACTGTTGAAAATTTATTCTTCTGGTTAATTTTATCTGTAAAATTGTCCTAAAGACTAATATTGTCAATTCTCATTTGGCTCTGTAGGACCCTGCGTGAATCCAAATCCATCCTTTTTTGGCAGGCCTTTTTATCACCAGTGGTACAGTGACATCTAAGTGTCAAGAAGATGGGCCAGTCGGAGCATAGAAAATTGATTTGAGCAGCCCCATCCCCCCTTGGCTGGCTGCAGATAAACAGTTCAGCTAATATGCTGCTCCCAACCTCTTTGGGGCTCTATTTGAATATGATCTAATATGGCAGCTGCTTCACTGCAAACACTGAAGGTAAAGTAGTCCCTGAGAAGTTCTGCTTTTCCCTTGCATTTTTAAAGTTGGGGCAAACGAGTTTAAAAAAAAGGCTTGTAACCATGAGGGCCTTACAGACAAAAAATCTTGTGCCATTTGCTGCTTAGTGATTTTTTAAAAAAATATTGAAAATAAGGAAAGATATCTCTGTCAGACGTGAGGGTACAAAAGCACAATTAAGCTACCATTTTTTCTCTTTTTCTTGCCCAAGATTGCTTTCTAAACTACCTGAGTAAATGATAAGTTTGAGAGATTGTTTTAGAAGTAATTTGCCTGGGTGCTGACAGCTGCTCTGAGGGGCACGGGGGCAGCCCTGCTTCCTGCAGGAGGGAATGCAAGTTCCCATCTGCTCCAGACCTGGATGAGGGAGCCATCGAGCGTGGAGGGAGGCAGGAAACACGTAAAAGGCAGAGGCTGCCACTCGCCTCTCTCTTCTTTTTTCCCTTTTGGAGATCAGGGCATTCAAGCGCTCCTGCCATTCATCTTCCTCCCCGTCTGCTCCCAGGGCTGCTGTGCTCCATGCAGCTCCTCCGAGTGCTGTCATCCCTGCAGAATCCAAGTGCCTTCCAGCAGGGCATTACGCGGAGTGACTAACATCTGTCACACGTGGCTCATTCTTTCCCTCAATCAGCCTCAATCAGCTTTTCTGCAGGCAGCATTTCCTATCTGCAAATAACAGCCATCACGGAGGCTGGCAGGATGGTTGCTTTCTCCTCTGCTTCTCCTTTTCCAGTTTTACTCTCATTTTCTCCCGTTGCTTTTCAGTCCTTTCTGTTTTCTTCATGCTCACCACCATTGCCATTATACCATTATTTGCCTTTGTGCTCTGTGTCCTCAGGAAATCTTCTCTCCTCTCTTTCCTTATGCCATTTCTTGATCCTTTTCATATTTCTTTCATTTCTCCTCTTTCTACCACCCCACTAGCCCTTCCCATGCCTTCTTCCCAATGTCCTGTGCTAGGACACCTGGCCCTGCCTCTACTGCAGGTTGTGTTGTGCTGGCAGAGAAACCTCTCAGCCTGCCAGGTCCCACCAGCACCTGCGAGTTATTTCTTCAGCCAGTGTCCTTTGTATGCTGATTCAAACTAGAAGCCTATTGAAACAGAGGCACCCAGATCACACACATGGTCCTACCACCACCTCTACAGGAGACCATGATTAGGAAGCAGAAGGCTGTTTGCACCTCTTTCCTGCTCTCACCACGCTGGTTGTTTTTGACAAAGGTTCTTGTCTCCAGTACTTTGTTCTTGCCCCCTGTAAAAGGGGGGCAGTGCTACATTCTGCTTGGGTTCAGTGTTTCAGGGTGGGAAGAAACACCAAGGGCAGAACACTGTAGAACCACAGAGTCATTGAATTGGAAGTGACCTTAAAGATCCCCCAGTTCCACCCCCCTTGCCATGGGCAGGGACACCTTTCACTGCAGCAGACTGTTCAGAGTTCCATCCAGCCTGGCCTCGATCCCAAGCTCTTCTCTGGTGATGGCCAGGATAACACTGCAGGTGGCTGAGTCGAGCTAACTCAAACTTAAATCTGACCTCCCATTCCAACCTAAGTAAATGCCTCGCTCACTTTCCCTGCCTTTGAGACAGAAAACATCACCTGAATTAAACATGAGAGCGGAGGTGCCCTCCCCGGTCATCACATTCAATCCTTGCCGTGGGTGGACGAGGTGCTGTATAATCCCTTTCACAAACCTATTGAGCTGGATGTTAAAAACAGGGAGTTATTATCCCTCCCCCTCAAAACAGCTGATGCTTCAGAATTTAGATGTGCGAGAAAGGAGCTCAAGATTATTTCTTTCTCAGCTGAAATTTCAGCAATAAGGGAGAAAATTTATCCAAAGACTCCAATATTCTGCTCTAACTGAGCAGGCTGAAAAGTTTGGATTTGAGATGCAGGCCATTTTCTTTACTAAAAAAATAGGCATATAGGCATAGGGAAAATTACTGATTCAAGGGTGATCTGCACGGGTTTTTTTTTAATAATATGATTTTAGATGGACAAATAGCAAAAGAGAGCCTATTTACTGGCAGATGCTTTAACCAGAGCATTGTCTGCACATCTCTGTCATTTAGGAGAGACATTTGGTCCCACACCTGCCCAGCTCCAATCTATCATGCAGCATCTTAGCACTGGCTGAGATTTTTGCAGATGGAAGTTTACTCGCTTGTGCTGACTTTAACCAACGGTCAGACAAGAGGAGACAGTTTTAAAAACTCAAAACGTTTTGTAATTCCAAACATTCTGCCTCTTTATTTTAAATCTTGTCTTGCTTCCAAACTTGCTTGTATCTCCTTTTCCCTGAAGGAGCTGAGTAAAAGCCATGCTTGCTGGGCTGAGTCTGAAGGACATATCCTTCCTTTCCCTCACCTTCAGTTTTTCCATTTGGGGGGTGAATCAGTGAAAACTGAAATGTTCCTATGGCTTTAATCTTTACTTACAAGCAACATTTACTGAAGTACAGATGCCTGGCCTGTGCTTAACTCTACACTGTGCTCCCACAATCAGTGGTTGTATGCCACCTCCCACCCCATCTCCTGTCTGCAGTGGATATAACCATCATTGATCTGGACTTGGCCTGTTTTGGGATGTCAGCACCTGGAGAAGCAGCCACTTCTGGCAGTGTCTACTTTGACCTACACAGCATTTCCAATGAGCTCCTGCCCAGGAAAGTCACATCTCTTTCATTTAGTGCTGATGAAGACATGACACAGGTCATTGCCCAGTAGGATGCAGCAGTGTCCTCAAGCCAACTGGAGATGGTGGAGAGCATCCCCAGCCAGCCAGCTGAGGGATGCAGCCCTGAGCTGCAGCACACACAGGGGCTGCCTGCCTGTGGGAAGCCCAGAGGCAATGAGGGGCCTGGAGGAGCCTCCCTCCAGCAGCCAGAATCTTTCCTTTCCCTTCCTTCCTGGGCAGCTCTGGGCAGTTGTCCTCCCTCCCAGGGCTGATTTCTTGCAAGCCCGTGTGGGCAGTGGGGACCAGCAGCAAAGCAGTGCACTGGCTTTGCATTTTGGCTCCTCATCCCTGGCACCTCGTCAGCTTGGCCACCAGCAAGCACACAGACAGCAGGGAGGAGCAGAGCACCCCCTGAGAGCTAAGGCTCTTTTGGGCAGGTACCACTCCTGGCACTGCCACGAGCCAGGCTTGCCTGGGCACACACCAAAAGGCAGTGGGAAAAACGTGGTTGCCTCTTGCTTTTGCCTTCCCTGATGAGTCTGTGCTGCTGCTGAATTCAGGGTTTCACCCGGGCTGGCAGAGATACCATCTTGATGGAGAGGCTCCTTCCTGCTGCGCAGGGAACTCACCTTATTAGACAGATAAGATTTGTATTTATTGCTTGTTTGTCGTGTCAACAGAGGTGCTGGGGGTGGCCAGAGGGGTGTGAGCTGGCTGCTCTGCTGTCGGAGATGGTGCCACTCCTCCCACAGGCATTTAGGCTGAACCTGAAAAGGGGCACGTGAGATGCTGTCCCACATTCCCTCCCCTCACCCACATCCTAGGAAATCCTTATCAATAGAAGGAGCCCAAGGGATGCAAACTGGAAGGCAGCTGTTCTGTGCCTTTCCCAGGAAGCAGCCACAGCCTGATCCTTCTCACTCCACTTGTGTAAGACGGTGCAAATCCTCTGCTTTTATGGAGATAGACCATGGCAGAGCAGGGACCAGGGAGGGGAGAGCCGGGCTTAGCACGCTGCATTACGCTGCCAGCACCACCTTCTCAGCGTGACAGGCAAAGGGACTTGCTCTTACGCCTGGCTTCCCTCCTCGGCAGAAGAAAGGAGTGTCAGGGAAGGAAATCAGGGTTAATCCAGGCAGCCGGCTCAATGGCTGGCACGGGTGCGCGTCTGTCCTTTGTACTGTCAGCTTGCAGCAATATCACACTCATGCAGAGGGTGTTGCTCTGGGGCATCGGTGTAGAAAGAGCCAATCAAACCCTATTTATCAGCTTTGGCTTCTCAAAGGCCGAGCTGACGCAGCACTGGATTTTTATTTTCCCGATTTAACACCAGGATTTATGGGTCGTGTACAACCGCACATTGCAGGGCACCATCTAAATAAGTATTTATCATGTAGGAAGAGGCCCTGAAGGCAAGCAGTGCTTAGCACCATGTAGCCCCTTGTCCTTGTGTCAGCCTCACACAGGCAGCCTGACTGTCACAAGGAGAGCTCACCCCTCAGTTTTACATTGCTGCGGATGGGCTGGTGAGTGTTCTTTGCTGGGGACACACACGGATCACTTCAGCAGCTGTGGGCTGCTCTCTCTGTGAGCACCACGCCTCGAGGTACCCACAGCTTCTCTGGCATCCCTGAGCCATCTGCAGACCTGCAGTGGGCACCCCAAACTCATGGCAGGGATAGAAACTGTCCACAGAGCAAAAGCTGGTTGATGCCGCTCAAAAATTCACTGTGTCTCCTGGCCTGTCCGGGGACTGTGACTTGTGCAGGAGCCATTGCTTTGCCCTCACTGTGCTCACTTAACCACTTTTGGTCTGTGCTGTTCCCAGAGGAGACTGGGAAAGGGTCAAGAAAGGCTCAGGGAAAGCCAATAGGACTGGTGTGGGGGTGGTGTTTCCGTGCCTGTCACACACACACGTGCTGCTGATGCATTTTTCCAGTTACTCTGCTTTATCTGCTGTGTATCCCAGACTTCTCACTGCTGGCTGATGATGCTTGCCTTGGCACTGGGCAGGCAAAAGATGAAAATTTTCATACTGCTTGTGATATATTCCTGTAATAGGACTCAGTGGAGCCTTTGCTGGAAAATAACTCAGTGGATGGTTCACATTTCTGCGCTTTTCTTTGTTTGCTCTTTATCAGCATTAGAAGACCTAAATTTCTCTCCTTCTTATGGTCTTTGTACAACTTTGACTTGCTGCATTTTCCCCACATGCAGGATATAGTGGAACGTGGAAGTGGAGACCTCTGTGTTAATCTCACAGTGAAGAAAAAAGGAGCATGGGAAATTCCTGTCTTGAAATAAAAACATCCTTCTCCCTCAGCCACATCTTTTCAATATTGTGTTGCTCCAGCTTTCCACGCTTACTTCATCCTTTCTTCTCTGTTGTTTACAAGCCTAGACCAGGATAGGAGGAAGAGGCGTCTTGTATGTTGAGTTTTATTTCTTTCCACAGATGAGCACTTATTTCCTTTATTCCACACTTTTAATTTTTTTTTTCCTTTTCATTACCACTAAAGCTCTCTGTTCTCCCACTAATAAGAAACCCGACATCAAAATTTTGCCTTTCAGACTTTGCCTACATCTCTCATCCTCTCTGGCTTCAACAATATGACTCAAACACAGGATGGATTCGACCCAAAGCAGAGGAAACCAGATGTGATAGCAAGACCGGCTCTCCCAGTGGCTGGATCTGCATCTCCGGTGGCAATCAGGATATTCCAAAGGCAGCTCCGGCGGTGCCCCTCCGTCAGAGCCCCGGGAAAGGGCAGCAGCGATTCATTAAGAACCCACCGCCATGCGCTGCGTGCAAGCCTGAATGAATGTCACCGTTTTCATTACGGAAAAAGAGAGACCAAAGAGAAAATGTGACAAAGTACATCTCGCCTGGCTGTTGATCTTTAAGCAACAGTGTGATTAGCAGCGTCTTCCCTTTACATTTCAAAGCGCCGGAGCACAATGGCAGGGAGATAAACATCCAGAGGTGCTGCCTGGCTGAAAGACATCTTTCTGACAGCGCATCACGGCTCCTGCCTCCCTCACCGGAAAGAACACGGGGTTTTAGTCAACGATGAAAGAGAAAAAGCCACACTTTATCTACCATAAACAGTTGCCTATTTGTATTTGTTTTTCCCCCCAATGAGTTCCATCTCTGAAACGACGCTCCCCGCCATCCTCTCGCATCCTCGAAGCCGCTTTCCCACGGACTCCCAGGGCCCCGGCTCCTTCTCAGATGGAGCTGCTGGGGAAAATAAAACATCCCCGACTCCTCTCTTCGCCTGTGCCGAGTACTTTGCCTTTCTCCCCTGTGCCTCCAAGGAGGAGGCCGAAGCTGCTTCCACGAGGCGGCCGAGAGCCAGCATCCCTTCGTGCTTCCCGCTCAGGAAAAAGCAAGCCGGCTCCCTTATTCAAGACTTATTGGCTGTGACAGCTGCATCAGCTTAGACGGAATTAAAAAAAGGAAAGGGAAAAAAAAAACCGGCTCCCTTATTCAAGACTTATTGGCTGTGACAGCTGCATCAGCTTAGACGGGATTAAAAAAAGGAAAGGGGAAAAAAAAAAAGGAAAAGAGAGAAAACCCCTCCTTTCTTCTGAAATTACTCGCAAAGTCACCTTTTTAATGCTAACACACACAAAACGCGCTCAGCCACTGATTTCAGCAGACCATATGCTGCCACTGCTGCTGGCCAGGTCCTAAGGGATGAATTTTTTTCCCCTTCAGCAAGCCTCCAGAAATGTCACAGAAATTTATATGCTTATTCACAGAGCCGATAAAGCAGAAAACCGGTGTTTCAGCTATTTTTGTTTTGCTTTGCAGATGGACAGTAAAAGACATAAATCTCCTCCCCGCCACTCCTGCCTGGCTCCCTCTTTGTGCCAAACCACCAGACCTACAGGACTGGCCTGAGCTCCATGAGCCAGCCCTCCTCTTCACAGAAGAGTGAACCACCAGGAACCTCCCAGGACGTGACAAGTGCCTCCACTGACGAGCTAAAGCACAATTTTTTTATTTTTATTTTTTTTTTTGCGCAGCCACCAAGGCGGGACAGCTTTTCCCTTGCCATCTTTGATGGAGGAAGAGCAGCAAGCTGCACGCCCAGGGGCTGTCCCTGCTCCTACCCCTCCCCGTGTTAGTGTCCCGGCTCGGATGAAAGGCACAGCTCTCCCATGGCGTGATCCGATGCGTGCCCCGATTTACAGCCCTGTGCCACACACCCCCATAAATCAGCACAGAGCCCTCAGGGAGCCCGGCTCGCCCCCTCCCGAAGCGCATACGGGCTGCAGACCCGAGTGATATTTTAGACACGTTTGACATTTAACCTCAGGAAAAGCAATATAAGCAAGAGAGGGGGGACCATGGCTAAATCTTCCTCCCAGCTATATTTACAGCCGCAGCATGCGCCTGCGGCCCGTTGGAAAACGCGCACATCACCAGGGAAATTTAGGATCGGCAGCCGAGGCCTGTTGGCTTGCTGACCAAAGGAGGCAGCAGGAGGGCTCCTGGCTGGGACAGGGGGTGGTTTTATTTCGGTGGATGGCGCTGCGGCCCCCAGGGAAAATCCGCTGGGAGCCGTTCCCTCCCTGATCCAGCATTTCCCACGCTGCTGCTGCGAGCACAGCTGGCAGCTTTTCCTTCTCCGGGTCTCCAAAGCCATCAGCATCAGCCTGGGTGTCCCAGCAGCGGGGCTCACTGCCCCCCACCCCGGGAGAGCCCCTTGGGGGCTGCCTGAGAGCCGGAGCAGGGAAGGGTGGCTGGGTCACAGCTCAGCAGCTTCGAGCCTGTCTCTGGTGCCATTCCCTGGTTACAAACAGCGCCGGATCGCAGCTGCTGGCACGGCTTGTCTGCACAGCCACAGAGAAAAGGGGCTGCCTTTGACAGCCATGCCATGCTGGGGAGCAGAGGAGTTAGGAATAAACCCAAACCCAGCAGAAGGAGAAGACTGTGCCTCTGTGCCTCACAGAAAGAGCTCGGTGGTTTAGGCAGCACGTCATCCCGGCTAATAACAGCAAGCCAAATATTTAACTAAGATCTCATGATAGCGAGGAGCTTGGCAGAAGGAGGCCTGAGGAAAGCAAGCACTTTCTCTCCAAAGCCTGTTTTCTCCTTATTTAAAAAGGAGGAAACAGGTCAGCTGTCGTATCTGCCAAGGTCAGAAGCTCAATTTGTATTTCAGAGCCCGGGAAAGGTGAATGCACCAGAGCTACATCCCTGATGGAAACAATCACTCATTCTAATAAGGCTGGCAGAGGCTGGAGCCTGCCTTGTTCAGATACAATTATTACAGCCCGGGTGTCAGATTACTGAATCTATTAGCCGGGAATCAGCTGTTATTTCGGAGCAAGGCGCTGTCCTGCAGGCACTTGTGATGTACATCATGCGTGACGCCCGGGCAGGGCCAGGGGCAGGAGGGGGCAGGACCGCCGGAGCTGCCGTGGAAAAAGCCCGTGGCAGTGACCTCTAGACACCGCCACATCCATCAGATGGTGACACCAGCATTGCGATGATCGGGGATAGCGCTGCCAAACCACTCGCTGTGCTGGGAGAGAGGAGATCCGGAGTTTGTTGTGGGTGCAGTGCCCGGCTGCGCTGCGGGCTGAGCGTGTCCCCCCCACCGGCATCCACAGAGACACGGGGTAAGGACCCGCTGCCAGCCTCCTTTTCTGCCCCAGAGGTGCTCAGGGAAGCCTGAACGGGGGAGGAGGGGACTACACACAAGTCAGTGGGCAGCTCTTTGAGTGGGAGCTAAAATAAAAATCACCTTTACCCAGGAAACCCAAATTGTTGGCTAACACAGCACTCTCACTTGAAAGCACGGCTAAAAAAACCAACCAAAAAAAACCCCCAAAAACCCTCAAAACCAACCAACCAACCAAAAAAAAACCCAATCAAAAAAAAACACATTAAAAAAGAATCTGTGCTACTTTAGCAAGAACAAGCAGCGTGCCTGCACGGTTCTGGTGAGCCTCTGGGAGCAAGCCCAGCCATCCTCCAGCTCAGAGGATCCGGAGTTTGTTGTGGGTGCAGTGCCCGGCTGCGCTGCGGGCTGAGCGTGTCCCCCCCACCGGCATCCACAGAGACACGGGGTAAGGACCCGCTGCCAGCCTCCTTTTCTGCCCCAGAGGTGCTCAGGGAAGCCTGAACGGGGGAGGAGAGGACTACACACAAGTCAGTGGGCAGCTCTTTGAGTGGGAGCTAAAATAAAAATCACCTTTACCCAGGAAACCCAAATTGTTGGCTAACACAGCACTCTCACTTGAAAGCACGGCTAAAAAAACCAACCAAAAAAAACCCCCAAAAACCCTCAAAACCAACCAACCAACCAACCAACCAAAAAAAAAAAAACCCAATCAAAAAAACACATTAAAAAAGAAACTGTGCTACTTTAGCAAGAACAAGCAGTGTGCCTGCACGGTTCTGGTGAGCCTCTGGGAGCAAGCCCAGCCATCCTCCAGCTCAGAGCAGGTGGCTCCCAGGGCCCCCTGCTCTGTGTCTTTCCCTGGCAGCAGGCAGCTTTGCCAGTGATGCCCTCCCAATCGGTTTTTATCTGTCTCCTGTTGCAGAGAGGATCACCTTCTGCTCTGCAGTATGAGAAACCAAGCTCTATTTCAGCTCCATCCACATCTCTGGTTCAGTGGGACATATCCAAACTCCCCAGCTCGGTCTCATCAATGTGCAGAGGTTGGAAAGTTGCAAAACTTGGCGTTTCATGCTTCTTGGTCCCCATTTTATTTTCTATGCAAACCAAATGAACCTGTGTCCCCTGGGGGGGAGTGCTGGGAGAAGGAATGTGACAGGAGGGAGAAGTAAAGTTAGAGACTCAGGGCTGTACATGCTAATTGAGATTTGTGCGGTTTCCCCCTTTTGACTCTGCCTGTTTGTGCTGCTGTGCTTTTGTTTTATTAACATGAGAATGTGTTCGTCAAACTGAAAGGCCAGCGTTGGGGCAGGGCTCCCATATGTCTGGGACAACAGCAGATTCAGATTCACATGAATCTCGGAGTGTACAGGAATCTTGGGTGCCACAAGGGCTCAGCACAGTGAGGGTGAGGCTGCGGGGTGTGATGTACTCCGTTGTGAAATGCTGCTGTAAGCAGGGGAGCAGGATCTCTGGTTGGGTTAATGCTGAGGAGGTGAGGATAAAGGAAGCTGCTCCACCTACTGACAGAGTGATTATGGGACATCCTAACGTGGCTGGGAATGGCACACCAGACCCATCTCTGGAGGTAATTGCATTGATTTATTGAGAAACTCTACTAGAACGGCTCGTTTTGACACCCACTGTGAGAGCCTGGTGTGTCACTCATTAATGACTCAGCAAGGGACTGTTTGTGAAGGCAGTGGGTGCTTGGCTGAGGCTGGGTTTGCACCCCTGAGTGGCACGAGGTGAGTTTCTGGGTGTGAGGTGGTGAAGCCTCTGGTGTGTGTAAGACAGGAGGTGAGCACCCACCCATCACAGGCCAGGCCTTGAGCCAGATGAAAAGCAGACCCTGTGGAGGCAGGATGGTGCTTTTTATCCTCACAGTTGTCCTCTGTTACAATTCACTCAGTTGTAAAACTCCCCCTGGGAAAGGTCCTGATTCATCCCTTCTGTTGGGGCATAACTGGTTCCACTACTGATGTGAGAGACAGATGGCATGTCTTAAAAACGGTCATAGACCATCAAATATACCTAAAGCACCTCAAGACTAAATTCTCAGGCTTTCCACCAAAGGACTGAAAGTTCCCTCCACCAGGGGAGGTACCTGGGCATTCCTACCTTAACCTGAGTGTGTATTAACCCATTGAGCTTTGTGTTTTGGGTTTTCCCTACCCTTGCTTGATCAGGACTGCAATCATCTCTTTGACCAATGGACATTGAAATGGTAACAATCAAGTCTCCTTGCAGGATCCATGGGCTGTGATACCCTCTGCCATGGGGAGCTGGGGCAGAGAATATGCCTGTTTCACAGCAGGTCCTTCTGCCTTAAGCCTTAACAAAGTTTACAGACTTGGCTGAAGTGCTCCTTCCTGCTGGCAGCTGGCAGGCATTGATTTAACCAGAGGGAAAAGGCAGCAGAACATTTCACCCCAAGCAGGAGGTCCTGGTCCCACAGGTTTGGCTGTTCACAGGACACATCCCTGCAAAGGCAGCAGCAGGACTTGGGAAAGCAGGTTACAGCTCTTTCTCTTGCTGTACTTGTGCACAGGAAGGGAAACACCAAAATCTGCAAGATTAGGAGTTACGTGGACTTCTCTTTATTAGAACAAGATTTCCCTGGATGAGGAGACCCCTGGGTGGTCCCCAGGGAGTGCCGTGCTGTGCACCACTTGTCTGTCCAGCAGAACAGCGTGGCTCCCATCTCAGCCAGCTGGGACTCCTCGGGGATAATTGACCATTCTGCATTACCGTGTCCCTCAGGGAAACTTCTCTCTGCAGCCCAGGCACTCAGCTCTTGGCTTGTGTCCTGAAGCATGAGGGCTAATATCCCCCACACGTTTTTACCATAGAAATGAAAGAGAGAGGGTATTTTTCGATTCAATGGGAAACAAGTGAATAATAATTCTGTGGAGCCATGTAGTGGAAAGAGAGACTTTGAGTGCAACAAGAAACAGGATTTTAAAATTTCATCTGCACAGCAGAAGGTCCTGCCAATTGAACCGTTTCCAGTAAACAATCTGCTAAGTCTGACAGTTTGAAGGAATACCAGACTGCCAGGAGTGAATAGGCTGGGATTTTTAAGAGGTTTATTTTTCATCCAAACACTTTTGTTTGTGAGCAACAGCTCAAAAAACCCAAAATGCATGTGCAGCAGCGTTAGAGCCAGGCTGAGGGCTTCTCCCCCATGCAGGGCTCCAGCAGGAGCAGAGTCAGAGGGCTGTGCTGGCCACTCAATGTGCCCTGGGCTGCTTAGCATGCAAGTCTGTGAGTTTGCACCAGGAGAGCCCCTCTGGTGCTCCCATACTCCCACAGAGAGGTTTAGATCCAGCTCAGTTTACTTCCCCATTTTCTGCTGCTCTCTGAGTGGGAGTATCAGCTGTCTTTGCTGAGGGGCTGGTCCCCAGAGGGATCCCAGAGGGATGGGGGGACAGGAGAGGATGCAAAGGGCTGGCTGGAGGTCAGGGGTCTCAATCACAGGACTGGGGCAAGCCAGCAGGAGGATGCTGCTGTATGTTGGGATGGAGAGAGCTCCTGTGCTGTGGCCAAGCTGGGATGTGCAGCTGTGACACACCACAGGGGCTGCCTGCTCCCAGTGCAGGAGAACAGGGACAAGGAGATGTGTCACTGCCAGTTTAAACACCTCTGCAAGGAGATATTTAATCTGGGCAGGAGTCCCCCTGCCTAGAATAAACAAGGGGCAGAAGTGAAGCGATTGAGCCTCCAAGCAGGACAAAGACAGCAATGGCTTTCTGAGCACAGCTCTGTGTCAGTGAGGTCTGGGAAAAGGGTGGCTGAGAAGAGGGGAGGTGCTGGCTGGCATTCTGTGGGACTTGGAAATGTGCAGTGTGGGACAGGAGAAGCATAGTGAGCACCTCTCATGCACACATCCCATGCAGCATCCAAAATCAGGGGCTCTTTTGAATGTACAGAACTATCCATCTCACAGCCAGGTCATGGAGCCAGGCAGGGAACAGAATGGGATTGTTCTGGGCATGAAAATATTGACATCTCAAAGCTTTCATTTCCTCTTTCTCAGCAAGTAAAGAGGAGAAATGTTTTGAGGTCTTGAGGAGAGTTACAGACCCAGCTGTGATTAAGAAAACAGCTTGAAGTCTGCTTTCCCAGTTTAGACCCAGTTCTGCTCAAATCCATTAAGGAATGACCCTGACCATCTTGTTTGGAGGCATTCACATTCAACCTAGACCCTCAAGAAGCTGGTAAACCCCTTAGGGACCTCTCAGATTTTCCAGCTAAGCAGGGGAGTGACAGAGCAGCTCTGGGCACCTGGCATCCAGCCAGGGTCAAGCCACCACTCTAGACTCCCTGAGGCCTCCTACGTGCTCTCTTTTGTAGAGGGATTTCTAATTGGATAAGCAAGGAGTTCCTTAATCCTATCGTTTTCTCAGTGATAGTCCCACCACATTCCCCTTTCACTAGAGCAGGAAATCATTGGATCATGAGAATTGCCACCTTACTTTTCCCAAATGCAGTTTAACAATTATTCCCCTAACATCATAACACAGAAGGGTTTTGGTAACAATTTGCATTTCTGAGAATTAATTGTGAAAAGGCTAACTTGTCACAAGCCAGCACTGAGGAACAGCAGAGCCTGCGCAAGCAGAGATGGCTAAAATGCACACGAGGATAACTGCATTGCAACAGGTGCTGGAAATAAGAGTGTGGAAATTTCCTGGTCCAGAAAATATTCCTGGTCTGGCACACAGGGAGATGGGGGCTCCTCTTCAAGCTGATTTTGCAAGTGCCAGAGCAGTGCTGCTGCTGGTTATCACCAGGAGAGTCCAGCTGCAGCACACCTGGACAGCTCACCTGGGTTTGGTGTTTGAATGGGTCAACAAATGACTTCCTCTGAGTCCAAATGTTTGCTGGCCCATTGCTGCAGTCCAAGGGTAGGAACTGACCTTTCCTGCTCAGAAATACTTGAGAAACGAGGACTGGAGACTAGGCAGGGAGTGAAGCCTGATGGAAACACTGATGTACAGAAAACTTGAGCAGTATCACCTGGAGGAGGCAAGAGTAAGGCTGAGATAATGGATATATCCACAGCTTCCTGTGAAATGGGGGCATTCCCAGCTCTGAAGCCCAGGAAAATGGGGACATTCCCAGCTCTGAAGCCCAGGACTGGCTCTTCTTTCAGCTTGGTCATCCACCTCCCTCCATGGGTGAAGGGGCAGCCCCATGACCTGTCACCTGACTTGTCACCTTTCCCTGGAGAGGTGAGGGCTTGTTCCACTGGCATCACAGGACAAGCCCTCAGTGGTGGCTTGTAGCAGTCCTTCCTGACAGTGTAAGACCAGTGTGGGAGGTGAGATCTGGATGAGAAGTCCCACACCTCCACTTTAACACACCTGAATCTGCCCTCTCAAGGCCTGTCATGGCCTCTTTATGGTGTACATTATTCTGCTCTTTTGGGATTTATTTTTGCATGCTGCTGCCCTTCTTTTATACTTCAAACATTATAGATGAAACAAAACATACACTTGGCTGCAGTACACTGCTGTAGATATGTGGATTTATTTTTGCATGCTGCTGCCCTTCTTTTATACTTCAAACATTATAGATGAAACAAAACATACACTGCTGTAGATATGCTGGGGTTTGCCCTTCCACAACTTAATTTTCAAAATGTAGGACTTGGGGGGTGTCTCTGTTGTGCCTCCCCAGAGGTACTGAGATAATGACCAGCTTGCAAACATACCAAGCATTAAGCAGAAAGATTTAGAGAGAGTTCCCTGAAATGAAAGAAGGTGAAACAACTGGGCACAGCTTGGTGACATTCTTAGGACATTGTCACAGGAGAGGGTGGTTTCTTGTCCTCTGTGAGAGATGGACCAAAGCCAAATGGCACCTGCTGGCATTTCTCTGTCTCCACCAAAGGAGGAAAGGGGCTTAGAAGATCCCAAGGCAACACTGGGCATCTGTCAGCAGTGTCCCATGGCAAGGAAGAAGGTGGGACCTGGGTGCAAGTCCAGGGAGGCCTGTCCTGTTCCCTGCCAGCCAAAAGACCAGCCACCTTCCCTGAGAGCACCTGGGCCAGCCTGAAGAGTGCAGGGGCAGAGGCTGGCAGGCTAAAGGGTGGGTGGCACCCAGAGATGCCCTGGGGCTGGGGCTGGTCACATTCAACCCAACCTCCCTTCTCCACCAGCACTGTGCTGACAGTAACCCCAGCAGAGGGGCAGCGTGTGCTGCCAAGGGCACTGAAGAGCAGAAAAGTGGGAGGAAAGAAAGGACAAAGAAGTGAGGAAAGATGGCTTCAAGGCAGGAGCAGTTGCACTTTCCTCCCTTCAGAGGAAAAGCTCGCCTCAGGCTGCCCTGTCACGTTGGCACTGGTGTAATCTCAGTGGTATCACTGAAGAGCTCTTTGCCTAGCTGGGCCAGTGACCACCACTGTTTTACAGAGCTAATGTAAATTGAGATAATATTTTTTTCCAATTTACTTCCAGACTCAGTCCTTTTTAATGTTTTCAATGTGAATTAACACAGCTTTCTTTCAAATGTTTTAATCACCACAGTCTTTCAATGTTGTCAGTCCATCCCAGGGCCCAAGTGTCTCATATCAGCATCCCAATCCATAAAATCAGTTAATGCATCACGAGACATTTTTGGAAAGCTGCTTTCTGTGATCACCAGTTCACAGGTTTCTGGCCCATCTCTTTTAGGTTTTTCTTTGTAACAGGGTTGGCAAGGCAGAATTCTCTTCCAGCAAAGGCAAGCTGATTTCTTGCTGCCCATCAGTACTTTTGGAAGGAAAACCACAGCAAAGCATAGGAGTGGTGATTAAATCACAAGAATTGACAACCATGAGTCACAAGCAGTGGCTGGTTCCCTGCGGGGATGCTGTGAATCACCCTCCTGAAGGCATGGCAGTGCTGCAGCTCTGTGTGGGCCAAAGCATGAGAAGCAGGGAGTCAGACCAGGGCTGAGTTTTCAAGCAGGGATCTCATCTCTTTTCTGTTTTCCTGACATCACTTAACCAGGACCCAGCCCTGCAAATACTCGATTGCACAAAGCTTTTTACCTACTTGATTAGTTCCCTGAACTCTGAGGGAAGCTGACGTGCTGAAGTACGCCGAGGCTTGGAGATGACAAAGGCAAACAAAGAAGTGGAAAAGCTAATGGTTTGCCTTCTCCCTCCTGCTGCTCTGTGGAAAGCTTTCATCTGTTGGACTCTCCCCTCTCCTTCCTTCACAAACAAGCCTTAGGCCAGAGAGCATCTCTGCGTGGGGAAAAGCTCTTCACCAGCAGAGCTACAGCAGCAGTGTGATGATGGCAGAGTGCTTCGGCACAGCTGTACCAGTCAAACCCTGCTGGTAGAATCCCCACCTCTTCAGCAAACCTTCCCCAGCCTTCATCTGGCTCAGACATACTGCACTCCAGCAGAAGAGGTGGCATTTATCCACACAGGTCTCCAGAGCAGCAAGGAATCCTGTGGATGATGGGAAGGAGTTTATTTCTGCCCCCACAACAAACACAACATGCAGGACTTGTGGAGCACCAAGGGGCTTTTCCAGCTCCTGTTCCCTGTCTGGGTTTCCCTGGAGCTCCAGAGGCAGTGCTATGGTGATGCCTGCACAGCTCACCAGAATTTATATCTGGGCTCAGTCAGCACACAGCCTCAGCCCTCTCCAGCTCCCTCGTTATTTACTGCATTCTGCTTGCTGACTTAATAGTGTTTTGTCCTGTCCTTGAATCCTGCATGGATGGATTCAGAAAAAAAAAATCAATGTGCCCTGACCAGCAGGCCTTCTTCCCGCAGCACAGGGGAATTTCCAAAGTGCCACCATTTCTACTATTTATTTGTTTCCTTTAAGTTATTAGCATGATGGGGCTAATTGTGATGTTCCAATGCATTAAATCTTGCCTTCCATGCTCAGAAGTGTGGGAGCAGTTGAGGAGGAAAAGAGCAGGAGTTGTAAAAACAGAGCAAAAATAAAATAAATAAATCACTGCCCTCCAAAATGAGAAAAACTGATGGCAGGAATGAAGCACTGCCATTGTGATAACAAGGTACTAATGCAAAACGAAGGAGCAGGAGCAGAGCAGCTGATGAGTTTTCCACTGTGGCTTAATTAGGCAGGCAGGTACAACCTCCCCATCACCACTGACATAATTAGCAGGCACTGGTGAAGAGTGAGCCTCAGTGTGACGAGACCCCAGGCCAGCCAGGGCTCTGCTGGTGCAAGGTTTGGTTTGTCAGAAGGGTGTGGACCCGTCCAAGGACTGTGCTAGCACCATGCTGAGCCAGGAAGGTGTTTTCTTCACATTCATGTGTGACATGGCTGTGCTGGCAAAACTTTAAAGCACCACCACCACCTTCTTGTCCCACCTGAGCAACAGGGACAGTGAAATGGTTGGGGGGAGGCTGTGTGGTCTCACCTGCTGGTGCAGCACCTGGGACTCTGAGTGCTAAAACATTTAAATATGACATTTAACAATAGATGGACTCATCTGGTATTCACAACTCTTTTATTCAAAGCACAATATTTATAGTCACTACATTGCCTTAAATCTAGAGAGTAAAGGCTGTCTCCAGACAAGGCTTACAGACTGGGGGGTGTGGGGAAGCAGCAGCATATTTTCAGGAGATGGGATGTGGAGGCTTTCCAGCTCTGCTTTGGTGTGGATATTCTGCCAGTGGGGAAAATCTGGAGAGCAGTTTCCCAGGGTGTCCTCCTTGGTGGGTGGGGAAGCCCTTGGACATCAGGGCTCAGTGTTGATTTTGTTCAGAGCTGCTTCAGAGCTGCAGGCAGCTGTGTGAGAGCTGATGGCTGCCCCCAGTGTCTCAGCCTGTCTCTGGGACTCTTACCTGGCTTTTCAAACTCTCAGATCCAGTCTCCTGCTACAGAAAACCTGTGCCACTGCATGCAGGGTGCTGTGTGTATATCATGAGCTGTTTCTGCTCCTTACTCTCCCACCAAAATAAGACCTTACTGCCAGTTGCTGTTCCACGCCTTGTCATCCTGTTCTGCACCCCAAAGCACCTCCAGATTTACCCAAGGAGGAGAAAGCAACAGCACTGCCACAGGGAAATACAGCAGAGAACATTTTAAGAGGCAGCAGAGTCAGTGCCAGCAGATGCTGGGTCCCTTGCCAAAGCAATTGTCCCTGTCAAAGTCCTGGGACTGCCTGGAAATAATGAATGGGGGGCTTTCACCTCATCTATCACACAGGACTCATGCCTTTGGTTCTGGCAAATATAGGGTGTCTGAGATCAGGAGTGTCCAGTGTACCACTGGATTGACAGGCTGCTATTGGACTGATGGGTCCCATTTTGCCATGCCCCTCTGCTCTTCCCCCAACCCTGCCAAAAAAAAAAAAAAAAAGGAAAACAGACCCAAAACCTTTAGGAAACTTGTGCTCCTTTCAGCAAGCAGCCAGAAAGAGCCAAGGTATTCCTCCACAATCCTCTGAGAGCACAGCTGAGGAGGAGGCAGCAGCAGCAGGGTGAGAAATGTTCCCCAGTGCTGGTGGCAAAGCAGATTCCTCACTGGCCTCTCCTTACTCCAGCACCAAGGTGGGCTCAGGAGCTGTGCTGCTTCCCATAGGGGTGTTTGCCATCCCCACAGCACAGCCTGCCAAGACCCTCCAGGGACACCAGGCAGAGTCATGGCAGAAGTAGGGGAGTGCTTCAGGTGGCAATAAATGGACTAAAATCTTCTCTCCTTCCTCATGTGCTGCTGAGCTGCTGCTCTCAAGCTGGGAGAGCTCAGACATGTGAGAGCAGCCTCAGGGAGAGGATTTTTCTGTTCCCTGCTTGAAGTGAAGCAGTGGCAAAAACAATCAACTGGTACAAAAATTAATTAATTAATTCCCCGTCCCTGAACTTTTAGAAGAAACGTGGGATTTTTTTTGTACTTGGCTGAGTCTTATTTCAGCAAAGGAGTTTTGGCCACTGGAGCACTAAGCAGATGAAAGGCAAAGGCTGGGATCCAGGCTGGAGCAGCCTCCATGCTGGCGTTACAGTGCTGAGCCAATCCATCTCCACTGGAGTTCACAGCCTCTTTGATCAATCTCATCTTTAAAAATACCACTGCTCCGGAAGGCTTGGGAACTGCTTAATGCTCCTTCATTGTTTTTCAAGCCATTAAAAACAGAGGTATTAGCTGCTGCACACTTTTTGTCTTGTTTGGAAGTAAAAAAAGAGAAGAAGCGGAATGCTAAAAGCGCAGATTAAAACGATTAAAAATAACGGAGCAATGAAAGTCAAACTGCTGGCTCTAAAAATGTTGATGCCTTGCATTGCTGTAGGCATTATATTCATATGAATGAGAGCAGAGGGCCCTGCTACCTGCCTCAGTGATGAACTGTGTGTGTCATTGCATGTGGCTGTTGCATTAAATCTGGAAGGATTGCCTTCTGCTTCTGTGGCTGCTTCCTTGGTGATACAGCATAAGGTGATTCCTCTAAAAAGAGACTCACCTGGGACCTGTGTGGGGGCACAGGAGGGATTTTTTTGTGCTTTTCTATTTTTTTCCCCAAAGAGTTCTGGAATTGCTGGTCTGGATGGACTGCCAGGTCAGCAGAGGTGCCCCAAGCCCTCCTGCATGTGCTCATGTGGCTCATAGGGTTTTTTTTCCCTGAATTGGCTCTGTGAACCCACACATGTGCCCAGCCGGCCCAATGCTGATGGAGACCTGGCCAGAGCTTCAGGAACCTCTGCTGGAGTCTCACTTCTCTGTCTCTGCTGAGGCCTTTAGCCCAGCAGCAGATCATCTCAGCCACAGGGTTATGGGTAACCAGTCCAAAGCTTTACTTCTATATGAGCCACAAGGAGTGCTCATATATCTACCAAGAATTAAATACCATCTGAAAGCCAGGGCTTTTCTTGTGAAATGACTGTGTGGGTTTAGGGTAATTCTTGGCCAATATTTTTTACTTGCAGTCCAACTACACATTTAACACCACTGTGGAAGATCTGGGTAGGTTCAGAACAGGCATGCAGGCCTCCTGCTTGTCCTACATGCCTGATGAATTCTCTCTCAGCTGCCAAAGGCTGCTTGTCCCTGGCCTTCACTCTGTTTTCTGGTGGCCAAGCTGGTGCACTCCTGGTGTTTATGGCATGCTTGACTCAATCCCATCCTTCTGGTGGGATATTAAGCAAATATTTTTTGACTCCTCCCCTTTCCACACCACGGCTTCTAATTAAAGAACCCAATGTCACATGAAGATGAGTTGTCACACGATCAGGTCATCACTGAAGGTGGCACGACCAGCCTGCACCTCAGCTGGGAGGGTCAGCCCCTCCCTTCCTGGGGGTTAACACTTGTAGCCCTCAAAACATAACAAAACCTGCTTAATTTTGAGAGAGCCTGGGTGAAAGTTTTTACTGGCTAGACTAAAATTTGTCACCGTTTACTTTCCAGCATTTGCAGACATGAACATTTGTCTCACAACGGGGTCCGAAGCTGGGGCAAAAATAGTTTGATCACATGTAAAGGTGTAGGCTTTCTCTTCACCTGGCACACTCTCACCGTTTTCTTCATCCCCTCTGCTGTGTCTCCTGAAAGGCTGGTGCAGAGCCAGAGGTGAGAAAAGGCTGGAATTAAAAGAGGATTTGGATGCTTTGTCAAAGCTTATCAGAACTTTGCTGGTTTGCAGCGCGAGGCCACGGCGCCAGCCCTTCCTTACGAAACTCTGGCTATTTCTGGCTGCTCTTTTTCAGCCTTCCCAGATGTGAGCAGAGCTCCCTGCATGTTCCTGGCACCTCTCCAGATGGTTGCTGGCAGCGCTGCGCTGCTGAAGCTGGAATGGCATCGTGTGGTGGGGCAGGGAACAAGGGGACCTGGCTTGCTGGTGGAACTGGATTTAAATGCCTGAGATGCCTTTACTGCCATGGAGGATTTGCAAAGATGGTTACACATGCAGAACAGGCTGTCCTTCAGCTGCCTGAGGGGTGTAAAGGGCACAGACAGGTCACTGGAGCCTTGGATAAAGCAGCGGTCTGCTCACTCTGCTCTGAACCTGTTTGGAACTGACCTGTGGTTTTGGGCAGGGGGTGCCAGCCACACAGCAGTGCCTGTTGCCAGAAGCCCTGCTGGGTCTCAGCTTTGTGAGCCACCCCCTGCTGCAGCTGATGCTCCAAGGACAGTGCCACAGCCCTGTCCCCTACTCCCAGGCCTTTCCCACAGGCACAACGTGCTCAGCTTGCTGTGCAGCTGCCCCTGAGGCTGTGTGACAGCGGCTCTCAGGATGCTCCCAGCACAGCGGGCAGGCTGCAGCACAAAGCATCTCACAGACACTTGGCTCAGGCCAGCGTGCAAGATTTGGAAAATGGAGCCTTTGGAAGGTCCTGGAATCGAGCACCTCTGTATTTTGGGGCAGCCTGAGGGGATGTGGAGTCCAGCCCTGATCCATGTCCATGGGTATATGGCAGCAGCAATAAACGTTCTCAGGATGTGTGGATTACACTCTGAATGTTAATGTGGCCCTTTTCTTCCAAATGGAGAGAATCCTGACTATTGCAGAGCAGTAGGTTATTAAAATGGATTGGATTATTATATATTGGACATAGCAGCAGCTGGGGTGTATGGCAGGGCAGGTAAATATTCCTATCTGAAAGCGTGGCTTCTTCCTATTCATCAGTAAAAGCATATTTCTGACATTTCTTCTGGAACAGCTTCATAACGATATCCAGCCTTCTCTCTGGAAGACCAGATATACAGCAACAACTCCCAGAATGGCAAATCTGCCTTGTTCTTCCTTTAATTACCTCACTGCTAAGGGGAGAAAGAAAAAATGACACACTTTTCTTGCAAGTGGAGATTAAGCAGAAATTCAACTCCAGCTCAAAACTGTGGCTCCCAGCTCTGATTTTAAACAAATAGCAAAAGAAATTCCTAATGCCTAAAGCCAGCAACCTCAGGCCATGTGGAAGTTCTCCACATCACTAACCTGATTTCCCAAGGTGATGAGCTGCAGAAGGTCACCCAACCTGACATGAATTATCTGTTAAAAAAAAAAAAAAGGAAAAAAAGCCTTTCAGAGACAGATCCCAAAGCATGCAAATTTTATTCAGTAACAGGTCCCGTGGGCCTCAGCTGGTGACCAGCACTTTGGGTCAGTGTCAGAGCTGACAGGGATTTCAGCCAGGCCCAGGATTGCTGGGATGGCTCAGACCCTGCCCCGGTGTCCAGGTCCCCCTGGAGCCTGGAACTGGGCCCAGACTGACCTGTGGCTGTCTGCATTCCAGGCTGAAGGTGGCTTGCTAAAATATTACAGAGTGGAGCTCTGTTGTGGGTTTGCTGCAGAAAGAGACTGAAACACAGTTTTCCATCCTGCTGGACAGTGTGCAGCTATCAGAGCAGATCCCACAGGGATGGAGGTTCCTCTGCTCCTGTGTAAATAGCAGCATCCCCACAGAATCAGGGACAGAGTATGAGGGATTTGACACTTTTAGGAGGAGAACATCACTTGGGGAGGTGGAGTTCCCACATGAACGAATAGCTAATATGCTAATATTATTTAATCACTGGTTTATATTTAACCATTTTGAGGGCATTTGTGCTCCTCCCCTAGGAGAATGGTTCTTGAGTCCTCCAGGGAATGATACTTGAATTTCCCTTCCCCATAGAGATACTTCTTCATGGAAGTGACTCTATGAAAAGATAGATATTAATGAATTTTTTTAGAAACAATTTCTGCATATTTTTTTCTTGCCAAAGCTGTTTTCCAGTTTAAACTTCAACTGAACTGAATAATCTTGGCTTCCTACAAGCTGCATTTCTCTGTGAATAAATAATTTTCCAGTTCTCCCTCCTTCAGATCTTATGTCCCATGGTACGCTTGGAATATCTCTGCAGAGATGCACGGCACCATTTTCCATATGGATCTGCAATCAGTTCCTTTATCGTTTGGCGTAAACGATTGCACGAAATTAGTGCCTGAGGAAAGGGAGTGTGAACATTCCCCAGCACCCCCCGTGGGACTCTGCAGCGCTGTGATCTGGGCCACCAGCTCTCACCACAGAGAGTTCCTGCCTCTCGCTGCTGTGGGGAGTGCTCTCAGCATAGGCAAAGGCCACCTCCCTCCTCCAACCTTGTCACAACGCCCTTCCCCTCCTCCTGACCAGAGGTGTCATCCCTACAGCCTGCCAGTCTCCTGGCAGTGCGGGAAGTCCGGACACAGATGTCCCTCTTGATCCCGGCCTCACACTTGGCAGCTCAGCGTGCTGCTTCCCTCTGAGACATGCCACCGGGCCAAAACACACACACACACGGAGTTTTATTTTTCATTCAGAGCTTTTCCTAGCAGCCAAAGTTGTGTAATTCTGCCCTTCCCTTTCCCCTTCCCTCTTCTTTCTGACACCAGTGCGTGCTCGGGTTACATCCAGCCCCAGCACGCTGTGCTATCTACCAGTGCTCTATTTTTACACCTCCTGGCTCAGCTGCTGGCTCTGGGCTTTTTGATGCCCAATGTAAACTGCAAAAAGAAGCACCCCTTGTAGCCCAGAGCCACCCACAGCCAGCAGTTCCCAAAGCCCTGCCTGAGGCTGCTTTGGCCTCTCTGCCTGCCCCAGGCTGCTGCTGTAGCTCAGCCGTGGTCACAGGGCTGTCCTACAGCCCTGCTGCCCTCCAGCTGTGTCACAGGGCTGTCCTACAGCCCTGCTGCCCTCCAGCTGTGTCACAGAGCTGTCCTACAGCCCTGCTGCCCTCCAGCTGTGTCACAGAGCTGCCCTCCAGCTGTGTCACAGGGCTGTCCTACAGCCCTGCTGCCCTCCAGCTGTGTCACTCTGGTCACCATTGTCCCCCGAGCCCAGCTCCCGGTGCCTGGGAGTCCCCAGCTCCCTTTGCTGACAAATCCCCCTCCTTGGAATAGCTGTGCCTCTGCAGGTCTGCGCTCATCTCCCCTGCAGGTGCTTTCTCAGGCGTGGCACCCTCTCTGTGATTGCTGTGCAGAGGGGAAAGCTGGGCTAGCAGAGACACCAGATGCTTTTTAAACTTCCCTCCACTTTCCACACACTTGAATTATCCTTGCTCCCTAGTGGTGCAGACACAGCCCTCAGCCATCCCTCCTCCAGGTCCTCGGGTACTTCAGCATTCCCCACCCCTTGGGATGCCCAGGATTGACACCCTCTCCCGACCTTCCAGCGCTGTTTGTGCTGGTCCAGCTGCCTCTCCAAACCCCATCTCCCAGTGCCAGGCTGCAGTTTTGGACCGAGACCACGAGCCTGCCACCCCCCAAGGGAAGGGGCCCCAGCCTCCCTCCCCTGTGGCTGCAGAGCCAGAGCCCCTCTGCAGTGACAGCAGCCACTGCTGCCGTTGAACTGATGGCTCGAAAGAGCTCGGCACAGGGTGGAAGGAAAAAAATGGCAACTGCAATGTAATTAATGCTGTAACAACTTGTTTCCCCCTTGGAGAATTATACCATTAGCTGCTTCAATTGTGCATGAAATATAAATTACATTACTCAGAGGCATCATGTCTAAGCAGATACAATCCTAAGTGACACGGCTTGCCACAGTGTATCATGCTCCCTGGTCAAAATTAACAGAAGCCCGGTTGCCTGAGGCTAGCAGATATTCATTCAGATATCAAAGTTATAACCACGGTAGTTCAACCTCCTTCCTGCCTCAGGGGATTTCCCAGGGGAAAGCAATGAAACCAGGCTCTATCATCTGATGAGAACAGCTCACAGGTTTGAAAATTGCTGGTGTACCCCTGGCAACTTGGTGTTTCAGAGCCTGGTGCTGTAACAAACCAGGGGTGTGGTAGCATCACCGTCCTCATGCACATCTCTGATTTGTGTGTGCCTGATTCCTGTTTGCTGCAGCCAAAATCTGACCAGGGTGGTGGTGCTGATCATTACAAGAATGGATGGCAAGGACCCGACAGGAGGGCTGCTGAGCTGCAAAATTCCTTCCTCCTTTCCTCACCTGAACCAGGACCCTTTTTCTGGAGACAGAGAAAGCTTCAGTTTTTGTACTTGGCTCCTCGAATTTTGGGGTTAGCAGCTGGCTAGAAGACACATTTTATTCTCCTCCAATGCCCATCTGTAATGAATGATGGCAACTCCGCAGCCTCGATTAGCTGTGTTTGTGAAGAATAATTTGCTCCACTGTTGGAACAGCATCACAATTTTTTTCCTTAGTCACTTAAAATGGACTCTTATAGCTGCAAATGTGAAAACAGAAAGGGAACTGCAGTTACTCTTCTCTGCCTCCAGAATAGCTTTTGCCTTAATTTGCCTTTGCAAAGTGGAAATCCTAAATAAATCTCTTCCGTGGGGAAAAAATATGGGGAAAAAAGGACAGCCTTGACAGTCACAGAATTAGAGAAGATTTCTGTGTCACTGTTTTCCAGCATCTCATTCCTCAGTGTGTCCATACATGCAGGGTTGCCCATCCCAGGTGCAGCATCTGGCCCCAGCCCTTGCTGAACTCTGGATGGTTGGTGATTGCCCAGTCCTCTGATTTGCTGAGACCTCTCTGCAAGGCCTCCCTGCCCTCCAGGGCATCAACAGCTCCTCTCAGTTTTGTATGATCTGCAAATTTGCTCAGTATCCCTTCCAGTCCTGCATCCAGGCCTGCATCTTTATGAAGATGTTGAAGAGCACAGGGCTGAGGATGGAGCCCTGCAGAGCCCCACCTGTGACAGGTCACCACTCTGTCACTGTTCACTACAACCCTTTGTGCCCAACCTGTGAGCCAGCTGCTCACACATCACATGGTGTGTTTGTCCTGCTGTGTGATGGACACTTTGTCCAGAAGGTTTTTATGAGACACAGTAATGAAAAATACTGAAATCCAGAAAAATTATATCAGCTGGCTTTCCTTGATCAGCTAGGTGGGTTACCTTGTCATAAAAGGAAATCAGGTTGGATAAGCAGGGATTTCCTCTTGTGGGGTAGTGCTGGCTGTGACCAGTGACTGCAATGTCTTTTGGGTGTTTTTCAACACCTCCCAGAATAATCTCCACAGCTTTTCCAGGCACTGAAGTGAGACTGACAGGTCTGCAGTTCCCAAGGTCCTCCTTCCTGCCCTTCTCAGCCAGCATCTGCTGGAACAGAGCCAAACTCTGCAAGGTGCTGTGTGCCTCCAGCTCCCATTTAAATCAAAGGGAAATGAGGATGCTCGGCACTTTCAGAGCTTTTTTGGCATTTCAGCATTTCACCAGTGACATTGCCTGAGAACCATCCAGAGAACCATGCCAGGTACTGGTTGTGGTCTCCCATGGTGGAGAGATGATGCTGTGAGAAGAAGGCTTGGGTTAGGTACCACCCACAACACACTTTCTGAGTTGCAAAAACTGCAGCACCATTTTCTCTGTGGGCTATGCATGAGAGAGTTTTGCCAACAACATTATGTGCAAGTAGTGGCTCAGCATCAGATTAAACTGAAAGTGTTGACAGGTCTTACCCAATGCAGTTTTTGTTTTTTGGTTCCCTTGACCTCTGCTCCTCAGTAAAGCATGAAGAGTGCACGAGAAGTACCTTGCTCTAAGCTGGAAAACCTGTCTGTCAGAGGAAAGAAAATGATCTTGGTCCAAATTGACTTTGGAAGGAAAGGTTATTTTCTCAGTCTCTTGTCTGGCTCAAAATCCAGTCAGTGAAAATTTCTTTGCTCCAGAGAAACTGTTACTAAATTCAGTCAAAAAGTAAAACTGGGATATTTTCAGAAGGAAGACTCTCATCCCCTTTTCTATTTTTTGAGTTTTGAGTCAAAGTGCAAGACACCTGATTTTAAAAGAAGGAAGTATTTAATACAGAAGCAAAATGACTGCTGAGAACTTTGCCTCCTGAAGCACAAATTGCCATCAGGGTTCAGTTCAGGGGAGATGCACCCCAGTGCTGGTGTACTCCATGCAACCACAGCACGAGGGTTTCCTGCTTTCCTGCTCATGGCTGGAAGCTGTACCTGAGAATGTGCAGCCACAGGGAGCTGGAGGCTTTAGTTCAATAATGGGGCAATCCCAGAGCACAAATGTAATGCCAGCTGCAGCAGGGGCACCCCGTGCAGGGGAACACCTGGGATATGGATGTGTCTCTGACAAACAGAAGGCATTGCCAAATGCTGGAATGCCATGAAACCTCTTCCTTCCAGCCCTGACCCACTTCTCTGCAGCAGCCAGAATGGTGGCAAAGGTTTCTGAAGAAAGGGAAAGAAAGATAAAGAGGAAAAGGGATTTTTAGCAGCAGTATCCTAGAAGAAGCAGTATCCTTCTCCAGATGCATGACTTGCCACATGCATCTGGAGAAGCCTCCCCTGCCCCCACAACACCAGTCAATGCAAATACACCTGAACATGTCAATATTCACAACATAGTCCTTAAAAAAATAGCTGAAGGAAATCAAACATGCTGCTTCCTAAGAAGACTGGGGAATATACATTCCCAAGTGCTGAGCAAGATCATCCATTATACATTTCTATCTATTCAACCAACTGCCTGCACATCTCCCGTGTGCCTAGACAGGACAGATGCCCTGGTTCTGTATCCAGCACAGGAGAATCGCATCCAGCAAAGAGGCACCCCTAGATCTGTGGGTTTGCTCTCCTGAAATGTTAAAATGCCAGCACTCTTTCAGGAACAATTTTCTTGGCAAGGGAAGATCTTGACTGTCGATTGCACTTCGGCAGCAGCCAATATAGGAAGTAGCAGTATAAATTCTCATTCTCATTAAATGTGTCTGTCTGACTGATGGACGCCAGTAGAATTACACAGCGGATCCAGATTTGTGGGTCTGACAGTAATAAACCAAATTTTCATATAGAATACATGTCTCAGAGGGGTGTTGGACATGCTTTATTTCTGTGAGTTATAGGCACTGCGTGACACAGGAACGGTGCTGGGCACCACTGAGTGGAACACTCACCAAAACCAGCCCAGCCCTGACGAGCAGAGCAGTGAACTCTCAATTACACACTGATTTCACTGCCCAAGAGGATCATCCAGTGCTCCTGCTCATCCAAAAAACCTTTCACTCCAAAAAACCCGCCCTGTGTGCTGAGACACTCCTACACTCTGCTGCAGCAGCCTTGGAAGGAACAGTCAGAGAAGGGAAAACCAGGCACAGGAGCATCTGGGCTTCTCTCCTGAATCTATCACCACTTCTCCAACCCCGAGTAACCTTTCCGCAGAGCCACTACGACCAGGCAGGCAGCCAGGAAAGTGCTGCAAAGGTCAGGGCATTGGCCTTTTTTCCTTATAAAGCAAGAGCAAGTCAAAGGTGTAGGTGTCGGGTCTGGGATGTGGCGGGTCATTGTATAACTGTGAGGCAGCCAGGACACCCCGAGCTTTGTTTTCCAAATTGCTACAGCAACGACCAGGGTTAGATACCGGAGCTGTTAATTCATCTGCATGGCTGCCAGTGGTGGAGTGGTGCCAGAAGGAAAGGTCTGCAAATTTTCCCAGTACGACTATCTATCAACACTGCTCTCTGTCCTGCTGTTTCAAGTGGGTTAATAAAAGACGTAAAATATTTCCTTGTCTTACTTTTGCACTTTGAGCTTCTGTTTTGCACACAAGGCTCTTTTCTCCTCTCCTGTCTCAACTTTTCCCCAGCAACCTGGCTCAACTTTTTCCCAGCAATCTGTTCCTCCCTGCTCCCACACAGCCACCTGCTGACCCTTCATTCTGGGGTGTGAGGTGCTGCCCCTGCTGCTGCAAGCCCAGGGGGCTGTTTTGGACTGTTCTCTGCTCAGTCTCTCTCCCAGGCACTAGATAACACTCAGGAAACCCCGTGCCAGCTCCTGCTTGCTGGTTTTCCTTGCCAGTGTCTTAATTTCTCTCTCTGAACTGCCAGGCTGCTAAGCCCCATTCTAAAAGTGCCTCCCACGCCCCCTGTCTACACTGTCTGAGCATCCCTGGTCCAAAAATGTATTTGTGAGCACCTCTGCTGCCTTGGATTACTGCAAGTGAATCAGCCAGCAGCAGCTTTGCTTTTAAAGCCCTCTTGAAAGCGTTTTCTTCCCCACTGGAAGCGTCAAAGGAAATTCCCCTTGATGAGGTTGCTGGCCCTGGAAAATCAGCTAGGAGCATGCCAAGCAGAGGGCTCTGGTAGGTCTCATGTTTCAGGACTAATCCTGGGGTCCATGGTGGAGGAAGGTCCTTGGGAAGGTGGCTGAGTGGTTGGGCTGCTGTACCCCAGGAGCCCTTGAAAGAGGATTAGGTCAGCGCACTGAACAAATGGAGGGCGAGCGGAAAGCTCAGTCATTTTGGGATTGCTCACCACAGCTGCAGACAAAGAGATGAGAAGGGGGATTTAAAAGATTATTCTGAATGCAGGCCAGACTTCAGGAGAGCAGCTAGCTGGTGGATGGGATTGTAGCTCCCTCCCACCATGCCCGATCCAGCCAGACTGTGCTCACGAATGAGGCTGGGCATGTGTGATTATATGAATATAGGGGGTCCTATTTGCTTTTTGGATCTGTTTTTTGGGCAATTTCTGGGTTGATTCTGGTCCCATTATTATGTTTGTTTAGGCTAATATTTACCAAGAAGTCCTCCCCCAGTCCCAGCCTTTCTTTCCAGAAGTGCCTTTGGGGTTTCCACGCTGACAAGGCTCTCTCAGGAGCTGCACTAAGTGTTTACCCACATGCTGGGGCTCCTCCTTGCCTCAATTACTTGGAAGATTATGCCGTTCCCAAAACAGTGACCTTTCTCAGTCTTGGAGCTGTATGGAGTTTTATATTGTGTTTTAGGATTTGCATTTTTATTTACTATGTGTTTCATCGGCCAGCTGTTCTCTAGCATGGATTTTTAATGCTTTGGAGGAGATTTCCTCAGTATCCCCTCTTGTCCATGTCCTTTAAAAGTAATATTTGATAAAACTAAGCTGTTTTTTATGCATTCCCCAGTTGATTTCCCAGACCGATCGCATGACTTCTAATGCTTTATTCCCTTCCCAACATCCTATATTTTTCCTACAGGCCATACAGTCTGCTGCTCTATCTGTAGTGTCATAACAGACATCTGGAAAGAGAAGCACCAAGAGGAAAAAAAAAAGAGAATATTGTATATATCAAAATCTCTTCCCCTTAATTTCTTGTTCAGAGAACCAGCAGTGGTCATTTGCCAGATAAAAGCCATATATTACAGCACTTTCCCAGAGATGCCTGTGCTGCTGATCTGGAAAACCACACGGAGCTAAGACTCATTAAAAATCTCTCTTGGCAATTTCAGATTTTGCATTGAATAAAAAGTCATGATTCCTTCATGTCAACAAAATCCATTTCTGAGTATTTCAATGTTCAGGGAGGTTGAGATCCAGGCTGAACCAGCCTCAAGCCCTCACCGTCTGTGCCCCATTCCCAAGGTAAGCAGCAGTGCCGGGCAAATTACCTCTGTGAGGTTCAGTCAGAATTGTGCTCCCCTGTGCACAGCTGTGATGAATTTCTTTCCCACTTCCTCGGAGGCAAGGAGAGATCCACAAACACCTCACTCCCATTTCAATCAGTGGTCCCTCCAGCACAGGGGATTGTCTCCCTGAGGTCTTGTCTGTGTGGGCTCAGCTCCTTCCCTCTTTCAACCTTCCCTCTCCACTTTCCCACTGAGACGTGGTCACCTTCTCATCCTACGGAAATCAGTGATCCTTGGGTGTTTTCCTTTGGCCTTCAATCTGAGGAATCTGAAGCTCAATCTTAGGAAATGTGGTGCTACACTGTTGTTTTGGGGCCCAAGTGTTTGGGGTGCAATGCAGATCCAGCAAAGTCAGAAAAGGCCACACCAGTGAAGCCGAGAAGATGCAAGTTTTATCACTGGTGGACATGGGAACCTTGCCACCTAGCATGGATGAGTCCTAAATCTTTTCCAAATATCCAGCAGGAAAGGCCTGTTTATTGAGTAAAACCTTCCTATAGGAACAAGGGGGGAAGGGCATGGCATGGGTTTGCCCTTGAAACAGTTGATGTGATGTTGGTCTGAAGGAGACAGAGTGATTTTACTGGCATTTGCTCTTCCTTTCCACATCTTGCAGGAGTCAGACAGCTGCAACTGGAGTTGTAGGACATTAAAGGACTTGGCAAATATCATTACCTAAATATCGATGAATATATAATTTTTGGTTTGTTCCAACCTCCAGGGGATGAGTGAATTTGGTTTCTTACTGCACTTCCTGCACTTAGTGGGAAAATGGAGGCTGCCATCACCGAGCAGAGTCAGATCACCGTCCTAAAAGAGAAGGAGTGGCAGCCTGCATCATGTGAGGCAAGCAGAGGTCACTGCCTCCTGACCCTGGCCAGGAGTGCTTCAGGTATTTCTGATGTGGGATCACACTTCCCTGCTGATGTTCCTCCTCCAGCAAAGGTTTCACAGAGCTGGGGAGGCAGGGTCTGGTCAGCCCTCTGAGGGGGACAAACAAACACACCAACACCCCCAAAGCCTTTGTTTCCTGGATGTGGAGTGGGAGGGGGTTGATGGTGCAGTGTACAAGAGGGACATAGCATGGTGGCAGGAGCAAGCACAGGAGGCAAGGAAGAAAAGGTGACACTGAGAAGGAAAAAGAGATGGGAGGGACCAGGACTTTAGCTTTAGGAGACAGAATGTGAAGAAAAGGATGTGCTGAAAGTTCCATGGCACCTGGGAAGGGAAAGAGCCACAGAGGTAGCCCAGGGCCGAAAGGCAGTCTCCTCTTCTCAGCTTAGTGTCTTTTTTGGACTGAGTCCAAACCTGAGCACTTTGCAGCTCCAACCCACCCACACAGTGTTAGTTAAGCTTGTGTCAAGCTAGATCCAGACTCCCCAGTGCTGAAGATCAGATGGTTTGTGCAGATGGCCAAATACAGTGGTGATGAGTGCCCAACTTCAGGGCACCTTGCTGCGGAGCTCACGCTGTGCGCGCCAACAGCAGCGTTTTCTCTGCTCACACCCTCCCTCAAAGGACACCTTGGCATGGCTTGCATGGCATCCCTCAGATGTTTTGGAAGCATGAGAAGGCCATGGTAAGGAAAATGGGAAGGGGCAAGAACAGGAGGAGATATATATTGGGTGAAGGGGAATTGTGCTGATGTCCCAGGCTGACACCCCACTGCCACCTGACCCAGCCAGGTCTGGAAAGTGTGTGGTCACCCTTTCCAGTGTCCTCAGGCAGGCTGAGCTCCTGAGAGGGTGGTGGCAGGCATCCAGTGCTCCCAGGAGGCCAGACAGCTGGAGGCAGGAGTCCTGGACCCTGCTCTTGGCTTGGCTGCTTGTTGGAGGGGTGCATTTCCCACCTCCTCTCCTGGCACTCAGGAAGGGGAAATTTATGATCCTGACCTTCTTCCTGCTGTCAGATCAGCTGATGAAAAAGTACTATCTAGGAATTGATTAGGGACTGGTCCAAATCACTGCTATAAATCTAAATGCCCCCAATCAGAAATTCCAATATAAAGCTGAATTTTAACATCGACCCTATCTATAACAGGTCAAATCTGGATTCTCAGTTTCCTCCAGAAGAGTTTAGTTAAACTTTTTTGAGTCTAGCTCCTAAATACATTAATAGCAGCAAGTGAATTTGTGATCTCCAGCACTTTTAGAGTTAATGGAGAATAAATGGACACTTTCAAATAGATTCAGGAGGTCTGACCATAAATCGTCTGTATGATAAAAAGCAAATATAAATTTTCAAAAAAATTTAACCTTGCATGGTGTATAAAGAGAATACATAACATTCTTGAGCATAAATACATCTCAAATCGAGCCCATTGTGTATACACAGAATACATAATGGGTTTGCTTGAGACATTTACCTCAAGCTGAGGCTAAACTGGCGATCTTTTTATGACCAATATAGTTCTCTGCAGCTTCCTCCATGCTTGTGTGTATATCATTTTTCAGGCCCGGTACAGACTGTCCTGGAGGATATGTAGATGTGCAAAGGGTACATAACACCCCTCTTACATGACAGGCTCTGGAGTCAGCTGTGGAAGTGGCTGATGCAGCCAGGCAGGACAGAGCCTGTGGGCAGAAGGCTGAAATGAAGAGGTACACAAGCTAGCTGGAAGAAATGGAAAGGCAGGGCACAGGCTGGAGTTCCAATCAACTCTGTCTGACAGCTTAGGATAGGGATGAGAGTCAGCAGCAGGAACCACATCGACCAGATAATCTCAGGCACTCCAGGTCTAGTCACAAGGAGGGGAAAGACGTGGTGACTGCAGGACACACAGACGAGGTCACTGCCCTGTCTTTGCAGCTGACACCGTGCCCCTGGCACACACAGTGCTGAGCCATGCACCTCAAGGCAGCACCTCAGGGCTGGGCAGCAGGCTGCAGGGCTCATTGCCCTGACATGCTGATCAGAAGTGCTGATCCAGTCTGAGGGAAAGGAGCTAGGCTGGAAGTGACAGCACCAATGACGTCTGTCATCCTTCACCTGCATGGTGAGGAGGTTCATCATGAGATGGGGAGGGCTGGGCCTGGGCCAGGAGCTGCGTGGAGCAGCAGTGGAGCTGGCCTGGGGAGGCAGAGATCACGCTCCTGTGTGTGCACATGCTATGCACACAGACACCTCCTGTGCATGCTGTGTGTCTCATCTGCAGGTCGAGAGTTCAAGTCAGATAATCAGACTGTTATTATTATGTTTGGCTTAGTGTAGGGTTCACTGGCTGTGCCCATGTGGCAGTGCTCTGTTAGCAGGGTAAACAAGTGGCTAATTGCACATCTGGAAGAGAAGTGGTGGCACACCATCCCCTGTATGATTTGCTTGAAGCAAACCATGGGCAGCTGAGAGGGAAGGGACAGAAATTGGTTCCAGCACTTCCTCCTGCCAGCACTCTCAGAGGTCTGGAACTGTTGGTCACACCTCAGGACCCACCTGCCTATGTGGGGACAGGGCCATACAGGGTGTGTGAGTTTTCTAAGGACATCATCACTCACCAGGAATGTCCATGGCAAATCCTTCCTAAAAAATGAGAGAGGTTGGTTCCTCAGTGCTGGCCTCTTGCTTGAAGTCTGCTGCTTCTCTAATGTTAGCAAAACCCATCTCACCTCTACACCAACACCCTGTAAATATAACTGCAACTCACAGGAAGCCAGTGTGTACTGGAACAGCCATGCAGCACACAGAACACCTACTTCAAGAATTATATTTATTTCCTGGTTCCAGTCACAGGCCAGAGAGCAGGTTTATGAAAGGTTAATGCCCCCTTATATGGCTGCTGTCAGTTCTTACTTCCTCCAGAAGCTACATTTTAGTCTTTATCCTTCCACTCCCTCCTCTCCTTCCATCCCAGAAATGCAGCTCCAGGAACATGAGGGGGAAGGAGGGAGGAATTAATGCCAGTGTCCCCAGCTGATCCAGGCAGTGCAAGTGTAGTAACACCAGTGGCATCAGAAGAGCCTGGGACTGCTCTCACCGAGCTGAGGCTCCTGGCTCATGGTTTGGCCAGGTTCACTCCTCCAAGTCCCAGCAGTGTGAGTCCTCATCTGAAGTCCAGTGTAGATTCCAGATCCAGTTTTGTCCTCTGACAGAGCAGCCCTGGGTTCCTTCAGTGACAGAAGTGGTTCTCCCCAAGTTTTGAGGGATGTCCACATGAAGCTCTTCCAGCCACCGACATGCCCAGGTGGATATGGAGCCACCCTGGTGATTTCAGACCTTGTTCCTTGGGATGTGTATGTGTAGGTGTACATGGCAAGGGAATAAACACTTCTACAAACTTCCCCCATTAACCCTTGCTTTCCTCACTTGTCTCTCCCAGGTGACATTAATAGAATTTAACATTGTGCCATGACCCGTTAGTCATCCTGCCAGACTGGTAATTTGGTCAAATGACAAACTTTCCATCATTTGAACAAATGGCTGTTTCACTAGGGCATTTGATCAAATGATTAAAACTAAAAGGCATTTGGCCACATGACTGAAGATGTGATCATGGCTCTGGACAGGTGCAGGAGCAGATTTTTATAAAACAATCAGACTGGAGTATAATTCTTCATGCACCGAAGCTTCAACAGAACAGGCCCTGCCTGCTGCTGATGTTATGAAGGAACGTGGGTTTCCCTGCCTTCTCCCTCCTTGTGACCTCTCTCACATTCAGCTTGCCTGGCTCTGACCACAAAGGCCTTCCAGACCCTCTGACCATTGCTGAGGTACCTGTTGCTGATTCCCCGACTTCTGGGACTCAGGCTGGGTCTTCCCAGGGGGCTCCCCTGTCAGGGAATACCTTCCTGGAGTGGTCTTGAGTCAGGAAAGAGAGACTCACTGGGTTTTCTCTGTCTTCAGGTTCTTGTTTATTGTTATCTTATCTAGAGTTTTGCACGCTGTCCACACAAGGCTCAGCGCCCTGGAAAAGCACCGCAAAAATGGCTAACTATCTCTTGTTACAAGGTCTTTTAAGACTAACTATCCAATAAGACTAAACTATCCAATTAAGAACTGACGCCTAGATTATTTCCCCTTTTAACCCAATGACTGATTTCCAAAATCTGCAATGCAGACTTTTCCACCCAATTACAAAATGCCACCCAAACCCATGAAGAAGAAGGAAGAAGAAGCATGAAGAAGAAACTCAGGACAACACCCTGTGCCCTCCATCTTGCTTCCATCCACAACATACTAAAAATCGCAAAACCTAAATTTCTCTCCAAGTGATACACCCACACTATTCTTCATAATCTATTTCACACTTTAGTGGATTCTAGTCTATTCTGAGGTTTAGGAAACTTTCTCCATGAATGAGGGTCAAAGTCAGTGTTCCCCTGGGGGTCAGGGCACCCCAGAGCAGACAGGGAAATGTTGAGGACTCCCCATGTGTGGAGACGTGAGGCTTGACTCCATTTCAGAAGGCTGGTTTATTATCTTATTATATATATTATATTAAAATACTACATAAAAATACTAAAACAACAGAGAGAAAAGATCATCAGAGGGCTTGAAAGAACAAGAATAGAGTAGAATGCATAACAAAATCTTGTGACTGCTCACAGCCTCGGCACAGGTGGCTGTGATTGGTCATCAATTGAAAACAATCCCCATGGACCAATGGAAGATGCACCTGTTGCATTGCACAGCAGCAGATAGTTATTGTTTACATTTCTTTCCTGAGGCTCCTCAGGAGAAAAATCCTGGCAAAAGGATTTTTCAGAAAATATCATGGCTGCGAAATATTACCAGTGCCCTGGGTTTTCCACAGACCATGGGAGACAGGCTGGGAGAAGGTTGCTCAGTGGTGAGGTGGGATGGTGCAGGTGGGAGGGTGGAGCAGGGAGTGGCAGCATGGCTGGCCATGGCATGGGAGTGACCACATGGCCACCCCAGATGGCCTCAGAGTATTCTGTGATTCTGTGGCTGCATTAGGGCTCCTTGGAGGGAAGGGCATCACAACAGCCCAAAGGAAGGGCAGAGAGGGGACCACAATCTCTTCTCTGGAGCTGACAAGCTATGACTAGAGAGAGACAATGTTTGTGGTGAAGAGCTTCCTGTAGCTACAGAGAGGTCAACAGGATGCTTACCAAAAATGAGATTCAGCTCATTGAATTAATGTAGTTGAAGCTGGGAGCACAGAATACACAAATGAAGAGAGGACTAAAGCTTTTAAGCAGCAAACACTGTGATGCATTTAGACAGTATTCCCAAATCACTATACTTGATGTTTTTGCTAAAAGCTAAGCCCCCTCCCAAACCCCAGAATTCAAGAAAACAATGTAAAAGGGGCTATTTCCTGGCCAGACTCATTGCCCAGCCACTGTTCAGATTTTCCTGCCATTCACAAGAAATGTGACCTTTGTATGCTGTTGCTGGGGGTAGGCCTGGTCCTCAGAGGGATGGGAAAGTGTGTGATTGCTGGATGAAAGCAAAAAGGAAGCAGCTCAGCCAGCAAAAACCCTGGAGGTGTTTCCAGTGCTTACTGCATTTGGAAGACCCAACAAAACCATGCCTCCCCTCCTATGGCTTCTGAAGGCAGTTTTCAGCCTTCCCTTTTAACATAAGAGCAAAACAATGCCTCACTGGGTCAGACAAGCAGCTTGTCATTCCCAGTGCTCTGTCTTAAGCAATTTAAGGAGAGAATGTGAACCTGAACACCCTCTGAGACTCCACTCCCTCCACCCATCCCACCACACCTGCACCTGTGGGTGTGCTAAGGGTGATGGAGGGCACATCCCTGTCTGTTCCTTTCCTTAATATCTGTTTACAGCCCTGTCTGCCATGACCATGTCTACTTATTTTCAAGAAAAAGAAAGGAGAGATCTCAGCCTCAAACTCCCCTATTTTATATTATGTCCATTTATTCCAAAAGAGCCATTCCAAACATTCAGACAGAGGGACAAGGTCAGGGAGTGCTCCAGGCTGAGGGCTGCCTTCACTTGGTGTCCACAGTGCACAACCTAACAGGATCCCTGTCATGATCAGGAGCTCTCAGGAGGGTGGAGGAACAAAGACAACTACATTCCTCTCCACCTCTGTGTGTACTTTTGTGTGCCCCTTTTGAGGAAAGCCTTATTTTTGTTTGTTTGTTTGTTTGTTTGTTTGTTTTTGTTTTGTTTTAGTCCTTCCTCTGCAGACATACATGACAAGAGGCTTTTAGCTAAATGGTTGGAAGTTTCTATTTGTCCAGGGGATTGTGAGATTTCCATTTGGGTAAATGAGTGAAATTTTCAGCCACTTGACTGACAAGAGTGTTTGGGGAGAAGGAAAGCCTTATCTGCTGGAACAATTTGATGAATTTACCGTCAGAATGACTGAGATGTAGATCCACATGTGTGGGAACTCCTTTCTGCCTAATAAATAATGCTGTCTCACTTGCCCTACCAGGGCAATGGGAGAACTCATTAATTACTGAGCCTGCATAGCCTGGAAATCATAAGATCTTAGTTAAATACTAACTCTTCTTATCTTGTAAAGCAAAAGGCTATACTTGGTTTGAAGTTGGCGTGGTTTTTTTGATAAAAGCACAACCAGGATTTTGTCCTGTGATGAGATTATTCACACAGCTACTTGAGGCAGGTATAAATCATATGGACTGTGCATGGAACAGGAGAAATCTACTCTATGCAAAATTAATGTTGGGCTGGCCCAGCAGAAGCAGCACACGTAGCAAAGGTGAAGTGCACAGTCTTAAGTGGAAGCTGTGTGCCTGCCCACCTGGTAAATTTATGTCTTTCACCTCTAGAACTTCAATTCATGCACAGTGTGAGGTTGTAAGTGAAATGAATTTATTGATGCCAGTTCATTCCCTAATGGGTAAGAGTTCATGTCACAAAATCAGCACAGATAATTTGTCATGATTGGAAGTCTCTTATAAAGAGAGGATCCAGTGTGCAGGGATATGGAGGAATTAGTTCCTGGCCCCTGGGAGAGATGGCAGAGCTTGATAGAGAAGCCCATGCTCCAAGGGAGGAAACAGAGGTAATAACTAACCCTCCCTCCCAGCCCCTCACCCCCCTGTGAACTGCGTCAGAGAAAGTTCCTGCGCTGCAAGTTCAACAGTAATGAAAAACAGGCCTCCCTCATATTGTACCTCAGCCTGGGATGGGAATGAGATGCAGTGGTTATGTTAGATCAACACTGAAGTCAGTGGGAAAACAACCCCAGCAGAGCAAAACAGAGGCAAGAGGCTGTGCCTGCAGCTGTGCCCAGAAGGAAACGTCACCTAATGACCCCTAAGGGCTTACTGCAGGGGAGAGCCTGCTGACATCTCTGGTGGGTCTTGACACTGTTCCAGGCAGGACTCTGTCTCCCAGCTTAGCCTCGGGAAACTGCTCTTTCACTCCCCTCTTCGGCCTCCCTTTCCATCCCTCGGGACCAAGCAGCCAGGAGATGCTGACGCATACTGCAGACTCTTGAAAGGGGAATGCCTCAGAGCTGCCTTCAAGTATTTCCCCTCAACTAAAATCCTCAAAATCCACCAACTGATCTGTACCAAATTGCCTGGGAGTGCCTGTGAGCAGTGTTTTGGATCACTGCCTGTGAAAACTCCTTTTTCTATCTGGGACACAATGGTCACACAAGTGTCACCTTGCCCAGGTCAGGCTGGAGGTGGATCTGCCAGGAGAATCTGGGCAGCATGAGGACAGTAACATCAGCTAAGGAGAGTTTCAGACTGGGACAGCCCAGATCTCACCACAGACCCCCTTGTGCCTCTTCCCAACCTGTGCAGAGCCATGTGGCTGTGACCACGTGTGCCCTAGAGCCAGGGTGGCCTGGGTGATTCTTTGTGACACTGCCTGGCAGGGCAGGGATCTGTGGCATCAGGATGCTGTTTGTTGTCCCACTAAGTGTGCAATTTCCAGTGAGTGAGTGACCTTTTGAGGTGAAGCCACCCTGGTAAAGCTGCAGTAAAAAAAAAAAAAGAGAGAGAGAGAGAGAAAGGATCATTAGGTACCTGATCAACTGATTTTCTGCAAAGTTTGAAGGTGCAGGCAAAGAAAGAGTGAAATGCACATTCCACCTACTGCCACCTTACTGGAGTGGAATCTTTGACTCCAGTGCTCTGCTTGATCCAAGGAGGAGAAGCATTACAGGAGGAAAAAAAATTCCTGTAAGTTGCTCAGTACCCTCTTACCAAAAGTTATTCATAGAAGAGATGACTAGAAACTGCTCTTCCTGTGCCCTGGGAAATTCTGTATTCAAAAACAAGGAAAACAAGGAAATAAAAAACCCAGCCAAGAAAACAAGCCTCAATCAAATTTGATTCCAAAAGAGAAGAAAAACATATAGAAATATAAATCTGTGTCTCTACTGCAGGGCTGAAGTTGGAATTCCCTGAGACTTCACAGAGTAGGTTGGCTGTCCACTGCTCTCTCCAGAGCACTTCCAGGGCTCAAAGGCTGGCCAGGAGGTCCAGCAGCCAGGAAGCCCTGGGAAGTCCCTCTGCCGAGGAGCCAGGAGACTGGGGCTTGGCAAACTCCATCCCCTGCCTGCCATCTCCCCACCAGCCTGCCAGGTGGGCTGCTGGGGGGGGAGGTAGGGAAGCTTTCAAAAATTGCTTGGCAAGGAAGATGTCATTCTGCATCTGCCTGGTTTCTGGGAGGATCTCATCAAAACTGACACGTTTCCAGTGGGTTTCCATGCTGGTGTATTAGATTTTGCAATGCCAGAGGAGCATGCCAGAAAATTGCTGACTGGCTGCACTGTGCACACTGAGAGCCAGCAGCTCTCAGCTGCAGCCCCATCCATCTGCCCTAGGAGCAGCCAGAGAAACCTGGGGAGAAAACTCACCCACCCTGACAGCAAAGTTCCCACAGCATTCAGCACTGACTTCTTCAGGTGTGGGCAGAGCAGTGCTGGGGATTTTGGGAAGCCAGTCCTGGCCTCAGAATGCTGCCCTCCAAGCCACTGTGTGCAGGGGTGGCTGTTAGGCTTTGCTTTATGCCTGCTCCTCTGGATAGCCCTGGGCCTGCCTGTTGACCCAGGTTCATTTCCAAGCTGTCCCCTATCAATCAGACATGCACATACACTGTTCCAGTAATGAATCAAGCTGCCTTGTTCTTGGCCTCAATCAATCAAGCAAGACTGTGTGCCACACAAACATTCATCTAGGTTGGAAATAACAGGTGAAAACAGCCCCAAGCACAGCCTGCAGGGAGCAACTCCCCATTGCAGCAGTTCATCAGGGAGCAGAAATATTTTGGTGTGCACAGGTGTGTCAGAGGCATGAGGCAGCAATTAAAGATGGTGAGAAAAATTATTCAAACTCAAGTATTTTCTAATAAAAATGTGAGAAAAGAAATGTAACACTATCGGCATGGAAAATTCAGAAGGCATAAAAAGCTCAAACTCAGTGGAATTCCACACAGTTATAGAAAAGCAGGAACTCATGTTCTGCTTTTAAGCCTGTTTGAGAAGACCAAACTGCCAGAGTTAACCAGGGCATCTTCAAGCCAATAGCTGGAAATGGGCTGCCAAGATAATCTGTGTAACCACAAATTTCTGCTAAGGTTTCTTAGAGATATTGGGGAAAAGAGCTGTGCAGCCAGAGCAGAGGTGTTCCCTGCTCCTGGAACGTGTCAGGGTGATGAGCCACCATGTAACCTGACAAAGACTGATCTACAAGATACAGCAGAAAATCCTTATTAGGCACCAGCCTGCTTATCAAGCAGCTCAACAAGCTCTCCTGAATCACTGCATGGAAACTTAGCAGAAAATGTATCTCTGTGAACCTCATTTTTCTCTCCCAGCTGTGCTGAGCTGACCATTCAGGATGCAAAAAAAAAAAAAAAAAAAAAAAAAAAAGCAAGCTGAGCTGCACTCAGGGCTTGCTTCAGACCCAACCCAACCCATCTTTATCAGCCCCTTCCAGATGTTCTTGCAGCTGTATCGCCTCACCATCGCCTCGATTCGATGTGGCACCAAGGCAAATTAAGGGCTACATTTTTGTAGGCCTTGCTGATGCTCTGTGCTCTGCTCCAGCTCGCTTCTCAGCCTCTTTTTTACACACTGGTGTCTTCAATTACTTTTCCGAATGAAAGGGAGTCATGGTACTTTAATTAAACATTTAATTGAAGGGAGAAAGGAAAAAAAAAGAAAGAGGGAGGGAGCTGATGTTTGCCAAGGAGGAAAGGATAACGGCGAGAGATTGCTGCTTCTGAATGAAACCTCACAATGCTGCTCTCTGCAGCAGGAGGCACCCTGGGCTGGGGCTCATGTATCAAAGTACAGCTCAGCTCCTATTCAATTAATGTGTCTGTTTCAACGGGAAGCTTTTGTAAAGCATTGTTGGAAATGGTTTCTAATTTTCCCTTCAGTTTTTGGCTGGCTTAATTAAACTTACGCCCCCTGAACCCTTGTGTCTCTCCAAAAGCAGACTGGTTATTGACCTAAGGGATTTTTAAAAATAATTTCTATGGTTCCCTGGCCACCTTCAGTGAATTAGGGAATCCAACTTTTTTTTTTTTTTTTTAAAGTCCATCCAATACTGAGGTGATTCTGCTCCCTGCCCTTCCTAGAGCTGGCAAAACCACATATCATCTTTCCTTTTCTGCAGCAGCCTGAGAGCTGCAACTCTCCAGGCTGGAGTTTCCCCTATAAAGAAGTCATGCAAGCCAGTGTCTCCACAACAGAAGCAGCATGTCTTGGCACTCCTTCCCCTTGCCCAGGGGTAGGGTTGCCTGTGAGAACAAACCCACTCACTTGTATAAAGGTTCATGGGAAGGCTCATGAACTCAGGCTCATGAAGGGCTCATGAACTTAGGGCACAAGTTTGTTTTGGGAGTGAGTGACCCAAAGAGGTCTGGTTTGCCATCAGTTTGTGTCTCAAGAGCGAGCAAAGCCCTGTGGGATTGTTAATGTCTGTGGCAGGCAGAATCACACAGTGGCCTCTTCCTCACTGGAGAATTTGTAAAGTCTCTCTTCAGTTGCCTGGTCTAAAAAGACTCAGAGACCTAATTATATTTGGGACATCTCTCTCTCAAATTCAGTGGAAATCTGCTAATGGGCTCTGAAATGATGGAAAGGTTGAATGAACTAACATAGAATCGCAGGAAGCTCCTCTCCTTTGGAAAGCAGGCTAAAAATGAGGTTGAAGCCTGGGTCGTGTGTCTGTCATTCCTGCCACCCCCACGTTATTTACCTGGGGCCCTGAAGGGATAAAACACAGGACCCATATTCGTCTGACACTGTCACTGCAGGCAGTGATTACCTTTGAAATTTAGGCTCTGCCTGCGTGTTAAAGGATGAGAACATTCACAAATGTCAAAACACAAAAGAAGGCTTACAGAAAGGCAACATCCCGCGGCACAGCATCGCCGCCGCGCAGTCATCCTCCTTGTCACCAGGAAAGCAGGGGGTGAGGGCAGGCAAAACTGGGCCACTCCAGCAGCAGTGACTCAGGGTGGAAAGAATACAAGCCTGAGATCAGAAAATAGACAGCGAGTCTGATGAGCAGGGTTGCCTACCTCGTTCTCTTCTCCAAACGCTCTGAAAAAACAGCAGGACAAAAAGTGTTTCTTGGGGTACAGCTGACTGAAAATTCAAGAAGGAAACATTCTTGTCTGCCCACGAAAGAGTATGAAGGCTTGCTCCTGTCTAGGGCACAAAACCGGTTCCATTCAGAGCTGAAACCTTGTTGTCACAGGCTCTGTAGTGGAAAAGCAGTGGAAGTGCATCAACCTGCTGGATTTCCCACCCCCAGCAGGCAGGAGAGCTACTCACAGCAGGGAGCTAAACACGGTTTCTGTTCCTTGTCGTGACTGAGCTGTGGATTAGATGCAGATTAACCCAGCGACCTGCCATCCACTCTCATCCATGCTTAAGAATATAAGCAAGGGGAAGCTGATGATTAGGGAAAAGAACAGGTGAAGTTCAGCTCAAAGTTCAATGTCATTGAAAAAAGCCATGAATCCAAAAACCAGAGCGGGACTGGTTTTAGTGTCCACGAGCATATGCAGAGCCCACGGTGGCTGCGTCATTCTCCTGAGGGTTCAGATGAGAGCAATAAAGGAGGGCTCCAGCCTAGACTGAGGTTCCCAGCATGGGAATTCCTGTGCTCT
Organism: Passer montanus; assembly: GCF_014805655.1. Taxonomy (NCBI): domain Eukaryota; kingdom Metazoa; phylum Chordata; class Aves; order Passeriformes; family Passeridae; genus Passer; species Passer montanus. Next base: position 6,007,465 of record NW_024372036.1, read on the forward strand.
GGTTTTGGCTCCATCACCAGCTGGCTCAGGGACAAGCCACACCACTCCTTGCCATACTTCCTTTTAGCCACTTCTGAAGTGAAGATACTGAAACATCCTCACCACTTGGGGATGTTCCCTGCTTTGTGTGTGTCTGCTCTGAGTGACTGGGATTTACATATGCAAAGTGCAGCAGGGAATTAGGAGCAAGCATCAACCAAACTATCTTGCACAACCACGCCTGAGTGTTATGTAGGAGGAGGAGATGGATGGGAGACAGACTTGATTTTACCAAGATAGGAATAAATTTAATTTCTAGGACTGTTTCCAATAAAATAAAGGCAATTCTCTCTGGCTTATAACACCTTAATAATCACTGTAGTTGTGACACAGAATCAATCATGCTTTTATTCTGTACTCCTTTTTTAGGTTAGGAAAAGCAAGTCTGTTTGAGCAACCCTCAGAATGAAATCCTTTAATATTGGCTGTTGTGTTTTCAGGTAACAGAATTCATACCGGCTTAAGAATTTACTCTTTGCATGCACCTTATTCATACCTGAGGAAGACCCAGAGCAGATGGGGAAAGCATAAGGAAACAACATTCCCTGCATGATGCAAGGCAAAGGGTTTGTCTACCTGCTGTTGCTTTCCATGTGAATGGATTTTATCCAGACACTATTATTATTATTATTATTATTATTATTATTATTATTCAGAGAAGAGCATGGGTGTAGGAGCCTGGGTGCACCAGAGCCCTGTGTCTCTGTCATGGTGCTTCTGTTTGGGAGGGCAGCACTCAGGTTGTACACTCAGAGCAACCTAGACATTTATTTTATCTTTCTTTTAGGACAGTTGCAGAATATGGCACACTAAAATACATGTAATGTGTCCTCTCACATGTTTTAAGACACCATTGAATTAACAAGCAGTTCTGTGGACATTGGCACTGGGAGAAGAAAAATGCATGGACAGCTGAGAGATGAGGAGCTTCTCCCTTGGTTTGGGAGGTCTCCAGTGTCCAGCAGTGGCTGAGCTCATTCTGCAGCATGGCATCCTGTCCAGTCAGCTCCCTTCTCTTCACAATTCCCTGTTTTCACAGACCTGTAGGAGCTGAATCACCTAAGCAATCCTCCTGTGCTTTTGCATTTTGTTGGCTTTGGCCAGAGGGTTTCAAAAGTTATTACAGGGAGAATCACACACACGGCGTGCTCACATAAGCCTTTAAAAATCCTGCTGCTGCTATGCTTATTACCATGGATAGTCCCCTTAGCTGAAAAATGAGTCATAATTGTAGAAAACAGTGCAGAATTTGAACCTAAGCCATTAATGCTAATGTAATATATGGTGAGAAAATACTATTAACATTTGGATGGATGAGTTACAATACTCTGATTACCACACATTTGCATTCCTTAGCTTCTGTGTGATTACAGCCTCAGCTTTGAAGCTGTGCTACCACAAAGACCTCTTTCGCTGTTTCGATTTGTTTGCTCGGTGTGTGCATATTTAGAGGCAGTGCTGGTTTGCCGTATTAATAATATTGATTGCACAATGATTCCTGCCGTGCCCAGCCAAGGCGGCGGGGAGGGAGCACAGATGATCCTAAAGGGGTGAATTCCCTCTTAGGAAGGGGAGTTCTGGGGATTTATGGAGCAGCCACCTCGCTGAACTGTGGCTGTTTGATGGCTCTTTAAAGGCTCAAATCCAACGTAGTGTCCTGACTTCCAGGAAGTTCAGCGGAGAGAGAGCAAAGTACCTCTAGAGGGCAATTCATTCCATGGATTGCAGCCGCCTCTGGAGCAGGAGGCTCCGGGGCAGCAGCTCTCCAGGTGCCGGGGCTGGCTGCAGCCAAGGAGCCAAACCTCCCCAGGGTGGCTGCGCTCAGGCTGCACAGGGGATGCTGCATTTCTCTCCAGCCAGCCAGCAAAAATGTTCCTGCCCACCCAGCAGTGATTTCCTCCAGGTTTTTCCCTATGGAGAATTTCCTTGTGCCTTTTCCATCAGTGTGAGGAGTGGGAGGATTCCCTCGGTGCTGCTTTCTCCGAGACACGGGCTGAGAAAGTTCTGTTCCCAGGCTCTCTAACTGAGAGCAGCAGAGTGTGAAAAGGCAGCAAGATAGATCTACTCACCAAAATAATTGTGGTCTTTCTGGAGCTCTTTGTGTGACAAAAACATAAGAAGAGATCAGATGGGCAAGTGGTGAGGCCAGAGATTTTTCCCAAATGTGAAAGATCTGACAACCTCTGTGCTGTTGGCAGGACTGTATTCTAGGACCTAGAAAACAGCAAGCCAAGTCATAAACCCCCTGAGCATCTTGAGGACTCCCTACTGCACAACTTTGATGGAAAGTACCATTTCCTACATTCTGCATGCAGCTTACCAATTTTCCCTATGTTTTTGCAATTACAGCCAGCCTGGAGGGTCAAGTTCTGCTCCCTCTTAAACTGAGAATTTATCTGAGAGGTGGAGAAGGTGAAGGCAGAAAAGAGTGGCTGACTAAGAAGCCCTTGGTCTGTACCCAAGCCTGGAGGACATGGACAGGGTTAACTAATTGCCATAGTGGGGTTGCAAGGTGGGGCCCTGCTCACCCTTAGCTTTGGAAAGCAAAATAAACTGTGTTGGCAGACTGAGAACAAAGTCAAAATACACTATGGCAGAGAAGGGAGTTTTATACCCAAGAACAAAGCACATGGGTGCCAAGCCTCATACATGGAAAACTGAAGGCAGAATCATGATGCTGCTCTGCCCCAGCCTTGGACCCGACCAGGGGAAAATGCTTACTTTTGGTTAATATATGGAAATGTGTGTGTGAGGAGAGGAGGGAGGAGACAATTCTGTAACCGGTATCTATATTGCAGTTTTAAATTAATGGCAAGTTGTCTTAATCGTGGGACAGGTGTTCCTTTTTATTCTCACTCCTGCAGCAGAATAAATGAATGAAATAAAAATGAGTAAGAACTTGAGCCTTCACATAATGGATATGGTGGGTACAGCCTCCTGTAAATTACATTCTGGACGCCCAACAGGTAAAGTCTCATATATTACTGGGATACTCACGTGGCTTTTCAAGGCTGTCCTACAGCAAAACCCTGAAAAGTTAGCACACCTTCTGCAGGTTGGAGAGAGTCTGATGGAGGAGGAAGAGCAGCAGAGTCATTAGGGAACATCATTAGAGGCTTAAGAGCTAATGATCCAAAGCACATTGACATTAATGTGACTCTTTTTTTTGGACTTGAGGCACCAGGGCATGTGAATCCTTGCTTGTGATATTTAACATGTCTGGTTTTCATGCACGATTATCCATTTTGGAACAGGAAAGGGTTTTTTCTCCTCTGTAGAGTAAAAAGCAAACAAATAATCCCCTTGTGCTGAAAAAAATGAGTCCTAGCACCAGAGACAAGTTTCTTAGAATTGCTCCCATCATAAAATCTGCTGCTTCATTTTTTCCTATGTTTATAAAGGCAGTAAGCAATTCTATTAAAATTAATAGAAATACTCACAGCCATACAATTAAACCTTGCCTGCCTGGCCAGTGGAAGGGAAAGCCAAGGCCAAGGGAACTTTCACTTTTTCATTATGCTTTTCCTTCTGTCACAATCAAGCCAGAAAATGCTGTTGTTGGGACCTAACTTGAAAATCAAAATATTCTGCTTGGGGGACACTGTTTCAGCCCTCAGGGGGGAAAAGGGTTGGGGAGACAGCTGGACTCTCACTGAACAGGGCCATGCAGGGATTCCTGGGAGGGACCTCCTTGTAACTCCATGTTAAGATTTACTCTTTGCTTGAAGGAACAGTCCCTGTGCATTCATTTTGACCTGATAATGGCTGTGTAACAATCTGGGATACTACTTATTTATGTTGCTCCCTGACAGCTTAAAAATTCATTAATGTCTCAGCAATAAATTCTGAGCAGACTTCCCTGAAGAGATGAAAAACGGGGGACACCAGCTAATGAATTATCAGACAAATACTCTGGAAGGAGGGCCTGCTCTTCTCTTCCACAGTGATCCTGTGCCTGAATGGAAAGGGGCTCGGGTTTAAAGTTTTGCTTTTTATTTCTGTTTTTCTGCAGAATGTGGGAGCAAGCTCCCCATCTGGCACACACAGTCCATATGGCAGCTACACCATCTCCTCCCCTGCATTTCAGAGACTTCTGAACTGGAAGGGCAGCCCTGTCTGAACCCCAGCATGGGCTGCAGGAGTAACTTCCCATTCCCATCCTGCTCCCCCTCCCTCCTGAGCAACTTCTTTGACAGTGACAATTTACATATGGAGGTTTTGCAGTGTGGACAAGGATGCCCCAGGGACTGACTTAAGACTCACAAATCCATTTCAGAGCCTTTGTGCTGAGGAGACTGTGTGGCAGATTCAATATTCAGCTGTGCTCATCTAAATCCAGAGGTGATTTGGGGGAACAAAACCCTCCAGATTTACCTTGGTGCAAGACAGAGAAATAAAGGTGCCTGCCTGGACTCGTAGCCACTGTGCATCAGTGAAAAATACCTTGCACACAAAATTCACAGCTCTTTTTAGCTAAAGGTAGATGACAAGCCTGCCACTATATATGCAAATATTGTAGAATGCAGGAGATCAAACAACAAACATATTTTTTTCTGCTAAGTTACCTTTCCCTTCTCAAAAAATAGCAAATATGGAAAAAAAATGAAAGCTGGACCAAATTTTGTCCTTGTAATTTCTAGGATGAAGTTATGCCAGGTATTTTCCCAAACAGTTCTTTGCTGTGGATTGCATGCATGGATGAATGATCCCCACATAAGACACGTTCATTTTTAAATTTACTGAGAGTGAAAGAGAAACCCAGCTCAGAAAACACTGACAATGCAAAACTAAGAATCTGACTGAAGGAAAAGGGTTTAATTAAAGTTATGGAACACTTTTTAGTCTTAGTTACATGGAACTAGTGAAAACATGTGCTGGGAAAGACCTTTCTCAGTACACCCTACCCAGAATTACTTTGCCAGAGAGGACCTAAAGCATCATCCTGTTTGAGGCTGAGACAGCTGGGAGAAGGGAAGAGAATTCCTTGCCTCTATCACTTTCTAACAGGCAATTAAATTTATTTAAACCTTGACAATTAATTTTATTTAAACTCTGATTTCTTTTTGCTATATAAGAATATGAAACTGTACCCTGATATTAATAATAAATGAGGGGGAAAAAAAGAGTTGAAATAATTATAATGATCACATTCATTTTCATGCATACAATTGTTTCAATTTCAGTCTTAAAATGAAAATGAAATGAGAGGAAATCCAGATTTCTTCCAGCCACACTCTCCTATATACCCCAGTGCTGGTAGTGCTGTGGATTTTTCATGAGCCATCCATGCAAGGGAAGGTGCCCCTATTTGGATGGGGAAGCAGCTTGAGAAACTTTCTAAGGTACTAACCATGGAAAAATATAATGAATATTGAAACTGTGGGGCTTCTGACTTCCACTGTGCATAGCAGAACCTCTTCAAAGTGCTGAATGGCCCAATAAATATCTGGGGGCTGCCGCTGCTGTTGGCAGCAGCTACAGCTCCTCCCCTGCTGCTGGCAGGACTGAGGGCAGAAAATGACACTGGAAGTCTCTAAGTTCCACAGTTTTGCCAGGAATTCTACATGCAGGTGAGCAAAACCTGTGCTTCTGACTCCTCCCGTTTGAGTGCTGGCCTTGGCACACAGTGTTCAAGAAATAAATCTGGCAAGGAGAGCCCAGTGATGGAGGCTTCTGACTCCTCCCGTTTGAGTGCTGGCCTTGGCACACAGTGTTCAAGAAGTAAGGCAAGGAGGAGAGCCCAGCTCTGATGGAACAGGCAGTGGTTGGGCTGTAGGGGAAGGATGGTCTGCAGGTGTGGGATGGATGGACCACTTCCCTTGGTCCCAAGCAGTCACCAGGTGGAGGACTATGGGCTTTCCAATGAGGCTATTTAGTCTTTTATCAGTTAATAAGATGTGAATTTTTTCTTTTGGGAGTATGGCAAGAATATTTTATATATACATTTTTGTGTGTGTCTGTGTGTGCCATTTTTAATGACAATACTCAGAAGCCCACAATACAAAGGTGAATGTGCACCTCTGTCCATGGGGCTCTGCTCTGGAGCAGGAAGGCCTGAGGCAGTTTCACGTGCAGAAGATCACATCAGTTTTTCTCCAGCATCCCTTGTACTCAGACAGATATTCTGACAATGGACTTCCAGGTTCAGTTCTGGTCCTTTCTGAAAAGTTGCAGCCTGGAATAATCCTGAAATAGCAAACCTTCCAGCAAACCCTTCTACAGTCCTAAGCCAAATACCCAGACTTCAGCTGAATTCTCTGAGCTCTCTGGGTTTTGTGGAAAAGTTTCATTCAGTTCATGTGACTCACTCTTCCTCCTGTTGGGATAATGGAAAAGATAAACCTGCACTTGGATGTCAAGAAACCACAATCACCAAACACACAAAGAACAGAAATTATTAAATAGGGAAATATTTTAAAAATGTTTCTAGATCAGATTAAAAAAAAAAAAAGCCAAAAAACCCCACCTAACAAATGCTTTCAGCAGGTGTTTTCTAATAAAATTGCATCTGGTGAATTCTGTCCTTTTCATTTTGCAGACTGATCAGATTCCGTACACACGCTGAACTCTTCACATGGATTCAAGCCTCCATCTGAGATTAGCCTAGCAGTCATGAAAACACAATCCTACTCCTCCTAGAACAGGGCAGCACAGAGAGCTTGGTGTGACCAGCCTGCAGTAGGAAAATAGGACCAGCTGCTCCAGCAGTTCAAAATTAATTTACATTAGTTCTTCCATTGCTGCTATGTAATAGCCTGATTTGACAAACAGAAAATCTCTGAGTCAGTGGAAAGCCAAAATGAAAAGCCATTTTCCATAGCTCTGCCATGTACTTAACAAGGTTACATAACCAGTCATTACTTAGCTCTTAAACTAGCCATTAAGGGGGTTTTGCCTAAAAAGGGGTAAAGAGGTGTGATGAATCATCCAGTCTTCCTCCAAATCTTTGTGACAGCTAAAATTACCAAGCTGACATCAGAGAACTCTTTGATTGGCCACAGTCAGTCATGATTCCCCCTCTGTCTTGCAGAAGTTTTTGAATGACTCAGTTCATCAGTGCTCCTGGTAAGGAGAAGTATGGCTTTGGAAACAAAATTGTTCCCCTCAGAATGTGCTTTTGCTCTGTCTCCTGTGAGGGGACACACATCACCTCTTACTCTTCAAGAGCCTCAGAACACACTCAAAAAATCTCAAAATCAAAAAAAGAAACACCCCAGCCTCAGGTGAACCTCATTTCTCTCGTGAGATTTTCAGGGCAACTCTTGAGGGTCCTTGTGCTGCACCTAGCAGAATTTGTGCCTGACTTCTTTCAACTCTTAAGAAAGAAAATGTGTTTAGTAACAATTTCACTGAAGCCATCCAAACAAATAACTCCACCTTAGCCATGAATAAAGCACCAGAACAGGATCCAGGAGGCCTTTTGCCTGTCTCACTCTGCTGGAAGGAGCACACAACCCTGGTGTAGAACAGTAATGTGTCCCTCAGGCATTCCCCACCAAAGTGCCTGCTGCATCCAAGGGGCTTCTCCTCTCTCACCCCTGTCTTCAAGTAGTCATCTGGGAGAGGCAGGAACAGAAAAATGCTGAATGTTGTCCATCACCTTACAACAGTAAAATATTGCTGCCCAGTCTGCATAGCTGGAGGCTTGCCCTTCTGCACAGAGCCCAGTGAACGACTTGTGTCAGCCACAACCCAGCCTGGCATTCACACAAGCTACCAGGACACTCAGATCTCTGTGAGAAGGTTGGGACTGACTTACACTCTGCTCTTGGGAAGGTCTTCCTTAATGTCTTGAATTCAAGACAGTTAACATAGGAAATTTGTTTCACTGTGGATCATGTGTTTTCTGACCTATTTGCCCCATGTTTCCAGGGAATGGGACAGTCCTGCACAATCCTCTGGGATTTGACAGAGCCCTTCACCTACACTGCAGTGTTGAGGACAAGGAGGTTGAAACCTGATGTCTTGTAAGCCCCATTCCCTTCCCTGGAAAAGATTTCAAACTATCTTTGGAGGCTTGCAGCTAGCTGCATCTCCTCTGTGGCAAAACTGGGAGGGGATGATCTGGCTTCGTGCACTTTTTAAAAAGCTTGATAAGTAAGAGCATTAACTTCTCCACGCTGGCTAAAAAAGGCTTGCTAAACCCTCTGAAACCAATTGAGGAGCAGAGCAGAGTTAATCCTGGAAAATGCTCACGGTAGCTCAGTGGCACATGGCCGTGCACAGGCAGAGCAGGGCTGCAAGTGGCCTGTTCAAAGAGGACCAGGAGAAGCTGCAGTTGGGCTTGGGGTGGGGATAAGCCCTCAGCCGTTGTCTGAGTGGAAGTGGAGGCTCCTGCTATGAAACTTCTCCCACTGCCTCTTTAATATTTTGCTTTTCTTCATGTAAGATTTTCTCTGCTGTGGATTTCTGACATTTTTCCAGGCTCATGGAGAATAGGAATGAAGTACAGCCACAAGAGCTTTCTCCTTTGGAAGGACTGTGTGTCCCAGTCTCTACCTGGAAAAACATTTCAGAATGCATTATCACCACTCACATTGTGCAGTGGTACAAACAGCACTCGTGTACTGGAAACAGGACCAAGGTCTCCTTGTCCCAGACACTGCACCTCCAAGGAATGAGATGTAATCTCCATTTTCAATGTTGCAGATTAAGCGTCAGAAAAGGTATTTAAACTTGCAATGGCATTCTGTTGGATTAAACATATTTGGGTGAAGCATTTACCCTTCATTTAAGGTGTGAGAAGCCATCAGCTCTTTTATTAAATTAGCTTGCTGAAGCAATAGCACTCTCCATCCAAAACATGGGCTCATGTCAAGGCCCAAATGAAAATGTGTGGAGCTTTTTTATAAGGAGCCTCAGTTGCATGGAAGGATGGAGTGTGCTGGGCTTAGTTTTAAGAGAGAGCTCTGTGGCTGTGTGTACACATAAAAGCATGAGAGAAAGAAAAAGGTATAAATACAGAGAGAAAAAAAGAAGGAAACAGAAAGAAAACCTAAGAGATAGACACAGAACTGCTGATGGTAGGACCCTGAGAAATATCAGAGAGAATTGATGCTTAGAAGCTGAAAAGGGCTTGGCAAAGAAAACAGACTGTTGTGTGACTCCCTGGGGAACATGGTGTTTGTGTGGTCCCTCTAAAAGAACTGCATCCAGGGAAAAACTGCAATTCTTTTAACTGAATGACCCCAAAGCTTTGCTAGTAGCTTGAGTTAAAAAGAAATTAGAAATATTAGAATAGAAATCTACCACTTTTGCTCACTTTAACATACTTCTCTTCCAACAAGAAGTTCTCAGCAGGCAAACTAAAGTGTCTGCAATGGAAATCATCTTCTAAAAATTGCACTGCTCCAATAACAAACAGAAATCTTCCATGTGACATGATATACCTATTAAAACTCTGCCATATAACTAGAATTTCAAATTTCAAATAACTTATCACACCTCTATTTGGTTTTGGTTTCTTTCAATTAATTTCTGTTGCTTTTCTGCAGAAGGATGGCAGACAGTTAAAGCCCACAAGAATCAAGCAAACATTATCCTCCTTATACAAACATCACTGAAATCCTCTGATGCTGTTTGTTCCTTGACATGGTTTCCATAGGGGCCACTCCCTCAAGTCCTTGTTTAATTTTCAAATTTGCCCTGGAACCAAACTTTTCAATTATGCTCTGGCCACATGAGATTCTGCCAAGGCAGCTGAAAGGCAGAATTTCCAGACTCCAAAGTGATAAGGCACGATGTGTCCTCTTTAGGGCATCAGATCCCTATCCCAGCTATCCACAGGTAATCAGGAGCATGATGACTCCACAGTTCAGCCATCAGAGCTCTTAAGGATCTCAGTTATCTTACTGACATACTCAGAGGTGTCAAGTCCTGCTCCATGTGTCACTTTGCCAAAAATACAATACCCTAAGTAATCAAGCTGGCATTAACTATCCACCAGGCTGATGGCTAAACAAATCTGGAGCCTTGGTGAGTTTTTTGAAAGACACCTCCCCGCTTTTGCTGCTGTTTTCCCTTCACAGTTTGGACACAAGGGCTGGGAAGGCAGGATAGCCCTGACTCTTTGTACCTGCAGCATCACAAATAGCACAGACCCTGTAATATGGGTCCATGGAAAGTCACCTGTGTTCTCAGCTAGTCAGGCAGCTTCTTTTGGCTTATTTCCAGGGAAAATCACACGCAGAGAAGGAAAAGGCAAAATCTATCAATAAAATGAGTATCTGATCAATGGCTGTATTTGCTGGTCAGATGAGTTTTAAACACAATGGCCTCTACTCTTCCCCTCCTTCCTCTGCTGTAAATCCAAACAAATTTCCCTGCAACCACGGAGTGTTTGCTGAAAAAACCCAAAGAACAAACATCCTATCAGAGTAGGAAATGACATCTATTTTTTCCCCAGATTAATGGCCATGTGTCTCCCTTCCCCCTCTGTGACAATGAGCTGATTTGATAGACACTTTCTAGCCTGTGTCACTCTCCTGTCGTGTTCCTCATATAGTGAGATTTCTTCTTCTTCTTCTCCATGCTGTGCCACTCTCTAATATGATGACAAGGCAAAGTGTGGAATTGGGTGAGAAAAAATCCTGAGGCTGTATTCATTAACATGGAGAAAAGATTCAAAATAGCCTTGTTTCTTGGAAGGTTTGAGAGAAAAAAAAATATATAGCTGAGAAACATCAATAGCTACTTATTCTCTCATTTTAAATCAGATCTGATCCATCCATCAAGACCAGCTAAGCTGAGAACTTCAAGTGGCCACAGGACTACATTTCACAGACACTTTTTGCTGCCATCCTTGTCCCTGAGTTAAAGGACTCGTTTTCCTAAGGGAGACAAAGTGGAAACTCCCCTAGGAGGCACAGAGGTTTTCCTCTACCTCCCAGAGGAAGAACTATTCATGAGCAGCATTTGCAGGTCTGACACTGTGAAACTGGCACACAGCAGTGGTTTTTTCCCCCACCTGTGTTGTGTGATGCTGCTCGAAATTGAGAGCTCGACGCAGCCCTGCCCCTTCCCAAGGAGCTCCCCTGCCCTGGCTGGCCTGTGCTCCAAGGTGTAGGCAGGGTTGGGCTGTCCCCTCCTGCCCAGGAAGGCATCCCCCAGCCCCCAGCCCTTTGCTGAGTCATGGCCTCTGTGGGGAGAGACTTTTCCCCAAGCACAAGAAGCTGGGAATGGCACAGATCCTGCCGGTGCAGGCAGGCAGAGGCTTTTGTTAATTACTCCTGCATATTCCCTTGGAAAAGCTGCAGCATGCTGGCAAGGCACCTCTTGGATTCCCAGGCTAGCCAGAGGCTAGCCAGAACACACAAGCCCAGGAACATGACCAGCATGCCTAACATGAATGAATTCACTCCAGACTCTGCATACTAATTAGAAGCTACTTGCTAGTAAAGTAATAACTTTATTAGCAATAGGGCTGGTAGCAGCCCCCTCATTGGATCAATCAGCTGTCACCCAGGCACCAAAATAAGCACAAAGATCTTCATAAGCATAATTTGTAAATTGGCAACGAGTTCTCTTGCAAATATGACCCCAATTTAATCATCTAAACGGGAGGAAATTCCTTTGGGGATTCTGGTTTTTCAAAGAAGACAATAATCAATGGTCACCACCAACTTGAACTGGCTTGAGTTTACTAAAAATTAAGATATATGCACACCTTATCCATTCCATGTCTGTCTGTCTCTCCTTATCACTGTCATTTCACAAATAGCACAGAATATGCACCAGGACAAGATCTTAATGCACTTGTTAGAACATAACACTTCATCATTGTCAGGCAGAAAACCGAAATCCCAATGCTGAGGATACAGTGCACTTTTAAAAGGGCATAAACAATTTAGCACAAATGAAAAATAAATTTGCCCTGTCTAATAAAGACCTCATAAATACACTGATGTATTATAATAAGATGTATGGGGGTAGGGGGGAATGATGTCATTCTAACACAGGCTTTTTCATCAGTTTTGTTTTCCCACTTCAAGCAAATAAGGGGAGGGGAGATATGTCAGGTTACAAATGAGAATGACAACCTAAGCTCTTAGCAGTAAATTCTCTTTCAAAATCAAGATATCTCCTCTTTAATGCTAAAGAAGATGTTGACAATCCTTGGAGATGCCCACAAAAAATATGAAGGAGTAGAATCTACTCACAGTCCCTCCAAATTTGTGCATTTTAAAGACAGACATATGTATTTGCACACAGATAACCCTGTGTGTGCATGTAACTCCTGAGGTCTGAGAGTGTTTCTCACAGGGAGGAGCAGTCCAGTCTATCAGCCCATTAACAGTTTCTTGTCCCTACATGAGTTTTGCAAGGTAGGGAATCACCTTCCTCCACAAACAAGACAACTGTTAGAGTAATTGCTTTTTCCTTTTGTGCTGGAAGGACAGTGGGGAAAAGTGGAGGACTGCCCACTTTGGTAACAGGTATCAACACCATCGAGCAACAGAATCACTGCTAGGGGTTGTAACCAGATTTTTTGGGAAGTTAAAATGGGTCTGGCAGGAAGAAAGCAGGAGAGACTTGTCCTGGAGGATGTCAGCTCCATTTCTTGAGTGGTTCTTGGCCCAGCACATCACTGATCCCTCACCTCCACGCAGAGTTTTGTCTCTCTCTCCAACAAAGCATTGCAGCTTACAAGGAACAGTTTTGCAAGGCTTTGCCCTCCAAATCCAAGTTCTTCCTCCATACAAAACAGATGACAATGGTTTTACATTTTGGTCTACATTTGCTCACATCACCAAGCCCTTCCTGCCAGGAGCTCTGCAGTCAACCCTCCTTTACAGCAGAAGAAAAACTCCCTTAGCAGACAGAAAATCCTCAGATTTTAATGATCACATCACCTGCTCCTGTTTCCAACAGCTCTAAGTGGTGTTTCCAAATGGGGATAAACATTTTTGTATGTATATCAAGGCTTTGCAGAGAGCTATTGTGTGTAGAGGTGGGTACCTCCCAGTGCCAGAGCAAAAATTAGGTAGTTTGCATGCAAGGTCTCCCTGGAGCAATGAAAGTGCAGATAAAAGGTGAGAAAGGATAGTGCTAAAATTTAAGTTCATTGCATTACATTAAGCATGTATTTCTAGATTTTGACCCAGGTCAGTGTTTGGAGGAACAGGTCTTTAAAATATTTACCAAATATTCCCTTTTCTTTCAATTTAACTTGACAGTTGATTTAAATCTTGATCTAAATAAAGTATCCTTCGCCAAATAAAAGAAGATTAATTTTTTAATGTACACCTCATGACCTATGCCTTGCCTTCCCACACGACTTTTGCTGCGTCTTGACCTATGTGCAGCTGCAAACATTGTGTGTCAAAGGTATCAAGAGCCCTTTAACAGTGGAGATGAGTAAGGAAGAGCTCAAACCATGAAATAATTTTGCTCTTTCATTGCATCTCTCTCCAATTTGGTGTGACGGATTTTTTTCTCTTTGCCTTGCATTTGTTCCACCTACTTGGTCATAGGAAACAAAAATACAGAATCATAACATTTGGTAGGAACATGTGAAAGGAGACTTCACCAGAATTAGCACAATATCCATAAAAACACACAATCTTCGTGTATGATTTCTTAATGGAGCACACCCAGTGGTGTAGTGGTTCTGAGGAAATTAACCAATTTTCTAGCTATTGATGAGAAGAGAGAGAAAAACAGAGAGTGAGAAAGAGAGAGAGTTGTTTTCCAGTGGGAAATACGAAACAAATTGTTTTTTCCCTTTAGACCACACAGAGACAATAACACTGTTTCATGAGGAGTAGTTTGAATAAAAATATGTTGTGAATCAAAACCCTTCCACCTCAAACCAACTCAGAAGTCTGAATCTCACAAGCAAATTTATCTGTAGAGACTCATGGTCCAGAAACAAACCCAGGATTTTAAATGGTCAGAAAACTGCTAATTCTGTAATTTCTGAACAAAATTCCTTTTGCATGTACCAACATCAGAAGTTTTGCTTTTTTTAGGATGCATCCTAGGAGGCAAATTGTGTGCTTTGAGAAACTTCAGTTTCTATCAGCTCTACAAACTAGCCCACTTTAAGTTCTGGAATTAGCTACAGTCAGCCACCTGCATATCAAAGGAAGTAACATGGTCCTTAGCACCTGGGGAGAAGAAAGGGGAATCTTTCTAATGAAAGAGATAGAGCCCAACACATCATTCCTTAATTTTTCAGCAAAATGAACAAACTTCACTTAGAAAGCATAGATTTTCACCAAACATGTGAACCAGGAAAAAAAAAAAGGAAAAAAAAAGGAGTCTAGGAGGTTATATGCGCTATATTTTATATTTTAAAAATGTGAAACAGAATTACAAATGACCACCACCACTTAATTAATTTCTCCTCTGAATATTGTTTAATGTGCTTGTTTTTCAGAAATGAAAGAAATCAGCAAATTAGTGTGTGATGAGATTGTTGATAAATTTTACTGAATAAAGCACTAGGTGGAACCTGAAGTGTCCTCTAATTAATAATGTTAGTGTTATTAGTGTGCAGATAATACTGTCTTTACAAATCTACAGATGAAGTGTACAGGATAAACTTCTTTAGAAGGCCAGCAAGCAGATAGCTCAGACACACTGCACCTCTCAGGGTGGCTAGTTCTAATTCAGTCGTGAGCTGAGAAGGAATAATCCTGGGAGGTTCAGAAAACCAGTTTTAAATTTGGTTTGCTAGCAAAATTCTGAATGTATTTACTCTGGATTCCATTTCTCAACCCATATTAAAGCTCCATAGCATAATCAATTACGGGCTTATTGCAAAGTACAGTAGGATTCAATCTCTAGGAATGCCTCAGGGTATGTCTTAGAAGAATGATAAAACTAACAGTAATGGGGCTACAACTTCTAAGGCTAATTTTCACAGTTACAAATTTTATAAATAAATAGAAGGGATGTCAACTCTCAGTCACTCAGCTTGAGGTCTCTCATGCTGATAACTCCTCTCTTCTCAGATACTCTCCCTTTCCTCAGATATATTCCTTTTTCTGTTCTGAGGCCCCTGGGACTTGTTCAAAGCACTTCCATTTCTACCTTTCACATCACTAAATGGAGCAAAGAACTAAGGCAACAAGGAATATGCAGCAAGTACAGGAGGGGATGGTGCCCTCCCTCATGTTGCATCTCAAGGAACAATCATACCTCCCGCAAGTGTGATTCCATGAGATCTCAAAGCAAGCAGCATGAGGCAGTGCCAGATGCAGAAGAGGCTGCCTTGGAAAATTCAGGAGCTACAGGTATTGACATTGGTTGTTTTGCAGTAGTTTCTCTTCAGCAGGAGAAATGACCAGAGAAAAAAACTCCTAAACTCAGTGACTGTCTTGCCAGAACTCCTGAAGTTGCTTATTTCATATCATGCAAAGGAAAAACACAAGGAACATTGTTCCACTGCAGCTGCCATTTCACACTTGGCACCACCCAGGTCTTCTGCCAAACCTCACTAGACTCAGGTATATTGCTGTGTACACCCAGGGAAACCTACAGTGTGTTAAACTGGTTCTGTCTTCAACCCTGCTAGTGATGGGGAAGGACTTCAGAAGAAAAAGAATAAATTCAATGTGTCAACATCTAGTTGTGCTGATAACACCAACAGCAGATATTCAGCTTTTATCATTGTGGGGCTCTCTTTGAGCATCAAGGACTGGTAGGAAGAGCTGATCAAGTGGGACAAAGAAGCTTTGTCCACAGGCTGGTCAGCCTGGTGAGGAGTGATGTACAGTAGGGTTGGCAGGGGAGAGTGAAGAAGTGGTGGAACAGGATGGCAAGGAAGGGCTGTATTGGTAATGGGGATAAGAGAGAAATTCCATTTAAACATAATAAAAACACATTTTACTATAAGAGTGTTTGAACTTGCAGCAGGTTGTCCAGAGAGTGTGGTGTCTCCATTTCTGCAGATATTTCATACCTGACTGGACACTTCTGAGCAGCCTGCTGTGAGTGACCTCTGACCAAGGGGGTAGGAGTAGCCAAGCTCTAGAGGTGCCTTCCTGATTCAACCATTCTTTGATTCTGCCCTTCCTCTCCCTCCACTCCCTCCTGCATCCCTTTCAAAGATATTTTCTTACAGTTCCCGCACCAGTGCAGCTCTCCTCAGAGATGCAAACACAGAAAAAGTTGTCTGGCTCTGATACTTGTTGGTGTGGTTCAAATCCCAACAGCATTCTGTCCGTTAACATTTCCAGTGTCCTTGTCCTGGAGGAGATCACACTGGAAGCAATGAGACTAGAGGCAGAGAGGAAAATGTACCTCGTTATTTCAGAATCCTCCATTAAAACGTAATCTGTTGTACATGGTTATAATCTTTGACAACAAATGTTGGCCTTAAAGGATAAGATTGAAAACCAGGGGGAAATAACATGCAGTGAAAATGGCCAATAAAAGCATACCAATATCCACAAAACCTTCAAGATCTAATATGATCTAATAAACAGAAGATCAGCCTGGAATCTGAAACTGGATAAATCCTTGCCTCTGCTGCTCCCTTGGTTATTGAATGTCACACAGGTCACTTGACCATTCCTTCCATAATATCACTTATGCACCCAGTCCTACTTGCTCCTACACCTAGCTGTGAAATGGGGTTCAGAACAATTAACTTCCCACACTCTTTATGTGATGTCAGAATTAATTAGTTCCTTTGTGTACGAAGAATTCTAATGCTGCTTTTGCCATCTGAGTATTCCTTGTAGACAGAAAATACATTTTATAGGGATACTAACACAGTTTCTGTGCAGTTGCACAATGGATGTGTTGGCACCTACAAACAGCATCGTGGTTTGCATGGGATGTTTACACAGGAGGAGAACGATCCTTTTGGGGGCCATCCCTCACCAAGAAACCCTTGATGAAAATGTATTTGCTGCCAGATTCTTAAGGGAATTCCATCCTGGTTTATAGTCACTCATTTGTCTCCGTGGCCAAATTCAGCAAAACCTGTGCCTCTGCACTTTGAGACATCCAAAACAAGATGCACACCATCCTCCTGTTGGTACACAACAGTCATGCATGGCAAAAAAGAAAACTTCATTATGTACAGCCTGTTTAAGCCAGGAATTCAAAAAGAAACAAAGACAATTTTTTCCTTTCCCTTTCTTCAGATATGAGAGTTGTCAGAGAACATTCTAGATGTTTCATAGCTTACAAATTTGGCATGGTGTTACAAAGGATTGAGGCACTGCAAGGCACAGTTAGCACCAAGGCTGATGTGTGAGTATTTTGTATGGGTTTCCAGTGTATTCACCCACTGGACAGCACCAAGTCTGATGTGTGAGTATTTTGCATGGGTTTCAGTGTATTCATCCCCTGGATAGCCCTTTTACCTTTAGTTTTACCAGATTCCCACAGACAGGGAATTGCTCAGATAGAAAATGAGTGATATCTCCCCATTCAAGCAAGTCCACTTCCCAGGTAGTTCTGGTAGGCCAGCAACTGCAGGAAAAGCACCCAGATGTTTTTTTCTTGGTGTAAATCCCTCTGAAATGCCAATGGGAACATTTTGTAGGGAAGGATGCAGAACAAAGCAAGTTTTCTTCACACCATTAAAGCTGTTCTCAGTTCTGGACTCTGTAGTTCTACCTGTGCTGCAGAAGATTGTGTCATTTTTCCAGGAGCTCATTGTTGCCTGGAATAATTCACTTCCACAAGCTGTAACCACCCTGCCAGGCTGATGTGACTGTGAGGCACAAAGATCCAAACCCCAAGTTTCCAAGGCCCACAGGCAGGATAAATTATACACAGATGCACGAGGCCATGTGACTGTGAGGCACAAAGATCCAAACCCCAAGTTTCCAAGCTCACAGGCAGGATAAATTATACACACATGCACGAGGCCATGATCAGAGTGAGGTGCAGCACAGGACAACGTGGTGGCCTCTTGGGTGTTTCATATGTGTGCCATGTGGAGTGCTGTAGAACTGAACAATACAGACCTTTTAATTAGAGGTGGAGACAGATACCTCATGCATCCATGCCAGAAATACCCATCCTGCCTGCTTTAAATAGATTTTCATCCATGGCCGAGCTCTTTAAACTTTCTCCTTTTATTAAAACAGCTCAACTGAGACCATTTTAATGTGCCCCCATCTAGTTATTTTATTGGAAAGTATTAAAAGTGTGGACCAGGTGAAATTAAATGCTTTGAAAGCGGAAATCAAGCAGTACTTTTGGTTTTTAAAATCAGCTTCCCCTCCTTGTGCTGATGCACTTAATGCTATCCCCTTATTTAAGAGGTATTGTTTGAGCTAAAATTGTGAGTAACTCTGTAATGAGCATGAACAAAGGAAATGATAAGTAAGAAAAATACAGCTCATTAGAGAGAGTGTGATTAAAAGGGGAAATGGACTTACAAAAGCTTGAGATATTTTTCTCTGCTTATTAACCAATATTCTAAGTGTTCCCTCCACCAAGGGTAGATGGGAATAAAAGCAGGAGAAGCCAAAGATGGCATGTCCTCCCCCAGCTGCTGAGACCAGCAGGTCACCTCCAGGGAAAGGCTGAAAGGGAGCCACAGAACTGACCCTTTGTGTCTCATGTGTGGGAAAGACCGAGCTGCCACTTTCCAGACTGGCAGGTCCCAGATGAAGGCTTGGCCTGCATGGTTAAGCCTCCTGCATGGATCAGGAGTCAGCTGATGTCCTCTTGTGGGCAAGCAGAAGTCCATAACCAGACAGCAGTACCTCTAACCAAACCAGCCAGGCAGCCAGCCTTCAAAATACTCCTGATTTCAGGAGAGAACGGCCAAGAGAAGAGGGGGCTCCAGTGTGGCTGCATTTCTTTTCACAGACAAAAGCAAGGCACAGCTTCCCAAGGATATTTTCTGGGAATTGCAGCGAGGAACCTCAGAGAAAGAAAAACCAATTCTTATCTCAGTTGCTGCTCCTCTTGCTGTGCTCATGTGGAATGTATTCTGGAGAATTTTTACACGAGGTGACCAGTTGCATCCATGTGTGTTGGGACTGTCGGGAGACAGACACAAGATTTTGTTCAGTTGAGTGCTTGTGCACTTTCAGTTTAGATGTAGTGTAATATAGTGTAGTATAGTATAGTATAATAAAGTAATTAATTAACCTTCTGATAACATGGAATCAGATGCCTCATTCTTCCTTTTGATGAGGGTCGCCTGCATTTACAATATTTTAGGAGAGTAGTTAGCAAGAAATGATCTCCTCGAACACATACGCTGCAAAACTTTTCCATCCACTATTAAAGTGTCTCCTCCTGGTTCCCACTGAAGATCTGCTTGTGATTTGTGTCCCATGTGACCCTAAGGTCATTTACAGAGGACAGGAACAAGGCGTTGGATATTGTCACCATAGACATAGGATTGTCACTGTGGTGCTACCAACAGCCTGGCCCCAGCCTTGTGCCAGGCTGGGCACAAGCTCAGGATGGGAATCAGCCACACTCCTCCTCCCCGTTGAAGGCTGTCCCTGACTGGGCTGCCCTTCTCTCATGGGCAGGCACTGGAAGAGTTGCCTGGACACTCAAACAACCCCACACAATCATTTTCCTTGGCACAGCTTTGAGGTAAATTGCCCACTGCATTTTTAATTTTTTTTATTTATTAATTTAATTTAATTTTTAATAGCACCTGCCATACCCCATGCAGAACACTCTTTCCTCTGTAACCAGAGGTGTGAGGAGCTGTTTGCAGAGGGATCCCAGCAAGGCTTTGTGGTTCACGTTATCTGAAGGCTGAGAAAAGTTCCTCTAGCCTAAAGCACGAGTTCAAGAGCTGGCAAAGAGCAATCCCTGGAGCTGTGGGAGAAGAGAGTGGGGACTGCAAGGCACAGAGTCAGTGAGGCAAAAGGGCACATCCTGGTGTAATCAAGCTGCAAAGGCTGACTGCTAAAACATGCCTATCCCATCTACCCCAGCACAGCATCAGTGTAAATGGCACCAGCTCAGCTGGGAGCGAGGTGAGGACTGCCGTGGGGACAGCATGACAAAGACATGACACCACAGCTGGCCCTTCAGGAACCTCATGCAAGATGCAGCAAATCCATTTTACACAGGTCCCGCTGGAAGGACAGCTGTGTGTGCTCACATTGCAGCACTCTCAGGAAAAAAAAAGGAAAGAAGAACTATGGGAACAGTAATTCTCCAAAATTTTGCATTGTTGTGCTTTTAATTTCCATGAACAAAACCATGAAGACATAGTAATGCAAATAAAAAAATGTAAAATATGACTTTTATTTGACCTTAAGAGGATATAGGATATGGATAATAAATAAAATATTTCTGAAACTAAGGAATAAATCTAGCTCTGGGAATTCTCAGAGAGGGGAAAAAGCATTCATAAAAATTCACTCCTCTCTGAGCTGCAGCCCTGAACCTCCCATGCACTAGATGGGAGACACTGATAAATCTAGGAGGCCATATGTGCCAACCAGCTCATATGTTTTCAGTGAGCAATGACAGGGAGCCAAATTGCTTTATTCCGATTAGTGAAGGTCCTCTGACTGCAAAATACAGCGTGCAAAAAAAAAAAAAAAAAAAATTGAGTTTTAGTTCGCTGACACATCAATTTAAGAGAATTATTGCTCTCACACAGAGGCCAAAGCATGTATCTCCCTTCATGTATGTGCAGTAAAAACTAATTGTCAACTTTTATGTGGGGGTGAAAGGGAAGGGAGAGAGGAATGGGAATGGTACCTCTCCAACCTGCAGCAGCATGTCCTGGCTCCCGTGTGTTGTCTCAGTGGAGATCTACCGGTGTTTTGTTTTATTCCTAAATTCAAAACAAACTCTCTCTAAACAGCATCATGACTTGCATCTTTTCCAGCTGTCTTTTCTGTAAAGAAGTTTCTAGCAAGCAGTTTCATGCAGCTTCTTGGCCATAAAGTCTCACAGATGGCCAGAGAGACCACTAATGAAATCCACGGCTGGACCGTCTCCTGCCGCGGCTTAAACCTCGCTCGCTTTCCCCACAGACGTAATTTGGCAGGGGAGGCAGCTAAGGAGCCTGGGATGTGTGGTCATTCCAGAGCCTCCTCTGGGTGGGTTTTAAGCCCTGCCATGTGCTGGAGCTGATTCAATTATGCTATTTCCTGATTTGCCACGACGCTCCCCTCGCCCAGGGGAAGGGGGGCCGCGGTCCCGCGCGCGCTAACGCCGCTCAGACAATGGCCGTGGAAATTGATGTTCATGCAATATCTTGAGGTCTCCAGAGGTTTGTATTTTAGCTATTGTACAGAACGCTTCGCTTTCATCGCTTCTCTCCTTCACCTTTGTTTCCCAGCTCGCCGTCTCATCTCCTGCCTTGGCTGGGGCTCTTGCTGCAGGTTTCTTCATTGCATATTCAGGAGATCTACTGGTGCAAAGCAACTCATTTTCAGCACCTGAAATTCGCACCGTGAAGGCAGAAATAATCAAATATTTTGAAAAAAACTAGTGAAGCGAAACACTGCACATTAATTATTGTGATAGTTATAGGATAATAACTAATTATTAATTATGATTTCCAGCAATTGCTGGCTTGTATTTAGTTGAAATCTTCAGCTCAGCATTGAAATTTGTATGAGTTCCTCTAATGCAGCATTTTTACAATCAAAATATATAGCATGATCCCATTTTTGCTGGAATGATTTTCCTCTGTGATAAAACAGGAACTGGCCTTTCTTAGAATAAGAAAAGAAGAATTTATACAGCTTACAGCTCTGGCACTACCTGTGCCAAAACCAGAAAAAGAAAGAGAGAACAAAATGGGGCTTTTCAAATCCCAGCTTTCTCCTATCCCCAGTTATTTCACCTCTTCTCCATTTTCTCACAGCAGACTGTCTTTGATTTGCTTTCAAAATGAAGGCCTAGCTGACAGACAACTGTAAGAACAAAGGGCTCCAAACAGGAAAAGGGACTTTGGGGAGGCACTGGGCACGGGGAGGAGTGGGGTGGCTGGGACTCCAAAGGGGAGACAGGAGGGCTAAGGAGGCTGAGGGAAGGGCAGCCTTGTGTGTGGGTAGTGGGAAAATGATAGACAATGACAGAGAAGAGGGATTGAAATGAAAGGGGAAATGAAAGGAAATCTGGGGGCAGCTCTCATTCCCTTGCCAGAGGGAGGAAATGGAGGGAGGTAGGAGGACCTGCCTGCCTGAATGAACATCCAGGCCAGGTGCAGCTCCTCCCCTGCCTGCCAGGACTGAGCCCTGATCCACAGAGGGCTTGGTTAGATGTCCCTGCTGAAGGGGAATAAGATTCAGAAGGAGAGTATGCAAATTACTTCAGAAAATGCCTTGCACCTTTGTGCTGAATTTGAAGTGTCCAGTGGTGTGGGACTTGTACCTGCAGCTCACAGCTGGGGATGCTGAGGAAGCACGAGGGCTCCTCCAGGCCACTCAGCCACTCTGCCCTGGTGCCCAGGCCAGCAGTTCCTTCTGTGGAGTCACTCTGAAGACACAGGTCCCAAACTGGGAGCAGGTGACTCCAGAAGGCAGGAGCAGAGTGAGGATGGGGAGAGAAAGGGAGAAGTGCTTGGGACAAACTACCAAGCCTCTGTCTTTCATTCTTGCTCTCCCTGCTGTTGGCTTTGGGTTACTTGGAAGACAGACGGGGGCCACAGCCTGCAATAAAGTGGAAGCGTTCCCTCCTTGTGAGGGCTGGCTCACCCTCCTCAGCTGTGAGCTGAGTGGGGACAAGGACAAGGCTGTTGGAGGCATTCCTGCATTCCATTTCCCCAGTGGAAAGCCCAGCCCTGGTGGCCAGCACAGTGAAGAGAGGGGGCAGCTCCCAGGCCATCCAGGGTACAGTGCCATGGCCATGTCTGTGTAACAGGGAGCTGGGAGCAGGAATGGCAGGGCAGGAGCAGGCAGTGAGATACAGGGTGCAAAAACCTACCACTGGGGAGATTTTTGGGACAGCTCTGGACAGGAAAAACACTGACTTTGTTGGACTTTGTGATGCAGCAGTACTTCTGCTGGGCACTGGACAATATGGGTTGTTCCCCATTTTGGTGGATTCCCCATCCAGGGGAAACTGGAAGGAGCTGGAAGCAAGCAGATAAGTGTTTGGGATGGACCAAAATGTAATCAGAAATGCATCTGTGGGAGGAAACCAAAGTGCTGCAGAATTAAAAAAAAATTAAAAAATTAAATGGTTTTAGAGTCACTACTTGACATATCTGAAGTGTTCAAGCATTCAGACCTTAATAAGCAGCACTAACAGGAAGGGCAATTTCTTAATGACAGCATTTGCTACACAGACCTTTATCCGTATCAGAGATGCAGAACAGGAGCTGGGCAATCTAATGGAGATTAACTGCTCAAAGGAAATAAAAAACACAACACTTCCACACGGCACTGGCTGCTGCCTTAGCTCCCCATCCCCTGGCAGCTTCCCAAACACACAAGTTCATCCCGTGAATGCTGAATTGGAAAAGCTGGAGGGCAGAGCTCTGGTGGAAACCACAGAGGGAGAGCGTACACGAAGAAAAGGCTTTCTGCATGACAGGATCTAAACTGGAAGGTAGTTCTGCTGGGGAAATAGCCCCACACACCAGGACTGAGCCAGGAAAAAATGGCCTTGCTACAGTGTTGTTGATTAAACCTACCGTGATTCAAAGAAGCAGCAATTTGCTACTTAATTGTAACCAGGCGCAGAAAGGAAAGAAAAAGAAAACAGTAAGGGAGCATTTTCTCACTTCATCTCGCTCACCTATTTAAAATTCCTGTTCATAGTGACTTATTCCACATGAAGAGTGTAGGCATTTATTTAAATAATAGATAGATACCTATCTCCAGGTACAGAAC
This sequence comes from Passer montanus, assembly GCF_014805655.1. NCBI lineage: Eukaryota > Metazoa > Chordata > Aves > Passeriformes > Passeridae > Passer > Passer montanus. The sequence goes on from NW_024372036.1 coordinate 6,031,248, forward strand.
CAGGCATGCTCCAAAGTACACAAACAAATTAATGCTAGGCTCAGCGCCCAGAGAAGAAGGCTTACCAAAACAAACAAACCAACCCCAAAACCTCAGATCGCAGCAAAAGAAAAGAGTCCCAAAATAACATAGGAAGTATGAGAGTAAAAAGTTGTAATGCACCTGTCTGGAATTGTGTTGTGCTACATCAGCCAAGGTTTCCTTATGACAAGCACTGTACATGTCTGTGGTGAGAGATGGTCCTTGCTGCCTGCAAAGAAGAGGCTGTCCAGCCATGAGAGAGGAGTCTGTGGTTTAAAGATATCAGATTTGGCCCAAATTGCATGCAGAGCTAGGAACAACTTCAGAATGCTCTCCTCCCAGTCCCAGATTCAGGAATCACACACTGCTGAGATTCAATGGCTTGTCTCTTGAAATTCAACATGGAATATTAAATGCCCACCTGAGCTTCCTTCTCTGACCTCATTCTGTGCCTTCCAAGCCAGGGAAAGGGTGTTCAGGGTTGAAGTCTGAAACTGTTAAGGACAGGGTTGGAAGGAGATGAGGAAGCCCTGTAGAAGAGATGTCTTATTTGAGAAAAGTCAGTCAGAAAGCAAGGACAATTCAGTATCTGTCTCATTTGCTTTGGAAGGACACAGCAAAGCAGCAGTCACTCAACAGCCTCAGGCCTGGACAATTAAAACCTTTATATAATGTCAGGTAAAAGAGCAAACAGGCTTTCCATGGTGGGGTGGTTTAACTCCAGATGGCAACTACACACCACAAAGCCAGTTGCTCACTCCCCCTGTGCTGGGATGGGGAGAGAATTGAAAGTGTAAAAATGAGAAAACTCAGAAAAACCATAGGCTGAGATAAATACAGTTTAACAGGTAAAGCAAAAGCCATGAGTGGCAGCAAAGCAAAACAAGAAATTCATTCCCTGCTTCCCATGGGCAGCCGTGCCCAGGAGAGCAGGGCTGCACCACGTGTGATGGTGACTTGGGGACACAAACACCACCACTCTGAATGTACCTCCCCCCTTCTTCCTCTTCCCCCGGCTCCACACGCAGGTCACGATGCCACGTGCTCTGGAGCATCCCTTGGGTCATCTGGGGTCAGCTGTCCCTGCCGTGTCCCCTCCCAGCTCCTTGTGCACCCTCAGCCTCCTCGCTGGTGGGGTGGGGAGAGGAGCAGAAGAGGCTGTGACTGTGTGAGCTCGGCAGTGATGGAAACGCCCCTGTGTGATCCCACACTGATCCAGCTCAAATCCCAAACACACACCCATAGGAGCTACTGTGGAAAAAATTCACTCTGCCCCAGTCCAAGCCAGCACACGTGGCAGACTGAATTCCAACGCCTCCTTCCCACTTGCAGCTCGGGGTTGTGGGTTTTTTCCTTTTCCAGAGCATCTTGAGCAGATAATCAGAGCGTGCTGACATTCAGCAGTAATCAATTAGCGCCTACTTTAGATTAAATTGAGAATATGTAAATTGGACTCCTCATCAGGCACCACAGTCAACACTGCAGAGACACTCACCATGCTCTGAACATATCAAACAGATGAAATGCAGAAGTTGTTCCAAATCCTTTTCCAAAATAGGAGGCCAGGTGAGCTATATGAACCATTTAAGATTACTGTTATCTTTTTTTGGTCGTTGTTGTTGATTTCTTTTGGTTTTGTTTTTTTAACTTATCAGCTTCTGTTAAATTAGCCTCCATGATTCTTTTGCCAACATGACACAAAGCTTTTATAGAGGTACTTACTTATGCACCGCTTATAAATTAACACAAGGAATCTGACCCTAAAAGGTGCATTACAACATTCCTCCTGTTTATCTTTTCTTTCTTCTTACAGTGAAAGCACAGCCACCACCAAGTGTCAAGAGCTCATGCTGGGCCTGGCAATGCTTGGAATAATTCCACTTCATTTCATAAAAGCACAAAGAGGATAATCCTTGGTGTTATCCTACTCCCAGTGCCAGAGCACCCACACCTGCTGGTTAGCCAAGACTCTGCAAGACCAGCCCAGAAGTCCCACATTGGTACAACAGAAAAGGCTTGCAGGAGTCTCTCATATCTTCAAATACTGAGCAGGACGTTTAGGAAGAGTCTTGTCATTTTTCTTATCATGGGGATTTTTTTTCCTGTCTGAGCAGCAAACTTTCTGTCAGATCCCATCTTGGGTCAGTGTGCCTGACCTTTCATTGTAAATTAAACATGTTGATTCTTCATCACCTCACTTTCACAGCATCCACACTCAGCTGATCCCGTTTGGAAAGAGGCAATAACTGGACCTCACTTTAAGTGGATATTGTAGAAGGTGCTCATTAAAAAGAGCATCTAACCTGTGAGAGGCTTAAGGAAAGCATGGATGTGTTAAAACACATATATTTGAGTGAGGTTGATTTTTAAAAATATAATTTTTACCTCTACAGATCATCATCTTATACAGAAGGGTTTTTCTTCTGGCTTCTGAATGCATGTGATTGCCATGACTATCGGGGGTTTGCATTTCATTCTGCTTCAACAAAAGCCCTGCTTCAGCCTCCTCTCCTCTCGCCTGTGTTATAGGTGAGATTGTTTCTGTAGAGACCACTTCGTCATTTCTGCTCGAACCTATCCCATTTACATAACTCATAAGGCATTAGCAAAAAGGCTCCCCTCGAACCACGCCACGCACGCACATATTCATGCGTATAAAGCTGTCACATCGTGCCTACAATAGCACAACAACGTACAGCAGATAGATTACTCCTGTCCCACAGTTTGTTTTTGTGATTAGCACGCATGACGCAGACCCAATAGACATTAGCATGTCCGGGAAGCACTCACAATAAATTGCCAGAGCTACTAATAATTTAGATATTTTTATGACTGTTCAGCGCTGGCTAATTTCGCCTAATAAAATCCCATTAAGTTGCTGCCTAGTCCTTTTCCTTCCCCCAAGTCCCCGAACGGGACTTATATGCTAATTGCAACCAGTATATGCTAATTAGACCTAATTTCCATTTCTTAAAGAGATAAGCACTGCCTTGCGCCAACCCATCATTAACACCTCCCACCTTTGCCGCAACCTTTCCGTCTGGCTCTGGCAGAGGAGCGATAAAGCATCGCCGGGGCTCCCGGCAAAGGGGGGAAATGGGATGCGCTGCTCCGCCAGGCACTGCGGGGAATGCAGGGCAGCTGCCCGGTGCGGGAATGCCGCGCTCTCCCGCCTTCCAGGGGAATCCTCAGGAGTCTGGTGTGCGGGAGGAGCAGGAGGCGAGCCCGGGTTTGGGTTTGGGTCCCCCCGAGGGGAAGCGGCCCCCCGGCAGCTCGCTCTCCATCGCGCCCAGCCCGTCAGAGCTTCGGGGATGCAATCGAGAGTTTATGGTGCCTGAAGGGGCGGCGAGGCTCCCCGCGCGTGTGGGGTGGGATTTCGCGGCGCTGCGGTGCAGTCGGGATTAGATCCGTGTTTAAGGATGGGTTAGCGGAGCGGGAGCGCTGCGGCGCAGGCGAGAGGCAAGCCCCGCTCTGGTTCTAGAAACCACAAGGTGCCTTTTCAGCTGCGGGCTGCGGTGCCCCACGCTTTGCTTTCGGGAGCGTGACCTTCAAATCCCCGCGGGAAGATTCCTCAAGAGTTTTCGGGGTGAATACATAGGAATTTAAGCAAATTCCAGGCCGGGTGTTCAGGCCGGCAGCCTTGGTTCGTGGTCACAGGACCAGAGTCTGAGCTTGTCAGCACTGGGGTAAAAGCCCACCAGGGAAGAAATTAATCCATGGGAGTGAGGAGGGAACCTCCCAGGTTCCACGGTGTGGAACCAGAGCAGCACAACTCACCTGTGAGTTTAGGCGAGTAGCTTATCAGCATGTACTTTTCCCTATAGAAAGCATTTATTGAAATTACTTAGAAATGCCATTTCCCTTCTGCCTCTTCCAGAAAGAGAACTGCAACGTTTTACTGTCTGGAAATGACAATTGCAAAGTCAAAGGATCTGGGAATATTAGCAATGCCATTGTTTGAGAAAGAAGCAGCCTTGAAACATCATTTGCAAATCTATTCATTATTCTGAAATGCTAAACGCAGTAAGAGCAGGTTTAGCATCTGTCTGCTGACTAGCTGCCTGATTATCACCCAGCGGAAGAAGAGCACAGGCAGGGCTTTACTCCAGGAAGCCCCAACACTGTAGGTGTGAAGTGTTCCCCAAACGTGCAGACCCCTTCAGCCCCCACCCCAGGCACGGCTCTTCACATCTTCGCTTTGTGCTGCGCTTGACAAATGAGGGTAGCGTGGCTCTTCATTTTCCTGGGTAAAATGACTCCCCGCTGCTGGCTCCGGGAGCTCAGCGATGTCACGCCGGGGATGAATTCGCCCACGTCCGCCTCAAACTAATGCATTTCTCCCCATAACCAAAATCATTATCCGCCTGATTTCCCCTCCACCTTTCCCACCTCCCACCCCGAGCACACACAGACACACACAAACACACACACAGAGCACACACACAGGGCACACCGTGTCAGTCACAGCCCGCTGTGCCACAGCCCCGAGTGTCACCCCGCGCTGTCCCCACAGGGTCACACACACACACAGAGAAGCGAGAGCACAGCGGGCTGCCGGAGCTCTCAGTGCGGGACAACGGGACACAAATCCCTCGGTGGCGGTGCCAAGGGGACACTCCGAGGGTGGCACTGAACCCCAGGGGACCCGGGCCGGGTAGCCCCTGGTGGCCCCAGCCGCTCACTGGTACCCGAAGCGAGAGCACAGCGGGCTGCCGGAGCTCTCAGTGCGGGACAACGGGACACAAATCCCTCGGTGGCGGTGCCAAGGGGACACTCCGAGGGTGGCACTGAACCCCAGGGGACCGGGGCCAATGGCCCCAGCCGCTCACTGGGACCCCGGGGAGCGAGTGGCAGCAGCGGCACAGCGATGCTCGTGTAAGATGGAAGAAGAGGGAAAGGGCATGTGAGGAGAAAATCCATCAGTATGTAGAAACCATCGCAAAGGCTACTTTCTTCCAGTAAAATTAAATGGACTGGAGGGGGGCTCCTGTGGAGCTGATCTTTTTATTGCTTGCACATCTCTCTTTATACCTCTCCCTTCTGCTATTACTGATTATTTAACTCTGTAGCTGCACTTTAACTTTAGAAAGAGCTCCAGGATACAGTCGGTTTGAAGGAGGACATACAAAATAAAATTTTATATTTTATTGCATTGTATTGTTCAGCATTTTAAAGAGGTAAATTAATCACTAAACTGCTGTTCTGTGCTTTAAACTACCAGCTGTTCAGTGCTCTGAATTACAAGATTTATCCTTCAGGATTTTTTTTTTAAATCATTTTTTTTTCCACCTTTCATATAAAGACTTTATAGGGAAATAAGAACATGCTGGGGAGCGGAGGAGGGGATTAAGAGACAAAGAATCACACTGTGCTTTGGTCTTCATCCCACATCAGATGACTTGGTGACAGCCCTTCCTCTGTGGGCTTTACAGCTTAATTACCTGGATTGTGGGCTTTCCCATTTCCACTCCTTCCAATCACCCTCAGACTTTATTAGTATTTAGCGCATCTTGCTTAGTCTGTTGGGTTTTCTCTTCACCTTGGCAGCTGTAGTGTTAAACACACACAAAGGCCTTCGCTAAGCCCTCATCACTGTGATCTGCGCTTAAATCAAACAACACAAAGTCTGACCACAGCAGGGACCTTTTTTCATTACAGGTAGGAGTGAGGCAATAAAAAGAAATGGTGGGGAGGGGAGCTGGTGTGTGTGTGTGTGTGTTTGCAAACGCCCTCCAAGGTGTCCACAGGCCCCCTCCCTTTAAGAGAGTGTGCAGGGCTGATGAATGGGGAAAGGGGAGGATGGTGAAGTAGTTATTCTGTGCCTTCGAATTCCCATTTTTTCCTTTAGCTTTTCTGAATCACTTCTCCACAATTTCCATTGAAGCGCAGTTTTGAGCCCTGGGTAAAGCAGCTCGAGCCATCTGACCCCTTCCCTTTCTTTACACCTGGCTGGTGGCAGCTCACCTGCAGCTGCTGCTCAAAGCATCCTCACCCTGCCCAGGAGCAGGGGAGCTCAGGGTTTCTCCTGGGAAACATCTCTGATGCCAGCCCATCCAAATGGGGTGTCAGGGTCTGAGCTACAGCACAAGCTGTGGCTGGACTCTCCATTCTCCACAAAGAACAGGACAAACAAACCCAGAATCCTCTCTGTAACTCCAACATTGCTTATTCAGCCAGTCTGCCTCCCCCAGTTTCTCTCTTATTTCTTTCTGTGCTATACTGCAGAGAACAACTTCTGCAGAGAGTGGGGCATGAGAAGTGCAAGGTTGGGATGGAAAGTCTTTGTACAAGTTCTAGAACAAGGCTGAACATTTGGCTACACAACACATGTACAGTCACAGCCTGTATCCCACATGACAGGTGAGAATGGGATGCCTGCAACATGTTTGGTAGCCAGAGCAAATACAGGAGATTAAAGTCTCTTGGTAGCACCATGAAACAGGTTTTCTGAGCATGTTTGGCAGTAAGTCCAGGTTTATCTCTCAGACATTGCTTTCAGACACCAGTGAGAAGCCCCAACTCTCAGCCACTGCCTTTTGAATCTCATCTCACCCAGGGCTGCTGCTGTCTTCCTTCCCATCCAGCAGAGAGGTGGTGACTGCTTGAGCCAGAGCCTGAGTGACCCTTGCTGAGCACCCTGAGGGCAACAACACCTCCCACCACCATTCCTCAAAGCATCTTGGGGCCAAAACTAGGGATGCTTTTGTGGCATCTGCCCAAACATCCTTCTCCATACACATGGGGAAAGTCAGGTTGGGTGAGGACCTGAGCAACTTGATGTGTGTGTGGCATCCCTGCCCATGGAGGGTGGGAATGGGGCTAGAACTAGATAATCTTTAAGGTCTCTACCAACCCAAACCATTCTATGATTCTGTGATTCTATGATTCCATGGTTCTATGATTCCATGATTCCTTGATAGCCCCAGAAAAATTCACATGCTATTCCCCTCATGCCTGAATAGCATGGTTCTAGTCATCTTCTCAACTTTTTATGTAGCTTGGCCCAAACCTGCCATTCCCCCCTTTCTGTTGCACTAAAAGGGCTCACAGGCTTCACTTTTGAGTGGCCCTTGACCATGCAGCAATGTCAGTGCTGTTAATCTCATTAAAACACTCTAATTGAGAATGGGAGCACAGTTTGTCACAAGTATCAGACAGGCACAGATGATGGATCCAACAAAATTACCATGGGCCCAGCTGAATGAAATACATCTTTCTCCAGAAAAATTGCTCTCTCTGTTCTCACTATTACTTGCCCAGACATTTTCAGGTTAAAAAGAGGAGAATTTGTGTGCAGTGCAAGTCATTATTTCACATCTTCTTAAAACCAAGGCAGAGGAGAAAGAAAAGACATAATTAAACCTAATCTAGTCAGGAAGAATTTTATTTCCTTTAGACTGGATGATCACACACCCTGGTTTTGTTTTTTTTTTTTTGGCAGAACCCAGATCATTAGAAAATCTTTGTCATGTTCATTTCTACATTCCCTAAAATACTCCCAAACCCCTGGGCACTCTATCACAAACACCATGAAGGGCACAGACCCGACCTGGCAGACTCCAGGTAAACACACAGTAAGAACTTGCCTTCTTCCCTTGAAATCTTACAGCTCAAGAAGTGCACAAAACACTAAGAAAGACACGAAAAAGGAGAAAGAGGTGCTGGCACGACAAATGGTGAGTCCAGGGACATTGTTATCCCATTGACAGAGGGCTCTTTTAGGATTCCTACTGTCCTAAAGCATGAGTGTGAGCTTAGACAGGTGAAGGCACCACTCCCAAAGTGCTGGAAAAGCACTCATTGGCTGGTGTGAATCAGGGAGACAGCAACAGCTCCTGGTGAGAGGTATAAAAGGGGTGTGGGGTAGGCGAGGGCAGAGCTTTGAGCATGGCTGGAAAGAGAAATTTCAGAGACTCATGAGGACAAGTCTGTCATGAGCTGTGCCTGCAATGGTCAATATTGGTCAATGAATTTTGGTCAATTCAAAGCCATTGCAAAAAAGCTTGCCTTCATCATGGCATGCTCTGAATTTTGAGTAGGCCCCCTGAAAGTGATTTGAAACCTCTCTAAAATGTTCAGATACAGAAAGCTTGGTGAAGTGTGGAGATAATGCAGAAAGCTTTAAGATAACTTATTAATCTTGAAAATGTCTATGCAATGAGCTTGTTATCACTATGCTTTTTAAACCTTTGATAAGGTAAATCAAAATACATCTGTTCCAACTAAGTTTGCCGCATTGATAAAAAAAAATCTCATGACATTTTAGTTTCCAAATATTTTCCATTCACTCTGTTACTAGTAAATTTGGATCAGTTTCACAGCCCCTTGGAAATACTATCTAAATTAATAACTTTGATCAAGGAATGAAGACAATCAGACTTTAAAGAAAATTAATATCAACTTCCCCAACATTTGGAAATAACACCCAAAGATATGTATCCCAACATTCTATGGTTCCTACAGAAATTTTACCTCAGAAAAGGCTGATTTCAAAGAGCAGTGAACAGTTTTACTACAACCACACACGCAGTATAAAGTCGATTGTGGTACTTTGTCTGCACTCAACAGGGCATTACATGGAATATCAAGACCCCAGTTCACAATTCTTCATTATTTGCTTCTTGTACAGAAGGTTACAAAGCTGCAAATCTCACTACATCATGCTCTGCACCTCTTGCAGCTACTCTGCATAAGAATTAACCAGCCTTTCTTAAATTTCTGTGTCTGTCAGTCAGTCTTTCTTAGATTTCTGTGTGTGTGAGTGAGTCTTTCCTAAATCTCTGTGTGTGTGAGTGCTGTGCAAGGTGCAGCAGCAGAGCCTGCCCTGTCTGGCTGGTGGGGCAGCTGGTGGGCTCAGAAGTGCTGAGCTGCTCTGCAGTCAGGGCAGCCACTACTTCATGGAGACCCTCAAAGCACCTGCCCTGGGGTAATCCACAGAGTTTGGCTTCTCTCTCCATCATGGGCCGAATTTGAAAGCCATTAATAACCAGATTTTCCAAGGCACAAGGCAGTGGAGATTTTCCACGTGACAGCCTGGCAATGAAAGAGTGAATCCACCTTGGACATGGAGATAAACTCAGTTTGGGGCATTTTATGGCTGTTGTGTAGCTCATGTGAAGAAATTATGTGTAGCCAAAACCTGGCACCAGCTTTCCACTGGATATGTACATTTATAAAAATTGTGAAAAGCAAAAAGGGAAATACAAGAGCCTGCCCTGTCTGGCTGGTGGGGCAGCTGGTGGGCTCAGAAGTGCTGAGCTGCTCTGCAGTCAGGGCAGCCACTACTTCATGGAGACCCTCAAAGCACCTGCCCTGGGGTAATCCACAGAGTTTGGCTTCTCTCTCCATCATGGGCCGAATTTGAAAGCCATTAATAACCAGATTTTCCAAGGCACAAGGCAGTGGAGATTTTCCATGTGACAATGGAAAGGCCTGGCAATGAAAGAGTGAATCCACCTTGGACATGGAGATAAACTCAGTTTGGAGCATTTTATGGCTGTTGTGTAGCTCATGTGAAGAAATTATGTGTAGCCAAAACCTGGCACCAGCTTTCCACTGGATATGTACATTTATAAAAATTGTGAAAAGCAAAAAGGGAAATACAAAAAATCTTCCAAAAGAACCTTACCCATGGTGATATGGATATAGAGATCTGAGAAGCTCTGCAGAGAAGCAAGCAGATCACAAGAATGAGCCAAAGCAACCTGGGGAAGAAATCTTCAAGTGAGCTGCACCAGTAAACAAGAAAAGGCTGGGGCTCAGCAGCAGCAAGGACAGTATTCAGAGAACTCAAACATTACTGCTTTTTCTCTGTTTTACTAAAGAAAAATCTGGAAATAAAGCTCTGGGTGTCCATGAAAGAGCCAAGTGCTGTGCTCCTGTGGGGAGGGCTGGGCTGGGATATTTCTGACTGAAGAAGTGGACCTGACTACCTCAGCTTGGGATATGGAGAACATATTGCACACACACATATAAGAGATTTACCATACCCATTCACAGACGGTTCTTCCCCACACAGATGGTGTTTATCACCTGAATTTGCTTCAGAATTTTTTCCTGGGGAATTATTGAGTAATCAACTTATCTCTCACATAATCCCTTCCTTATTATCTAAGGCAAAAACTGCTGGATCTAATAGAAGACCTGCACACAAAGGGCAAATAATGTTCATTACAACTGAACAGAAGTAATTCTTTCTTTAAATCTCAGATGCTGCACTCCACAATGGCATTTCTTTTTAATCTAACACCACACCAAAATCTGATCAGATAAAGAGAAGTGAAATTGGCCCAGTGATGAATTTTAGAGAATTAAGAAACCACAACTCCCCCGATCAAACACATTTCACAAGAAAGAAACCTCACTAGCTTTGCCCATCCCAGATCCCAAAATGAAAACCTGAATATAATGAATATTCATGGTAGAGGAAGGAATAATATGGTCTTATTGAATGCACTCTGGGAACAGGTATAGAGGAAGAAAATGATAAAACAATATGAAATCTGGATTATATTTAGTTGAAGTTTTACACGCAATTTAAAATCAGATTAGATAGCTCTGGATGAGATGTGCTAACATGTGATAACATCATAATATGCTGCATGGGATATTTTTCAGAAGAGTTTTCTCAAGCCAGGAGCAGTGAGGGAGCAAAGGGAAGCTCAGCATAGCTTATCCAGATCAACATCTCTCTTCAAGAATGACAATGAGATTTTTAACAAAACCATTAGTCATTTGATTGAAGGCAATTTGACCAAAATTGATTCCCCCTGATCCAAAGGAATTAATTTCAAACACTGCAGGGTGTTTTCACGTAACATGAAAGGGCTCCTTTTGTGCTGCATGAGATTCAGACCCCACAGATCTGCTGTTCTGCAGCTCCCATCTGTGCATGGAGAATCCTTGACAGTTAGTTGCCCAGATATTTAATGTTTCAGAGAAATAATTTATTACAGGGCTCTGGCACCTTTTCTATAACCATGTAGAAACAAACACATGCCACCCAAGTCAAATAATTACTTCCTGAAAGCTCAGGAAAACATAAGAAAAGGGCTGCAGAAGGAAAGAAATACATATGGGGCCATATTTATCTATATATGATTCTAATTCTGATGGTTTACTGCTTTCCTGTTTGCTTGCATAGGTCCTTTTTGGGATCAGCCTTCCACACCTTCTTACTTTCTGTCACCTTCTTGGGTTCTATCTGTTTTCACAGAGGGCAAGACAAAGGGCTTCAAGAGTGTTTCTGATAAAATCTGCTGTCTTAGTTTGGAAAGAGAGGTGTCTGCTAAGGAAGGCAGGAGCCTCCCCTGAAATGGAAAATGCAAACCCCCTCCCTCTGAATTGCTATAAATTTTAAATTAAGGGGCTCTCAGGCAAAAATATGGGAGCAGGAATAACAGTTCTTTATTAGAGAAGAAAAAAAAAAAAATAAAATAAACTATGCAGTAAACCAAAACAACACTGACAGAGTCAGAACACAACCTGGCACCTTGTGGGTCAGGGCGCTGGTAGCAGCCCAACTGGAATGGTGGCTGCAGTCCTGGAGTGTCAGGTGTGGTTCTGCTGGAGCAGGGATCCTGTAGAAGGGTGTAGTCTTCCTCTGAAGGTCCAGGGGAAGAGGCAGCTGTTCTTCTGGGAAACCCAGTGGAGAAGCTGTGCTGGTGTTCCAGAACTCCAGATTATATCCAGGTAGGAATGCTTGGCTCCTCCCTCTGGGCTCACATCTCCCACTGGGATGCTGCAGTTCTTATCAGTCATGCAGTGACATTCCATAGCCTGTTTTCAGCAGATGTCTCCCCAGAGGGAGGAGTGGGTGTGGAAGAGATCAGGAAAACTGCCCCCCTAGCAGAAGACAACTGCCATACAGATGGCAAATAGAATACAATCTGCTTGGCAATCCAGGACACCTGCATAAAGAATTAATTGCCTTTTGAGAGTACTTTCAATCTTTCTTTCTGTCCTCATTACAGAATTTTGAATAACACAGACAAATCTCTCTTTCCCCCATCAACAAATTACCAACACGGAGAGTTCATTGTCACTGGTTATTTTTGAGATTAAAGAAATAAAAGAAATGACCAAAAAATCTTATACTATTTGGTAAAAATATTACTAGCATACAAAATATGATCTTTATCCTTTCATTTTAGGATATAAGTGAACAACTAACTGCTTTCCACCAGGAAGAAATCTCTACTAACAGCTTTAGATGGAGGACATTTCCTGTCACTCCTTTGGAGGAATATATGTTTACTGAATCCATAGCTAAGCTGGATAAGCAGAAAGGAAAGATGCATCACTGCACCACTGTTGGAAAAAAAAAATAGTGAGGTTTGTAAGTAAAGCTGCACATTTGGGGTTTTCAGCAATTTTGCAGTCAGGTATGGAAGTTATGGGATATCACATTGCAAGCAGAAGTAGTCAAGGCTACTCAGCAACAGCAAAAATAGGATTGAAAACATGTCCCTGGATTTTGCGTCTTCTGTTTTCCTATCAATAATTTGCAAAGCAAAAACGATAACCTTTGGTTGACAGTGTTGTTGCTGGGCTTCTACGAGCTCAACCTCACAGCCAAGGGAATCCTTTTCTTTTAAGCATGGGCAAAAGGGGCAAAGCACTTTGGGATTTCTAGAGGAGAATTAATTCAGGTTGTACAAACCCAGTGGAGGGGAACCCTTTGCAAGCTTTGAGGCCCACGTAGCTTCATTAGCAATTCACAAACACATGAAAGTGATGCAGACAGACAGACTCGGTAGGTAGTGTGAGCTTGTACAACCCTGGGAAAAAAAATCAGACTTTGATAAAAAGAAATGTGAAGCATTTCATAGAATATGAAATCCCTTTTGAAGTTTGTTAGAATGACTGGGCCCTCATTGAATGCAAAAGAAAAATCTGATGTGCAGCATCAACTTGTACCCAAAAAAGATTTCAGAAAAGTGGCACAAAAGATGAGAAGTAGCTGAAACATTAACCTAAGGAAATATCCTTCTTTGTTATAAATTATGATTGAGAAGGACTTGGGAGCTAAGTGGTTCAGCTTGCCCACAGTAACTTGTCATTTTAGGACTCAAGATCTTGAAGGGATTGCACCCACCTCAGGATGATTCACCTCTTTTTTCTCCACAGAAAATAGTCCTGTGTAACCCTGCATTCTAAATTACATAAAACTGGTAACAGATCAGATAGATTTTTTTTCCTGCCACTTGTCAGAATGAAGTGTATATCTAAGTTCAAAAGAGAAGGAATGGGAAGAAGAAGGATGTCGTGAGCAAGGTCTATAAAGGTACTTAAATCCCTTGAGGAAAAACCCTATGGACTGTCATAGAAAATAAAAGCCAACAAAGAGAAATCCAGCATAATTCCACAGAGTTTAAGAAAACCATATCCCTGCCCTTTAGAATTCACTGAGCAGGACAACCTGGAAAAAATCACATTAGCCTTGAAAGAGCAACAATTCTTCATCTGAGGTATTTTTGCTGGTGTAATATTTCAGTGTCTCCCGCTTGTAATTATCTAAACTTCATGTCTTTGAGGTACAGCAATCCTCTTACCTCCTTTCACAGATGAAAGAACTGAGAGATGGTGCAGGGTTCTGTTTTAGGAGCAGGATGGGCCAGCAGTAGCACAGCACCTGTGCTTTCTACAGCTGCTCTCAGGGCTGCAACTTCTCCCATGCAAGAAAGGTTTATCTGTCCATGGAGCAGCCACCAAGTCTCTGCTGGACAGCACAGGCCATGTAGTTCTGCAGCTGCTACCAAAAAGTGAGGCCTCTGTGAACCCCTGCTCAGAGAGGAGAGGAATCAACAAGGTGGGGAGGAATGGCTAGGGATGCTCTCAGCCACTGCCTGAAGGACCCAGGGCAGGAAGAAAACTGTGTCTGGATTTTACACAGTTGTTTTCCTCACTGCCATGGCACCCTGTATCTCTCAAGACCACATTTCTATTTGAATCAAGGAGTATTCATCTTTTCCACCTATACCATCACCCTTCATAATGACAGCTTCAACTGGGGTCTTGATCATCCTAGAAATAATAGTACTTACCTCTGTAGAGAAGAATGGTGCAAAGCTGCTTATATTGCTGGTGAAAACAATAAAATGACAAAAAATAGAAGAATTAAATGATTATGTCTGTCCATATATTTGATATTTGCATAGATACAAAACCAGTGGCCTTTCTGGTTGGTTTTTTTTTTTTGATGAAAGTTTGCAGGAATTTGTAGGAGGTTAGAATAAGCCCTTGATACTTTTCACATCAACTTCCTATTGACAACTAGCCCTTAGTCAAGAAGGACAAGCTTCACTAGGAAAACAGTACACATTTAATCTCAGAGTTCCACATATGGAACACAGGGGAAAAAAAACCAACAACCCAAAACAAACCTCTGGTCTGCAATCTTATGCTTCCTAAAATGTCCATGAGCTACAAACTGGAGCACAGCAAAAGGGGTTTGCTATGCAAAGTTCTGCTACCCAGTACAATGCAGGGAAAGTCAAATTATTCACAGCAGAGCAACATCTGGAGAAAAACAACGCAGTTCTACTGGTCAGGCTTATGACTTAAGAGGAGTCAAGTCCCTCTTCCCCCACTACTACACCAAGCACTGCTCACAATACGAGGCTGTCTCCCTGTGGTTTTGGTTCAGCTCCAGATATAACTCTGACACTCAGTTACACATCCAGCCACATCTCACGAGGCCAAAAATCACACCACTAGCCAGCAAAACTCCAAACCCTATTGCACATACCTATGATGTAACTAAAAGATTCTTAGTCAGGATGCCAGAGGCACATAAACATTGGCAGTGCTGCTGTTTTTGCAATCCACAGTGGCAAAAGGATTGCTGCTAGTTTACAAAACACAGCCACTGACACGCTCCTCTTGGCTCCCTGCCAGCCTGCTGTCCTGAGATCCCCTCTCACAGTTAGGCTTTTTGTGACTTTGACACAATCCAAACGTGGCACAGATCTGTCCCCTGATGGTCCCAGGTCCCCTGTTCCAGGTGATCAGACTGTCAGTGGTGGAAGGTGTGAGGCTGGGGGTGGGGTGTGAAGGAGGTCACATGAACCCTGAATCATGAAAGATGATGACAAAGAGGCAGGAGACAGGTCAGCAGGAAAGATGCTTGTTGGGTACCATAGGAAAAAATCTTGTATTTCACCCCGTGTTTAAAAGTCATTGTGCTCTAAATTTGGAGGCCAAATCCTTCCCTTGAACATGCATCTCTGAGTAATTCTGAGCAGCTCAGAAAGGGAAGAGTTATCTTGACTCCAAGGTAATTAAAAACCCAACTTTTACAGCATCTGCCTAATAGGATTGCAACCTTCCAGCAAGCCTGGAGGAGCTGTGGACTTATCAGGAATGCCAGCTCTTATGTCATCATTAACTAATGACACACTATTCATACCCACCTGGAGATGAAAGTAAAAATTTGCACATGTAATATCTGCTTCTTCTTGTGTTCCCCTAACAGACTTAGAAAACAGAAACTTGTAACAGGGCCCGACCCTGCATTCATAGAAAATTCCTATGAATGCCAGTGTGATTGAGGGCATACAAAGAACACAAGCCTGGGAAATGTCTCTGTGAGAATTTCACACTTTGAGTTCTAAAATAAAAAAGCTGCATTAAAGTATTACTGTGCTATAAGTGCAGGTGGTCCTGAAGGCTTTTAGAAATACCAAAACACTTGGTCTTCAATCTCATGGTAATCACATTGTTGATTGTGTCTGTGGATGTGTTTAACCCTTAATACGGAGTTTTCCATGTTATATTTACCTTCTTCCTTTACCTTCACTGTTTGTAATGCCTGAAAACCTATGAATAGATAAACATTTTGAGAAAATGTATGCTGCAAATATTGTGTAAATAGCCACGCAGACAAATTGGCAAAAGCCTGCAGCCAAAAATGCTCATCACCTGCAGGACCCTGTGACAGGCAGGTGTAAATCCCTGCTGTTTCACTTCTGTGCAGAGAACAGCCAAGGTTTGTATAAGAAGTTTTTACAAATTTGGACACCAGCCTGAAAACTTTGCAGAGCAATAATTGAAAACTAAAAGAATCAGAGCCTTGAATTAAACATGAGTGTGTTTGAATTCTGCAATGGTGTAGGCACCTTGTTTGCCTGTGCAGGTGCATAAAGCTTGCAGCCAAAATAAGGATGCTGCTACTTTCCTAATTCTTGCAGCTAATATTTTCTGTATTGTTAAGTCATGGCTGGAAATACAGACTTTATGTAGCCAGAAAGCCAAGGCAAGGTTTGGTCAATTGTCCCTGAATTCTGAAGAAGCATACTTAAATTTTTCAGTAGCCCTTTGCTGGCAGATAAATCAGACAAATAATTTTCCAGTTAAATTAAAAAAATATGGTTCAGCTACTCCAGTTTTGTTGGACAGGTAATGAATTAGTCAGATTGCAGTACATATACACTAAGTGTGATTATTTGGAGAAGAACTTCTGATTTATTTCAGTGGGAATTTTAAGGTAGTTTTCTCCGGTGGGGAGACTTTGCCCTGAACAGTTTGTCTTCCTCTCCATGGCCAAACACTGCTCTCTAGCTACTTTCCCATTCAAATTCTCCTCAATTCAATATTCACTGGATGGATTTTTTGAACGTTGTTGTTTTGTTTGTTTGGGGTTTTTTGTGGGTGTGTTTGGGTTTTTTTGTTGGTTTTTTTTTTTTTTGGGTTTTTTTTTGGGGTTTTTTTTTTGTTTTTTTTGTTGTTTTGTTTTTTTTTTTTTTTTTTTTTTTTTTCCCAGAATCAACAGGGAAAACCTCTCTCAGGCTCACTCATTTCTGAATCTGTCCTGTTCTTCCTCACTGGTAAAAGTGATAAACATGAAACTATGTTCACCTATTTATTCCCTGGCAAAACCAGTCTGCAGTGTGTCTGTCTCTTGAGTTGTCAGCCCTTCAGGGTGGGGATGCTTTTCATTTGTATTATCCAGCACTGAACTCCTTGGCAGGACACTGAGCAAAAGAATTAAACAACAGGGACAAACACTTATTACATCTAAAGAGAGAGCATTAATTTCCTATGTTGTTTCTCTGTTGCTTCCATGTAAAGAACATGGGGCCAGGCTCTTGGCTGGAATTCAGTCCAAAAACATCCTGGTGATCTGCACTATCTGAGAACCTATCTGGGGTTCTCAGATGGTGCAGGAGTTGAGGGGTCACTAATCTCCCTTTTTTCTTTTACATTTCAATAAAGTAAAGAAGAGTCTCCTGGTGTGATGCCCTGCACAACAGCCCAGGTACATGAGAGCTGTCCCACCTTTGCTGGATCCTCGTGCAGATCAGCTCTGGTGCCACAGAACTGTCCAGGAACCAGGAGCACACTGAGTCCAGGCTGGAGCTGCCTAAGGCAGGGCTGGACAGAGTCTGTCATGCCCAGGGCAGGTGGAGGCAGCCCCAGGCCAGGGAGGAATGGGAACAAGGACTGGCCCAACCTGCTCGGAGTTAGGGGTCCCTGCTTCACCACTGGATCCCAGCCAGGGAGAGTGAGAAAAGCAGAGGCTTTCTTCACAGGATTTTTGGAAACTTTTTGTGGAGAAATACTCTTTAATCCTTTAATGGGAGATAAGATTTGGGATGGGCTACAACAGTTAGAATTCTGGGAGAGGTTTGCCAGTCACCCAGGCTGGCCAGTGGGATTTAGAAGACATGCTGAGAAAGAAAAACATGCTCATTCATCACATTCCCTTGTTCAATTCCACACATTCAGAGACAGGAGCAGACTGTTTGCCCACTGTGAAACCTGACTAGACCTTCCTGAGATTGTAGGCCAGGTCTGAGTGCAGCTGAGTACTCTCCAGTTCTGGAGAAATCAGTGTAGGGGCTGGGGCTGCCATATTGGTTTGATGTAGAAACAGAAGGAAACTGAGAGAAAATTAATAAAAATGGTTTGTTTTCAGGGATACAGTCCAGAGCTAAAAAATTGAGCCTTGTGTTGGTCAGCTCCCCCTAAGAGCTGACTGTCTGCAGCACCTGCAGCTGGTTTAAGGGGTGTGTGAATAGTGAGAGGGGACAGGAGGAAGCTGGGGTCTGACCAGGGTGCAGCTAGGATTGGTATTTCACAGCAATGCCCATAAGAAATAACTCACTAACATTTATTATATATTGCACAAGGGGTGGGAGCAGTCAGATAAGGTGGATGCATGAAAAACCAGGCTCGTCTGAACTTTGGCCTGGTTCCTCTCTGTGTTTGCTTGGTTTATACCAGGGTAAAACCACTACAGGAATCTCTTGGTAAACACAGTGAAACAGGGGTCAGACTCCTCACCCTTCACACACTCTTCCAGCCTGTGGTCTTTTCTGTCTGTGATGGACCCTGCAAGCATTTGGGTGCAGTTAGGTGCCTTCACTTACCTTCTGACTGAGCCAAGAGGGATCCCCACATCACGGATTTGTTTTAATCACAAGAACACAAGGAAATGAGCAGCCATAACTCAATTATGCTCCAGAGTGAACTCAAGGCACTGCAGTGAACTCAGAGGGGGTAATTCAAAGGGAAATGGGGAAACTGCCAGAGATCTGGCTGGATAAACTTAAACAAAAGAGTATCTGGCTTCTTTTAGACTTAACTGAAATAAATTTGCTTCTCAGAGCTAAGTTCCTAGGCTCAGCTCCTGTTCCCCATCACCCTACAAAAAGGCAGCAGTGACAGATGAGCTCCCAGCAGCTGCAGTTCAAGGTGTGTTTATGTGGTGGCAGTACTGGATTAGCAGATTTGGTCTCTTCTCCCTTCACCACTGTTTCCTCCCTCACAGCACCCATCTGCTGTGCTGGGACAAATGTTTGCACCTCTGCATAGAAAGTGGATCAGGGAACTGATGAGGCTGGAAACCAGCAGAAGGACCCCCACACTCCCAAGATTTTTAAGGAGTCTCTTCCCCAGGCTGCCAAAAGGGTGCAAAGGACTGCACAGGGAGCGCCAGGGGTCCTCAGGTGCACATGCACACAGCTTAACACACTCATGAAACCTGATGGAGACCCCTGTTCACAGCTTTGCAGTGTCCAAATGAATGTGCAAATTTCCATCAGACACTGTGGGAGCTACAGGGGCCCCTCTGGAGCATCTTTTAAACTGAAAGAACTGGGGTGATACCCTACAAATTTACCCCTAGCACTTTATCATTCCAGGATGGAAATGACCTCTGCTGCTTGCCCTCAGAAGTAGAGCAGCAGTGCACCTAGTTTGTCACCAGAAAGGGTCAATCAAACAACACTGATTAAAGCAGAACCAACCATCACTCCTTTCAAGTGGTTTCCTCCCACAAGATTTTTCCCCTTTTCTTTAATTATGCATGCAGATCACCATGAAGAAAAGCATCTAACAGCTTTTCTCCATGCTGAAAATGCAACTTTTGAGCAGCCGAAAGTTCACAGGTAACCTGAAAAATAAATTATTTCTTTTTCCCAAGCTGAGACAAAGGATAACCCATGACTGATGCTTATGCAAGCACCTGTTAGGCTGCAGAACCCAGTGCTGCTGTAGCCAGAGGACTGGAAAAGCTTCCTTTGCCTTCTTAGGGAGTGTGCTGGCTGAGAGCACAACAGGAGAATGAGAATGGTGGTGTGTTTCTGAAGGGATTTATTTTGGCCCATGTGACATCCTGCCCAGCTTTTCCTTGCTGTCAGCAGGACGTGAGGATTACAGCTGATCCCCACTGCTGGCTGGGCTGAGGTGGATGAGAGAGCCCCGAGGCTATGAGGGGAGGAGGCTGCTCTCCATCTCCTGTGCATTACCCTCATCCCTAGCAAAGGGCATGGACAAATTGGCCAACTTTAAGGGTTATTCTAATTTATAGCAGCGAAGAATGTGCCTCTGGGAGCCATTATAGCAGGCAAGGGTAATTGGAGAGCTAACACCCTTTAGCTAGATGTCCTTCTCTGAACACTGTGTGCATGGAAACTCAAAGAAGGAGCCAAATGGCATCAGTTTGGATAAAATCCCTGTTGGGCACGGCAGGATTACATTCCTTGGCTAAAAGGTGCTGGCATTGCCCCGTGCATGCACAGTGTGGGTCTGTTCTGGGGCTGTCGATCCCCTGAGCCTCTCCCTGGTACACAGAGTCCCTTCTTGTGGAGAACCAAGCCCCAGCCCTCTTCACACACAACCAGCCTGGCTCCTGCACTCCCCACAGCCACTCCTCTCCGGGTGCTTGCAGCTGCTGGCTGGGCTCTGGTGTTTAATCTCAAGCACCTCTTCTACTGTTTTGCAATGGCCTCAGCCCCACTGAGGAGACATTGACCAGGGCACATCACCCCATCTACCCACTCCCTTCCCAGGATAGACCTGCAGTAAAAGTGTGCAGAAGGGATTACACAGCACATGGAGAGCTTTTCCAGGACACCGTGGTGGAAGCTGATCATTGTTTGAAGGGTTGATGCTTGCTAACTCAGCCACACCTTTGCTTCAGGCACTATTGCAACAACTGGCAATTTTGACTCTCCCTGTAAACCTCATGCCTGACTCAGTTTGTGCCAGTATCTATTTTTTAGCCACAGTCAGCTCAATGACCAGCAAGTTGAGTGTCTGATGCTCAAAGGCATGTGGCAGAATACAGCCCATCACACAGAGGTAAAAGCTATGGCATGAAATCAGCTGACTTGGATCATTTTTTACAGCTATAGGCATTTCCATGTATCTGTTTTAAGAACCACAAAGAGCAAGTTATGCTATGAGTATGGTAACTTAAATCTAAAGTAAATTTCTCTGGAATTGATTTCCAGATACCAGACAGAAGAAGGTAAGAATTAGGCTCTTTTCCCAGATTTATAACAGAAGAACTAACAGCAGAATGTACAATTTTCTTCCAGTAATAGCTAATGATTAAATAAAGCAAAAATGAATTTTGACAAGCAGCTGGTTTAATAAAATTTATAGGCACAGTATCAGATTCTCTGCCTCTTGCAATTTACATAGTCATTCAGACCAGCACTGAGTGACTTTAACTCTCTATTACTAAGCCAAGGGTCCCTCCCACCCAACATGAAAAAGGTAAAAATAATTGTATATGTATGAGAAATATAGAACCAGGTTCAGCAGAATTACATTGCATCTTTCCTTGTGAAAATTTATGTCCATGAAGAGTTCTTATGTTTCAGTCATGACAGTGTGTAAAATGAAAGCTCTCAGAGCTATTCTGGAAAAATGGAATGTTATAAAGGGGCATTTTAGAAAAATAATTTGACCAGAATTATTTTTTGGGGTATAAAGCTGTATCTTCTACTTCTGTAAATTGACCTTAACCCAAAGAACAGTTGGGAATGCTTAAGTGTGGGAGAACACAGGACTGGCAACTCACTGCTTTTTCTACCTTAGGCTACTTGTTATGCCACTAAAATAAATGATAATTTGGCTCCTAATATTCCTGATGAGAACCTTGATGAAAGATTCTGACAAAGCATGAGCTTCTGCCACTGGCAAAAATCTGGCACAGGAAAAAGAGGCGATCATGATTCCTGGGACAAGCAGAGCTTTGTGCTCTCCTTCCTAGGAAGTGTGCCAGGAGAAGCAGAGGAAGTGAAGAGTGGTTTGGTCACTTCAGAGCAGGCAGTGTCAACAGCAAGAAGGATCAAGAAGCTGCCTCAGACACCACAGCCAAGTATACACCTGACAGGGGGGCTTCAGCAGTGCTAGAGAATTTTGTAATTAGTGTTTGTTCTGACTAGACAGGGCAGGTAACTTGTCAGGAATAGGGAAGGATAAGCACTGAGAAGGTTTGCAACAGGCACACAAGATAAAGCAGCACAAGGATGCTTTTTCCACTCTACCACCTATTTCTTAACACCACAGCTACCCTAATTTAACCAATAATTGGATTATAAAGAAAAATATTAGCTGAATAGTGTGCACAGGTTGCTGCAAGACAAGATGGAGTAGGACACAGAGAATATTAGCTGGTTTGTGACTCATCTTGCACACCTTCACTAACTCCAAGGCAGTTTACTCCCCTTTTATTGTGGAGAGATACTTTGCACTTACCATAGAATTGAAATCCAAACGTAGGACTTAACATAAGCCAGATGAAACACTGCAGATTTACATACAGCTTTCCCATGGAGATAAGCCTTCCAGGGTCCACTGAAATACAAATTTAGCTTTTATCCCCTTATTAATTCCCTTTTTAGCTTGTAATTGATGAAGATAACACTCTTCCATAATGTGATAAATATATTGCAGTAAATTGCATTAGACATCTATATGATATATACCTAAAACACAAAAGGACATAAATTGGAAGGTTAAAATTAAGCAAGTAATTAGTTATAACTAGAAAAGTACAATAACCTTATGATCTTTAACTGATGGCTGTGAAGTCTCAGCCTAGACTCCCCAGTCCCCTGGCATGCCTCTCCTAAATTTCTGTGAATGTCTAAATTACCTGCTTGTTACAACAGCACTCATGCTTGAGGTCACTGCAAGAGGAAATGGCCAGAATGACAGAGTGGCCACACTGCAGGGAATGGCTGGAGCCTGGGATCCACACACAGACTGTGCCATGACAGGACATTGAATTATGCTGCCACGAAAGTTTAATTTTCTTCAGCTTGTACCAAACACCACCCAAAGGCACAGAGCACAATGGCTTATTGAGGGCCACTCTGATATTAAGGAAAAGAAGGGGAATGCAGGGAAGAGAGTGCTGCCTGTGATGTTCAAGGAGATGACAGAAAAAAACCCCAAACCACATCCTCCTGTATGTTATGCTTTTCTTGATTCAGAATGCAATAGTGTGTCCTTCCCCTGCATCACCTGTGCCAAGGTGTTCTTCATCCAGCCATGGAACAGGCATATGATGGTGAATTTTCAGGTCACAGGCAGAGGCAGCATCAGGCTCCTTTTCCCACCTGGAATGGACTGGAATATGGCAGCTTATTCTCCTAATACAAACACCACTTATTCTGCTAAAAGCAATAAGAAAAATTCAGTTTAAAAAACCAGTTCCCTTAGGAAACAGATTGAGATAATTTCATCAGGTATATTCTGGAAAGCTGTTACTCCAGACTATGAAGAACTGCAACCTGAGCAAAAAAACCCTCTTAAACAGGGGGCCAGCTGTCCACAGCACAACCATTTCACACCCCCATGAAATTAAAAGCACTATTTGAACCAGTCATCGCTGAATTGGTTTATAATACAAACAAACAGGCTTCACCGTAGAGTTTAGCAGGTGTTGATGAAAGCAGTGCTTGATTAAAACTCACTCCTATCTCTGCTGAGGGAAAGGAGCAGAGCTGCCTGCAATGTGCACCTCCCAGCCTTCACCTGCTGCCCTGTGCTCAGAGGCATTATGAAGACAAAGTCTCCCATGAAAACAAAACCACAGCTCTCCTGACAGATGAAATACCAAACAGAACCGAAAACAAAACAAAGCCACCACTCTCAGCTTTTTCAGAAGTTTTCCCTTGCTTCTGCAATAGAGAGCTCCCACACTGCGGCTGCTCGCTGCTGAGCCTGGAATCAAGCCAGAAATGCTTAAATTAAAAGCTTAAATGCTCTGAAGAGTCCTGGGACCAGTGGAATCTGAACTTTCTGTTACAGAAGCCTTCTGAGCACCTGATCCACAGTGCAGCACAGGGCCTAGGCAGCCAGGTGAAGGCAATTGTTCTTCTTAGGTGTTGATAATATTGAGGGAAAAGGTGCCAAGCAGGGTGTGTGCCTCTCCTGCAGCAGAGCAGGCACCATGCAGGAGCTGCCACAGTGTGCCAGAGCTGGAAGCTGAGGCTGAAATCATTCCCAAGTCTTCTGGACTCTTTTAAATGAGTTCTTAACAAGCTTGTCTAGGGGAAAGAGACATTGCCTCTACCTGAACTGGCTATCCTGCTGGTAGCTGCCCATCAGCTCACACAGCCCACAGTCATTTCACAGAGCATGAGAGCCCACACTCACACATCAGGAGCCCTGTGACACCCCACAAGGTGGCCCAGACAGCTCCAAGGCTGACAGCCCTGGCCAGGTCCTTCAGTCCTGCCCTGCATGCTCTGACAAGGCTCTGGATATCCCAGCCAGACATCCCCTGGTGTAAATTTCTGCAGCAACAGAATCATGAGTCTGACACAAGGATCAGCAATGGAGAAAACATCAGACAAAAGCTGGGGAAGGTTTTGTTGGAGTTTATTTAATGAAAGGAGAAGTTGTTTATCACAAGGAATAAAATATCATGTGAATAAAAAGGACTCATTTCAGCTGTCTGTTTAAACTTTTCTGTGCACCTTTTCCTCTGTAAAAATCTTGAAATACATCTGCCTGCATTACAATGCGCCGATGTTGCAGTTTACATCCAGTCCTCTGAGGCACTTGGATGTTACTGGGTATTGCCAGGCAACTACAGCTCTCAGTGACATAAAAGAAATTGGGGATATTCAGCAGAAGATAATTAGTATCTCCATGGATGCTCTGAGAACCCGATTCAAAGAGAGATGTGTGACTTTTCTCTACTTACACACCTGTATCCCTTGGAAGAGTGACGTGTAAGTGCCTGCTAACTTTCCTGGTAAAAGCATTAACATTTTTTTTTTGTGATCAGGCCCTTTCTGACACAAGCTGCAAGTCAAACCGTGAATTTCAAGAGTGAAAGCAAAGAATCCACACAAAGCTCTGTCTTTAGCCTGAAACAGCAATGAGCTCATGTCCTGATAAAAGGCTAAACACTGAGCAGAGCTAGCGAGATCAGAGGATTTCCTCACAACACAGTCTCAGCCAGCTTTTATATTTTGCTTCGTTTCACACTGCAATGAAAACATCCACTAAGCAGGAACAGAACAACCTGCCTCCGTGTCAGGCACCAGCCCACCTTCCTGCCAGCTGGCAGGGAAACTCGTGAGGTGGCCAGAGACCTGCCCTGCCTGCCTGGTGGGTAGAAGTCAAGCCACAGGGCTGCTCTGGCCAGCGGCGAATGCCAGGCGCTCTTTTCGCTCATGCACGCGGAGATAATTTGAGCCACCACCCTCCCAGACAAGCCAGCCACAAAAAACCCACCAAACCCAGGTTTTCTGACAAGGCAGGGATGTTACACAGGGTTTCACCATCTGAGGGGCATTTGCCAGAGGAAAAGGGGTTCCCTGGTGATGAGGTGGGGAGGGAGCACAGCGGCACACATTGAAAGGAGGACAGAACTGTGCTTGTGCCTCAGCCTGTCCCTCTTTCCCGTTTGTAGCTATGTCAGGAGAGCCTTCCCACAAAGGGTGTTTGAGCTCTTTTCCTCACGCAAGCAAGCCAGAACAGGTCTGGCATGAGTGGGATGGATGTTTTCAGGGCCACACCTATCTCACAGAAACTTGTGTGGAAGCCAGCCCTGGAGAGTGCCAATAAAACCTGCAATCAGTGGCAGCTTTCACACCGAATGTGTCCAGGCTGACTTTCCTTTCAAAATAATACAGGATGAGGCTGGCTTGTGTAAGCAAGTCCGTTTTTTACAGGACAGTTTGGAGCTCAGGCCTGACTTCTGCTGCAGTGGCTGCAATGTGAGGCAGCCCAGCACAGGAGAAACTCCCAGGTGGACGCGGTACAGCCCCAGGGACCAAGGAGGGGGGTTACCAAACATCCCCTCCCCACCAAATCTGGGAGAAGCAGTGAAGGGGAGGGCGCATCCACCTCTTTTCCTTGCTAGTGGCTGAAACTAGTGTCAGGCTGCCATCCCTGATACCATCTCGGGGCTTTAGACTGGAAGTGGATGTTGCAAAACACCGCGGTTCCACTGTTTACTCTGTAGAAGCTACAAGTTTCAGGCTGGCCACCAAAATGAGATCCACTATTTACCCAGGTCTTTAGGGAAATTAAACATCCATCACGGCACCATAACCAGTTAGTTTAAAACAAAATCCAAACCTGAAAGTCCTCCTAAGCCTGGATTATGAAAATATGCAAAAGCAACATAGATATCCCCAGGGAGGTACAGCTGTGTAGTCAAAAGAGGAATTTGGCCACACTCTGGGCTTTCACAGATCCGTCAATATTTATTTGTTGTGACCTGCATGCTCATAACTCTAAGCACAGCTGAAACTGTTCACTGAACATGTCCAAAGTCAATTGACCTTGACTCCACTCCTGGGTGAGAATTAGGCAAATGACATATTTTTAACTTGCAGGTTTTGTTGGGATTAAATCCTGTGCAAAAGAATCTGAATGTAATGTGATAATACAAAGTTGGTTTCCTACTTTTTTTAGAAAATTGATGAATAGATTTCTCTCCAAACCAACAAACTTTGCTACTGAGCAAAGGCCAGGTGTTGAAATTAAATCCAGAGGAGTAATTATTTTCAGGGAATTGTAAGCAATAGGAAAAATTCTATTGTAAATCAAGTGCAAGTGCAGCCTTAAATAGGACTTTCACTATCAACTAAGACTTTAATAAATGCATTTTAAGACTAATGACTTTGATTCTTCTTCCAGAGTCTTTAAGGTGAATTGCCATTCTACTGTAAAATAATCCCATGTAAACCAAATTAAAAGTAAACTTGCATGGAAAACAAAACAACCTGTTTGAAATTCTTCTCCATATTTCTATTTATTCACTTTTTCCCCAACTGCTATTTATTCACTTTTTTCTAATTTTGCATCAGGCAGAGAGCAAGATCCCTTCATTGCACAAGGGAAAATCTCAATGGCTGTTAATCTGATTTGATGCTCCTTTGCCTGCATCCTTTGCTATGCCAAGGAGCCTGGCACTGAGGGCTTCAGAGATCTATGGGCAGAAGTGGTGGATGCATTCTGCAAAAGCCTTCCCTGAACCACTGGCTAGCTGGTGAAAACTCCCACAGATTTTCCTTGGTCAAAGTGCCACCACTGCTGCATTTCTACACTTTACTGGGCAGTAGTATTTTGCAAACAGAGAGCAAAGCCACATGCTCAGAGCTCAGGGAGAGCTGAGCCCTGCTCCGCTGTGGGCTCTGGGAGGAGCTGGTGGCTGTGGCTGCCCCAGCCTGGCTGGATGCTGAGCTGCTGTGCCACAGAGAGAACACTAATTTGTTCTAACAGGATGGGCGTACGCCAGGCCGTGTCCCCAGCCGGAGTAAATCACAGGAGCCCTCCTGAAATCAATGCAATTATGCCAATTTTCATAGATCCATAGATTTTCAAGTCAGGAGGGAGCATCGTGATTTACATGTTGGCTATAGCTGTGATCTATGTTGTAAATGAGGATTTATACCAGCTGGGAGGGTCTAGCCCTTCAATGCATTTCAGGAAGTCTCATCTTTTAGTCAGATAAATTCTACAGAGCAGCTGCTTTGCTGCAGAAGGCTTTTAGCTCTGCAGGAGAATAGCAGAGCCCTGCAGATTCACATGCTGTGGGAAGGGCTATGTACACCTTGATGAGAGACCAAGAGGGTCAAAAAAGGAACAGCACAAGGTACTGCCTGGAGCAGAGGACTGGGTCAGGGAACAGCAAAGGTGGTTGAGCAAGGAGGGAATGACAAGTTGATGGAAAGCATCTGGATGTGCTGTTCCAGATACCTCTGGCAGCTAAATGAAGGCAGGCACAGAGAGCAAGGAAGCAGCTTTTGAGGGTCAATACCATGTTTTTCCTTGCTCTTGCACCAGTTCAGCAGGGAACCTGTACGCTGGGTGGGATTTTGAGATCTCTTCCTGCTCCTTTCAATTCCTGGCTGTTTCCCTGGGCACCTTGCTGAGCCCCTGAGCCAGCTGCAGACAGCCTTGCCTGCAAGGGAGAAAGATATTCCTGCATCCTTGCTTGCAAGAGGCTTTGAATCAGTGGACCCATCAGTACACTCATTGTCTCTCTTTGCACTGACCCTTTTGGAAGGTTATGGGTAATAATTTGTAAGTTTGTATAATTTTCCCCTTTTTTGCCTATTTACCCTTTCCTATCAGACAGGGCAGATATATGAAGGTAAAGATATCAGTCACTGAGGGAGAGTTTTGAGTGCATTTCCTTTCACCATGACAGCTATAAATCCCTTTCTTTCCCATTGCCAAGGCATCCCCACATGCTGCTTTGTGAGACAGCACAAATCTGGGCAAAAGGACAGTGAGCTCTGCCCAACAGCCTGACAACACCCAGGGACTGGCAGTGATATCCTGAAGCCCAGGATTAGTACAGGAGGGAAAATGAGGTGGCCTTAAGGAACCTTTTAGAAGCTCCATCATCCCTCAAAGAAAGAAGAGAATTAAAAGCCATGGGTCCAGTCCAATGCTCTGTGTGACTGGCATTGGTCAGGTTTGGTTTTACTGAGACATCATGTCAAAACAGTGAATCTAGAGCTAGTCAGATAAACTGTGGTCACTTTGTTTCACCTCACAGAACAAAAGAGGGTCAGCTTGAATGGAGCAGCCCATCTGCACTGCCCAGAAGATGTTTATGTCATAAAGCCTTCACAGGGAGCAAGGGCTCAGTCTACTTGGAGTCAACTGGTCAGCTCTTTTACTGTGGCAATCCCTTTGCTTAATCTTAACTCATCCCACTCAAACCTGTGTAAGTAAGACAAAAATTCTGTAGGCTTAGGTAGAGCTGGGGAATTTGTCAGGTCTTGGTGAGAGACCTCACAAATTGGTTCTTGCATTTCATTCACAGACCAGATTGTGGGCTGAGGTAAGCCTGGCTTTGGGGGAAGGCTGATGCTTGTTGAGAAGTGGAAATTTCTTGGGACTTCTCAGATACATTAAGGCTGCATTTCTGGGGTGTTGTAATAACTTGATCTGGGATTTCCTGTGCTTTATTTCAATAGCTGTGGTTAGTCAAGTAGGCACAGACTAACTTAACTGAAGCAGTCATACGAGCTGAGATAAAAGAGTAAATACAGAAAGCTGTCTAAAAATTTCTCAAGTCATGTAAAATACATTGAACTGCCATTGAATCTTGCCCACAAATGCAGCAGTTGAAGAACAAGACCTGGTCTCACCCTTATTTCCTAACCCAGCCCTAAATCCAGCCCAGAACACACAAAACATCTCTGGAATGGCACCAAGAATATGAACATGGCGCGCTTCTCTTTCCATTATTAATTCAATTCACAATGCTTGAGGAAGAGTCTATAAACACACTCATGCACACACAGCAGCAGTCTAACAAATTATGCAAAGCGTTTGCTTCATTTTTAGTTTTGCAATCAACCCCCAATTTGATTAGAGGCTCGCTGACACTCACCTGGGAAATTTTTCAAAGCTGACTTTTGCTGCTGTGGATGTACATTTCAGTCATTCTCCACCAGTGCAGCAGAAACCTCCCTGGGCCCCAGTGGGGGAGGGAAAGGCTGGGAAAGGCACTGCTCATCCTGCCTTTCTGGTTTACATGTCCACTGAATCCCACTGGATTTCTCTGCCAGGTTGGCTTGCACACAAGGGGAATAGAGGGAGAAATTAGCACTCATTCCCTGGGCACACGCTTGCCCTCTTGGGAAAAACATCTCTGTCCCTGGAACCTGCTTTGCTCTTTCCTTTACTGCAGACTGATGCTGCAGGATTTTGAAGAACAAGAACTGCTATTCACAACTAGCTATTTCCTAAAAAATGTTGGTTTCTGATTGCTGTTTAATTCCTCCTGATATCACTGTTCAGAGTTACATCTAAAATGCCAACCCAAAACACAAGGCAGTGGTGCAGAGAATCCAAAGATAAGCATTACAAGCTTGAAAAAAAACGTGCACAACACACTGGCCTAGTTTGGAAGAAGGCAACAGAGCTGAAAGAGTGAGAAAGGAAACTGGGGACTTTCTGGACAGCTCCTCCTCCAGTGGGATATATTTACACAGGGATTGTGACTGCATGGTGGAACTGAGACTGACACTATCAGGATATGAGACGAAGGACTCCTAAAGACAGCATGGAAAGTAGCTGAAAGTAACTTCAATTACTTTAAGATGTGTTAGGAAGACAGGTATTCAGGGATTGGTTACTACTTCTTGATCACTGTAAGTCCTCTGAATCCAAACCTGAGCTCAGAACAGGAACTGATCCAAAATAAAACCACTTTAGCCTCAGAAGGTTTTTGCTGTGCACCCAAAATGAGATGGGGGCGGGGAGGATTAATTCTCATTAGCAGCAGAGATGACACAAAAACCTGCATGTCTAGTTTTGGGGGGAGGATGGGTGGAGAACATTACTCTTTTTAAAGCAAATTCACTTCAAAACAGAACAAAAAATAAAATAGAATTGTTTCTGCAGAACCAGAAATTCTGTACTTCTGCAACACTGAAGCAATATAAACATGGAATATATAGACAGAAATATGTAAATACACTAGCAAATGTTGCAATAGAAGAATTCAGGTCTAAATGAGGAAATCAGAATGAAATGTTTTGAATTGCAATAAATGAAACAATTCGACATTACCACAATGAAATGAGAAAGTCAAAAGACAATTGTTTCTCATCTTCCTATTTCAAATTTTGATACATTTCCAAAAAATAATTGCTTTTTGACAAAAACACTTTTACAAAGAGAAGAACACTCCACTGATCCTTTTTTTTCAATCTGCTCTACTAAAAGCTGCCCACAACAATGCTCTAGGAGGCAAATCTTTGCATTCTTCTGCACCTGAGCACTTCTCTGGGAGCTTCTCCTTGCCTTGAATTTTTAGTCTGCTCTGTACCTCCAAATCTTTCCTGCTCATCTGTTTAAATCAGAGAAGAACCCCACATGTCTGAAATCATCAGCCTACCAAGGATAACAATAGATGTCATATATTCTAATCTAAAAAATTCAGCTCTGGCTGAATTTTAGTTAAAACTAAAGCAGGTGTTAATATTTTATTCCTGGAATCATGGCAGGTCTCTGGGTGAAGCATTGATTCCACCCTCAGCTCCCCTGACTGGCTCCCTGTTCTCTCTCCTGTTATTAAAAGGGATGTGCTGCTCACCTCCTCCAGTAAGTAGTTGTAAGGGCTCTTCTGACATGTTTTTCACTACTTGGCTATCCACAGCAATAAAGATGAAAAATCAAGGGAGATAATGTGGAAATAAACATGGGAAGTGGTGTTGGGCCACAAGGAGAGCTGGTACAGCTCAGTGTAAACCCAGAACGCCCTAAGGACCACCTGGGAAGGTTTGATTCGAGACCAATCCTAAATGATCAGGAGCTGTCAGAAGTATTTGGTGGACAGTGTTTTGCCTTGGAAGAGGAAAGGAGAGCTGTTCTTATTGTCTGAGGGAGACACTGCAGCTGCTTCTGTTGATGGAAGGTACCAACACATTTTTCACAAAGTGTGCACGTGCCCCAGCCAACTCCCCATGGAGAGAATCCTTCCAGCCTGCCCAATTCCTTCTTGAAGCTCCCACAGAACACGGCATTTCCACTGCTTCTCCACAACTGTAGCACATTCTGTGCTTCCAAACACCTGACAGGTCATCTCTGTGATGGATGAAAGGATTCATAGCAATTATTTTGTCACCTGGTGTTGCAATAGGACACAAAAGGAACGACACGCACAAGCTGGAATGTCTAAGGTAAAAAGAAGGTAGTTTATTTCTGAACTCGAATATTTATAGACTTTCAAAAGTGATTGTGGATTGGAAGATGAAATTGCTACCTCTCCAGCTACACTGGTCAATCTAACAGTCCATCAATTTTCTCCATTTCTAAAAAAGAATCCAAAACAATCTGATTTACATGAAAAGTGTGAGAGAAACTTCATTATAAAAATGACAACATTAGAAGACTTAGAAGAACTTAAAATAACAGAGCGACAGCCTCATGGAGGCTCCAGAACTAAAGGCTGTGTAACTCTGAAATTGTAAAGCACAGTCCAATTTCCTGGAAATTCATGTAAAAATTAATGCATTAAAAATTAATGTTTTCCTGTCTTCTCCATCCAACTTCCTGGGTGTGCTGTGAAGCACAAGACAATAGGAGCACAAAATGTGCAGCTTCAATGTCTGCTGACACTGAGGAGGCTTCTGCCCTTAAAAGGCAGCCACTCATTTTTGCAATTCTCCTTTCAGGATCAGGCTGGTCCTTACTCAAAGGCCCCTGAGAAGGGAAAGGGCTAAAGGAAAAATAAAGAAAAAGAGAAAAAAGAACTGATTATGTGTCAGAACCCAGGACATCCCTCTGGGTGCCCTGGATGGCTCAAAATCCTTCCAGGGGCTCGGAGACCCTGGCAGGAAGCCAAAGACACTCGGGATTTCGATCTCAACCCATGGAGCTAATTACCAACTTTGTAGGAAGAATTACAAGTCACAGAAGTTTAAGTAGCATAATAGTAGTTGTCACTGGGTGAAATGTGGAATATTGAAGATTTTTACTATAGGGGTCTAGGAGGCAAGATGGATGGACTTGGGCATTGTCCTGTTCTTCTTCCTTCTTCTTCCTAGCCTCCATCTTTTTGGTGATGTTGGACTCTGGGATTGGTGTAGAGTACAAAGTCACTGTCTAACACAGGTGATAGGTATCGGAACATAACTGTAAATATCAAATACATAGTTTATAGTATAAAAGACAACACCAGCCCCGTGGGAGGGCAGTGTGCCTCAGACTGACCTGCAGAGCAGACCTCGTCTGGCTAGCCGGAAAATGTTTTGGGTAAGAAATAATAAACAGCCTTGAGAATGACAGCCAAAGACTTCTGACTCCTTCTTCAACAGCTGGGTTGGGGAAAAGAGACTTTTAATACATCTTGGGGTCATCTTGACCAGAGGAGATCCTGAGAATTATGGGGTACAGAAGTGAACTAAAGGGAAGGAATGTGAGGATCACAGGATTGGACATGCCTAGAGAGAGAGCTGGATGGAAGGGACACCAAGCAGGGCACCCATCACACCATGACGGCGTTTGAGGTGCTAATGGGTGTTCTTCCACACAATGTGGGAGGATGATAACACAGGCAGAGCTCCCTCAGCTTCTGGGATTTACCACCAAACTTTCCACACTGGAGAGGGGAGAGGTGACATGGAATTTCCCCCAACATTTTCAGCTCATTGCAGTCCCTGAAGCTGCATATTAAAGCTTTATCCTGGAAATGAGGGAAGCACATGAATCCAGAAGCTGGAGCTATAAGAAGGACAGCAATTGTTGCAGAACTTGTAATAAGAAATGCACCTGGCAATAGCAGCAAGCTTCCAGGTGCTGGTTAATCTTTGGGCTGCTTGGCATATAGGGTGAGAAGGGCCATAAAGGGCATAAAGGGCAGAGAAGGTTTGCAAGCTGAAATAGGACTGGAAATCAGGGTTGCTTTAATAGTTGTTTCCCTGCTTTTTCATGATGGTTTTAGAAAGAAATGCATGTACCACACAATCTCAGAATCTAAATTGAAAGAGCTTTGTGACCTTCTTTTCATTTTCCTTTTCCTTTCTTTTCAGGTGTACAATACATGCAGCACTGAATTTTGCATTAATGTATATAGTGTGAAATTGGTTACTTGAATATAGAGTGTAAACAAGAGCAGGATTTGACCAGCAGATAGATTTGCAAAATCTATCATTTTTATGCAAATTGTTGTAAAGTTACCTTTGTACAGAGCACTGCTTTTTGGCACAGTATCCTTTGTGTAGTGCACAAAAACCCAACAAACAATGCAACACACAGTATATACTTTTTCAAACTATTGCTGACAAGCTCCTTCATTTGGCATAGCATGCAGCTTTAGGCTGTGTTACATGTTATATGGTCATAATCAGTAACATTACTTTTTAAAAAACTGAATCCATCTTTTATCACACAAACCCATTAACACTGTTTTGTGTGTGTTTGTGAATTTCCCTCAAAAAAAAGCACTCCAAACTGATCAGATAAAGCATGATGACAGTAAGTCTTTGGATTAAGACTCAAGGTTTTCTCAAGTCCAGAAGTACTTTTTTCCTTCTAAAAACTGTAAGATTGACTTTCCTGTGCTCATTCCATGTTTATAATATTGCAGGTTTGCTACTTCATTGAAGACACTGTCGATGGACGCCAGAAAACTGAAGAGACTGAAATCCTGAAATCAAGTCCAAAGGCTGTGCCAGTAAAATACTGACATAGCCCATGTGGCAGGAGTTAAAATACACATAAGAAGGTGGGCCAAATTTGGGATTTGTAAAGTCAGACCAGCTGACCTTTGGATTTCCACCAAGCAGCAGAGAAAGCAGCTGCTGTAGCAGTAAGAGGGTCTGCAGAGTTAACTCTGAATGAGTGGCTAAGAGGAGGGCACCAAGAGTGGTCTAACATAACTGCCCAGCTGTGCCCAGGCATACACAAACAGCAGATTACCTTTCAGACTAATAAATTAAATTAATCAATTAATGTTGTCCATATTTTCCCAAGACCCCAAACAGATGATGCTCCCCATATTGCTGAAGGAGATCCCACGTTTCTTGGGGGCTGCCACCTTTGTCACTCAGACAATGACACAGCACCTGGTGGGTTTAGCAGATCTGGAGCTGCAGGGCAGCAAGGGCACAGGTGCCTGCTGAAGTGACCTGCATAAAATTACCCCATAAGCCTGGCAGAAGCCAGTGCACCTCCATGGCATTTTTCACCAGACCTTAGCAAAAGGTCTGGAGGTCTCAAGCTCTGGGCTGCTCTCCAGTTTTATGAGGACTACACATTGCATTTCTTCTGCTTATAAAGGATCCTTTTATAAGCATTTTTCTTTTTCTTTTTCAAATGAATCATGTCCTTACTTAAACACTACAAAAGAAATAAAAGAAAATGCAGGAAAACACACAAGGTTCTGCATAATGTTTATAAGAAATGAGTGTTTATCACTGCATGAATACCTAATTAGATGAGACATGTAGCTCAACATCAAAACAGCAAAACCATGGGTTAAAGCATGCAGCATTCTATGGTTAGTACTGCAAAGATACAGACAAGAATGTAGAACAAAAAGTCTGTGAAGTAAGAACCATTAGGCAGGCAAGTAAAAAATCCTGCAGAGATGAAGGCTTGTTTCAGCTGGGCAGACACTCTAATCTCTTCACTGCAGTCCTCCTTGTTCTCCACCCATTCCCAGTCCTGCACTTATTGCTGCCCTCAAAGGATGCAGGTTTCTGAGCTGGGCAGACATCTGCCTGCCTGTGAACTGAATTGGGTGTGTGGGCATGAGGTGAGCTCCAGGCAGACCTCGTGGGATGAATGCTGACCTGGTTTCTGAGCTCAGACCTGGCATCACACTCATGTGGCTGCTCTGCTTCCAGCCCCAGCTGGCCTGTGCTGGTGAGTGCGGGAAAAGGAGCCCTGGGACTGCCAGCACTCATCCATGGACCTACAAGGACACGTTATTCTGTGCAAGGACTCCCTGTGTACATTTGGCTGTGGGCAGAATTTAGAGCAGCACATGGCAAAACACTCACAAAATCTGTTGTTCTCACTAACCATAGTTTTGTACTTTAAGTGTCCTGTAATTTATTCTTCCAAGCAATTAGAACAAGAGCCTCTGTCCAAGTCCAAATATCAGATTAACCTTAAAAGCATCACCTGAGAGAGTGTGAGGGTGACAGATATCTACATGGTACAGTGTTACTGCCTGAGAAGATGACTACCACACATAACTTGTGCATCATGCTACTTATAGGAAGGCTTCATTTGGAAAAACAATCCACAATTTTCTGTCTCCTGGAAGTCTTATTCCTAATGGGCACTATACAGTCTCCATTGTTTTTTTAACACTCTACTGACAGATACAAGCTAATGAGAAAGATTTCAGGACAGGTTCAATCATCCTTACCATCTCCTTAATTTTTTCTCCAAAACCTTCCCTTCTCACCTGCCTTGAATTTCAGGTGTCCATTTCTTCTCTCCTGTCCAGGAAAAAAAGCAAACCATTCACCAGTATCTTCTTGCAATACAGTTCCCTTCTTTTGTGCAAAAACTTTCTTTTTCTTCCACATCCTACTTTCTACTATTCACTTCAAACTCAGTTGATCCCTTCCTGAGCTTCTGGAGTATCTCTCATCCCAGATGCAGCTGCAGTTCATTCCTCTCTCATGCTGCCTGGGGATCTGACTCATCATTTTTTGCAATTGCTTCTTTGCATCAAAGCCTCATCTAATGCTTGGTGTGTCTGCATGAAAAAATGTGGTTAGAAGAGATGTGACTTTCTAGCAAACCCTGGAGATAACAAAAATGGAGACAGGTTAAGGCCATCCATCTACTGCTTTTATAATTATTTTTTTTTGAGTGACCTAGGATGGTCTATCCAGGACAAGAACAGCAGCTCAGAACAGAACCTGCCTCACATTGTGGGGTGCTGCAGTCTGCTGCAGGCTTTTCAGCTGGTGAGGTGCATGCCATGAGTCCTTCAACACCTCCTCCTCAGCAGTGACAGGGACACACACCCTTCCTCTGCCTTCTGCCTTTCTGCAGCTGGCCTGAAACTGCTCCTGAGCAGCACCCAGCTGAGCTGTCCCATCCCTGAGGTGGTCAAAGAACAAAAACTGATGTGAGCAAGGCTGGCAGGAGTGGAGCACAGCCCAGCTCCTCAGCTCTCAATTCACTGCTGCCTGTGCTGCGTGCATGTCTGTAGCAGATTAGCTGCCTGAGTCCACAATCCATTTCTGGGCTTCTCAGGGAAGCGTATTCTACCATTCCTCTCTTTTAAAGACCAATCTGGGCACGTGCTGGATGTGGGTGCCCCCTCCCCATGTTTAATTCTGCTTTCTGAACTCTGCATTTTGAATGCTTCTGCAGAGCGCCGCGTGCAATTAGAGACAGTCCCACAGGGCAGAGGTGCAGGCTGCATCCTGAGATATTCCTCTGCTTATTTCCTCTGGAAAATAAACAACAGCCTCTGAGACTATTCCTCTGCCAAAATAATTTTAGCATTTCGCTGTCACACAGCAGGTGGGCTGGGTGGGGAGGGAACACCACCAGAGGTGCTGCTGCGCCAACCTCAGGAGGCTGGTTATTTTAAAAAGCACCAGACAATTAATTAATTTTCCTTTAAAAAATATTGCGAAAATGTATTTGGAGGTATTACACCTTCATAACAAAGTCTCTATTATAAATGAGCCTCTCCTTTTCAGACAGGCCTGTAATTATATTGCCTGTGGTGATGATGAATGGCCAAGGTGAATTCATTTCGGGGGAAGCACTCGGCAGCAGCCCACATCCAAAAGGCAGGGAAGGGCTACCTGCAGCCACCCCTCGGGCTCCCACAGCTGTCCCCCCTCACTTGGGGAGTCACACAGCCCCCATGTGGAAAAGTCATGGCCACTCCCTTCTCCTCCTGGCTCTCAACAGCTTTGCAGCAGCGTAGGGCTGGATGTGGCCTCTGGGGCATGATCCATTGCCAGGTGGGCATGGAAAAAGAAGTGGAGCTGGGGGCTGAGGTGCAGCCACTGCAGCCCTGACAGGACCCCCTGCTCGTCCCCCAACAGCCTTCAGCTCCTGCAGCCCCAGATCCACTTTGGTGGGGCCAGGACCACGGGGAGACCCCAGCTGGGGTCCCAGGGCTGCAGAGTCACAGCCCTCCCTGCCTTCACAACATCTCCGGGCAGCTTTATTGCTGTGATTGATGCTGGGATGAGGAATTTCCCCCTCCTCGTCCTCTTTTGCCTGCTCCACAGTAAATACTGTTTCAGAGGCAGGGCTGGGAGAGCACTGAGCCCCAGGGACCAGGGAATGCTCTCCTTAATGCCTAGCTTTAAACTCTTTTGCTGTCAAGAAGGAGAAGCTCACTGGTGTGCTGTAGTGCTCGTGGCTGTGTTTCAAAGACAGCATTTTGCAGGATGTAGCAGGTATCAGGAGAGATGTGGGACAGACTGGCCTCAGTCCAGCCAGGAACCACACCCTGCTTATGGATGTTTGTTTTCAT
Source organism: Passer montanus (assembly GCF_014805655.1). Lineage (NCBI taxonomy): Eukaryota > Metazoa > Chordata > Aves > Passeriformes > Passeridae > Passer > Passer montanus. The sequence goes on from NW_024372036.1 coordinate 6,068,968, forward strand.
AAAAGCCATCATCATTTGGCTCACCAAGACAAACAGTTTGAGCTTTGCACTGTTGGAGAAGTTTCTGCTTTCTCTAAATCATGACTTATTTTTTTCCTTTACCTCAACTTTACTGTCATTATGCAACAGCCCCTGCCTGGAAATGAAGAGCTCCATCCAGAAGTAAAAGCTGCTATAAAAAGAAGGAACTGTCCCCACGACAGATCCATTTCAGTAAATGGTGAGGGTGATGTGAAATGAGAGTTGTGCTGAAATCATTAGCTCCAAGAACATTGAAAGAACTGAAGAAGTATAAGCTGAAACATAAGAATTATAAGCTCTGTTGTCATTTACACTTACAAAAACCCTGACCTGGACAAAATCATTGGCAGAATGAGGCAGGTGATGGCTGTAACAGCAGCACATTTCTGCTCTGTGGGTTTTTCCTTGGCATTAATAAAAATAGTCTACTTGGGGCTGAAACAGCCACCTGTCAGAAGGCCTCTGGCTCCCCACACAGCACTGTTTGGTGAGGTGTGGATGCTAAACCTTAGGAAGGAACACTTGATTGGGAAACTGCAGGCACCACTAACACCCAGTCTGATCCACTTTAAGCACAGGTTTTCATGGACCTCCATTCCTTCTCTGGCCCTGAATACTTTCTGAACAACCCTAAAACTCTCAGCATCAATTAATGCAAATGTGACAGGCTTCTCTGATATGTAGGGTAAGGAGTCTTTCAGCCTCATTAGAGAAGGGAAGGGCTTTCCATCCATCTCCTGATTTTGATGGAAATGGTATACAACATGTTTTATCTCTGAGAAACAATAAGAGCAAAGGGGCTGTGAGCCAGGGCCGCCAGCTAAGAGTTGAAGATGAAATTTAATTGGTTACTAACAAAATTTTACTGCTGAGACAGCTTGTTTACATCTATTTAATGTCATTGCTTCCTGAATTTGTCTATCAGGGAGTGCTGCCTGACTGCTTCAGCCAGATAACAAACTGGTTCTTGCTGCTTACAGATTTATCTTCTCTTCTGGCCCCCAACAGCCCCTTTTCAGTGTTTCAGCCTCTCTCTGGTAGCATCCTTTCCCCCTGAGCTGGACTGGGGTGCCTTCTGTACCTGCTTGTACCATGGCCTTTCCCCTGCTGGTACTGCTGTTTTAATCCCATCCCTTATGTCAGTCCTGGCCCTGTGCCTTTTGTTTGCTGTCCCATAGCCCTTTGCCACTTTGCACTTCTGTGTTTCCCAAACCTGATCCTTACAACCCTGAAAAGTGCCTTTTATTTAAGGGAGACATTTCAGGTCTAACGCTAAATTGTGCAAGGAGGTAGGAGCTGGATCTCCGGAACATGGAATTACTGAGCGAGCTCCTGCTTTGAAGGTCTGAGCCTATAATGCACTCCAATTTTCCTACATTTGCTTTAGTTTGAGCTGCGGCTGCCAGCTCCCCAGCTCCCCAGCGTGCCTTTAAAAGGCAAGAGGATGGGGAAGTGCATTTGTGCAGCTTGCTGTGTCTGCAGGCAGAGTCGCAGCCCACACGCAGCAGCCTCTGACCCAGCACTCTTCAGGCTCTGGGGCTGCAAACCTCAGAGTTCAAGCACGAGAGGGTAAAGGAATGCAAGTTGGGGTAGCTGAGAGCATAATGCACCCATCTGTGTGCAGAAGCCCCTGAAAGAAGCACTGTAATTGGGCCTGTTGACATTCAGGTGATGTGCCCAGCAAAGAGCAGCCTGCACCTCCAGGAGGGCACGCCGAGGTTGGCTCCACAGTTCAAGGGGGAAAAATGTGAGACAGTCTCACTGAAGTGCTGCTGTAGGAATACTGAAGGCAATGGTCTGCTACTCCACCTGTACAGCTTTAGGAGCATGTCAGTATTCTTAACAAATGGCTCTTGTTTCTGTTGCACTATAAAAGCAGGAAGGTAGCAGTAAGGTGTTTCTTTTAAAGTGGGGGGAAATTGTTTGTGAAAAGATGCTAGAGGAGCAGTCAGATGTACATGAAAAAAACTGGCAAAGCATGATTTTCATTCTAAAGCTCAACAAAAAGCAATGGAATGATTCTTTAGCTAGCTTTGTATCTGGGTGAATCCCAGCTTTCACTATTTGGGTCTCGTTGGGAAGGTTATTTAGCCAATGGAAATAGTCCTGAGCACTTCCAAATTCTTCAGCTAAGTGCTGAGGAAGTCAAGTCAGGATAAAAGGTCTTGTTGCAAAAACAGGTGCTGGCATGGGAGAGGGATTCCAGCCCTCAGAGTACTGCCATACACATATTTCTCATGTTCAGGGGATCTGTTTCACTCAGACCAAGTCAGAGTTATTTTGTAAGTTTTAACTGTTGCTTAGACAAACTTCTGAGGGTAATCTACTGCAGAGTTGCAGAATAACCAGTGTTGCAGGGACCCTGAGGCTCAGCTCCTCTCTGTGAAGCCCTCAGAACCAAGCCACAACAGGAGCAGAGTTTTGCACTGCAATGTATAACACGAGTGATAACAAAAGATGCTGTCAGGAGATGTTAGTAGGCTAAAGGAAATTAATAACATTGTTCCTGGAAACAGAAAGTGGAGCTCATTAAAATGGATCCTGTTGAAAGGAGGCTTTGGGAAAAAGAGCATGCCTTTCAGAAGTCATAAGAATACTTAAGAGAGCCACTTGCCTTCCATATCTATCATTAACTGGTGTTTGGGATTTTGGAGAAGTATGGAGGCAAACCCTCAGAGCCTCTCGCAGTGACAGAATATAGCACTGGAGAGGAACTCCTCAGGCTAACAGCAATGGTGGCATCAGATCATCACTTCCGTGGGTGAAGAATAGCAGGTGTACAGCTCTACCACAGGAGATATTTGATACCAGTCCTCTGGAAAGCACATTTTGTAGGTGGGATATTAGACCAAAACTGGTGTGTGCCAGGCCCCATGCTGCCATGAGACTCAGGAGAGACCTGTGACAATTACTACATTTTGTAGGTGGGATATTAGACCAAAACTGGTGTGTGCCAGGCCTTTGCTGCCACGGGACTCAGGAGAGACACTGCAATTACCTGCCTGTGACAGAACTTTTAAAGATGGCCAGCTGGTTTTGGCTTTAAGAGAATTGCAGGATGTTCTTCCCCATCCCCTGGGGCTCTCACACCCATGTGCTACCTCTACAGAACAAGGCCTTTTTCCCCAGGGGAGTAGAAAAGAGAATACCCTTCACACAATTTTGCTTCGCCCATAAGGGCATCAGCCAGGCATGACGTATTCATGGCAACTAACAAGGTTTGTAAATATACCATGTCTAGGAAGTCACTGGTGGCAGATGTTTTTTCTCCCTCACTGCACACAAGCCTTGTAAGCACGAGCACCCTTTCAGCATAGTAGCAAAGGAAAAATACGGCGATGTCTCGCCTTGGAGAGAGAAAAGGCATTGTCTGGAGATGAGCAACTCATGCTGGTGGGGGGGAGCTCATTTGGAAAATTAAACATGACCTTTTAAGCAGAAAATGAATGGATGAAGAGCAGACAGCCCATCAGCTGTGTGAGACAAAAATGTTGCAATCTGGCTAAAAGCACCCTGTGCTTTTTTTGAACTCTGGGTACTATAAAAAGCCAGGGGCACGTGATTTTGCCTGGTTCCTCTGAGTATTGATATATGCAACCGTTCGCAACAAAAGAAGCAGCGCTGTCTAATAATAAACACAGTGCATTCTCAGCACTTGATGGAGAAAATTGGGCCCTGGCCCAATCAATACATTTGCACGAGCCTGACTTTCTGCTGTCCCCACCCTGCAGGTCCCTACATGCCCTTGTTCCAGTGGCTAAGCTCAGTCAGCTCTGAAACACCTCCTTGGAGCCCCGGCAGGCTCCCCCACCAGACAAAGAGCCGTGGCTTCCACTGCAGACTGAGCTTCATCCCTGAATCCCGGCACTCCTGGGCTCAAGCTGTGTGTCACAAGAGCATAGTCAGGATGGGCGTGAGGAGCTCCCTGGCTCCTGGGGCCAGTGCAGCTGTGGAAGGTGAGCAAGTGCTCCGTGTCTCTTAAGAAGAGATTGTAGGAGAAAAAGGCCCAGGGCTAAAGGAGACCTCAACATCTGCAGAGCACAAGAGGTGCACAGTCATTGCTGATTCCACTGAAGCACTTGAGGTGAAGAATGAGCTGCAGAAGTCTCCTGCTGCATTGCAGAAGTCATGTCTGCCTTCTCCAAGGTTCCCATCCACATCACAGCCTCTCCTGACCTCTCCTTGGATGTGCTATGACCTTCCTCCAGAGGTGAGGGGCTGCTAGTGAGCCAAAGCTGTCACACACTGTCAGTCTGGAGTTTTCCATTGCCCTTTAGGTCTGCTGCTGCCTCCATCTGTCAGGGCCATTCAGCTGCTGCATTTTGTCACAGTCTCAGCCTCTTGGCTGTCTGAGCAAGCAGTTGCCTGGAAATGTCAAAAACCCCCCAAACTGGAGGCATCCCATTCTGCCTGTGCTTCTCATCCCAGACAATCTGTGAAAGAACACAACCTTGTGGTTATGCCTCCAGCACCTGAGACCAGGGGACAGCATGCTGCTGTGCCTTCTGTCACAGCAACCCACAGCAAGCTTTTGATTTCAGGCTGCCCACTTTTCTAAAAATGTGTTTCATTCACTCAAAGTTGCACAGCTGGAGGAGCCCACATCCACACTGACACTGGTTTGTAGAGTCCATTTGTGCATTGGGTTTTGGTTTACTGTCACTCACCACCCCTTTAAAGTGAAGCCAGACCATTCAAGGAATGCACAGGCTTGGTGCCCTCCTCTGTACAGCCTGTGTAACACTGGCTTACAGGCTTCCAGAAAGAAGAGTTCGCTGGGGAAGAAGGGCAGGAATGTGTCAAAGCATCAGCCTTTCATTTCTGTGTTTACATAAATAGAAAAAAAAAAGTAAAATAATGTTTAAAACTCTCTTAAAAATACCAGTCATGCTCTTTCTGCTGACCTTGCATGAAAATGATAATCAAAGAGCCTTTGTAGTTTACAGCCTTTTTTAGTTACAGTTCTCTCATATGGAGATAAAATACTTGTTGGTACAGTGAGTGACAGGGAGAGAAGTGATACTAACAGGCTTCCAATGATGTCATCCCAGGAGAAAAAAGGGAGAAAAAGAACCAGCTGAAAATTAAATACAATAATAGAAACATTTCTTTTCATATTAAAATGTTGATAATATGGACACGTAGAGCCATATCACTGCTGGGTATAAGTCAGCATAACCCTGCTGACATCAGGGATGCTACATGCCAGTTCACAATATCCAAAGAGCTTTTCCTCTAACTATGTCCTGCTTTTAGCCAATGAATTCTCCAGTATAATTTCCAGCCTGCAACTGGACTGTGTGTGCAGGTTTACAGCAGTGATAAACCAGGGGACTGGGGGGATGGCTTCCTGTTGGAGAAGAGACTGCTCAGCTGTGCCTGCCTACAGCCTGTCTCAAGAAAACAGTAAAAATGTTTGTCATCTCAAGCAGTAATCCATTAGCTGTCAGGTGGGTGCATAAATATCATCCTTATCTGGCAGGCAGGAAAACTGCATTCCTGCAGGATGTAGCAGGGCTGTGGCAAGCACAGCCAGACCTCTGGTCTTCCCTCTGCCTACCCCAGTCCTGTGGCTTCAGCTCACAGTGCTGTCAGAAAGAGACTCAAAGAAGCAGCACTTTACCTTGAAACAGAGCAGGTTGCACCAGGCACAAGATATTAAAAGAAGCACAAACCAAAAGGCAGAATGCACTCTGTGCCCCTGCAACGTCTCCGCTTATTCACAGACCATTTCAAATCAGCCAAGTTAAACACTGCCCTGCACTATCCCCACACTCAGTACATTTCCCAAGGACACTAGGCTTTCATCAAGGCACAGCTTAATTTATTTGTTTGCTTCTCCCCTTGCTCAGGAGAAAGCATTTTTGTTTAAATGGGGAGAATAAATAGTCTCCTGACCCTTCTGTCTGCAGCACGTGCTCCTGCACTGCCCTGTGTTTATGAGGCTAATGGGGGAGAATGCTGTGGGAGGCCCTTGTTAAAACACTGGCAGTGCCTTCCCTTTTGTAGCAGGATGATTCGGGGATGCAGCTTTGTGTTTGCAGAAGCAGGAAAGGGAAGAGGAGACTAATAAAAAAATATCCATTATCGGAGCTTTTTGTGCATAAGGATGGGCAAAATGCAGGGAAGACAACAAATACCTTGGAATAAAGAGCCCATGATGGAGATAAATAATCATGGGGCTCATTCAACAAGAGCCTGCTGTTTAGAAATCCACTGGAACAGCTGCAGCTTACACGTCATTATACTTCTGATCAGTGAACATTAGGAGCCTTTTTGTGAGTCCCTTGTTTGTTATATCAATCATTGCAAAACAGACTCTACAGACATAAAACCACACAGGAAATATGGGGACTTCTCCTCACCCCAACTTTGCCAGACAGTCTCCATTTTAATCTTTTCAACTCCACCCCCTTTTTTTCTTCTTTTCTCTAGTGTTATGGGGTTAAACATACATCTTCCTCATCAGACCTGTATGTTTTTCTTTTTGCTGTTTAAATCATCTGTTAGTAGAGTTTGATATCATATCACACCTTCTGGCTTGGGAGACACTCATGGATATCTGGAACTATAAAGGCAGGGTCTCAGGTCTTACATATCAAGCTTATTTCTGCACTTATTTATGGCCCTTGCAGTCTCTTGGCAGTGTGTCAACATGCTGTGCAGGAAAATATGTTCTCACCTCCTCTAATTCTTTTGGGAATGCAATAAAGGAAAATGGCATATCACTGAGAATAGAGGGGAAGAAGGCCCCTGGATTTTACTGCGAGAAGAAAGATGCATCACTCCTGCACAAACAAGGATTAAAAAGGAATAAAGAAAGAGCTGGGACCTCAACTGCCTTCTTTTTATCACAGACAAACTCTTCAGGCTTTGGATGTAGGGCTGGGTGAAAACCATTTGTGCCCCCAAATGGGGTGACCCTTAGGCATACCATGATGTGGGCTTGCTCCTGCTTTCCTCATGGTGCTGGCCCCTGAGCCATGCCTGGGGGCTGCACACCTCAGCCACACCAGTGACCTGCAGTTCTGGGAGGAGGCTGCTGAGCCTCCCCCAGCAGATGCTGTGCTGGACAGGAGAGGACGATGAAACTGTTCCCACTGCCTTCTTCCTGCTCGTCTTCATTTATTTGTGAGTTGGTGTTGCTGTGGCTCCTCTGCAGCCACAGACCTTCTGTTTGGGAATCACAGAAGCACAGAAGCAAATAATCACAGAATCACAGAATCACAGAATCTGCTGAGTTGGAAGGCACCCACAAGGACCCTGGAGTCCAACTCCCTGCCCTGCACAGCACCATCCTGATACTTCTCTGAGGTGTGTGGGGTTTTCTGCAGGCACAGCCAGCTCTCATGGAATGAGGTGTGTTCAGTCATTCCTGTAAGGTTTCTGTGGATCCTCACTGGCTTGACTGCTCAAATACCGACACAATTCCAGTGAGCCTCAGTTTCTAAACTGGGTCTTTATTTCCAAACTGGTTGCTAGTTCCAGATTTGCTCCACCACATTCTGTTCCCATACCTTCCTTGCCACCTCCTCTCCACAGTTTCTGAACAGAAGGGAAGCCAGGGTGTGCTGACTGATGGTGACAATGACATGTTTTGGGCTGGCACATGGTTTGCACCTCTGCAAAGGCTGGGATGTTCTGTGCCATACCCCAGAATGCTCCTGTGGATGCAATCTCCATGGATTAATCACATCTCTCCACAACAGAATCTTAATTGCCTGATTAATCTCTCAGTATCTCCTGAGAGATCTGTTACTTTGTCTCCCACAACCTTTCCTTGCACGTGCTTTGACAGAGCTGTATCCCAAGGCAGGCCTTTATCCTGCCAGGATGGAGATAACTGAACATGTGCATCCTGTGCCTGAGAGAGATCCCTGGAGCTGCTGAAACTTGTGCCCAGCTGTGGAAAGAGGATGCCAAAGCAGCAGGAGGCTCCACATCCACTGGGCTGGCCAGTGCCTGCCACAGTGAGGGCCTGGACAGTGCACAGTCTGGACACTCCATTGTGTGACAGGAGGCACCTTCCAGCCCAGGCAGGGCCAGGAGAAGGGATTTCCCTTCCATCTTTCCTAAGAAAGCTTTTGCTGCAGCAAAGCAAAGCACCACGAGGGACACCAAACACCCAGACTGCTCTGGCAGTGTGGTGCTCCAAGGATGGATGAGGGATGTCTTTGCCTTGTTTTGTTCTGATTTCTTTAGCAACTGCTCCACTTTTCCAGGAGCAGAGGGGAAAGAGGAGTTTCTAGCACGGCCAGGGCAGGTTTGGTGTAGAACCCACAGATCTCTTCTGGCCATTCTCCACCTCTGCCTGGTTTGCTGCACATGGTGTGGCCCTTCCCTGGGGAGGGGACATCTCTGCAGTGACAGAAGTGACCTGTGCTCTCTGCTCTGTGCTCCCTTTTGCTGGCCACTGCTCTGCTCATCCTGCTGCAGGCACATGGACATGGCTTTAAGTGTGGATGCTGAACTCCTTCTCCCAGGTCTTCTCCAATTTCCTATCTCTCCCAGACTATTAACTTCCCGACAGTGTAAGGGTGACAAGGCAGCCTATCTAAGCAGGAACCTAAGTGAGAAGTCAGTGGTTAACCATAGCTGAGCAGGCAACCCAGGTGCAAAAATGTACCATGCTGTGTTTCCAAAATGTTTAAGATCCTGTGTGAGATAACACAATATTACTTGGAAAAATGATGTGATATAATTAAAAAGGCCTCCTCCTCTACCCCCACTGCCTGCTATTGGTTGTTCCCTGCTCTCCTTGGAGCTCCTTGGCAACACAAGAGCAAATAAGCAGCATCAATCACTTACATTCACTTTGGTTTTCTTTTTCATCCTTGTTCTTTAATTTAAAAATGCCCCAAAGTTGTTATTGTGTTCCCCCGCTCCTAATAAATAAAAAACCCCTTAATAAATAAAAAAATCACAAATTAGTCCTGACTTGCTTGCAACCTGCCTGACTAAATATCTCAAGCAGCAGTGCTCCAGCCATCACATCCTGAGTCCCTGACACCAAAGCTATTCCCAACAACAGCACAGGAATAACTTCAGCAAGGCAGGTAGCTTCTCCTGGAATCATTCATAAAAATGATTTATTATTTAGGAAGGCAAGTAAGGCCACTGGGATCTGCACTTTCTTCTCAAGAAAGAAACTCTACATACTGTCTGTGTTAACCCTCTAGCATACACCACATACATACCACTAGCAATGTCTCATAATTAAACTTCTTGTGTCCCACTAGAAAGCTCCCCCAGGGAATTTTCTAGAGTTGTTTCATTGTCATTGCTTTTTGCCCTAGCTAAATTAAAAAAAAAAAAGAAGAAGAAGAAGAAGAAGAAGTCATGATCAAACAAATCTAGACTTTCTGAAGAAGATAAATATTGCCAGGTCAGGAATATTTCCTTACATGGCTAGGAAAAGTGAGATATATTTATGCAAAATGGTTGTCCTCTGGGCAGTGTAGGAATAATTAGGAAACTTTAATTCCATAGCAAAAAAACCCTCTTCTGTACTGCAGAGCTAATGAACTGTAATTCATGGTACACAGTGTTAGGCCAAAGTCTCAATGTCCACAGAATTTCTCCCTTCAAGCTGCTTTATGCATCCTGAACACCCAGACAGAAGGACACAGGAACTGGGAAACCTGACCCTTTGTCCTCCTCTAAGTCTCTGTGGCTTCTCCACAGCTGACCAGGGAGGTTGCAGGTGATGCCCTGTGAAGGCTGACCTAGAACAGAGACTGGATGGAGCTAAGGAATAAAGAAGGGATTTATGAAGAGGCCTCAATGGATCCACCTTGGGAAGCACAACACAAAATGGCCACAAAAATGGATGACAGACCATGGGGTCTCACACTTTTATAAGTTTTGGTGCATTTGCATATTGGAGTTAATTGTCCAATTACAGCTTTAGCCCATGAAGTCCCATCCTTCTTGTTTTTCTCTCTTCCATCCCTGTTCTTTATGCTCTTGGGCCTGAGATTTGGATTGGCTGTCCTTGGGTCCCCAGCTAGAGAAGGAATTGTTTTGTCTCCCTACTCTGTGAAGAGAGCTTACTATTCCCTAATAAGAAGCTTAGACTTACACACTAAAGCAGAACAGAATCTGAAAAATATACAAGCTAAACCCTGAGGCATCACTGGTGAGGGTGGCACACACCACTGGCCATCTTCACTGCTGAAATTGTGGACACCTAAGGAGAACTACAGGGCCTGACCCAGAGATGGCCCAATTCAAGAGACTGATTGCTTCAAATAAACTTGGGAAGGGCCCAAAAAAATTGCTGCTGTCGTGGTTGAAGCTGGTGGGCAGCTCAGCCCCACACAGCCACTTGCTCATCCCCACTCACAGGTGGGGTGTGGGAGGATCAGAAGTGTCAAAGTGCAAACAGTTGTGGGTTGAGCCAAAGGCCATTTAACAGGTAAAGAAAAAGCTGCCCATGCCAGCAAAGCAAAGCAAGGAATCCACTCCCACTCCCCAGCTGCAGGTGGGTGTTCAGCCATCCCCAGGACAGCCCTGCTCCATCACACCCAGCTATGGAGGACAAACAGCATCACCTGAGCAGCCCCATTTCCTTCTTGCCCCAGCTCTGCCTGCTGGTCAGGATGTGGTGTGGGGTGACCCTTGGGCCAGCTGTCCCAGCCGTGAGCCCTCCCAGCTTCTCGTGCAGCCCCAGCCTCTCACCAGTGGGGCTGAGGAGCAGAAAAGGCCTTGACTCCGTGGAAGCTGCTCAGCAATAACAAAAACATCAGTGTCTTATCAACACTGTTCAGCATCACATACCCGAAACAGCTCAGCACTGTGAAGAAATTTAACTCTGTCCTTGCCAAAGCCAGTCCAGCTGGGAATAGCTGAGCTGGAAATGCTATATCTGAGTTTAGACTTCCTAAACACCTGTGACAACTATTCTGATGTGTAGCTCAAGAGCATGGGGACTCAGTCCTCTGCTTTCCAGACCTCCTTGTCAGGTCCCAGGGAGCCAAAGCAACCAAACCAAATGCTGATAGGATCCAGCCTGAATGCAGTCACTTTTCTGCACTGGGAGGCAAAGGATTCTCCTGCCCTGAGGTTTTTGTTGTCCTGTTTTACCTTGCAGGCATTTCCCCCTGCCTGCTCCACCCAAGTGGGAAACTTAGGGATGGATATGTAATTCCCTGGGGTGGTCACTGCAGACAAGCTGATTTAGCAGTACTCAGAGAGGGGAGAGTGTCTGTGAGGATGTGTCCCCAGGAAAGGCTTTGCAGGCAGACAATCTATCCATATTCTGGCATAGCTTCCATTAGCTGCTAATTGCCCTGCAAAAATATTACCTCAGTGTTTCTCAGCCTTTTCCATGCTGTGAGCACGGAAAACAGATTTTTCAAACATGTTTTCATGTTTGAAAACAGCTGAAGTCTTTTTGCACCCCCTCCCTGACATATCTCCCAGGAAAACAGAAGTCGTGGGGAGTGACCAATCCCCTGCTGCAGGCTGTAGCCCAGACTCCGAGCTGGGACATTTGCATGACTTTTTAAACCACATTTTAGCACTGCAGCAGCAGTAGAGGCGTGTGGAAGAGTTTTGCTCTGAAAAGTGCTGCCTCGGAGGAGACGTGGTCTCTTAGCCTGCAATCCAACACGGCCCCAGTCATAGCTGTGACCCTTAATGATAGAATAAATTGGGTTGGGAGGGACCTTAAAGGTCACCTAGGCCAACCCCCAGCAGTCTCTGGGTTAACACCACACTGTCTAACCAAAATTTGCACAGCATCCTTGGGAGCCCAGCACACCTGAGGGAGCAGCAGCACAAACCTGTGTTTCCTGTTGGATGCCATGGACAGTGACTGACTGCTCTCTGCAGAGCCATTTATATCCAGCTGTGGGAGAAGCAGAGCAAGGTCAGCCTCTCCCACCACCTCTCCTCCCTGCAGAAGAGGTGCTCTGCCCCCTCTGCCCTAAGCTGATAGCAATACTCTCCTTGTATTTGAGTGGAAGACGTGCCAACAAGGCAGCAGTGCTGCCAGTGCTGCCTCAGCTGGAAGGTGGAGGCACTGTCCAGAAAGCTGAGCAAGTAGCCCCAGCCATGCCCAGGCAGTCTGGCAGCAGAGTTCTCACTGAGATCTTTTATTCTTATGCTAGGAGATGGAATTGATCTGAGGATTTTGCAATTATTATCGTTTGTCGCCAAGATGAGTGGGCAAAGTTTCACAGAAAAGAAATGTACATGAATTCAGACACTCCCATAACATCATTCACACACACCCCTGAAAAGCATATTTATTTCTTCTGTGTTTTATTTTGTGTATGAGTTAGACTCAGCCACTTCCTTGGCAATGCATGTGTGCAGGCAAAGCCAGAATCACACTGGGGTGGGCTGAGGCTGCACCTCACATCTTAGCTGGTGAGGAGCTTGGCCAAAGGAGACCTGTGGTATTTTCTGAGACCCCACGAAGGCAAGGAAAGGATAAAATCTGACTCCATGTTCTTAGAAAGCTAATTTATTATATTATTATAATATTAAAGAAGGCTATACTAAACTATACTAAAGAACAGAAAGGATACAGACAGAAGGCTAGGAAGAATACTAATGAAAAACTCGTGACCCTCCTCAGAGAGTCCGACACAGCTGGGCTGTAATGGGCAAAAAGTAAAAACAATTCCCATGCAACCAATGAAACAATCAAACCTGTTGGATAAACAATCAGCATAACACGTTCCAAAGCAGCAAAACACAGGAGAAGCAAATGAGATAATATTGTTCTCCTTTTTCTCTGAGGCTTCTCCTCTTCCCAGGAGGGAAATCCTGGCTAAGGGATTTTTCCAGAAAATATGACAGTGACAGAGACCTACTTGGGTCACATCTTCTTGTGTTGGTTCAGTTCAGTTATATTGGAAAATTTCAGAGGCAGACTGAGGACTCATGAAAGGTGCCTTGTTTTGCTTTGATGAAATTTGTAAACTCTAACTAAAGCATGCCTGTGTAAGAACTGTGCAAGCACAAAATGACCAATTTAAGGATGCTTGTGCAACACATTTTATGTGCCTGATTTGAAAGCATCTGGCTTCTCTTCAGGTTGGACATCAGGAAGAATTTCTCAATGGAAAGGCTTTTAAAGCACTGGGATGTGTTGACTGGGGAGGTGGTGGAATCGTCATCCCTGCAGGAGAGCAAGAAATGGTTGGATGTGGCACTCAGCAAGTGCAATGTGGTCACAAGGATGGTAGTCAGTCAAAAGTTGGACTCAATGGTTTTGGAGGACTTTTCCAGCCTAAACAATTCTGTGATTGCTTGATTCTCTTAACCTAACCAGGACAATTCTCAGTGAAGGTATGGAGCACATCACTGCCTTTCAGCACCTCCTGCAGAGCAGTGCAGCTTGGCAGCCCCTTCCTTCCACACTCACCTGATTAAACTCCTCCTCTGCCCCGTAGCTGTTTAAAAAGACTAGCTGGGCAGGGAGAGCAGCTGGCCAGGAGTAATGGTGAGGCGAGGGAGGCACTTACCCTGCTTATTTTACATGACGTCAGGCTGTCCAATCTGTCCATATAAAAAAGGAGGCAGATGGAGAACAGAAAGATAAAGGGAAATGTCAGTGGAGACTATAAACCTGGTGGCACTCGCAGGTTACGCTGTATAATCAAAGCAACTTGTGTTGTGCTAACTATCCTTGACAAATAATTGAGGGCTGTTTTAACACTGCTGCTGCTGCTGGGGTCAGTCCAGGATCCCAGCAGCTCCTGTGCAGGCTGGCAGAAGGAGAGGGATGCTGTCCCTGCTTCCTCAGAGCTGCTTTCCTGACTCGGCTCTTGCACAGGAGCCACACAGTGCCTGAGCATCAGCCCTGCTGGGTGGCTCCCAGTCTTGCTCCCAGTCTTGCTCTAAGTCTTTTTCCTGAAGACAGAGAAGTTGTCAAGCTCATTAAGGCATTTCCTTAGGTCAGAGAGCTAATGAACTGTAATTCATGGCACACAGTGTTAGGCCAAAGTCTCAATGCCCACAGAATTTCTCCCTTGAAGCTGCTTTATGCATCCTGAGCACCAAGACAGAAGGACACAGGAGAGAGCTCATTAAGGCATTTCCATAGCTCAGAGAGACAGGCTCAGCAGGGAGAGCTGTGTCCCCTGAGCCTGGGTACCCCGACAGGGTCTCCTGGAAGCAGAGGTGGGTGTGCTGCCCTCTCCTCCTGCCTTGTACCTGTTGGATGAGTCGGTGCTGCTGAGCCTTTCCCTGGCAAGGCCGGTCTGGAGGCACACAAAGCCATGAGCCCCTGCATGTCCCTGCTCCTGGGACAGGCTCTGTTCCCAGCTGTGTCTCTCACAGGACCTGTCGTAAAGTGCAGATACACCATGGCTGCATGTGTATCTATATACCCCCTCCCTCACACATTTTCACCCACCTTTGTGCACCTTTGTTGGAGCAGGATGATGGGGCAGCGTTTTACTCTTCCTCTGGCACCCTCAGCGAGTTCCCAGCTTGCAGGAATGTCTATTGCAGACATTTCAAATCACAAAGAACAGGCATCTACTCCAATTTGATTTTAAAAGAAGTCAAGTCCCTTTTCCGAATTACTCAGCTCTCAGATTTCAAAGGCAGGGAGCAGACTGCATGTGCAACAATCCTGTTTTATTCACTGCCTGTAATTTGTGGTGTGGCTTCTGCTCCCGGTGTCAGGGAGTAACTTTTCAAAGGGAATTAAACAGCAAGCACTGAGCGCCTCTGGGTGAACAAGCTGTTTTCTTTACACCTGAAGACATTACAAGAGAATCCCAGCCTCTATTAACACAAGTGCTGAGCTTTCACGGTGGCAGAGGAAAGCTTTTGAGTATGAACTCTCACTGCTCAGGAACCAAAAGTCAAATGAGAAACATGGAGAATATATCAGTCACAGAAAGCCTATTAGTGCAGGCATGGAGGGATGCAAACAGGCTTGAATCCAACAGTAGCCTGTTTGTAAATATTTGTAAATACTGTTTCATATCACTTGGGTATTGCAAATCTCTAAATTTTTGCTTTCCCAGAATTCCTGCTCTGTCCTGAAAACTCCCATTGGTTTCAAGCTGGCATCTCTCAAGGTCACACTGGTCTGCTATTCACTATTAAAACCACCTCCCATGGAAGAAACCATTAAAAGCATCAGGAATCGGATCACAAGCCATTTACTGCAGAGTGTGTTTCTCCCACTGTGTTTGCTGTGCTCTTAGCTGGCACAAAGGGCTCTGGATCCTGAATGGGGCCTCCGGGCGTGATTCTAAATGTTAAACAGTAATTATTTTTTGTTAGTTTTGTTTTAAACAAAACACATGAAAATCAGGGCTTGCGGAA
The DNA here is from genome assembly GCF_014805655.1 of Passer montanus. Lineage (NCBI taxonomy): Eukaryota > Metazoa > Chordata > Aves > Passeriformes > Passeridae > Passer > Passer montanus. The sequence goes on from NW_024372036.1 coordinate 6,084,286, forward strand.
CTCCCCAGACAAAAGGCAGCTTGGGTTATCATAAACTGCCTGGGTCTGCAGCAGATCATTTGCATTGCCTCCTCTGGCACATTCTGGCTCTTAAGGAGGTCAAACTTGCCTTGGCTTTCCCTAGGAGAAAATGTTGTAATGCTTTGTATGACACATGTTTTTAAAGTAATTAAAAAAATAAATATGACTATCTCTACGTAGAGTTTATTTTTATGAGTCTCAGAGAATCGTATTAATTGCTTAATTTATATTTCCATCAGGGTCCATCAATTAAGAGGAATCGGTGGTATTATTATCCTTGTAAAACACCACATCAGTCAAAAAATGAAGCAGAGTCAGAGGTCTAACTGTTAATCAGGTCACATTTCACTTCCTGTTGACATTTTTATTTCCCTTGCAGAAAATATTTGACGTTAAGCCTCAGATTATGAGCACTATTCACCCGGTGCAGAGGCTGCAGAGCAGCAGCCCTGCTGCTGCAGCTGGGAAGAATTCACCGCCAGTCGCTCGCCAGGCACCTCTTTAAGCAGCTCAGGGTGGATCGACAGCTATTCATCTTGATGATGAATGGGAAATCACTCCAAGGTGAAGGTCAGATTTCCATCTGCACCTCAGAAAGCAAGGAACAGGGCCAGCAATGGCAGCAGAGGTTGTTCTGTCGTGGCTTTGTTGCAAGCTGAGCAGTTTGAAGAGTTTGGCCAAGGAGGCAAAAATACCATAACGTGATAAATGTGATCAAGTGTTTGCTGCCAACAGGGATTCAGGAGGCTGGGCTGATGACATGGGGGAAGAGAGGAGAGGACAGCTGTGGTCAAGGATTCGCTTTAACACAGGGCAAACAGGGAGGACAGTTTTGTAGTTAAGGAAATTGGCCCAGAGACAGGGAGGCTTTCAGTTATTGAGAACCAGATATTCACAGAAATGTCTCGAGCAACCTTGAATGGGTCATTTAGTTCTCCTGGGGTAAACTGAGCCTCAGAAAGGCATAAAACCTGCCAGCCTGAGCAGGCTGGTGTCGGGTGGCTGCTGCACCCTGAGCAATATGGGAAAACCCCTCTCTGCCTCACAAGTTTATTCCTAGTGGACTTGTTAATTTACATCCCAAGATAATCTCTGACTCAATGCTCACTATTACCAGCACACCACTGGTTCACAGTCTATAATAAGGAATTAATAATATTTTCCCTCTGTTCACCATATCAGCTGCAACTGCCCAGAGAAGTCCCCAGTCCCATTGGTGGAATTTGAGTAATGTGCACTCTTTTTGGGATAGCTGACTTATACCTCGAGAACAACAACCAAACCCAATTTAGCTCATGATCCATTTCTTTCCTAGTCCCTCTTTGCTAATGTCTCTTCTCTCTTTATTCATTTTGTCTTGTTTATAGAAATAAAGAGACACTTTATTTACCATTGCTCCTTTCTGATGCAAACACCACCACTGCCAGTCCCCCTCCCCACTCCCAATTAATGCTTTTTCTCTGAAAGTGATGCAGAACATTGATAAGAATTGTTTGTTAACAGTGAAAACACTGCACTGGGAAAAAAAAAATCTTTATTAAAAATGTTACTTGCACCTGCACCTGCAAAGGAGAATCCAGTGTAGACACACAGTGAGGGCTCAGCCAAAACCAGTAACTTTCTAAAACTATTGTCCACGTTTTAGCATTCAATTCACATTTTTCAAACTTGGAATAGTCAAACTACCTCCCCAGCTTTCTGAGCTACAGGTACTTAAAGAAAGAAGAAACTACACATGTATGTCCTTTTTCTCAACCAAACTATGTAAAAGTTTCAACTCTCATTAGGAAGCTGAATTTTCCACCTGAAAGGTCTGTAGAGAGATGTCAAGAGACATTTCAGAGACAACCAAAATCCTCCATCCCTGTGAGCTGGGGTGGAATTAGATCAATGCTGTGGTGCAAAGTCCATTCCCATGGAGTGTAACACACCTGCTGGAGGCATTCTGTTAGCAGCTAAATCTGCAGACCTTGCCTCTTTCTCCTGACACAAAAGGCATGTTTGAGTAATACTAATTCTCAGATAAGCCAATATTTCCTCTTATACATATTTGTTTTTCGTCGGGCGTGGGGCATTTTCTCTACCACAGCAGTCTCAAAACTTCTTTGGATTGCTCTCTACACTCCTAGTTTGACAGTTTGGCTTTGAGACCACTGTGACTCAGACTAAGTTCAGATCTTTATCAGATTCTGCACTAAATCTTTACTTTGCTGAATATATGACACGTTAGAGTACATGTGTGAGCACCAGAGGGGGAATAGAGCTCTCACTTGTGGCTGGTGGGGTGAGTGTGAGAAATCATGGCATTGATGAGGCCAGTGAGAGTGCTTGAAATCACTCTGCAGTCCTGTAACACTCAGGAGTTTCCTGAGGTTTCTGGCTGACTCCCAGCCCCTGGACAGAGTAGCAGAGAGGGTCCTCTCCTGCTCATTTAGAGCACATCCTTCATACGTGTGCCCCAGGTGTCAACCTTTTGGCACTCCTTGTGCTGAGACAAAAAGCAAAGAAAATCCCCTTGGTGTACACAGTCCATCTTGTAGATATAAAGACAAATGTGGGCAATTAAAACCTCCAATGTAAATAAACATCTTAGCAGAGCTGATCCACTGTTGAGCAACCAGTTGGCTCCCAGTGCTGCCATGGCTCTCCAGAGTTATTTGGGTTGTGTGTCCTCAAGGCCCTCTGAGTCCCAACTTCAGTATTCAAAAGCCACCAGCCTGAAATTTCCTCCTGATACAGGTGAAGTCCTGGGTAAATATTGACATGTCTCACCAAAAACTTCTGTACAAAAAAAGAGAGAAGTTTTTCTCTGCAATCTCATTGTGAAAGAGCTTGTTCCTTTCCCTTTGTAATATTGCATAACTGCAGCTGAGTGTGAAAGGAAAGCAAGTGCATGTCTGTGTTTTTCCTTATGCATTACCTTCAGAGATAAGACAAGGTTTCTGTTGCATCTCTGGTTGGTGGAGGAAAATGTTTGTTTTTTTTTCCTGTGTATGACTATAACTCCTGAAAAGCTGCCTTCCCAAGTTGATCAAGCAAGTCATGAAAAATGGTCTGTTTATAAAAATGATGATTCTGATCAAGTTAAAGCACTGTAACGCAGGCAGTACTGTCCCTGAAGAGAGAAAAATAAAGGCTTTATGGAGAAATATCTTGTTTTCCTAATAGCTTGGTTTGGAAACAAGTTTATAAAACACATTAAAATCCCCCGGGGGCTTGAGAACTGCAGTATTTCTGAACAGTCACATTTACCTTGACCTCACAGCTGTAGGATAAGGAAAGATTGCTTTCTTTTTTAGCCCCAGGAATACCACACTTGGCATTTATTTAGCACTTGCATCTTAATAGCTCTAGAACCACAAACCAAGAATTCTTGCAGCCCAGAGCAGCAGGTTCAGGCACCTTTACTATGACCTGTCTTTCACCCCTTTCCTCATACGTCTGAATGAAAGCCAGCCCTGTGGGGCTCTTGCCTGCCTGGGTTAGAAATTTTCCACAAAAGTCCAGCAGGATACTCAGAGACATAGGCCAGTTGAAGAAAAAAAATATTTCATGGAGGTTGCAAAGAACAATTTTGATTTTGATCATATTCAAAGTACTGTTAAGGTTAAAGGCTATGGCATGGAAAGACAGGATTTTCATTTGTTTGTGGTTTGTGGTGGGGTTTTGGTTTTGTTTGTTTGTTTTTGTTTGGGTTAGTTTTGTTTTTATGTTCTTGTTTGTTTTAGTTTGGTTTGGTTTTCTTAAAATTTTATTTTCTTTTATTTGACCATCACATTTTGTAGTCCTGTTGTCTGCTTTTAAACCTTAGGAAGATCTTGGCTCCCCAAGTTTTTACTTCTTCACAATTTATTATGCAAAGTACCTGGGGGAAAAAACCATGGAAAGGAGAAGCAGGGACCAGTAAGTGCACAAGCCAAAGACCAGACCCTGTCATGTTTTAAACTGGATCAGCTTTTCCCCTGTCTCTTGCTGCCCTCACTAATGCCTTGAGATTTTTATTTTATTATTTTGACTGAGCAAATTAATGGGAAAGTGGTTGAATGTAAGACTAGCAGGGGAGATTTCTTAGCGTCTGTTCTGTAAAGTGACAGAGCTTTATTTCCTTGACCACAGCACCAATGTGCGAAGTGCCTTAGGGGCATTGTAATTGCTGAAGACAAATCACACAAGTGAAGAGTGCATTTTGTTTACCAGAGGGTCTGTCAATGTCCATGCAGCGTGCTCATTGTCCTGGGTTGTAAGGTATAGTTTGGGGGTGTTTATTCTCTTTCCCATGTATTAGAGGTGGGGCAGCTATCCTCTGTTAATTGAGCGGTTTTCTTTCTCTTCCACAACCAATCCTCCCTCCAGGAGATCTCTGCTGTTCACGGCCACCGAGTGTCCCTGCAGGGCTGATCAAATTCCATCATCCCATGGGGAGATGCTCCACCCAGGGGAGGAGCCAAGCATTCCTACCTGGATACAATCTGAGCTTGGAACAGCACATCAGCCTTTGCCCACTGCATTCCCAGAGGAGCAGCTTTCTTCTGCCCTGCATTCCCAGAGGGAGAGCAGGCCCATCTCCAGCAGCCCTGGAGCTTCAGAGAACATCCCCCCCCCTTGCCCAGGATCCCTGCTCCAGCAGAAGCACAGCTGGCACTGCAGGAGGGCTGAGCCCCCATGGGATGGGACTGTGCCACCACCCTGACCCACAGGGGTCAGCTCCTGCTCTGATTCTGGCAGGGTTGTTTTGTATTACTTCATTTTTATTTTATTTTCATTTTCTTTCCTAATAAAGAACTGTCATTCCTGCTCCCATATCTTTGCCTGAGAGCCCCCTTAATTTGAAAATTATAATAATTCATAGGGAGGGGGTTTGCATTTTCCATTTCAGGGGAGGCTCCTGCCTTCCTTAGCAGATACCTGTCTTTTCAAACCAAGACACTCATGCTCACCTAGAACATGAAATCCTCATTAAATAGAGTGAATGTGGGCACTGGTGTGTTCCTGGAGCTCTCACCTGCTCCATTAGGCTCACATTAGAGGAGCAGCTCGATTTCTTTCCATGAATGGCACAGCATCGTGGGTGTGGGAGGCCTGAAAAAAACACTGCCTCCAGGCTGGAGGAGCCAGCTGCTGCTGAAGGGGGCTCTGAGAGGTTCATGGGGCATTGCCTGCTGCCTGAGCATTCTGTGGGTAAAGACCAGAGGAAGGGAGTAAAGTCAAAGGAAATTTTAAGGAGAGTTCCCTCTCCTTAATGTATAAGGAGAATACAAGGTGGGATATAATGGAAGTCGTGGTAGTAATAATGATAATAATAATGACAACAATAACAATCACCTTTTAGAACAGCCATGAAGAATTTATCTAAAAAATGAGTGCACAGCAATATAGACTGTAAGATAGGGCTGTCATTTCATGTTCCTAGTGACTAGACCTTGCACCCCATTTTCATTTCCAAGTATGCCTTTTTAGTTTTATACTTTCAACCGTTGGTTTAGATTTATAGCAGCTTGGAACACAATGAGAACCCCTTTGATATTAACTCCATATGGATATTAACCTTCAATTATAATGCACTGTTTCACCCTACCGGACCATTATACTGAATTTTTGAAACAAAGACTACCATTTGAAAAAAAAGAAAGCTTTTTTTTTCTTATATTAATTTTTCAGGTGCAAGACACCATTTTACAAAAGCGGTGTGTATAAAAATAAAAAATTGTCCAGTCATCCTATGCATTATATAGTACTTAACTAAGAAGAATAGGCATTGACTATAGATTTAAAAACTCAGTGGATCCCTGAGAGCCACTATGTAATCTTACAAATGCAATTATGATTCAAAGCAAATGTTAAAATCAATGTCTTTATGACTCATCATCAGCAGCACATCCCTCAGAAGAGAAAGCTGACGATGGAGTTAACTGATGGATGCCTTTCCTGTAATGCTGCTCAGGGCAAATAATTTTACAGCACATTCCAGAGTGCTGAATGACCCGGAGAGATGACAAACCCCTTTGTGAATCCCCTGGGAGCTGAACCAGAGAAAGGTGGAAATTACCAGCAAAAAAATCTGACTTGCTGAAAAAATGGTTACATTTTTCTCAGCCAGATCCTCTATACCCACCAAAATGAGCATGGTGCTGCAGCAGTTTTCCCAGATTAAATCAGATGACAAAGAGCTGTGCTGAGGAACTGAAAGTGAGTTCATCCTGCTTTTACCTACATGCAGATGCTGTACTCTGAAAATCTCTGGACTCCAGCTGAAAATCTTAAAGGTGGACAGTAGCACAGCTTAATCCTTCAGGGCATTCCTTTAGCCTAGCAAGTTTTGACCCTTTTCAGCAGATTTAAAGGAAGTTATAGCTTGGTTTCTTCCATACATAGCATGCACTCAGTTGTCTTGGTCACCTTTTTGTGACTGTTTCTTTCCACAGCTGTGTCCTTTAGATCAGAACACAGGTTGTAAGGGAGACCTTTACAGCCTTCCAGAGACTTTTAACGATCAAGGAACAGGGGAGCAGAGGGCTTGGCACCCTTTGGGCTGCTGCACTGGTGCAATGTGAGAAGTATTGAAGGGATACAGGGGTCCTTGGGGCTGGAGGTGGTGGGGTTTCTTTCCAGTGTGACAGTCACCCTGCCTCTGGTCTCTAGCTTTAAAGGAAAACCCTCCCTGCTTTTTATATTTAATGGAGAGGGGGAAAACATAGGTCCTGGGAAAGACCTTATCAGACCTTACTTTCTTAACACCTTGGCTTGAGAGTTGTTGAGAATTTCTAAGTAGATGCAGCTGCTGCCTCCCATAGATTTGAGAGGATGGACTATGGGTCAGAATTGCTGTTTCCCCTGAAATAGGCATGCTCTGGATGTTTTCAGGAATGACGTGGTGCTTGTGTGCCATGCATCATCTGCCCTGGATGCTTAATGAACAAGTGAGAGAGTGCCAGGATGGTTTCCTGGGGCTCATGGAGGGAGGCTGACTTACCTTTACAGATTTCAGGGGAATTTCCCTTGGGGATCTGAGATGAAACCTACCTACCTCAGCAGAGAAGTGAGCATTGCTATGATCTTCTTTACAAATAGGTGAAGACTGAGGTGAGGACTTTTGGGAACTGTGCTTTGGAGATCATGAGGATGCCTCAGAACACAGCAGGCAGGACAGAGGACAGGGGTGGCTCTGCCCACCTCCAGAGGTCACCTGGTGTGGCAGCCACCATAGTCAGAGGTAATTAATCCATTGGGATAATCGATGCTGCCTTGGGATAGAGGTGACTGGGAGTATTGCTTAACAAGAACATGGTTTGGTTTGTTTTTACCTACAGCAACCTTTATTTCCCCATTCTTCCTTTCTGTCAAACAAGTGATGGCAATGTGTCAGAGTGTGAGGAGCAAGCTGAGCCTCCAAAAACAGCCTTAGACACACAGAGAGTCTTGAGAACCCTTTTTTGCAGTGGAGGGACCTCTGGAACACAGGCTGCATTTCTTGTTTGTTCTCAGCCTGGTGCTGGTCTCTACTTCTTGTTGGCTCCTCAGCAGCTCCCCAGGGGCCAGCTGGCAGTGGCTGATTGCAATCAGCAGGTGAGAAATGCAGTGTCTCAGAAGGGAATTGCCTCCAACTCTGAGACATGTTCTGGGAAATGGGGAGCATCCAGAAGAAAGGGAGAGGCCTTAAACCTGGACTTCTGTAAGAAGCAGTACTTGAGAAAGACATCGGTGCACAGGACAAGTTATATTTGCTTTTACTAAAGTTATAATGGAAGGATTTACTGTTAATAGGTGGCAATCTTTCAGCACTCACCTCTGGTGGCAGTCTAGTGTCACTTGATGCCTCATTACCATCTCTTGGGAGGTTTTTGCAAGGTTGTAAGAAGCATCCTTCTGAAGCTCAAGGGACAGTGAGGATATAGAAAATGCCTTGCCCTTGGGCCAGCAGTCCAAACGTGGCTGATTCTTCCTGTCTGGCAGGTGAGTCTGGAGTGACCTTGAGGATCAGTCAGTCACCTCACGATGGGGGCAATTTTCTGCTTTGCTGTGAGCTTTGTTTGGGAACGGGGATGCCAAACATAATGTTTGGCACAAGTGTGTGATCTGTGTCTTTGCAGCAGCGGCTGCTTCCAGGTGATTTTGTCTGAGCTAAGGATATCTCTACCATCTTGTCAGTCAGAGCCCACAGCAGAGGAAACAGTGATTAAATCTGCAAAGAGAATTTGATGCTTTCTCATCTTCAGAAGATCCTTAGAGGTCAAGGTTGAGTCACAAAAGCTTGCCAGGCAGCAGTGTAAGCTTCTCTGTTGATAAATTTGAGAGGACTTCATGGCTAGCAATATAGAATCTTGACAGGTGCTCAGTTATCCCAGCAGTAGGTGTGTTACAGAACATAGGAAGCTATGGATGACAGATACATGTTTGAACAGCTCCATGTTTTAACAGGCTATTGTGAACCTAAGGTTTCTCTGAGGTAGGCAAGTGGGCCATTTCTAGGCTGTTTAAGCAATGAAAAGATTTCAGGACTGCAGAAAAATAGACACCGCCGTCTTATCTGAAAGAAATCCCACATTAGCTCTCATGTAGGGATTGGGGTATGGTGAATGTTGGTATTAGCATATGTGCTGAGCAGTTCCACTTCAGTGATGCTGCATGCAGCTGCTGAAATGGAAAAGCACTGAACAGCCTGGGAACAATGGGGGAGATCCCTGGATTCTCATGCGAGCGGCGTGTCCGCGTTTGTTTGTCTGCAATGGTGCCGATGCTCTGGGATCATCAAGGGCAAATTCTGCCAGATAGAGATCAGTGCACGGGCAGAAAAAGTAATTAACATTTTATTATCGTCCCGTTCATGTGCAATTAAAATAGAGTCGATTCCCCCTCAGATAAAGATGCATAAATAAGTAGAGGCTGGCTGGTGGTCCTAAAGCAGACAAAGGTAGACTGAAAGTCAAAAAAGATCACCTGTCACTTCAGTCCCTCACACGGAGATGCTGCAGGAAAAGAAGACAAGCAGAGCACGTGGGAAATGGCACACTCAACAGGGAGATAGCATGCAGACAGCTTTTTGTTGTTGTAGTTTCCAAACCCAATTTAAATTGCTGTGAGTTTACAGGTTAATGAAACAATACATTCCTTCCAAAGAAACAGCTGTTTGGTGGATCATTTTAATCACAGCCTGGTGATACTCACCCATGGGAATCCATCTGAGCTGCCAAGTAACTTTTTAAACAAAGAGTGAAGATGATCCTGAGTCTGGAGCTGGAGAACTGAACAAGTGGAAACAATTGAGCAAATTGAAATGCTTCTCCATCCCTTGCACATGTATCTCTGAGTAGAAAGAGAACAGAGATCACTTTGTCACAGGGGACAGCACACACAGAGTCACTGGTGCTGGCCATCAGCTGGTGTGATGCCAATTGAGTGCACCCCAGCACGCCACCCATTATGGAGTTTATGGAAGTGCTCCGTTTGGACAGGCTGCTTTGAGACAGCCTCCTCTGTTAAAATTGTTGGAAAATCTCTGGAACTGGGGCTCCTCGGGTCAGACTAATTATTGGTCACTTAGCCTGACATTAATTATCACAGCAACCGTATGGGATAAAAACAGACTTCTGCCAGTCTAGGATAAACAGCGCTAGTGACACTCCCTAAAAATCAGACAATGTGTCTGGTGAAAGCTTTTAGAGCCTTTCAGAAGCTGCAAAAGAGCATGTAAGTGATCGAAGGTGGTAGGGTGGGTGCGTTATTGTTCTCATTAGAGCATTGCTGCCAATTTATTGCAGCAAGAAGCCAGCAAATGCTAAGCCTTATCTGTGTAAAAAAAGCCCCACTGTGCTCCTTATGCAACATTTAAGATATTCGGGGGTTGGGCACATGGGGGGTTCTGTTCTGGCCCACACTGCAGCCTGGATCTCTGAAAGAGGAAGGGAAGAGCAGAGAGGGCCGTGACAAAGATCTCAGCCCCTTGCTGCAGTGAGGGGACAGCAGGCACCAGCCTGGGGCCTGGACTCTCCAAAAACAGCACATGGGCTCCCCAGGATTTCACCATGATGAAAACCCACTGATTCTCACCAGACTGTTAATTTTTATGCATGCAAAGGAATAACATGGCTGTCTTAGGCACATGCTTCCAGACACACCTTTATTTGACAAGGTGGATTGATTTTTTCTCATCTTCGCTTCCTTATGGCCTGGATCCTGCTGCCTTTGAATTATGTGGTTTCTGTAGTGAAAGATCAAACATCTCAGCAGCTCTTGAATAAGAACATTCCTACACCCCAACTGTCCATCCCCACACAGCCATCTGCCTGCTGTCCTTCTCATGGACAGGCTAATATGCTGGTGGAAGAAATCCTATTATCTGGGGAGCACTGGAGATTTGGCCATTTATTTACCTCAAAAATTGTTGCATAGCAGACCCTGTACAGTAACAACAGGCAGCCCTCATTTTGTTCCTACTGTACAAGCTAAATAGGGATTGCAGGTCACAGTGGTGTGAGCAGCTCTGGACCTCTCAGCTCAATCCCTGCTGGCATCAGCTGATCCCAGGAGCATTAGAGGTGTCATTCCCAGGCTGGTGAGAGCAGCTGGAAGACTTGGAGCCATCACCAAGACCTCTAGGTCTGGATTTGGTTTCAGTCCAGCATCTGCATGGTGAGGCCTGGGGAACTCAATGGGAGCTCTGCCCACTACTGTAAAATAGAGGCTTTCCCTCTATTGGTAAACCCTGCAATGCTCCAAAGAGCTGAGTGTGCCACATGAGGCTCTGCTTCAGCTGGGGAGGCTGCAGGATTTACATGAGCAGGAGTAACCATTGCAGTTCTAAAAAGAAACTAAGATTCTGAAGTTTAGTGTAGTGGTGTCCATTTGCCCTGCCTTGAGAGAGACCTTGAGGTGTCTTGAGATTGACCTAAATCCTCTTTGCTTTCTCAACTCCAGCACCCCATATCCACAGAGAGGACACTGAAGGGAATGGAAGAACAGTGTCCTGATGAGCTGAGGACCCCCACCTCAGCTGAATCTGCCTGGTGAAACCTGCCCATTGCCAGGGGACACTGCCACATGGCAGCTGCCGCCCTGCACAGCAACCCAGGCAAAGGGAAATCCCAATGCTTTCAAGGCCTCCCCACCAGCACACTCTAAAAGAGTGAAGCAGGGCAGGGAGCTGCTCTGGGCTTCAGCACTGACCTCACAGCTTCTCATTTCCCAGCGGTGCAGCTGAGGGCTGATGGGGAGGGACGGACCAGCTGCACCTTTGCAAAAGGCAAGGTGAGAGGGCACCTGAGTGAGGGAGTGCAAGTGCTTCAGCAGCACTGCAGCCCTGCACCGGGTCTCAGAGTGCTGCTGGCACTGGGAGTGTGCTGATCATCAAAACCTGCAAAGGAGCTTCTGAAGCAGCCTCTGCTGCCAGCCAGCCCGCCCCTGGTTTTCAGAGGAAAGAAATTGCCTGTCTGGCTACAAAAGCATCTCCTCCTTGGGAACACTCTGATACAGCCACCACCTCCCAGGGGAGGCTGGGCTCCCAGGCACCTCAGAAAATTCAGGCTGAAATGTTTTTTCGGTGTTTGAAGTTTTGCTGGCCACTCCTTTTCCTTTGTGGCCGTAGATCAGAGACTGAGAGAGAGAGAGAGCAGAGAAAGCAGATGGTTTGTCTAAACAAAGGTCAGATTCGCTGCTCAGGAGACAGCAGACCAGTGTTGTTCTGCAATGAGCCGTGTAATGCTGTCAGGTCACACAGACACAGAGTCCCCTGGGGAAGGTGAAAGCATTACCCCACTGATACCATTGCTATCTTTTATGAAAGCCTGCACAAACACACACAAATTGTGCAATTAGCTAATACTCAGACAGCTAGTGCCTTCTAAGTGACTCCGATAAGATCAGGCAGTAAAAGCAGCAGAACCTCCCCCTTATAACTTCCTAGGGTGCAAAACCATGCCCCAAACAAGAAAACCTTGTTTTCAGCCATGTACCTGAGCCTGTTGCCAAATGAAGTCAAACACACACAAGAGAGAGACGTGAAGGTAACTAGCACTGACTGCTCCAGCAGCTGGACCTACGAGGGCAAAGGAAAGCTAAAATTCATTCTTTGCATAGCATCAAAGACAGAGCTAAAACAAAATGTGAGCAAGCTGCATAATCAGGTTACTCAAAGTTGTCTTTTACTTCTCATTCCTCAAGAAAGAAGCATTGTTTTCTGTCTAACAATGGCTGTAGCCAAAATGTAAAGCTCTCAGGGGAATAAGTGAAATTCCGTATCCTTTCAGTAGAGCAGACATCACTAATTACCTTCTTACCTTGTAGAATGTCAAATTAGTTGGAAAAAATAGATCAAGCTACTCTTAAGCACAGTGATTAAAGTGATCAAAAGCTCATAACAGCACAGAGAGTGCAGGGTGGTTTAGCTGTGCTGTAACACCTGCACTTCAGGATAGAAGAGAACAAGAGGCCAGGAGAAATGTAAACATGAACATTTTGCAAATGCTCACATTGAATTTCACAAATCATCCCATATGTGGACTTTGGGGTTTTATCTCAAGCTTCAATCTCAAACTGTGTTTTCCAAAACAAGGCAAAGCTTGTGGAAAGAGGTAATATCCTCTCTTCTGACCTTCAGTTATCCTGGCTACAAAACTCTAGAGGCTCACTAATATTATTGTAGAATTTTAAGGGGGTTGGGATATTCTGAAACACAAGATGCTGTTCAGATTTAAAAGACCCAGGACAACTTCTGTGTCAGCATTCAGCTCAACCTTCAGATTCTCTTCTAAAGTCTACACAGCCATCCCCTTCTCTATTAGGAACAGAAGGATGGATCTCATTACTTCACTGTATTTAATATTTTTCTTGTCAGTGCTGCTATGTGGACTGAGTGTTGAGTGTCTCTTCACATTTGGAACCACCCCATGCAAAAGTCAAAGCCTGGACTTTTCCTAGGTGTCTTCAAGAAGCAGAAGTGTCTAAGCCAGCAGATTAAATTTCCTGCATAGTCCATGGTGAAACACAGGTATCAAAGGAGGGTAATTTATTCAAACTCCCAGCTCCCTTCCTGGCCCTCAAGGCAACACAGTTTCCTAATGCAGACCATGCTCCTACCATAGGAGCTTCCAGTGACATAGCAAGATTTAGGTGCAATGGACCCAGACCTAAGTAACTTACTCAGTGTCATACTGGGAGCCTGTGAGAGATCAACATTTAAAATCATGTTCCCCTGGGTCCTAAAGTATTCCATTGTATTCTAATTATTTTGTTGTTTTGAATGTTTCCTCAGCAAGGTGACAGACAGATTGTCGCTATAGGACACGAAACAACATGGACACACTGCTGCTTTCAAGGTAAAAAAAGGGAAGTTTGTTTTCTGACTCTGACATTTATAGATTTCCAAAGGTGACAGTGGATTGGAGGGTGAAAGCGCCACCTCTCCAATGGCACTGGACAAACCCACAGTTCATCAAATTTCTCTTCCTCCATAAAAGAATGCAAAACAATAAGTTGTTTATAGAAAGTGGGTGAGAAATTTTGCTGCAAGAATGCAAACATCAAAAGGCTTAGAAAATCTTAAAAAAAATCAGGGCGACAGCAGATAAATTCCTCTTGGACATTTAGGTTTGTCCAAGCCAAGAATCTGCAAGAAGGAGGTGAAAACTGTAAGAAATGGCAGTCCAGTGTCCATAGGGGTCCTCTTGTATAGCCCATGGAGATGAGAGCACCTGTGTGAAGTGCAATAGAATTGGAGTTAAACCTGTGAACCCTATAGGAAATATATATTTTCACAAAGAAATCCCCCAGGTGAATAATACTTCTTGTCATAATGTCATTTGTCTAAGCGATGGCAAATAAATACTCATCAATGGCTGTAACCAGAATCCTCTAAACACTGTTGCATTAGCTTGGAGCAGGACTAAATTTGACCCAGCATATCTAACAGGGTGTTTGATAATTGGGGTTAGGCTGCTTTCAGGGGTCTGGAATGATTGTTTCTGCTCTTGGCCTTGCATTTTTTCATCAGATGATGGGGACAATTCTCCTAAGTTTTCACAGATATTACTGGAAATGCTGAAGAAGATAGGATTTAGACTTATGAAATACATAGAAGTATTTGGCATCCTCATAAAGCGTTGCGAGGCAGAAACTCATTTTCTCCTTGAAACTGAGCAAAATTCAACCCCAGGGTGCAGGGACATTACATTTTGCACAGAAAGGGAAACCTGCAAAAAAGAAATCAGGAATGAGAAATTTTGAAATCAGTTTGCCAAAAGAACTGTTCTGCTAATTTGCATTTTCTGTCCTGCAAAATGTGATTTGGGAAGAAACCCCCCTCCCTCAGCCCAGTCCTTTATTTCTCATCTAGCAATGATTTTTTAATAAAAGGCAGGCAATGTTCCTGTCATACCTCTGTTCATTAGGAGATCATCTGGAATCCCTCCTGCTGCTCCTAAACATCCCCATCTTTAGGAAGCAGGGAGCAGTGTCAGTGCTCACTGCAGAGTGCCCCGGGAGCCTCTGGCTGAGGCAGGGAGGGAGAGGAGCTGCCTGGGAACTGCTGAGACCTGGGGCTCCACCATGGTCAGTGTTTCAGGGACACAGGAGAGGGTGGAGGAGGGAAGTTTTTATCAGTTTGTTCTCCATCGAATGTGCAGCTTGGCAAGCATCTCAGCTTTAAGAGAATTCAGCCTTTTCCTTGACTGCTGCAAGCACAGACACATGCAGGCATCTGACTAAAAACGTCCATGTTTTCAGTGTTTACAGCAGAGCATCTCCACTGCTGCTGATGAGAAAGGGAGGGCAGTATTATTTTTCCTGTATGTGCAGCTAACAATTCCTGGAACCTCAGCTCTCCTCCCACTTCCCTTTACCCTTTCCTGGCTCCTTTCCTCTGGGATTTGACAACACTGACCTGAGGCTCTGGGTTACCCCTAACAATGCTTCTCCCCTGTTCCTTTTGAATCGTGCAAAAGACTTAAAAAGTGAAATTTGTGTGTTGTTTTTGCATACAAAAAACACGGGGAAATCAGCGATAGCACAGATCTCCTGGGTTTTCAGCTCTGGGTGGATCTGTGGTGCTCAGAGCAGTGGTGTGCAGCACTCCTGAAGAGCCCAGCTATCCCAGGACACCCCCTGTGCTGCTGGGTACCACCTCCCTCCTTCCTGGATTCCTGCCACTTTCCTTAAGGCCTGGACTCAGTACTCAAATCTTGAGCTAATTGTGACCCGAGTTTAATCCTTGCAGCAGTCACCCTGCTGGCACAGCGTTGTGCCTGTGGCAAAAGCAGGGAAGAGCCTGATCCCACAGGAGACCCAGGAGATACCTGAGGGGATGCATCTGTACTTAAGAGGCTCATTACTTAACACCTCTTCCAGGCATTAAAGACTCAGCGTGTGCTGAATGGCTTCAAGAAAGATAAACACAAAATCTGGATGCAGCACTAGAAATGGAAATGATGGGTAAGGGAAACAGTGAGAAAGCCACAAGCTCTCTCTGTGTGTGCGGCTGGATTGAAGGGTGGTTGTAGTGAGGTGGGGTTGGTCTCTTTCTCCAGGCTGCACTGACAGAACCAGACGATACAGTCTCAAGCTCCACCAAAGGAAATATAGGTTGGATATTAGGAAAAAGTTTTTCATGGAAAGAGTGATAAAGTACTGGAACTGTCTGCCCAGGGACAGTGCTGGACATCACATCCAGCCACATCCCTGGATGTGTTTAAATAAAGGTTGGATGTGGCACTCAGTGCCAGGGTTTAGTTGAGGTGTTAGGGCTGGGCTGGGCTCAATGATCTTGAAGGTCTCTTCCAATCTAGTGATATTGTGAATTCTGTGTGATTCTGTGAATGCTGGACCTTCTCTCCATCCCTTCTGCAGGGCAGAAAGAGGCAGCACAGGAGTAAGAATGGCAGGATGCAGCTTTGCTGGGGTAGTTCCTACAGCCAGGGAAGGATCTGGCTTTGCTTGGGTGCTTCCCACAGCCCTGATCTGTGTTAGGGGGAGGTTTTTCTTCTCCCT
The DNA here is from genome assembly GCF_014805655.1 of Passer montanus. Lineage (NCBI taxonomy): Eukaryota > Metazoa > Chordata > Aves > Passeriformes > Passeridae > Passer > Passer montanus. Next base: position 6,100,279 of record NW_024372036.1, read on the forward strand.
GACCACGAAGCAAGGAGATGTCTGTTTTCCTTGTCACACAGGGATTTTACTCTCATCTTGAGGCTGATCCCTAAAGCAAGCAATTCACCTGATTTTTTGTCTCATGCTCTGACCCTAGGATTATCTTTCCTGAACATTTTCTTCACGCAAGGAGGCTGGAAACACAGCCCAGTTTGAGACCATAGCAATGTAGACCAAAGCCTTTTTTATCACTGCTCACCATGGCACACAGACCATGAGGCCACTGCCTCGTGCTGGGGCAGAGCTGTTGTGTAGCTAGAGAGAAGCCAAATCCCTGCACTAGGGCTGTCACTGGGCCACCTACAAAGGTTCCTTTGGGCAGCTGTCCTGATGCAGTGTACAGCCTGGCTGGAGATTGTGTCCCCTGGCTACACAGGTCACCAATGACCTGCAAAAGCCTGGCAGGGACAACAGCAGACCACTAGACACCGAGCAGGGCATCTGCTTGGGAAGTGATTCCTTCCTAGATTTCTGTGTCATTTGCCACTGCGGAAAGTCACGATGTGATATTTCTTAAAACAAGGACTTTAGAAAATGTTTTAAAGTTCTGATTGAAACATTTTATTGTGTTCAAGTAATGGTGTGTTGTCTTTTTTTCTCTGACCAAGCTCAGAAGCTAGAAAAGCCTATTTTCAGTGTTTAAATGTGATGCTGCCTCTTTAACACCATAGTAGTGTTGGCTGGAAAGCCCTGCAATGGCAAAAGACTTTTCACCACAGCTACAAGAAAAGTTCTGGTTGAGGAAAGCAACAGCAAAAGTGGTGCAGCCATAAAAACTATTTCATTTGCATGCACACAAATCAGTGCCCAATTGCCCTACGTCAGGAGTCTGTGTCAAGTATTCACATTTATAAAGTTCTGCCCACTACAATGAGGGCTCTTGGTCACAATGAAATATAGGCAGCTGCACCCACAGGACTCTTAGATTATTCCTCCTTGCCCCTACATCAGCAATAGCCTTTTCTCCCCCTGCAATCCCCACCCACAGAAGCAGTGGCAGCAGCCAGTGCAGTGCTATGGTCCCAGGGGAATTGCACTGGTGTCCCAGCACTCAGGATACAGATACAGCCTTTAGGACCTTGCACTGAAAAAAAATGGGCCAAAAAAGGCTGAACAGCAGGATTTTCCCAGCTGTCTTTGGCTTGGTTGCATTTTTCTCAGGTAATTTTCACTCTCTGGCTCAGAGGATTGTTACCCACCTTGCTAGGCAGGGTATTTCAGGTGTGTAGGGTTCATCTTTGGTGTGCAGTGATGGCAGCTATTTGCTCAATTTGCTCAATTGCCCATTGCTCAGGGCCAGTATGGGGTAAAGCAGCATTTCTCCTTCCCACTGATCCCTGCTGGGACCACACCAGCCCTACTGCATCAGCTTCACTTTCCTTTTTATTTAAAGTACAAATTAGCAGCCAGGAAAACACCTGAGTGTCAACTCCTGGCAGTCCTCAATTTCCCAGCGAGGGGCAGTGGAAAACTGAGAAATGGAAAGAAGAGCTGGAAAAACAAACCAAACAATAACAAAGAATAACAAGAGTGTCCTAACTCCCTTAAATTGTAAGATTACTTGGGTCCCTATAGCTTCATAGTCCTATGGTTGTGACAAGAGGTGTATGTGTATATATATATATATATATATATATATGTACACACATAAAAATAGATATAGATATACATATATACATAAAAATAGATATAGAGAGAGATAGATAGATAGATAGATAGATAGATAGATGGCACATTTCAGGGCACAGAGAAGGTCAGGTAGACAGTACCACCATAAAGATATTTTTAGGTGTCACGGAGCATATTCACTGAATGTGGAATAGGAGCCATGTGGTATTCAAGTATTTACAGAAAGATTCAGCATTATGGAAGTTTCTGCAAGAAGGTTTTGTTGGGGCAAATTTAATCCCCATCTCCCACATGCCTCCCCAGTGCTTAAACTGCAAGAATATACTTGTTCCCTAATTACAAAAGAGCACCAAGGATGTGTTAGTGTTTCTGCCAGTGGGATTGATGAGTGTTGGCATAATCAGACAAACTCTTGACTGCAGACTTTCAAGGGTCCAGATCAGCTCTGGAGTTTGGAGAGCAAAAAATTAGGACAAAAAAGGACAAAAAAGACTGGTGAAAAAACAAAGTGGTAGGTCAGAGTACTTGTTGCCAAGCTAAGTGGCATTTTTAAATTATTCTCTATCCAAATCAGATAATCCAGAAAAGGTAGTCCAGATTAAATGTATTACATTCTGAATGTCTTGCACCTGTTCTTAGCAGGGTAAAATTTCCATTGCCCTCTAGACAGGCCCTAGTGAAGGTCTCAGTAACACCTTGGAACATTCCCCGACTGGGTTGTGCAACCTCTGCTTGCACTGCTGCCCTCACCTCAGGAGCCTCTTTGCAAAAGCCAGTCCTTGTACTCCCTGAACCACTTTTGTGTATACTTGCACTTTGATGTAGAGGTCCCCTTTGTGGAGCCTCCCAGCCAGGGATCTCCAAGACCCATATAAATATTAGTTTTGAAACTCTAACGTAAGCCCCTGAAGTGGTTCATGACTTCTTTTTGTTCTACAAGAAGAAGAGTAAACAGAGGTGCCAAGCTGGTAAGTGCTTTGCCCAAGGTTAGAAATGTAGGTGGAGCACAACTGGAGCCAAGGGTATCAGTGGGAATGCAGGCTCCTGTTCTCAAATTCTTGCTGTTTACTGACAGAGCTGCGATTTTGAGACTGCACTGAGAGTTCATTTGGCCTTGCTCAAACCTCAGGTTTCCCTGCCATTTAATTTATTTGCCTTTGAATAGGTTGATTTAAGGAACCAGGAGTTTGTTGGCAGGTTGGCTGTGCCCTGTGGGCAGTGGGAGAAGATTTACCAGGCTGGTGGCAGCGCAGGGAGAAGGGTGTAACCTCAGTTATCCACAGGCACTTTACCTCTTACCCCTCACTGCCACCTTGATGGCCGGATTCTGGTGCTTTTGTGTGCAAAACAAGGGTGAAGGTGCCCCCCAGCAGGCAGCTCCAGCTATCCATGATCTCCCGCAGCATCCCACCTCTGCAGCCTTCACCTGCTGTGTGCCCGGCTCCCCCATCGCCGCTGATAGCATCGCCACCGTGACCTTGAAATCCTTCTCACAAGTGCCACCCTGTCTCTTAGCAGTGGGAAATCAGATTTCCCTTCCCTCGGCACGACTCCCTGCATTTTCATTTCTGAAGAAAGAGCCGGGGAGGGGATGGAGCTGTTCCCTGTGCAGCAGTGACTCTATTTTCAGCTGTAGCCCAACAGATTGCTTCGCTCCTCTGCCTTATCATCCAATACCACCTTAATGCATGCAGCTACGCAAGGTTACTATTAGTGACTGATAGCACTGCCGCTGCGGACTGGAGGTTTTAACCCTAGATGCACCAAAATCTCTATGCTACATCCTTGGCTCTCCCTGGATTTTCAGATATCAGTTATTATTATTATTATTGAGCTTTGGGTTTTTTGTTTTTTTGGGTTTTTTTTTTAACCAGAAAATACAGTAAGTTTGTTATTTCAGAGGACGACAAAGAGAAAAGTCAGCCATTCTCGAGGACCAAATCAATCAGTGGTTTACCTTGCATGGAGTGACTGACAGCTCTGGCCCTCTGGCATTGTAATTTATTTTCCAGGCTCAACCCTTTGCAAGTATCACATGGCATGCTTTTAAAAATGTATACATAGAACCAGCTAGATAGTTATATTTAGTGCAACTGTAGGTACGCAGGCATTTCTTTTTTTAGCTTCTGTTGGTGCAAATATAGAGATAGGAAAGGATCGAACAACCTCTCCTCACCTCTCTCCTGTGAAAGCATCCCTTCCATCTGGCTACGTGCCCAGAGGAGTCTGCAAAGCTGCTCTTGGGGAAGGGCTTGGAAAGAACTGGTCGAGGAATGGTGAGTTTACAAGACATCCCCAATTTTCAGCAAAAGGTGCAAAAAAATCTCATTCCGCCGCAGAATAAAAATGTGGTGCAGAATAGAAATAACAATATCTCCCCCCATCTCTGGAAGGTCAAAACAATTTATTTTGACCTTTTAAAACCTACCCTGAGGCTATGCAGGTCACAGGAGGCGCACCAGTTGGTAAGTGGGAAACCCCAAAGAGCAGAACACCCCTTAGTTAAGCACAGGATGCAAGATGAGCATCCTGACTGGTACCAGCAATAGTGTGGCCAGCAGGAGTAGAGAATGGATTGTCCCTTGTACTTGGCCACACCTCAAATCCTGTGTCCAGTTCTGGGCCCCTCAGTTCAGGAAGGACATTGAGTGCTAGGGCAGGTCCAGAGAAGGGCAACAGGGCTGGGGAAGGGTCTGGAGCACAAGTCCTACAAGGACTGGCTGAGGGAGCTGGGGTTGTTTAACCTGGAGAAAAGGAGGCTGGGAGAATCCTAATTGCTCTCTACAAGTTCCTGACAGGCAGGGTGTAGCCAGGTGTGTACCTGTCTTTTCTCCCAAGCAACAAATGAGAGGAAATGACCTCAGATTGCTCCAGGGGAATGTTAGACTGGATAGTAGGATAAAATCTTCATGGAAAGGGTTTTCAAACATTGGAACAGGCTGCTCAGGGTCTGCCAGGTTGAGTCACCATCCCTGGAGGAATTTAAAAGACCTGTGGAAGTGGCACTGAGGGATGTGGTTTAGGGGTGGACTTGGCAGTGTTGGGTTAATAGTTGGACTCAAAGATCTTAGAAGTATTTTTCAACCTAAATTATTCTATTCTATTCTATTCTATTCTATTCTATTCTATTCTATTCTATTCTATTCTATTCTAGTTCAGGACCCTCCAAGTGTGCCCTGATTTTCCTTGATCCAGGAATGGGAAGTGCTACCAACTATGCAAGGCTCTCAAGGCTCCCAGTCCTTCCTGACGACTTCCATCCTGGTAAATGGGACATACTGGAAAACTGGGCAGCTCCAGAGCATAGATGAGGAAACCAGGAGCTGAGGGGTGTGTTTGGGACCATTGATGTCCTGTCTATGTCCCTGCAGAGCATGTCTAACCACACAAGTGCTCATTTTCCAAGAACAAGTTGCTCCAGGCAGTCCTGGTTTCAGACTGGGCACCAGAGGGGCCCTTGGCAGGGAGCTGGTGGCTGCAGGAATGAGCAGCACAGCAGGAGGGGGGCACAGCATCCCTGGTGGTGTGGGATCCCGTGGCAGCTTAAGTTGCTCCAGGCAGTCCTGGTTTCAGACTGGGCACCAGAGGGGCCCTTGGCAGGGAGCTGGTGGCTGCAGGAATGAGCAGCACAGCAGGGGAGGGGGGCACAGCATCCCTGGTGGCGTGGGGTCCCGTGGCAGCTCCCAGCTGCTCCTGACAGCTGAATCCCGTGGCCTGACAGCAGCTGTAAGGTCTAAAGGCATGAAAAACAGACAAGTTTAACAGGTACATGGACTTCTTGTCAGATCTGAACAGAAACCTCTCCTCTGGCCTGAGCAAGACTCTGTGTGCCCCAATATATCTGTTTTCTCAGGCTGTTATCAGCTGGTCTGATAAAAGGTGTTACTCCTCCCTGCATTTCTCACTTTTACAGTAGCTCAGGAAGGACACCTGGGCCTCTCTATATTGCACCGTTGTAAATGTACCATAAAAACAAACACTTGCATTTTTTTAAGTGCAGTTTTCCTTTTATATTTCAGCTTTCCATTTCTGGTGTGTTTGGTATCTCCTGGTCTGTCCACACATGGGCACTCCCATTTGTACATGCACAAATCAATTAACATGCACCTATTCCTGTGTAAAGAAGCTTGTTCCTTAGGCACTTGTACATCACAGACTGGTGACACCTTCTAATCTTATTTTAGGAGCTGGTGGTAGGTTTTTCACACATTGACCTCAAACCTGCACACACACAAAAAATATCTGCTCTTAAACTTTCACGCCTTGTTTTTCACACTTCCCAGCAAGAGAGAAAGATAAAGAACACTCAGACCTAAGAATGTATTTTATGATCATTGAGAAAGCAATAAAATCTTCTGCTTCGAAGCTGAGATACATAATCCATGTGTATCTGCCTGAGGCTGGTCCGAGCAGAGCTCCCACAAGGCTGAGATGTGATGGACACGAAGTGATGGATGCAGTGTCACAGGCTGTTTGGAGGTGGCAGCATTCATATCCTGGCTATTGGTAAGGGCTTGGAAGTTATTACATCCCCTGCTCAGTGGGGGAGAGAGATAAGGAGCACTTTCAGCAAGGTCTAAACACATGGGGTGGTGATAAATGCAAATCCCTCAAGCTCTGCACAACGGGGCTAATGGGTCTTCAGCTTCGGCAGAAAGAGAGTCACAGCCTGGCTGACCTTGCCCAGGAGCACAAAAGACAAAAAGATGAGAAACTGTAGGAAGCAGCAGCTGTGACTCAAAGAGGGAGAGGCATTTGGGTTCCAGAATCTCAGAGACGTGGCCACAGTGTCTGTGGGAGGGACAGGCCTGATGGCAATTTGGCCAAAAGCATGCAGGTGGCAGGGTGCACATTTGTCTTGGTGGAAATCAAGGTTTTTGAGGGGTTTGTTGAAGCCAACCAACCACCAGCACTCACTCTGCTTTGGGATTCTCCAGGACTGAAGTCAGCCCTGGATGTGCATCGTGGCAGCCCTGGGTGTTTACCTGCCCCTGCACTGGGGCAGTCTCTCCCTGGGGCTGTGATTGCTGAGGCCACTGCCAGCAAACCTGCCGAGGTCACTGGGACCAGGGAGAAAGGCTCTTGGGACACAGAGGGACACTGAGAGTGCAGGAACTGACAGCCCTGGGTTCAGCCCTGCTGGGACCTCTCTTCACTGAGGTCTGAATGCCTGCAGTGTGCTGGTTAAAGAAACACACCTTTCCCTTGCCATTCTTCAGCCTTGAGTGATGCATTATCACCAATATTTGCTGAAGCTGCTTGTTAATGATGTTTACTGGAAGGTATTTCCCACCGTGTCTTCCCAAAATGTGATGCTGTCCCACAGGACAGAGCACTGCTCTAAACTGCCAGGAAGTTAAGGCAAAAATATCACCTTTCCCAAGGTGCTAAATGACTGGCATGGACTTGCATACTTATGGCATTCTGCTCCCCTCTCTGCCACAATCAATACCAGTCTGATTTCTTTATCATGGGTGATGGGGGATGGAGATGAGCGATCCTGCTCATACCTCAGCTTTGGCATTTTGATTCCCAAACAGCCCATTCGCTAGTAGCATAAAAATAATGTAAAAACAAATAGATCAAATAAATGTAGCTTGAAGACATCTCTATTACAGCCCTGCTCTGTATTCTATAAGCAAAATATGTACTGTGCATACGAACACCGGGGGAATGAAGGGATGCAGGTATTAACACTGACACATCAAGTGGTTCCTTCATGAGACCATATTATCTACACAAACACCTACAAGTATTTACATTTCATGAACGAGGTTTTCCAAACATCACCCCCAGCTGCACCGCCTCGTGCTGCTTTTGGATGAAGTTCAGGCAAAGAATGAGGCCAAACCAGTGCCCTCAGGGGGTGTTTTTACAAAAGACCTGGCTGCAGGGGGAAGAGGAGGGTGCTGGTGACCTTGAGTTGGGGTGGCTGTGGCAGAGCTGGAGGTAAAAATCATGTTTGTGGAAGACATCGTTCATGGCCAAGACAGGAAAGTCCACTGGAAGAAAAATGGTGGGAAAATCTCTGGTTGGGTTCAGCCTCGATCTTGGCTACAAGGTCCAGTGTGGTTTTTTCTCATATTTTGGCACTGGTCCTTTTGAACACAGTTCAGCATAGGTAGGCATTGCAAACTGTTTCCTAGGACTCCTCAGAGGGGCAGTTGTGGAGAATTTGCCACACACGGGGTGTAGTTGGTGACTGAACTCACCTGGAATTTTTACAGCCTTCCCCAGATAAAAAACGTGTTCACCAGGAAGAAGGTTGATGAAACCCACCCATTCTGCAAACAGCCTCTCTGCAGACAGACTGAGTGAACACAACACAGCTGGCAGTCCAGAAAGTTTGAAAAACTCCATAATCAATGAATGGATTTTTTTCAATATCGACCCACTCCTAAATCCTGACTGCTAGTTCAGACAGGGCACTTTACGACACTAATAAAGCAAATTAAATGTCCCACTTCAGTTCAGCAGCTTGCCTGCAAGCACCAGACTGACTTCAGGCCTACATCATGTCCTGACTCCAGCACAAGTTATCCATTTTATTTACTTAAATTCCCCTTGCAGTTCCAATGAGACACATGCTTCCTCTCTGCTGCTTCTCCTAAGCCACTGTGATTACATTTGCTGTTCCAAAGTGCCTGTTTGATTGAGTGTAATTTACAGGGCAAACAAAATCCACACACACCTTTTTAAAAAGTGAAGCATTTTGGAACAAAAAGTCTTAGTACTGTAAGAATTACTAAACCATGCCCCTTCTGCTCAAAGCAGGAATCCACATTTTGTGGAAGGACAACTTATAGGATTGTGTGAAAATGTGACCTGTATTTCTAATAAAATTTTGTGGGTTTTAATTACATGTCAACAAGCAAAGCAGGAGGTGGCTGGGACATCCACACAGGATGTGAGAGATTAGGGTTAAAGTTCCATGCAGCCCAAGGGGAATGTGAGTAAAAGGCTCTTGCCTTTTACTAGGAGAGTCTCTATATCCTCAGTCTTCCAGCTGCCCTGGGATGTGGGTGCTCCCAGCCAGCTGTTGCAAAACATTTTACTATTTCTTGGCAATGGGAAAAGAAAACAAGGGAGTACCCATGTGAGGCTGGAGAGGCACACAGTTATGCTTGGTAAATAGATATGCAGAGTCCAATCTGAGAAATAAATGAATTTAGCATTCAGCTGCAGGTCCCTCCAAGCACACACCAACTGCTGCAGTAATTGTGCTGCAGCCAAGGGAGCAGGACTGTGGAGAAGGATTTTCTCTCCAACTGGAAAACCTCCTGTGGCACCTCTGAAGGTCACTTTTCCAGTACTTCATCTCCACTGGTGGGTATGAGCACTGGCCAGGGGGATATAGCTGCTGCCTGAGGGTAGTAGGAGGGTTCAGGAGAAGGAGAAACCTAAGTCCATCACACTTAGGACACACGCTTAAGATTAACTCTACTGATACAATTCTTTCTCTGTAGAGTAAAGGACCCATAGATAAACTCCATTCTATTATAGGAAATGCTCCTGCTGGCATCAGTTGTTTGTACTTCCATGATAGGTGCCACAAAGTATTTCTCAATTATTAACAAACCTGAAGCCAAGGTGAATGGGCCAAGCTATGTCACAAGGGGCACTTCTATTTTAAAAACTCTGGGTTAAACAAGATTACCTTGTACTAAGTTAGAAGTGCTTCCCATTTGCAGGGTGAGAATTTGAACCAGCTCAGGTGAAGAGCTGAGCCATGAGGGAGTTTATTAGCTGGCACTGCAGGGGCTGATCCAAACCCCATTCATCCATTTGGAAATTCTTCCTTGCCTTCCACAGGCACAGAAGGAACCAAGAGGATGGGAATCAATCTTGTGTCAGTTGGTGCCAATATCTCTCTTGAATATCTCAAAAAATATCTTGTCATCTTATATCGTCCAAAAGCTCTGCTACCAAGACAGATAATAGAGAGGATGAAAACTCACTCATTTAACATTCCCAAGGGTTCTTTACTCACCTCAGACCTGTGTGTCCTTCTGATCTGTCTCCTGGAACATTGTTTTCTATTTTGACTCTCAGGCTAGCACGGAAAGACTTTTCATGGCACAGTGAGAAGAGCCTCCCTATAGATGTGCTGCTCCCACCATCCTCCTGTCTAAACTGGGCCACAGCTTCTGGAGCAAGGGCTGGCAGGGTGAATTTTACCCATGGTTCATGGAGAACCACTACATTTAGCCTGCAATTCATGTCTCCTTCACAGAGCCAGAGTGCAGGAAGGGGTCTGAGCAGAAATTGAAATCAGTCTCTTGGGTGCAAACAGGAAAAGTCAGCACATTGCCACTGACACCCTTGGGGTGTAGGCACCTAGACAGAAAATGGATATCTTCATCACTTAGCAGAGTCTGTCCACAGTGTTCATGGAAAACTGATACCTATGAGCATTTATGGAATTGCGTGAATGGGGAAAATGTTTGATCCATGGCTGTGCAGGCAGCCACTGTGTGGAATCCAGGCAGTCTCCTGTGTCACAGTAACAGTATTTTGTAGTAGTTTTGTCATCTCCACCTCTGCAAGTGCTCATCTACGGCTTGGCCTTGGTGAGCCACAAAAGTATATTCAGTCCTTGGCTCAGTGCTGTAAAGGGAATGTGGGGAAATAGTGTCCTGAAAGGAGGAACTGGGGGAATCCCACACCCCTGGCTTTCTCTGGAAGAGCTGGAAAATAGCTCTTTCCTTAGCCCTGGGGTAGGTGGATTAGGCAAAGAAGAGGTCTGAGAGCACTGACTGTGCTCGGCCCACTGAAGATGGAGGGCTGAACTCTGACCTGGCATCTCTGGTAGTGATGCTAAGGAAAACATTATGGGCTGTGAAGCCAGGCCTTGGCAATCTCTTTACATTTACCTGTTGTATGTGAGCCAAAAATACCTCACAATTGCTTCCTTAAACAAAGATTTGCAGTCAGGCTGCGTGCAGGTCAGTTGAAGGCAGATGGAGGCCTCCCAAAGGACTTCAAAGATAAGATAACAAGCACACACAAAAAATGCAGTCTGCCTTGAATTCCTCTGGAGGGTCACTAAGGCACTGCAAAGCCAGCTCTGGGTTGAATGCTCTGGTTTGCTTGTGGACCTTCCAGTAAAATATGGTCTTTTCTCTGCAAACCTCAGTACTTAGAAAAGGGGAGCAATGTGGAACAGTCTTGTCTCTGGAGCAGGCGTGCAGCCAGGCTCTCTGTGTTTTGGCTGTGATCAGCTGTGCCTGGGGACCACACGGTGTGACCTGCCCCATGCTGTAACACAAAACCAAGAGCAATGACAGGGCTGGACCCCAGCTCCTGGATCAGCCTGACAGTTCAATCCTGAGAGCAGCCAGTGGTGATGGGGAGGGAAGGAGTGAGAGGGACGTGGTGAGGAGGTGATCCATCCCATCGCCGCCTTCTCAGCATCTCATCACCACAAGTAGGAACTCTGAGCTGGAGCTTGCAGCCAAACCTCTGGGGACTGCAGCAGTGGTTAGTCCAGCTTCCCAGCTCTGCTTAAACCCTGTTGGAACCTGCTTATACTGGGAGCCTCCACATCAGCTGGTGGCAGTGAGTTCCCCAGTTCAATTATGTATGTTATGGAAAGGCATTCCTTTGTGTTTATTTTGAATTGGCTGCCTGGTAGTTTCAAAGGAGTTCCCATTCTGTCCAATCTAATTTAGAGGACGAGTGCCCAGTGGCTAGACCATAGGAATGGATCTCTGAATTAATTCTATTTTCATCTCCGTCATTCTTCTAGAAGAGCAGGTATTATTATTCATTGGGGTGAGTTTCACCTTCAGCCAGCTCAATTAAAATTACCCCAAGCAAATAGTGATCTGGAATTTGGATGAGACTAATGTTCCCTGTACACCTGCAGAGAGCAGGTAGAAATTAAACTAGGCAATAAAGGTAAAAATTCTCTTTTAAATTTCCAATGCCTGGATCGATTTGTGCAATTGAAACTGCTGCCAATGTGTTACAAAATAACTTGTCATACAGAAGTAGACTCTATTATATAGCAGAATGCCTGTAATTACAGAAAGATGAGAGCTCACATGCAGGGCAAAAATGTGTAATTTCTAAAAATAGCAATTTGCATACTGACCTAAGGACTGACTGACTAGCTATCTATCTGTCTATTGTAATTGTCCTATTTCTGTTGATGCGTGTTCATGTCACTTGTAGCTTGCCAGTGAAACGGCACAAAAATCTTGACAAAAATCAGCTAGACAAAAGAGTATTTAACAACCTGTGTTAGCAGCTGAGAAGGGTTCACAGATATAGAGGTGCTGGTTATATCTCAAACCGAGAAGTGGTAAGTGTCTGCATTAATTATAGTTTTGGGCACATGCTAGTACCACACTCAAACCCCAGCCTTAATGGGATTTTCTTCCTTCTTTCTGAGGCAAAAATCCAAAAGGAAAGTCAGGCAGCCTTTCTGCAAGAGGTCGTTTGCATCCAGGACGTGTACAAATCTCTTTGCATTTATTTAGAAACTAAGGCAATTAAAACACCCCAGGCCCCTCCTGTTAACTCAGAAACATCATTATGAAGATGCTTATGCCGCAGTGGCTTACTATGCTCGGTTTAGTGGAAAACTGGAACGCTGCATTTCCAGCCATTTGATCAACATTTTCCCGAGGTTGCTAATGACTTGCAAAAATCTGCCCGACAGTAACAACCTCAGGGAGACTGCGTTGTCTCCTCTGAGAACCCCTGTTTGTTTTCGGAATGAGAAGTTTAATTAGGTGAGGGTTGTTTTTTTGTTGTTGTTGGCTTTTTTTTTTTTTTTTTTTTTTTTTTTTTTTTTTTGGCGGAGGAGTTCACGCCTTGTGCCCTCAACAAACAAACCCTGTGCGACCGCCCGGGAGCATCAGCCTTGGCACAGCCGAGGATCTACGGGGGCAAAGGGAATTAATCTGATTTCAAACTGGCTCCCACTGCGTTTTTGCGCAAGCTGAGCTCGCTCCCCTCCTTTCGGGGTGCACATGCCTTTGTCTGTGTGCGGCTTTCCTGGCCGGGGGAGGGCTGGGGGGCGAGGCGGGGGCAGCAGGCAGGGATGCCGGGAACAGCAGGCAGGGATGCCGGGGAGAGCAGGCAGGGATGCGGGGAACAGCAGGCAGGGATGCCGGGGAGAGCAGGCAGAGATGCTGGGGGCAGCAGGAAAAGATGCCGGGGACGGCAGGCAGGGATGCTTGGGACAGCAGGGCAGGGATGCCGGGAACAGCTCCCAGGGATGCCAGGGACAGCAGCAGGCAGAGATCCCGGGGGCAGCAGGCAGGGATGCCGGGGGCAGCAGGCAGAGATCCCGGGGGCAGCAGGCAGGGATGCCGGGGGCAGCAGCAGGCAGAGATCCCGGAGACAGCAGGCAGGGTTGCCGGGGGCAGCAGCAGGCAGGGATGCCGGGGGCAGCTCCCAGGGATGCCGGGAACAGCTCCCGGGGATGCCACGGCAGGCGGGCAGGTGGAATTCCCCCGGCGGGGCGATGTCTGGGAAGGGCTCCCACCACCAAACCCATCCGGGCAGGCACGGAGATAAGGGACAGCCAGATGCCGCCGGCATTCCTCAGGGCTCTCTCAACTTCCACCGTCCTAAAAAAACCCACGCTCACGAGGCGCGCTTAGGAATCCCCAAAGACTCTCCATTGAGTCACTAATTGCTGCTAATTACGGTGAGGATTCGGCCCCTCTGGGAGCGGGGGAGAAGGGCACCGCTGAGAGCACCTCGCAAAAAGCGAGGTGGGGAGAGGGGAATGGGTGTACAGGTCACCAGGCATCCCCTCCTCGGGCTGAAAAGGGATGTGATCCGGCTCTTGGAAAAGCTGCCTTCCCCACCTCCTTGGGGTGTTTTTCTCAGTGGAAGCAGAGGAAGGGAGTGTTATATGTATCTGAATAATATTAAGTCTTTACTCCACGTATGGTCTCATCATGAGGGACCCAAGTGCACAGACCAAGTGTAAGGTTTCTACGATGCTATTTCTATGGGTTGAACTTTTTTTTTTTCATTTGCATTTGTTATTTTTTTTCCCACGTGAAGGTCTCTGCTTCATTTTGCTCCCTGTAGAAAACAGCACTCATCGCCATGATTGGTTGCTCTGCACTCCTCCCTTCCCCCCTTTGCCAAGATGTGTCTGTAGGTACATTCCCCAAGTTATTCTAAAGGCAGGCTGGCACTGCAAGGCACTCTCCGTTTAAGAAGAGCAAAATGAAGACAGATTTTTTTTTGTTGGTTGTTTTTTTTTTTGTTGTTGTTGTTGTTTTTTTTTCTGGCAGGGAACAATGAGCCACAGGAAAAGTTCTCTTTGGAGGATAAGAGAGGCTCTTCCCCTTTGGGTGGCAGAGTGACACACGTAGCTCCCCACCCTCCAAAGGGAAATCTGCCTGTAGTAAATGCTCCCAGGCTTAGGAATCTTCAGGCAGCAAATGTTTACCAGCCTCCACTTCCCCAGCTGCTGTTCTTTTTGGAGAGTGATTTTTCTTAAAGCAAGCGTTTCCCTGCTCTTTCTCAGCTAAACAAAATGGGCAAAATCAGTGATGGCATCTCCTACAGAGCGCCCTATTTAGTTTGCTGTCAAAATCATTGTATGTATTATTTTTGTACGATTTTATTTCACAGCATAAAATTAATAGAGAAGGAGAGTGGGTCTTTAAAAATCAGTTGCAAACAGCATGTTCTGATGTAAATGAACACTCTCCAGCAGCATTTGCAAATCTTTACTGGATCCTTGTGCATCAGACTGAAAAGGAAAACAAACTGGGGGCCTGGCTACTGAGGGAAGCCTAGGTTTTTATATATTTTTTTTTTTCTCTTTTACAATTCAAACTGAAAGGGGAAAAAAAGGCTAATAACATGCAGCTGAAAGCTAAATTAGATATTTAAAATTCAGTCTGTTAAGTTAGGGAAGGAATTGCTCAACACTCCAAGAAGAATATGCTTATGGCCCATGGTTCTAAACCCTGCTGAGACACGTTGAGCTCTGCCCTGCCTCCATCTCCTGAGCAAAAGAAGTGCAAACCAGAGGCAGGCATTTCCCACTCAGCTCGTGTGGCCATCAGCACCTGATTAGCAAAGGGGAAACCAGCCAAGATTATTTTTAGCTTTAGAACATCCCTTTAAAATTTGCAGGTCCACGAGACATTAAATGTGCACCCGCACAAAGTCCAGCACAAAATTTCTTTTGAAAATCACACAGAAGTGAATGAAAACATCCATGGGAGTTGGGAGCTTGGTCTGCAGGCTGCTGCTTGTCAGGGCAGCTCTCTGTGCCTTAAAGATTGGTCACTCCCTATCGGAAGTCATTCAGGAGGATAGCTGAGCCTTGCTAGACAAGCCCTAATTTTCATATCTGTTATCTAGCCATCACAGCAAGAGCCAGAATGAGATTAGGCAGATACACAGATAGATACTTTACATTGCCTTCTAATGACAAAAAAAGGGCCCCGGGGAGCATGCATCACTCGCCCAAGGGAGGACACAAAGGGTGACACATCTGTGGTAAGGGAGTAGCTCAACAGAAAGAAAAATTAACTCACCCCCATGAGTATCTCAGCTGGTATCTTCTGCTTTGCTACTTTGATTCCCTGTTTGTGCAAACTTTTCTCTCTTAATAACTGAAACAGATGGTGCAAAGTGAGGTTTTGTTGAGGTGTCTCCTAAGCTTGCCATTGAAAGCCCATCAGACACACCGTGGACACAAAAAAAGTGGGATTGCAACTGACCTGGTGGGGCTTTTCCTACCTCTGCCCCTGCTGTGGGCTGGCTCTGCCTTTTCCCAGGTGCAATGAGCTGTTCAGGAGGGAAACAGAGAAGCTTTACCTTGAACCCTGCAGGACAATTTGTAGCCTGAACCGATTCACTGAGGTGCAGCAAACTCCATTTAGAAATGGATATATCCAGCCTGGAGCCCTGGGAGACAATAAAGCATCTGTTTGAATTCCTCAGTGGGTTTGCTGTGTGTAAATCATTTATCCCTGCTCCTGCTCCCCTTTCTTAGCACTCACAATTTGTATTTTTTTGCTAAAAAAAATGACGCCTGCCTTTCTGTTGGTGAGCAGCTTGGGACACATTGCCTGGAGTCTGACCTCAAAGTAGGGTGGGATTTGAATCTGAAATCCACTCGGTTTGATCTCACAAGAACTGCCGTGCTGCACAGCTTGTACATCTTTAGTAAAAAGGCAAGCCTTCAAATCCATCCTTTTCAGAGGCCTGTCTCCGTTGTCAGCTGCCATCTTCCGAGGGAAAGATCTAAAATTAGAGAAAAGCTGCCCTCCACTGCTGGAGAATACTGCTGCTGTGACATATGAAAGCAGAAATAAGCTTCAAATAAAGGTCTTCTGCTTAGGCTCACGTAATGAAGAAGAAAGACTTTGGGTCTCTCCTGTCCAGAGCGGCGTTTGTGGGGCTCTGATTTAAAGAGGCAGCCCCAGCACCAAGGCTTATCTCTGTCTGCCTAAGCGTTTATGCTTTGCCTGTCATCACAGGCGCCATTATTTTGATGGAAACCTACGGATCCAAGTGTTTTTCTTTTAAATACCTTCCCTGGAAATCCTGAGGGATGCCAGGAGACCCTACTCTTGTCAATAAATCAGTGAAGAAGAAGGAAACCCTGCACGTGGGAGCAGCATCTCGAGACACTCTGAGCGTGGTGGTGGTGACGAGGTGTGGGCAACAAGCAGGGACTGAGCTGTGGCTGCAGCCCTGGAGACCTCAGGTTCAAATCTGTGTCCTTCAGCTGGGGCAGGGGTGTCCCCAGAACCCCCCCAAAACCTACTGGCAGTGGTAACACTGGGGATTAGGGGTCTGGGGCACCCCTGGTAATCTCTCTGCGTTCTGCTGCATCCCTCCATTAAACAGCGTTCTCCTGCCCTGCAGGGATTAGTGGGGTTTACAGGGTTAGATCTGCTCTAATGCACCATGGCTCTGCAGCCCGGGCGTGGTGCCCAGAGGCACAGAGCCCTGGGGAGATACCCTGCTGGTGCCAGAGGAGCTGGAGATGCACCAGGGTGAATTAAAACCAGAACTGAGAGAACTGATTTCAAGCTTCCCACTACTTGGAGGCAATGAAGGTGCTACAATAAATCAGGATTTGATGGTTTCCCTTTTAACCTGTGTGTTTTACAGGTCTCAAACCCAGAGATCCTGATCTAACACAGCTGCTGAGACTCGCAGGGAAGAAAACAGAAAACAAACCTCCTTCTTCTGTCTCTCTCTCTTCTTCTTCCCTCCTTCCCCAGGCATCCAGCCCCAATTCCCCTCTGTGCCATTGCTCATGCCTGTGCTGTGCTGGTGATGCCATGCCATAAACCACCCTCCCATGGCTCCAGCAGGAGCTGAGATCTTTCCTGCATCCCTGGCTGGCAGTGCTCAGTCAGCAGCAAGCAGTGGGAACAAGGGGCTGGTTCTGAAAGGGCTACCCCAGGAGTTTGTGGAAGGGAAAACTTGGCAGGAATAACTGCCTCAGGACTCACCTGGCTGAACAACAGGTTGGTTGGTAGCTGAATTTTTAAAAGGCCTTGGCCAAAGGTAAGTGAACTGCAGCAAGTTCTCATCTGCCATCTGGGGAAGGAGGCAACATTGGCCCCAGGAGAGAGGGAGAACAATAACAGCAAGGGAAAAGTGCAAAAAGTGCACAATGTGAGGAGGGTTTGCTTTCACAGGATTGCAACACATCTGAAAAACTGTCAGAAGCATCAGGTGCCTTCAGAAGCCTCTTTTCCACATTGCAAACACCGGAGAGACTGCTCTCTGCCTTTCCTCTCCCTGCAGTGGGCCCCAGCAGCTCCAATCCTGCGTGCTGGCACTGCAGGCTGCCCGTGGAAGAGGCTCTTGTTCAGATCCTCTTCAACACAATGGCACAGGGCAGCCAACTTCGTCACGTGCCTGGCAAAACCAGGCTGCAGCACAGTGCAAGTGGCCTGCCTCCAGGGCCTGGAGTGCCTCTGTGCTTTCCAGACTTTTTCAGGTCCCTGCAGCTCATGGGACAGCAATGCGACAGGGGAAAAACCAAAATTCGTATCTGGGCTGCAAGTGCAGGCGAAACAGGCACACAGCGTGGCAGGTAGGATCTTGTGAGAGAAAGCACCTGGCAGCTTAAGAGGGAGTGGGATTTGGAGTTAAAAGGGACCCATTTTTCTTAGGCAGGATCAGTAGAAGTTTGTCTTCCTGAAGCACTAAAGTGTAACCAGGATGGCTCATCATCTCCTGGCGTCACTCCAATGCTGTTATTGCACTTGGTGCTGCAAAGGGATCAGATCATTAAAGATTATTAAAAGGCGTGGCTAAGTCTGTGCAGTTAAAAGTGCACATACTTTTAGCATCAGCAACATTTTAGGACTCATTCAAAATCCAGTGAAACCACTGGGAAAAACATCCTGTTAATCCCTTGAGTTTTCTCCTCTGAGTTTTGCCTGTTGAGAATAGTCTCAACAGGAACCCAAGCTGACAGTGGAACTTGGCTACTTGCACACTACATGGATGGAAAACCAGGACACATTGCTTAATCCAAGAAACATCAGTATTAGTGAGTCTCTGTTGCTTGGTGTGGTATTACTGCCATGCATGACTCTGGTGGATTTGCTCCAAACCTTCCCCTACTTTCTTCTGTGTTCATGGAGCTCTGTCTGTCAGAAGCAAAACCCGATTGAAAATGGGTTATTTATTTTAAGCCAGGCTATTCAGATCAAGTTCTTAGGATGTCACTGACTAAAATACCTGATCCCTAATCTCTGCTTAGCCCCTGACTTTGCACTTGGCTTGGGAGGCGCGTGTGACCCTGGCTGCTGGGACCACGAGCTTGAAGGCTGGCAGAGCAGGAGCACAGAGGGAAATGGGCAGCTGCCTGAAACCCAGGGGGCCAAGGCATGATGGTTTTCTGCTGAGATGCTGAGAGCAGGGTGCCTCTGGGCACCAGGATCAGCAGAATCGAGGTGCCTTTGCTGTGAGGCTGCAGAGCAGGAGCGGTGCCACGATGGGGTGGGAAGCTCGGGGCATTCAAACAGAGGAAGTGGACACAGTTAAAAGGATTTTCTGATATTTGTTTAGCTTGGCTGCTACACTTTGCTAAAGAAAAAGAAGGTTTTTTGCTAAAGTTGGAACAAACAGTAGATCAGAACATTAAATAAAGGGTTAGCAAACCTTCCAGTGGTGCTAAGTCTGAGTCAGGTATGCTGATGAGGTCAAAATTTAATTCCACACTGAAATTGGAAATTTCAAGCACAAGTGTTCACAGCAAGCCAAATTATTTTACCTGCCAAACCTCCAGGTTCTCTGAAGAGTCTCTTTGATTGTCATTCATTCAATCAGTAGGTACAGTACTAAAATCCACTATGGAAACAGAGACAGAAGGAGAGCAACTTTTAGTTTCCATAGGGCAGACACAACTGGGAAAGCTGGAAGCTGTGCAGCCAGCCTGCCTTGGGGCCTCCCCTAGGCTCACAAGACCTGCAGTGCCATCCAAGCATCTCCCACGATCTTCCCCCCCATCCCTGATCATTCCTTCAGCTCCTTCATTAAATTATACTAAGGACAGGAGCAATTTAAAAGTGCTGGTTCAGTGGGACCAAGAGGAGCAGAGGGAGGATAAGGAGAGTGCACCCAGAAGGGTTGTGGCTCTTGGAGGGATGTTCAGGTTGAGTGGGGTGCTGGCAGGGAGATGCACAAAGCTCCCAGTGCTCTGACATCAGGCCTCTGCTGGGTGCAGCACCTTAGCCCAGGCCGAAAAAATAGGCAACGAAACGGAGTGATGTGGCTTCCACCCCGATCATCAGGCCTCTGCTGGGTGCAGCACCTTAGCCCAGGCCAAAAAAATAGGCAACAAAACATCCGTCCACCTCAGGAACTGCTGAGCATTTGGTGAGAGCAGGGGCGTTCATCTCCTCATTACTCGTGTGGCAGATGGAGCAGCATGAGTAACTCCTCAGGGCTGAGCAACAGGCTCACAGCTCGGGCTGTGTGCTCCTTGCTCAACACTGCACTGCCCATCTGCAGCAAAGCCAGCAGCAGCTCAGGTGATACATCACATCCGAGGTTGTGACTGATGGGTAGCAATCGTCGTAATTAAGCAGTGGTCTCAAAATACTCCCTGGGTTGTGAATGCTTCTGTGCTCAAGTAAACTTGCATTTACCTAACTAAGGATACAGCAATTCTGTCCCATAAGGTTTGTATAGCATATTAAACTCGTATCCTCAAATCACACATCTAGTTAAAAACACTCTTGTAAGTAATTTTCATAACTGTTTGCAGTATAAACATACTGCCAAGTTAAAATTAAATGAGCAATTATCATATAGTATAATATAATATAAAAATTCACTCCTTATAATACAATCTAAAATTCACCGAAATAGAACAGCAGTGCTGTGTAACTAAGCAAACAGGATAGGTGTGAAATTAAACAGGATATAGATGCATTGTGTGAGAGAGATTTGGTGGTGGAAATGAGTCACCTCTTTGTCAACAGGATCACTACCAACTACAGCTTGCAGGGCAGAGGGGAAGGGAGGCATCCAGAACAGCAGTGGCTGTGCAGAAATGACACCAGAGCCATCCCAGCCTGCCCTCAGTCACCTTTAACAGTAAGGATGCCACCAATGAAGCTCAGAGATGCCCAGGGTCCCCATCCCTGCTCCAGCAGCTGGCACAGCTCCAATCTGCTGCCATGGGAGCTGCCTCCACCTGTCTGCAGACAGGAATGGTGCCTCGTGGCTTGGGAAAGAGATGACTGAGAGCTTATGGCCATACTGAATCTATCCAGTGCCTCTGATAAATAAAGTCATGCACTGTGATGTTAGAGCTGTTCCAGTGGCCTGAATTCACAAATGAACTCCTTGTGACCTGGTTTCACCATGCCTGAGGGGCATCAGGGCTGTGTCCCATGCAGCAGCTCCCACCCTGCAGCAGCCTCAGCCTCACTCTCTGCTGCCAGCTCAGTCCAAGGGGTGCAATCCCACTCTGAGGGGCACCAGCACGAGTGTGGGACTGGGCTGTGATCTCAAATTCACCTCTGGGGGTCCCACAGAGAGGAGAGGGGCTGTTATGTCCTCATGGTGCCCTTTTCCAAAGGACAGCACCACAGCACACCAGGCTGCCCTGGGGACATCCCACTCCTTAGAGGACAGGAATCAGTGCCCTGACTGAGGCAGGAAAAAAAGAGCTGACTTTGCGCCACGCTGTTTTGCACATTAATTGTTACATAAATGCGTTCAAATATTTGTAAGGTTGATTGAAAATGTTGCTAAATCAGACGGCTCAGATTTAACCAGCAGAAATTAAATCAGATAATGAACAATCAGCATTTCATTCCTACAAAAGGGTGATAATTCTGTAGGACTTTGGGTTTATATTGTCTATCCACCTGCATGTGGAATGCTAGTGATAAAGTGAGATTTGATAGCAAATTGGACTGGCAGACTGTTTTTGAACATAATTGCTCAAAAGAAACCACCCGGAATCAATTTAATCATAGTGCAACTGATTTTTAATTTCCAATGGGACAAAAAAGTACCATTCACATTAGGGTTTTACTGACTTTGGTTTGTAATCATGGAATGTCTGTATTGTAGCCAAGCTAATTAAATAAATGCTAAGTATTTCTCACTTTGTAATGCAGGAAAAAAAAATTAAAGGTGCCTCCTAAACAGCAAAATGAACAAAAGCTAATGGCCTGGCAGCACACTCAATCCGTGGTTAGACACAGTCTGTTCTTGTTGCAGTTGTGAAATTCTGGGACAATTATCAGCAGTTTCTCTGGACAATTAGCAGTGGCACTAACAGGAGGTGGGGACACAAAGCCCAACTGCCAGAAGGGAAGCATTTCTGCAAAATTCCATCTGAAATCTGGTGTGCGATGCTGAAATCTGTCCTGCAGAAAAGGGTGCTGCCCTGGCAAAGACGGGGGTGCCCAGTGGGGCATCCTGCCCTCCCTGGTCTTGCCTCTCAGGGCAGCAGAAGAGCTGTGCAGCCACCAAAATGAGGGAGACAGAAGTGCCAGAGGCCCTTCCTGCTCCCCTGGCTGGGGAGGCACTCGGTGCGGGTGTGGCAGAGGAAGCAGCTGCTCACAGCTGCCTGAGCATCAGAGGGGAAAGCAGCTGTCAGCTCATGTGTGGCTGGAGCACGAGTCCAAAAAACACATGGTGTGTATCAGGAAGAGGAAAACAAACTGCCTCACAGTACCTTGGTCCTGAGAGGAAAAGGCTGAAGCAATTACATTAATTTCATTTGGGATGGGAAGTCATCTCCAGCCTCCTTTTATTCTCTAAGTGATTCTTTTTAACCAATTTTGCTGTTTGTTTCTGGATGTTGTTCTCTTAGCTGGAAGCTATTAGGGCACAGTGATCTTACAGCCCTGTATCCTGACACAGAAATCTGAGCTGAGACAAAACTGGATTCCTGCCTTCTCATCCTGCTTTTGATTTAGGGAGGGAGGAATTAGACTCTACATTCTCATGGGGGAAACATTAGGAATAATTTCTCCCTGTGATCCTGTTGAGCAGCTTGAACAAAAGCACATAGACCCCGTGCATGGCAGAAAAGTGAGGTGCTGCCTTCCCCTCCACCAGGAGCTTGCCTGGCAGCAGCTGTGGGGAATTCTGATGAAGCAGCCAAAGAGCAAAATACTCCTTTTTCTGCTTTTGTGCTGCCTTTGTGAGGGCTGTGGGAGGACAGACAATACCTGAACTCTCAGGATGCCTGGCAGCCTTCAAACAGCTCCAGCCAGCCAGGCTGAAGTGGCAGAGTGAGCCTGGTCTTTGCAGGGCTCTGGGAGCCCTGTGCTGCTGTGACACTTTGATCTGGGGCTCAGGGCTGAGAGAGCCTCCCTGAGCCACTGCCTGTCTCTGTGTGCCCGAGGGGACCCCAGCCTGGCTGCCAGGGCATCCCAACCACACAGGAATAAGCTGGGAACTGATGAGACACTGACAGCTCCTGACCCCTTCCCTCTGATCAGCATAATGAGCATCATTAATGCTGCCTTTTGTCTGGCAAAGTGTCCCTGATGAAGGGGCAGCATTTAGGCCAGGAAGTTTTGCCCTGCCTCAGACAAAAGAACACCAAAAAAATGGGTGTTCATACATTGCACATAGCAGTGCAATGCCCAGCTCATCCTTCAGGCTTTTGGCAAAACCAGCCTGCTCCCCCCTCTCTCTATCTCTCTCTCTCTCTGTCTCTCTCTCTCTCTTTCTCTCTCTCTCTCTATATATATATATTTAAGATTGATAATTCCTGTCACAAGAAAGCCCCAAGCAGTTGGCCTGGCTTTAATAAAACACAAGTCACTGGTGCCTTCTCTCTTTTGCTCAAGGGTGAAATAAAAGTTGTGCTTGTCCTTTGTGGAGCTGGGAAAGGATGTGCAACAGAGCATTTCAGGCACAAAATCCAAACACTGGGGGTTAGGCTACCCCACCCTGCAGGAGTCAGCTCCAACACAGCTTAAACAGCAACCCAGTGCTCAGGCAGGGGAGAGCAGTCCCACGGAGAGCTACCACAGCCCTCACTTCTCTGGGTAATTGTGGGAAAAGAAACCCACTGGCTCCCTGGGGTTAAGATGCTCTGGGACTCAGTCACATCAAATTTTTCATCACAAAGCAAGGATACCAGAACAAAAAAAAAAAACCCATTGTAATATGCTCAAGGCATCCTGAGGCTGAAAGGCAACACCAGGGGAAGTGGGCTTTCATTCTGAATGGGTGTGTTCCCCACACACACAGCCTCTGTGCCATACTACTGGGTATGACAGACCCTTTGTTACCATACCTGTCCCACAAAACCCCAGGCAGCCTTCATAACTCCACGCAGAATTAAAAATGAACTGAACTTACAAATTACACCCAACACTAGCCAAATAAGGAGCAAAGATTTAAAAGGGTATTTTATTTATTCATTTATGTATGTATGTATGTATGTATGTATGTATTTATTTATTTATTTATTTATTTATTTATTTATTTATAAGCGCTCATTTGAGAACGGCAACACCCCCAAACAACCCCGTAGTATTCCCAGGAAATGATACAGCTCTGCGGGATGGTTTAAATTAGACCTGTTGAAGGGCTCTCTCTCTCCTATACTCCACGGGAATTTCCTGTGCCTGCTGCCTTCAGGGAATATTGTCTAGTAGGGAAGTCCCGGCACGCTTTATCTGTCCTGCTTTATCTGTCCTACCCCACCCTGTCACTCCGGGGAGGGGATCTGCCGGGAAAGGACTTTGCTGGCATCCCAGGTGGGATTCCGGTGTTTAAATATCGGTGATCAGTGCCATTCGAAATGCCCTAGGGTATCCGCCTCGATTCCCAGCAGCTGCTTCGGGAGGGTGGAGGTTTTTTGGCAGCTCCTCTGCTGAATCTGCCCTCCTGGGGTATCCCAGCTCTCTAAAAGCTGCTGGGACACGGGGCCCCCGCAGAGCTCCTGGTGCAGGACACAGAGTGCCCGGGAGGCTCCCTCCAGCCAATTTCATCGAGGTGCTCAGGATCCAGGAGCAAAGCAGGGGAAGGATGTTATAGATGGATAATGAGATGATTGGCTCTCGCAATTAAGGGATGACTATTGTGTGAATGTTAAGAAAAGCTTTAGTGATGTACAATTATGTTGCTGTAGTTTAGATGTCCTCTGTTCTCCCCATGGTTCCCTTTTTCCTTTGGTTATTATATTGTAAAAGGGGTTAAAAGGGTAGTTATAAGAAATGTGGTACTCAAA
Source organism: Passer montanus (assembly GCF_014805655.1). NCBI lineage: Eukaryota > Metazoa > Chordata > Aves > Passeriformes > Passeridae > Passer > Passer montanus. The sequence continues at coordinate 6,124,607 of NW_024372036.1, forward strand.
GTAGCATATTACACCTAAGTAAAGTGCACCATCCCACAAGGGAAACAGCCTGGACAGAACTGGCCAATCAAGGGCCTTAAACCTTCATGCAAATGAAGGATCCAAAAAGAAACCATCCAAAGGGATAAAAAACAGGATAAAAAGGGGCTTCTGAGCCAGGGAAGCTGTGCTGCTCCACCTGGAACATCGGGACATGGCTGCTGAGGCAGCCCCAGCGCCGGCGCTGCAGCATCCTCTGCGGGATCGCTCCTGCTTTGGGCCTTTTTATTGCAATAAATGCTGAAATCACTTTAGTACCAGGAGCCCGGTCCTGTTTTCATCAAGCTGAACCCTGGTTACTGCAAGGCAGGGCTGGTAAATGCTGCTGCCTGTGTGAGCCAGAGCCACGAGCAAACCACGCAGCTCCTGCAGGAAATCACAGCACCTCATCGTCCTCTGGTTAGATTCATGTCAGTGGGGACAACTGACAGGCCCCGATGTTTTTCCTCCCTGTGTCCTGTGGAACAGGGAGGAAATATGGCATAAAATATGTTTTCCCCCAATGAGATGTTTTTAAAGTAAAAATATAAAATGTGATAGAAATCTTCAAATAAAATGAAAAATGACAGCATCCTGTAGGGAAAAGATGCAGACATTTACTTTTCTGGTGTATTCAAATTTGGGATCTCTTTACTTTATGATTTATTTTTCCCCTCCTGACACCTGTGAGGAACTGTCTGATTATCCCCAATGAGCTCAGGCCCATCCTGAACAGCTGACTACCCCAAACTTTACCTGCACAGGAGAGTTTTGCCAGATGCCCCAGCACAGGAACAGAGATGGCACCACTGTTGTGGTATAGCTGCCTTCTCCAGTGCTGCTCATTGCTTTCCCAAGTTCAGCTACAAAAGAAAAAAAAAAAAAGGCATGTTAGTGTGTTAGGATCTGCACTGTGTTAGGATCTCAGAGTGCACCCAGGAAAGCTTTCCCACAAGCACAAGGATGGAGGTGAATTCCCTGCAGTCGTTTATCCTGGACAGAGCTCTCTGGGTTTCAGCACTGACTCCTGTGGGAAGAAAGGAACAAGGAGAGTGCTGCTGAGTGACTTGGGAGGCCAGCATCAGAGTGGACATCACATAACAAGGAGTAGAAAAGAAGGTTTGCAAGGTTTCCTACAATTTCTAGGACAGCTGGGAGTTCAAACCCTTCTCTTTGTGCCCCTCCCTGGCTCTGTTTCCCAGAGCAGGGTTTGAACTCCTCCGGCTCACCTTCCTGCCCTGTCCCAGGGAGCCAGGCCACCCCTTCAGGTGTTTCTGAGACAAACTCAGGCTAGGAAGGGTTATGAGGCACACCTCAAAATCTGCTTTGCTGCTCTGGTGGGAGCAATCCATTGGTGGGGAAGGATGTGAATTGGTCACAATCCCCTCAAGTCCAGGGTGGTCTTTAGGCTCCCAGCCCCAGGGAGAGCAAAGTTGCCTCTCTGCAAAGCAGAGGGCTCACCAAGCATTCCCAAAGTGAAACTGAGACCAGTAATCTTCAGGGCATGCAGTGAAAACTGGTGTCTGGGTAAAGTTTATGAAACACAGGAGACTGTAGGGGAAATAGGCCCCTGGGGAGAAAATGCACATTTAAGAGCAGGGCTTGCCCAGAAGCAGGGATCCTGGCAGGGGAAGCAGCAGATTGCCTCTTACCACCAAAGGTTAACAGGCAGCTGGACACATTTATTTACCTGGATGAAACAAGAGAGAAACCATAGGAGCTGACCTGGAGAACATGGATCAAGAAGTGCTGCAGTCCTTTATTCAGTGCAGCTGTTTTACACCCCAGTAATTTAATATACTCTTTTTGGTAACCACCAGAGCATCGTGTAGCTGGTGCTGACACTGATAGGGACCCAAAGAGAAGGGAAAACCAGCAGGACACAGGGATGAGGGCTTCCTGGGGGCTTCCTGAGGGCTTTCTGAGGGTTTTCTGGGGGCTTCCTGAGGACTCAGCCTCCAGATTCAGAGCAGAGATGAGGCATACTCTTCTTTTAGCATTTAGGGCACCAGCACAGAGATGCAGCTGGGAGTTGTCCTGTAAAACCAAATGAGGGATGCTGCTGCCTCCATTTGGCACAGGTTATTTATCAGTTTCCTGAGCACACTCCTTTTCACTGGGTACAGGATCTGCCCTTGGAGCTTACACAGGTATGAAAGGAAAGGCTAAAAAAAGCAGCCTGACAGGCTGAGAGTGCAGGTTGGAGGGGAAAGTTAAGTGAGCCTGATAAACCAGCCCATCACATTGGCCACAAAAACTGCACAACACTGGATCCTGTGAATTCTTTAACTTGTGTGTAACAGTGTGATGGCATTCCACACTGAGCTGAGCCACCCAGCCACACGGCATTTTCATCTGCCTCCCCTCATCCCAGCAGCTGCCTGGAGCACTCAAACCATTCCTTCCCTGGGCCTGGTGGATGCTGCCAAGTGTTCCAGGGGCTGGCAGAGGTGCCAGGTGTCCCTGCTGTCACAGTGTGTGTCCCCCCTGCTCCTCAAGGCACAGCTGGGGTGACAACCTGAACGTGGCTGGTTCCTAGGGATGCTGCAGGTGCAGCTTTGTATCACAGTGTCAAACCAGAGGGTTCTTTAATATTGAGTTTCATTGGAGCCTGGAGATCCAGGCCCTCCTGCAGGAGCAGCAGCACGTTGGGAGGTGAATCCCTTCTCAGAAAAGCTGCCAAACTTCATGGATTGCTGTCCTGTTGTAACTTTTCCAGTATCACTCTGCCCTCTCTGCCGTACCATTAAATAAGTTATTCTGCATTCCTGCACTTTGGAAGCTTCCCTAATCCTTGCTGCACCCCCCACAAGTGGGCATCTCTGTAATTTCCAAGAAGCCATTGAGCAGACTGGTGTGCAAGGGGAATGGAGCGGGGTGGATGAGGGGGCACAGGAGCTCTCACAGTCCCAGCCTCACAATGCCCACAGCAGAGGCTGCCCATCCTCCATCCCTGGGCCAGCACCTCCCATTCTGACCCTTCCTTTGGGCCTGTCACCCTGCCCCTGCCTCCTGTCCCCTGCCTCCTGCACTTCACTGACCTCCCCACAGAGATCTGTCCCTTCTCCAGTGCCCTGATAGTCAGGCCGTGCTCTCCTTGTTTCCTCCCAGTGTTTTTTGTCCTCCTGCAATGTAAATTAATGTGGGATATGCCTTGGCCTCTCTCCTTTGGGAATATTAAGGAAAACAGTTAATTATATTTTTTTCCATTTACCAGTGGCCAGCTCACATCAATAAATTATCCTTACCATGTCATGCAAGTAAATTTGCTGTCTCCTCTTGAGACCTTTTCCCTTGCATGCCTGAAGAGTTTCATATTTACCTTGATCTCTTGCACAATATTTCTTTCATTATTTATTTTTCTTCTGTGTGTTTGTCTATGCGTGTGCACACGTGCGTGTAACTTCTTTCACTCTCTCCCCTCTGCCCTGTAACACCTCCCTCCCTTCTCTGGGGTGATGTTTTACACTTCACACATGCTCTCCCTTATCCTTGATTACTTTCTGTCCTTCCATCCTCATTCTGCTTTAAGTCCCTTTATTTATTCCTGTGTGACATATAAAACCTGTGGACAGGCTGGGATTTGTGTGCCACTGCCTCTCATCCTCTGCCAGCCCACTTCATGCCCTTTCTCTCCACCATGTGTGGTTCAAACTCATCCATACTCCTTAACAGCTGGGATTTGTGTGCCACTGCCTCTCATCCTCTGCCAGCCCACTTCATGCCCTTTCTCTCCTCCACCACGTGTGGTTCAAACTCATCCATACTCCTTGTTTTTTCCTATGCAGTTGCATTAGAAGCAGATTTCTCCATCTCTCCCTGTTTGGGAGCTGCTTCCGCCTCGCTTTAGGATTCAGTGGAACCACAGGCTCTGCCTCTCTCCAGGTGAGAGCTCCAAACAGCCTCAGCCAGCACCAGGAGCAGCTGGCTGGCCCCAAACTCAGCCCCCAGTGAGGTAGGGGTGCCTGGCTGTGGGTGGCTCGGAGCCACGCTGAGGCTGGAGGGGCTGGACAGGATCAGGTGGAGCTGAGCCCCTGCAGAGCTCTCCCAGTGCCCAGGAAAGGGTTAAACCTCAATGGGTGCCCCAGGGTCTGTGGCAGCAGAGAAACCCAGGAAAGGGCAAAGTCCTGAATCTGCTCTTTCCTCTGGAGATCCCCAGGGCCAGGTTTATCTCAGCCAAGCCAGCCAGGAGATTGTTTAAGACATCCTTTAATGTGCCCCAAGAGTTAGGGTGGGCCTCTGATTGGAATCACCAGTGCCATATACCATTGCCCTAATGCCTCTTATCTCAGTTATTGCTAAACATTCCTCAGCAGCAATTACATCTTTCCTCTCCAATCTCCCCCTAAGCATCTTTTACTATTTACCAGCATTGATTTTCTGCATCCCATTTTATTTATGCCTATTGTGCCTTGAATTATAAACTAAAAGGCAAATTTGCAGACTCTGGCATGTTCCTGAGTCCCTCTGCATGTCTGTTCTCATGCCTACCTCTTCCATATACCACAAATTGCTTTAATTAGTGAAGCTAAGAACTTCCAGAACTTTAAGAACTTCCAGAAGGAAGCCTTGAAGAGGAAGTGCACATATTATTTTGTGTATCTAGCACCTCTTTTCTATTTTATCAATGGGCATATGTGTCTTCTTGTCCATCCTTGGGATACTTCTCCCCTCCTCTCCATGGATTTCTTGTTCAATAAAAAGAAAAATGCCTCCTAACATGGAAGCATTCTCTTTATCTGGGCTCCTGGAGCTGGGGCTTCACAGTCAGAGGAGGTGATGGGGTATCAGGTCTTGTGTCTGTTTGCAGGGGGTGATGACCTCCCAAGACAGGTCATGGGTTTAAGAGCAAGTGATGGGCTAAAAGCAGCCTGCAGGCTTGTATGGGTGGATAATGACTATTGGTGATGGCCCTGCACATTCAGTAAAGCCTTAACAGATATAAATCTACTTGTGCCCACTTAAGAACATCTTCTAGATGACAATTGTCCAGCAAAACATCAGCTGGGTCTTTAGGATGGACTCCTCTGACCAGAGTAAGGTAATGACCTAGGACAACCTGGAGAAATCAGAGGTGCTGTGGGAAATGACAGCCTCCAATAACTAGAAAATGTAAACACACATGGAGAAAAACCTCAAGTGTCTGTGCCTCTGGTTTGCTTAAACATGTTGCTTCAATTCTATTTGGTTAGGCACAGATTTATTTTTCCTTCTTGACAAAGATTCTGCCTCTCCTTTCTTTTCCCCATGGCCGTTGCTGTTAACTGCCACTAGAAAAAGCAACAGCAGAGGGGAACAAAGAAACTATTGTGAAACAAAAGCAGGCATAAATAAATGGAGGTTTCCTGGGGTACTCCTAAAAACTAGACAAAACCTTCTTTCTCTTCCAGAACAAACCATTTTGTAATGAATCACTAATTCCCCAGGGGTTATTGTTCAGCTGATGAACGTGCATAATGCTCAGTTACACTGGTGCAGGTGCTGGGGGTACAGCACAGAATATACAAAACCTGTCAGTTCCAGGATGCTGCACAGATTGCAGCACCTGCCCTGCTAGGAAATGACCTGAAAGTATATTTTCCATTTTCTCTCTTCAGCAAAACAGACCTTGTTTATTGGTCATTATGATGTAGAGAATTACATATTAATGTGCATCTTTCCACTAACTTACATGTCTCAGAATCAACCCCCAAGCAGGTTAATAACAGCAAGGCTGGAATTTTTACCAGGTTGAAAATATGAGGAGGGAAAGGATGTTGCTAGATAGAGGTTTATGAGTCTCTGATGGGATCAAGTCCTGCCTTCTGGGAAGGCAGGTTGGTGTTTGAGCTGTCAGGTTTTAGGGATGAGCTAAGGTTACTCTGTGGGCTTTTGCACCAGGAGCCCACCAAAGCCCTGTGGAGGTAAAGGATGGGTTGTACCTTCAAGGGTAGCTGCTGGGGACTTGGGTGCCACCAGCTTGCTGGACACTGAGCCAGCACCTGGTCCTGGTGGGAGATCAAGGTGAGACAAAGCTGACCACTGACTGCCAGCATGGGGTTGTCTCCCATGGGAGAAAGGCTGCAGGACACCCAGCCCTCTGAGGGGCCACTGCAGTGGTGAGATGGTTCCTCATCACTCCTTGATGGCTGTTCTGCCAGCTGAGACCAAGAGGAGGATGTCAGGCATGTGAGTTGGACAAACAGTGGTTTGTCAAGCCCTTCCCAAAGTCCACCCAGATGAAGTTTACTCAGCTTCCACCCACAGCCAGTTGTGACTTCCTTGCCCCATTTTGCAAGATGTTTCTGGTGTGCACATCTGCTCCCAGCAGCTGGTTGATGTTATCAAATGCTTTTGGGGATAACCCCTCGTACCAGAGCAGCTCCTTGCCTCTGTAGATCAGTGGTCCCTGGGGATGGGGCTGCCAGTGGGGGTACCCGAGCTGAGGGTCACCCCTGCTCTCAAGGAGGCACAGCCACCACCTTGTGTCTCACCACGTGGCCAGTGCCATTGGAGAGGACTCCCCCTCCTGCAGGTGTTCCTCTCCTGTGCTGTGCCTTTCTCCATGGCCTTCCAGCACCAATTACAGCTGTGCTGTAGGACCCTGGGCTGAGCTCAGCTGTCCTTCCCCTCCACATCCTCAGAGGAAGGCATTTTGTCCAGGCTGTGAGACAGCTTTGGGGGTATATTCTGTCCCCCTGTTTATCTTCTCAGCATCCTTTTAGGAATTGCACGGCAGACCTGGCCACAGCGTGCTGCATCACTGCCTTTGGCCCTGGCAGTGCAGGCACAGAATCCACACCTTGGCTTCTCCCTGGTTATTGCTCTGCACCTCGCAGCATCCCATTAGCTGTGTTTGCAGTGCTGCTCTACTGAGAGCCATCTCCAGACGTTTGCTTTACAATCATCAGATTCATAACAAGCTTGACCAAACCCCAATCTAATTTGAAACTGTGCTAAAGCACTTTTATATTTACTTTAGTAATGAAATAAAATTTTCAGTTCTGTTCTTAGAGTGATTTATTTCAGCATCACTACTGGTACAATATCTCATTTGTGTTTCATAAATTGCCATAGGCAGAAACAAAATGCGAAAACTGTTTTCAGCAAATTACTTCTAAAGAGGATGTTTTCTCCTGTACACTTGCACACACAGATTTACCTTTTCAGATCTAACCAGTGATTTTGGTGCTCAATTTGACATCTATAAAAGGTGCCTGATCTTTAGAAAAGAGTGAATAGACATCTTCTGGTTATCCACCTATATCCAGTATGGCTTAGACTGGATATGTAAATGTAGTGCTAAATTAAATAATTTTTGAAGCTGTGGACAAAAGTTGTTTAAAAATAACTTTTTTTGTGTGATCAGAATGTGGCCAGCTAATTTGCATCATGGCAGCAGTGTGAGGTGTCCCTGACAGCTCTGTTTCCAACCCTAAGTTGTCCAGCATGATCTGATCTCCCACTAAGGACCAGGAGAGGTGAAGAGTTCAAGGCAAGAAGTCTCCACAAAGGGGATGGAGAGGGTGGGCTTCAATTTTGAAACTCATTTTCCCCTTTGGTCCATCAGTGCCCAGATTTATTAACCTTCCCAACAGGCTGTAAAGCCCATCTATTTCCCTGTTCCAAGCTAAGGCTATTGCTGAGGGTGTGAGCTGTGGAGGAATTATTTATGGAAGGTCCTTTGTCTAAGTTTATGCTGCTATTTTTAATTTATGTGGTAGGCGCCCAGTGTACTGCTAAGATGCCTAGAGATACATTTTAAAAATTTGAATACATAAATAAATAAAATACTCTGTACTCAACCAGGCCTAAATTATACAGTACAAAGGGAGGAGCAATTCAATCGACATTAGGAAAAGCACCAAAGGAGCAGAGCAGACCAATGCTTCTTGCAGATCCAAGAATTCTTGTCCTTGAGCAAGAAATGGAGAGGAGCTATAGCTGGCAGCCCAGATTTTGGGTGGTGTTGCAGTCCATCATCCAGCCTTTGACTTGAGAGCTGAGTGCAGGTCTGCAGCAACCTCAAACCCCACCAAAGTCAGTGCTCTTCCTAAATAAGCTGATGTGTAACCCAGTCACAGGTGGTGAAACCCTATGGAACTGCCAGGTTCTTGGCCAGCAGCTTGTAGGGAAACCAGGGTTTCACCAAATTATTGAGTTGTGTAAGTCAGGTCTAACTACAGGATGAATCCACTGTAAGGCACCCACCACTTAAAAGACAGCTGTTTAAGGAATCAGGAGACATTAAGCAAATAAACATCAGCTGTCCTATCAACAGGATGGCTCTGATTGATGGTGCAAGCATGATGGTGTGCACTGAGCACAGCACACATCCATAAATGTGCATAATTAGAGGTAGCAGAAGATTTGTGAGCGTGACGCAACAAGCAGCATGTCACAGATGTAACCAAGAGCCAGGCTGGCCTGTGATGGGCTATCCATAAACATCCATAATTATACATGATGGGGCTGGAGTATGCTGGTAATACACTGTAGTTATTGGATATGTAATCCCTGATAGCATCACACAAACAGTGTTGTGATGTTCTTGGCTGAACTATACAAGCGATAAATAGGGAATAATAAATGCATGCATTTTATGTCCTTTCATTTGTGTATGGGTTTAATTCAAATGACAAGGACACGTAGGACCAAAGGCAGAACACGTCAGCAGCTCTGCACACATCTTGCTGAGGCCCAGGAGCCCCTGGAGCAGAGGTTGCAGTGTGGGGAGGGGGCTCAGGCCTTTGTTGACAGCAAGCACACCCAAATCATTGAATGCTTCTCAGCAGTGAAAGTGTGGAGAGAAAAATTCCTGGCCTGGGTTTCCCTGGGGCAGATTTGCACTGTGACCACAAATAACAAACATTACTGAGCTATCACTTAAGCAAACTAGCTCAGGCAATTTTACCAGTTTGGTGAGTGTGGCACGGGCTACGATGACCACAGGCTTTTGTCTTGGCTGCTGAGAGCCCCCGTGGCTGTCACTGCCATGGATACTGTGTCAGACCTGTAATCTAAAAGGCACCAGCCTGGCTGATCCACCCAGGCTGTGATGGCATCTCATGGCTGTGCTGGGGGCTTGGCCTCAGGAACAAAGGTGGCAGCTCCTCCCTAAAAACACTTTATTTCTTCAGGATTATCTGTCTGCACTTTGCATTTCACCCAGCCCAGGATTTAGGCTGGCATGGGACATGTCTCCTTGGGCAGGTGAGCCTCTGTGAGCACGGGAGCATTTCTGAGGAATCCTCCCCAAAGCTGTGGCAGAAGCCAGGCCACGAGCAAAGCACACACTGCACAGGCCCCTGGTGTCAAAGCATCATCACAGAAAAAGGATGTGACGTGGGAAAGGCTCTTGTTCCACTCCTACAGCTCCAGCTCACATGGGTCACGAGGAAGCTCCTGGCTCTGGTGGCAGAGCCCAGCCAGCAGCTGCCCCCTTGGCACAGGGATGGGGACAAAGACACGTCCCCCAGTGTGCTTTGACGTGGGAAAGGCTCTTGTTCCACTCCTACAGCTCCAGCTCACATGGGTCACGAGGAAGCTCCTGGCTCTGGTGGCAGAGCCCAGCCAGCAGCTGCCCCCCAGGGCACAGGGATGGGGACAAAGACATGTCCCCCAGTGTGCTACTCACCCCAGCACTGTGTCACCACAGCTGGGACAGGTGGTACAGCCCACAGCACCTGCCAAGCCCCACGCTCCTGCCAGGCTTTTCCCCCTCTCTGTGCCATCAAACCTCCCCTGCCCCAGGGGAACAAACACTCGCTGTGGCAACAGCCACTGCCCTCCACTTTCCAACCTGTGGCTCCCAGTGATGGGCTAAACCAGCTTGAGCAATGAGGAGGATATATCTGCCATTAAGTGCATGGGCAGAAATACCTGAAACTGTAATTGATGGAGTCATTGATCCCATTTGCTGATGTGAAGCAATGGGCATCTTCTGTCTAAGAGAGGATGCCAGTTTGCGTTGCACAATTTGGAAGTTTTATTCCCTTTGTTTTGAAAGAAGCCATTAGGAACCAGATGGCTCAGGGATTTGGTAATAGGATATGAACCCTCTCATCTCTCCATCGACCATTCAAATATGACCTATTGTGTTAGTCATAGAAAAGCATCAGATTACTTGCTGGTGTCTTACACAAAATGAGATATCAATCCTCTTCTGCAACCCAGCTCCAGCTGAACAGATTTTCCTGTTGAAATAGTAGGATTTTGTTCTGTCAATTTGACTTTCAGCTTTAAAATTCAAGTCTGTCTGGACTGCAAGCTGCAGCTCCTTGCTGGGACAAAGCTGAGCCTGACTGCTGCCTCATCCCTGACACAGATGCCTTCCAGTGACACAGGGAAGGGACAGCTCTGAGACACATCCTCAGGTCTGTGTAACTCATGAGTGAAAGTTCTTTATGCACAGTGCTTGGCCAATGCTCCTCAAAGACAAGGAGTGCTGGAATGGGCCTGTGGCTTTATCAGGATGGGAAAACACTACTGAAAGGAGGAGAAGTGATGGAACTGCACATCCCAGCTGATCTGGGGTGAGCCCTGCAAGGAAAGGCTGTGTGATGGTGAATGGAAGAGAATCAGAGTAACCCTCAATGACAAAACACTTTTATTATCCTTTCCACTTAGTGGAGATGCTTTGAAATGTTCATTCTCAGTGCTGCCAGCTGGAGTGTGAGGGATGGGAGTGGCAAGGTAATACCCTCCATCAGGTCCCTGGTTGGGTCCACAATCCACACACTGGCTGAACAGAGTGCCAAGCCAAACAATCTCTCTGTATGGTGAATCAAATGTCATGGAACAACAGAGGCTCATAAGGAAATACTCGTAAATATAGAATTATAGAATCATATAATCATTTATGTTAGACAAGACCTCTTAGATCACTGAGCCCAGCCATTATCCACCACAAAACTGTCCCTAAGTGCCACATCTACACATCTGCTAAATACCTCCGGGGGTGGGGACTCAACCACTCCCCTGGACAGCCTGTTCCAGTGCCTGATAACCCTTTCCATGAAGAAATCTTTCCTAACACCCAGTTAAAACATTCCCTGGCACAATTGGAGGCCATTTCCTCTTGTCCTATCACTTGTAACTTGGGAGAAGAGAGTGACCCCCACCTGGCTACAACCTCCTTTCAGGTGGCTGTGGAGAGCAATAAGGTCACCCCTGAGCCTTCTTTTCTCCAGGCTAAACACCCCCAGCTCCCTCAGCTGCTCCTCACAGGACTTGTGTTCCAGACCCTTCCCAGCTCTGCTGCCCTTCTCTGGACATGCTCCAGCCCCTCAATGTCCTTCTTGGAGTGAGGGGCCAAAACCTGAACCCAGGATTTGAGCTGTGGCCTCACAAGTGCTGAGTACAGAGGGATGATCACTGCTCTGGTCCTGCTGGTCACACAATTGCTGGTCCAAGCCAGGATGTTATTCTTTGGTGTATTGGGTTTTCAAGGCCAGCTTTTGGATGCATTTAGAAACACAGGAAAAGAGGAATGAAACAGGACAGCAGAGCAGAGAGAAACGTGTCTTCAATGTATTCAGTATTTCCCAGTCATGACAAATCTCTGCTGTTGTAGGCACTGGCTCTCTTCTTGGACAGCTAAGGAAATTAGGCTTTTAAGGAAAATGTTGTGCATGTTGTGGTTTAACCCCAGGTGGTGGCTAGCCCACACAGCCTCTTGATCACTCTCCCCAGGTGGGACGGGTGGGGAAGAGAATCAGAAGAGTAAAGGTGAGAAAATTCATGGGTTGAGATAAAGACAGTTTAGCAGGTAAAGCCAAAGCAGCACTCACACTAAGAAACAAAGAATGCACTGGCTGCTCCCCCTGGGCGGGCAGGTTCTCAGCCATCTCCAGGACAGCAGGATTCCATCATGTGTAATGATGATTTGGGAAGACAAACACCACTGCTCTGAATGTCCCTGCTTCCTTGTTTCCCCAGCTCTGTGTGCTGATCACGGTGCCATATGCTGTGGGACATCCCTGTGGTCAGCTGGTGCCAGCTGTCCCAGCTGTGTCCCCTCCCAACTCCCTGTGCACTCCCAACCTCCTGAGGGGCAGAAAAGGCCCTGACTCTGTATAAGTCAACAACTAAAACATACAGGAGTGTTGGTAGCACAAACCCAAAGCACAACCCCATGGAAGGTACTGTGAAGAAAATTAACTCTGTCCCAGCTGAAAACAGTGCAGCCTTCCCATGTGCCTTCCTGGCCTTGAGGACAGGACCAGAATCCTGAGCAATGCTTGGTGGGAGACAGGGCATGGACACTGGAGCCTGCATGCCTGATCTGCTCAGGCACAAATGTCAGCAAACCTGTAAAATCTCCTGTGTTCCTCTGCAGAAGTGAGGAGCAGTCCCATCCACAGATGCATTATGAGCTTGGGCATGACCCTTGCTGTGCACAGGTTTTTGCTGGCCATTACCCTTCTCTGGGGATTTTGGGCAAGGCAGAGTCAGTCCACGCTCCAGCAGCATTCCTGGAAAAGATGGAACAGGCAAACAGCAGCCACTTGCAGCTGAGAGATGCAGTGAGAACAAGTGGCTAAGGCTTGCAAGGCACAAATACACAGCTGAGGATGGTGGCACAGGAAGGAGAATGGAGGGCCCCACTGATCTCCTCATGGAGAAAAAAGGAGGCTGCAGTGTCTCAGGCTGTGCAGCTGCAACTGCAGGGAACAGCCAGAGGTGCTCTCCCACATGGATACTAAAATATATTACAAAATGGACAGAGCCTGACATGTTTCTAATGGAGACAAAATTTGCTGTCCTGCTCCCCTTGCCACAAGCCTCAATAACGTAATGTAAAAAAGGGGAAAAAAAGGGTATGATCTCATGCTCAGTGATTTATCTGAAGTGAGTTGCTGAGCTCAGTCCAGCTCTTAGTGGGCAGATCCAGGCTCAGGGAGCATCTGCACACTCCTGACCTGCTGCTGGTTTCCTCGAGAAAGTCTGGCAGTGAGGGCCCAGACCTTCCCCACAGGGGTTTTATTTCCATGTCAGGGGCAGCAGAGCTGGAGGGATAGAGACTGGAGTACTCTTTATTTGTAGAGGTAGCTCTTTCCAGGTGAGGGATTAGATTTACTGGTGGGAGAGTCTTGCTGTATGGTTTTGTGCCAGTGAGGGTTAGAAAGATCCATGCCTGTAGAGGCAATGTGTTTCACACATCCAAGCTTCACTTAAAAACAGGCAAGAGAAATAAAAGTGATAGGAAGTAATAAGCAGGAAAGCCAGAAAAAGAACAGTTGAAATATGTTTAAACCCACCCCAAAAGGGTTTGTACCCTTAGGACTGGTGGGTCCACCTCAAAAAGCCTTCACTGGTGTGACTTGTGACATCTTTTTGGTCCATTTATCTATTTTCCATCCCCAAAGCCCTTTGACTGGCAGCCACCTTGGTCAGTGTCAGGGCACAGAGAAACAGAAATGTGGGACTGAGAGTGGGCCCAGTCCTGTCCCCTGCAGGCAGGTGTCCTGTAGGCTGGGGATGTCCCTGTGCCTGGAAAAGCAGCCAGCCCTCCACCACCCCGGCCACATAACGTGGAAAATATTTCTATCCCTCTGCCATCTTGGCTACGTGCTGCATATTCATCATCTTTATATTTTCTCTACTTTAATCTCCCCCATTTGCATATACACAGGTCCAAATGATAACAATTACCATAAAACAATCGCGTTGTCGCCCTACCAATAAAAATGGCTCTGTTAATCAGGAGGCTTTCAGAGGCACCATGCCTGAAAGACCTCATTTTAACCTGGCAGGCTGTGCAGGGCAGCAGATAAATTAGCCTATATATGATTGCATGCTGAAATACATTGATTTAAGATTTTTCCCATTCAGCCTGACAACTTGTCTAAATAAGCTCATGCCTGAAGAAGACAGCTTGCAGACACGACGCGAGTGACAGGGCATTGCAAATGTAATGCAGCGCTCCGCGGAGCGAGGAGCAAAATCATCGCAGAAGGGATTAGGGGGAGAAAAGACAGGGTTAAAAATAAACAAAAGCAGGTCCTCCAAACGGCACAGCTCTCAAATTTCACCCTGATTTTCTTCTTCCTATTCTAATTGCTGAGTCACTACAGGAAAAAGCAATTAGTGATCCGCTATCATTCACGGTGTCATCTTTAGGTCCTCATTAGCAATTCCATCGACAGTCTTAGCATTTAGCTCCCATCCTGTGATTCTGAGTGTCCTAACCACAAGGTGATGGTTCAGGGTGCCTGAGGAGCAGGGGGCAGAGACCATGCCTTCCCCTGTGTTGGGGCAAACACAGTACCTTAGACATGCACTGTCAGAAGTGAGTGACTGAGATGGGCTCCGGTCACTGCTGGGGCTGTGGGCTCTGCCCCTGCCATTCCCACAAACATTTTCAACAGGAGAAACACTTGAGAAGGGCTAAATCCTTTTTGAAAAAGCTCCCCATGAAGCACACTGTAAATCAGCCCTATTCCACAAAGGTTTTAATCATGTAGGTTAGACCCCACCCCATGTAGGTTTTTCCTCACCAGCAGCACACAGTGCCAGGTGAAAGAGCTGACACTACTTGCAGCATTAGAGTTGATATAAAATAAAATGCATATTTGATACACTGTCTAATACCATCCATATTATAAATATTAAGTAGCTGCTGGATTCTCAGTACAAGGCAAAGGCAGAGAGATGATTTATGGAGGAGCTTCACTGGAGACCTTACCACCCAGAAAGCTCAGGAGGGCTGAAATTGAGCAAGGTGGAGGTTGAGGTAACTGGTGCCTGGGAGCTCCTTGGCCCTGCATGGGCACGTGAAGAGCTGGGCTGTGTGAGGATGTGCTGCTGGAGCATGGTGGAAAGATCCTCTTCTCCAATGTACCAGCTGGGTCCCAGCTCGGTCTCTGGGAACCTTTGCTGGAAATCCTCAGAGAAGCCTTCTCCCCAACCTCCCAACACATATTTTGCAATTCTTTTCCTCCCTGAGAGAAACCTGAGGGACTTTTTGAGTTGCCTCCGTTGCACCTCAGCCTGAGGGCCTTCCCCCTGATCCCTGCTGGGATAATCCCTGTGCTCTGTGGGGCACAGGGCAAAGCTCAGAGCAGAAGGTGTTTCTCAGGAGATGAGGACAGACCTGCAGTTATGGATGCACCCATCACGTCTGGAGTTAATTTTTGAGGTGTGTAGTGTACAGACTTTGCCATTTGAATATGCTGCAGAGAAGTCTGTGGGTAATGCCTTGAGTAAAAGGGGTTTGTGGTCCTAACAAAGCTCTGAAACACGTGATTCCTGTGAAGACTGTGGCCTTGGCAACAGAGGAACAGAAAGGAAAGCAGGGGTTTTCTGTGTGTGCTGTAGCACCAGTGGAAAACCCTTCCCCTTTGCATGCAGACATTCCCCAGGCAGGAGGACATCCAGCACAGGGAGCACAGGGCTGTGGGACCCTTGCCTTGAAATCCTCATGTGCCCCTGCAGCCTGCACATCCACCCCCAGACCCCCCTTAGCAGCCAGGACCTGGCTCCTTTCTGCATTGGCTCACAACACAACTGGGCCCCCACAGTCCAGAGACCATCAGCTTTTCATTTCCACCAGCATGGGGTGGTAACCCACATGAGGTGGTGAGAAAAACCAATTTAAAAGCCTTGCTGCTGAGTCCCCTGGTGCTCTGACTCAGTGTTAGCCACCAGCAGGGCTGGGAGAGCTGCTGTGCTAAGGAGTCCTCTGTGTGTCCAGCAGGACAGGGAAGGTGCTGCAGGTTGTGGCTATCAGGAGCTTCCAACGTGGGCTTTCAACACCAGCCTCCTGCTCCTGCTCAGTTCTTGCAGTGCACTGACATCTGAGGAGGGTGGGGGATCTGGGAATGCCTCTCTGACACTGGAATTATCATTTATTTGATCATCCCTTGCCTTAGATCCTTATTAAAGCATTTCAGACATGATGCAGTTTTCTCTAGTGGACCAATAAATTAAGGAGACATGCATTTTTAGAGTAAGCATTTTAGTAAACAAACAGTCTGGGGGGAAAAAAATAAAATCTCTGAGAAGCTGGTATTGAAGAAAAACAGTCTCTGTTCATGGGAAGCTGCTCATGTCTAGTGAGAACTGTTCAGCTGCCTGGAAGACAGAGAGGGAAGGGCTGCTGTGAGGGGCAGAGGGTGCTGCCACAAACACACCCCAGGATTGCTGGGGGGCAAAGGAAGCATTTGTCCGTGTGAGGGATGGCAGTGGGCTGCTCAGAGGTTGCCCTCTTCCATTTTGTTTGGAAGTTTAATTACAGCACAAGATGGTGCCCAGTCATCCTGGGAGACAAGCCTGTTCCTGAAGCAAGAGCTCCAGGTTTGATATGCAGAGGGAAAAGGGTTGTACCCTGTGCTTCAGAAAATACCCAGAATCAAGGACTCTGCTTCACTTGCTGAACTTCTCTTGGTCAGCCCTGTGTGCCAGGAGACCCATAAAGCCCTGCTGCATGGGTTTTCTCTTCTTTGGGTTTAGAGCACTCATATCCCCTGGAGGACATCCCTCTGATCCCTCCTGCATCACTCTGGTCCTGCATAAAGGCATCCTGCTGATGGGAACAGAGGCACGACAGCATTGTAACTCAAAGAGCATTTCTGCCTGCAGCCACTGGAAATTGAAACTTTTCACCCACCACAGTTTGTCTGCGCTGCTCTGGCGTGTGTCCAGCCTGGGATCCACAGATATTCCTCTGTTTTAGATGGCTGGTTCACTCCTGCCAGCCTGCACTGGTTTTGTTTCTCTGCGGGATTTGTTTGGGGTAGGAGCACATTTCCCTTTCTCTCTGCCCAGGCTAAGCATAGTCCACAGGTTGTGGCCAATTCTTCTGCACAGCAATGCAATGCATTAGATTTTTGCACAATCTTTGCCTGCACAGGGGTTGGTTTATGCTGGCTGTCACAGGCTGTGCCTCTTCACATGCCAATTTTTGTGAGTCTGACTTTGAACTTCACATGACCCCTCGTGTCAAGCCCTTACCTGCAGCATCTTGATTTTTCACTTTGTCCCTTCTGTCAAGGCACTGTCCTCCTCCCTCCATGATTTACCTCTCTTTCTTGACAAGCTCTCAGTCTTCATCATGCAGTAATTCCCTGCCTTCCTTTATTCTCTCCCAGAAGGTCTGTCCAAACCTTTGTTACAACACAATCTTACAAAAGACTTTGCTCCTAAAATCATGAAGGCATTTCTGCAGCTGGAAAACCCTTGCCAACCATTCTTCCCTTGCCTGCACATGCAAAAAGAGGTAGGTACATCTCCTTTGTTTCCCGTTGACACAACACCCCACACCAAAGCTTCTGCCATGCATTTTCCCAGCTGAGTTAACTGCAGATCATTAGGAACATGGTGTTTATTGCAAGGAACAGAAGAGTTTTTTTCCTGGCCCCAAGTTCTTGTGGCAGCCCTTGGCCGTGGCTGAGGCTTTTCCAGCCACTCTCCAAGTCTGTAGCATTTTAGTTCCTGCTGGGAACGTTTGGTTGCATAAATGTCTTCCTCCTCCATCCCTTCCCAGTTTAAAGCTGTTTCTTGTAATTTCAGGTCCTAACTCAGGCTCTGAGTCCCCTTCCTGGGAGTCCAGACCAGGATGTGTCCATCCCTGGATGCTGTGCTGCAAGGAAGTCCCTTTGGGGACTGGTCTTGGTGCTGCTCCTTCGTTTGGGTCTGTCTCCTCTGCATTTTCATTAACAGCAGCATAAAGAACAGATGGCACCTTCTCCCTTTACTGCACCAAAATGAAATTTGATATTATTCTCTGTTCTTTGTTATGAGCAGCTTTAAATTGCATTAGAGGCCTCAGGATTTGCAGTACACGTCACCCCTTATCGTGCAGGGCAGGGAAAACAAACACTGCTGAGATCCCTACCCAGTGACTCATTCACAGCAGAAATTTTGCACTGGGGGTTTGGGTTGGCTCCTGGTCAGTGCATGTTCAAGGCCCTGAGCATTCCTTCAGCTGGAAGGGAGGATAGGGCTGCCAGGGAATGCCAGGAATAACAGGGTTTTGCTTTGGAGAACTAAACTAAAATAGTTAGGAGACCAAAAAAGGAAAAAAAGAGAACTAGATTTCAAGGATATAATTACTCACTGAGATATTTGCATTTTCATGTTCAGTCACAAAGGTAGAGGATTAAATGCACATTACTCATTGAAAAGTCTCAGGATAAATACTTAGATACATGGAAATTATCTCCAGATTTCTATTCCAAGACAAAATACTTAAGAGGATATTGAGAAATGGCCAATATCCAGAACAGTTGCTGAGAAATGAGTAAAAGCCAAAGTTCAGTTTTACAACAGGATGTGCTGTTAGCCCTGCAATGCCTGTGAATAACTCCTGGCTTCAGTGGATTTACAGCCTGACCTAAACAGTACTCAGGTTTCTGCTTGCCTTCTGCACAGGAGCACACTTCAGCCTTCTTCATACTCCACAGAGGTATGGAAGTTTATTTTTGCATTTTTGCTTTCACACAGAATTTTTTGTTTCACCACAAAAGCATTTCTTTCTACTGAGAATCTCTGGAAACACCCACAGCCCACCCTCTCAGAAACTTCATATCTGCACTCCCAATAGTAATAGAGTGGGGTTTGCTCCTATTTGGACCTCCATACGGCCCTCATTAATTTTGTGATCATTCCTCAGTGCTCTTGGTGTCCAGTTTCCCCAGTCACTTTTATTATCTTAGAAAAAACCTGAGCACTTTTCAGGTAGATAACATATTCCAGCCACTTTGTCCAGCTGCTTTAAGTATCACAACACTCTGTGGAGTTCAGCCCATTGATTGAAAAGTAAAGAAGGAAGTTTGTTGACATGGCCCAGGAGTAAGGAGCACATTAAACAGAGAAGGGAGAATAAAAGCCACTTGTTCTGAGTCCCAGCCCTCTTATCCAGGGCACATAACATTCCCCTTCCTTACCTGCCAGGGGTACTGCAGGTGTGGGGAAGCTGCTGTCAAACTCCTGTGCTTCCCTATGCTCTGACTTCAGCAGTTAGCTTTGTCCAAAACCTGAATTTCACACCTGAATTTCACCATTTGTAACAGCACTTAATTTTAGATGAGAAACAAAGGTTTGGTTTTTATCAATATGTAATAGAGGGCATTGTTTCCCTGGGTGTTTACATAACATTCCCCTTCCTTACCTGCCAGGGGTACTGCAGGTGTGGGGAAGCTGCTGTCAAACTCCTGTGCTTCCCTATGCTCTGACTTCAGCAGTTAGCTTTGTCCAAAACCTGAAGCATTTCACACCTGAATTTCACCATTTATAACACCACTTAATTTTAGGTGAGAAGCAAAGCTTTGTTTTTTATCAATATGTAATAGAGTGCCTTGTTTCCCTGGGTGTGTTGTTGTTGTTGTTGTGCTTTCCGCACTCCTTTCTCAGTGGATTTGGAGTCACTGTTAATCTGGTTAAACTGAAATTGATTAAAAATCCAGCTAATGAATAAAACCCACCAGCAGCACACACAGTCCTTCTGAAAAATTCCTGCACAGTTCTCCCCACCCCAGCTCCAGCTTTCATGTATCAGTGAACCTGTTATCCACACTGGCATTTCCCCAAAAAGCTGCCACTGAAGTGGGCAGGAGTTTAAATGCTGTAACCCCCTGAGAAGGTGACAATCCTCTGCATTGCAGAGCCACGTGCACAGGGCTGGGGACACCTGAGCAGGGCTCAGCTCTCACAGAGGACTTGCCCATGGGAAATGTTCCTGCTCCAATGGCTCCCTGAGCCCACCCGGCTTCCCCAGGGAAGGGAGAGAAAAGGGCACCAGGTGGCTTTCTCTAAAAGGCATTCCTTAAAAGGACTGGCTTCCCTCTTTCCAGGGCAAAAAGGTCTTCAAAGAGATTTACCTCCTGTGGGAATCCAGGGCTCAGGGAGTACTTCTCTGTCTGCTCTGAGGGGTGCTGACCCCCAGAGAAACAGTGCCTTTAACCTTTGCTCGTGGAGAGAACTTCCAAGAGATAGATTAGAATAGACTTCGAGATAGATTAGAATTTACCAAAGTGTGAAATAGATAATAGAGAGTAGTATAGTATGTCACTTGGGTGGGAAATTTAGGTTTTGGGATTTTTAGTATGTTGTAGATGGGAACAAGATGGAGGATTTTTGGATGTAGTCTCTGTCTTCTTCATCTGCTCCATTTTCTGCAGCATTGGTGGCACAGGGTGATGGGACAAGGAAAGCACAGTGCAGAGGTTACATGGACTGTCAAGGGATGAATTATTGATAGATAAGTAGAAATAATGTATGTTTTAAGAGTAAATTGGATGAGAGGACTTTAAAAGACCTTTAAACTCTACATTTTGGGGCCATTTTGTGGTGCTTTTCCAGCCCGCTGAGCCTGGTGTGGACAGTATGCAAAACTTTAGATAAAATAACAATAAACAAGAAGCTGAAGACTGAAAAAGTCCCGTGCATCTCCTTTTCCTGGTACAGGACTGCTACAGGAGGGTTTCCCCCATTTGAGGAGCCCCCAGAAGGGCCCAACACAAAACAAACACCAACAACTGGTGCCCTGACAAGCTCCCATTCCCAGTTTTGGGTCAGCCAGCTAGTGGCCCATCCCAGGGCAACTCCTGCAGCCAGGAGGATGCCAGGCTTCTGCAGAGGGCTCTGGGACATGGTCCACCACCCTGGCATCCTCTGCAAGGGCTTCTGTCTCTCTCTGTCCTGTGGGGAAGAGTGACTGGACCCACAGCACAGGGAAGTGTCCAGCAGGATGATTATCCTGGTTCCAACCCTCCATCTGCATGGCCAGGGTCACAGTTTTCCTCTTTTGATGGTTTCAGTTAAAGGTAAAACTTTCCCTGGTTGAAAACATGTTTTTGCACGTTTAAATTTGTTAGCAGTCACACAGGCAGATCTCAGGCTTTCATCAAAAGCCCTGTGGTATGCCAGCTAAAGCACCCACTCCAGGAGATATGTGAGTTTATGGACATTTCAGCCTTCTTTTGATCACTTATTTTTTTTCTCATTGCTTTGAAATAGGTTTGCTTTGACTCTTACCTAGGAGACTTTACAGAGTTGTAAAATAACTTTTTGTCAAGAAAATACACATTCTACAAAAAATATTGCATGAGGTTTCTGGCTGGCATTCTCACAAATAGCAGAATAACTCCACCTTGGTCCTGTGAAATGATCTTTGCTTCTAACTGAGAGAGTAAATCTCATGACTGTGTATAAAGAATGTTTAAAATCAATAATGAAATAAATAAATGGAACAGAAAGAGATACAACTGCAGACCAAATCCATCAGAATGCCAAATGACACCCCAACAAGCAGTGAAATATGGAGACAGCATCTTTTATGTACTGGTTTATTACACATTATTTTGATTGTACTTGGTTCATCATAGTAAAGTTATGCCTCTAGGTGAGAATCCACCAGCACATCAAAAAAACAATAAAAAGAGTTTAAAAAAGAGAAAAATAACTAAAACAAGTTGATATGCCTCTAGGTGAGAATCCACCAGCACATCAAAAAACAACAAAAAGAGTTTTAAAAAGAGAAAAACAACTAAAACAAGTTGCAGGTGTTGGATCCAGTTCTCAAGCTGTGACCCAAGCTGGAAGATGTTATTTTTAACAAGGAGAAAAGTTTGAAAGTGTCTGAACTTCTTAGCTCCCAAGTTTTTAGCCATACTAAGCTTTTTCCTTAAAATAAGTATTCTTCACGAATCCTTCCTACTTGATCATCTTCAAACATTTTAAAACTCTTTATAGACTTGATAATCTTGAAAATATAACAGAAATTATTTCCCAAGTCCTATGGAACAACCGAAAGTGCAGAGAAAAAGCCCTTCTCCTATTTTGCAGTTAAGCTGTGGTTATTAAACCAGGCTCAAGACTGGGGAGCTTGGGACTGGGAATTCATGGGACTGTTTTGTGCCATAGGATCAATTTTCCATGTAATTACTTCTCCTGTGATCCCTTCATCCATGTTTTTTGCCTTGTGGTACTGTGTTCAAACCCATAGGTGTTTTCTACATTTTAAATCTTCTCATCTTGGCTGAAAACAACTGTTTTCCCCCTTTGCTGTTAACTCGTATTTGCCCCAGAGCTGGAGATGTCTCCTTCAAAACCTGCCAGCAGGATCTCAAACTCCCAGCAGCACAAGTACCAGGAATCCAGCAGGTATCCTCAGATCCAGCACCTTCCTCCTCCACTTTGCAGGACTTCTCAAAGCAGCTGAGCAAAAATGGGCACTTACATGTTTTCAGCAGCTTTGCACATGGCCTGGAGCAGCTGCTGCACTGTGGAGCTGAGGATGGACCATGCAGCACCCAGGTTTGCTCTCTCCTCAGTGAAATCTTGCAGGAGGAGGCTGGGAACCCCAAGCAGAGATCCTATCACAGAATCATTGAATCAGAGAATAGTTTGGATTGAACTGGTAGGCTGTCAAGTCCAACTCCCTGCATTGAGCAGGGGCCTCTTCACTCAGGTTCCTCAGAGCCCCTCCAACTTGGCCCTGAATGTTTCCAGGAATGGGGCACCCACCACCTCTCTGGGCAACCTGTTCCAGCGTTTTACCATCCTCACTGTAAAATACTTTTTTTCCTTTATTCATCATCTGGCCTTAAGGCAGGCACTGATGGCTGCTATACAGAATTCTGGCCTTTCTAAATACTTGAGCTGATTAAAAGAAACATCTCTAGTGAGTCCTGAAACTCACTCCATCTTGCCTCCAACAGATCAGTGTTAGAGGATCTGCCCAGCATCCCTGAGTCTTGGAGGGAGGACATGGTGCTTTCCCCATGAGTCCCTGCCCAAGGACTCTCACTCTGGAAAGCTGCTCCATTTCTGAGAGGCAGATGTGCTCAGCCTCCTCCCTGGCCCTACTGCAGCCCAGGGACTGGGGATCTTCAGAAATGCTCTGGGTCTGATCACACAGGTGTACTACACATGGGCATGAGAGATGCTCAGCTCAGTTTCTTGGAGTTTTTCTTCCTTTTTTACCATTACTCAGGAGACTCAATTCATTTCCAGGAGGAATAAGTATGTGCCAGGGGGATGCATATAAAGTGTATATGACTGACCATCAGATAAGAGATAAAGAGAGCTGTCTCCAGGTGGGCTGGGAACCAGCAGCATTGCACCCATCTCTATCCCACCTGAGTGCCCTCAGCCAGGGGACAGTGCTGGAAGCCAGGCAGGGGGACCCTTCCTCACAAAAGGTCCTTTGGGGCTGGGTGTGGGGCAGCAGCCTGACAGACCCGAAGCCAGCCTGGTTTAGCTGGCTGAAGGCAGAAATGCATTCTGCAGAGGCAGAGAGGAGAACCCCCAGGTGGGGAGCCTGCTGCAGGCAAGGAGAAACTCCTCACAATTGTGCAAGGGACAGCAGGAATTGGGGAGATCTGCACTGAGGCATGGGAGCTTTTATTGTAAAGCAAGGCAACCCCGACGCTCAGGGAGAAAGGGTGCATCTGACTCCATCTCATCAGAAGGCTAATTTATTAATTTATTGTACTATATTATATAAAAGAATACTATACTATACTTAAGAATACAAAAGGGATATTTACTGAATGCTAAAAAGATAATAGTGAAAACTCATGACTCTATCCAGAGTCCCGACACAGCTTGGCCCTGATTGGCCAATGAGTCAAAATAACTCACACCAGAGTCGAACCAAGCAATCAACCAAACAATCTCCAAATACATTCCACATGATCGCAACACAGGAGAAGCAAATGAGACAAGAATTGTTTTCCTTTTCTTTGTGGCCTCTCGCTGCCTTTCAGCTTCCCAGGAGAAAATCCTGGGCAAAGGAATCATACTCAGGGAATGTGAATGCCACAAGCTTTAGATATCTACAGAGCACGGGGCAGCCAGGAGAGTCTGAGGGTGCTGCCATTCACTGACCCTTTACAGACCAACACTCACTTCCAGGGCAAGTCTCTTCCTCAGGCAGCTTTGGTCCCAGCCTGCTGTGCCTGTTCCTCTGCCCGGGGTGCTTGGAAGAGAGTGACAGTCCCAGGAGCTGGCAGTGCCCAGGCAGTGCCCATCCTGCACCCCAAACAACCCCATCACCCCCAGCAGCTCCTGGTAATCCCACCTCAATCCACCTCCATGCTGCTGGATTGAGGCTCTTGGAGCTTGCTGGGGTTGCACCCCCTTGCAGAGCACTGCTCCTCATGGAATTCCATCACATCCTGTGTTATTCAGAGCACCCCTCACTTTACACCGTGGTTGCACACACACACACACACACATCCAATTCCATTTTACCTGTTTTAAAACCGTGCAGTATGAGGGGACACCAAATGGAAACAATTTGTACCAAAAGTTGTGCAATGCATCAGTGAATGTTGTGTACCCTTGGATGGGTGGTATTGACTCCACAAATGCAGCCCAGACTGGAATATTAAAATATTTTGTAGACAATCATGGCATGTAACTAAAACCTGGAGGTGCCACAAACAGGCAGCCAAAGGCAAGCTGGGGGAAAGTGTTAATGGAGACCTGGAAGTGGCAATTTCCCTTCCTGCTGGATTGGGATGTTGGGGAAGACACACTGCCCCTCTCTGTTTTCCAAATGTGGCTTGACAAAAGTGCAGAGAAGACTTTGCCAGTCAGCAGAAGGAGGTACAGCAGCAATCATGGCAGGGACCTTTGGACATTCTGGAGAACTTTCAGGAGAGGACTTAGGCAGGGAGGAGGAGTCAACTCTTATCTTTAACCCGATTTTTCTGGCTTTTCTCCTCCCTTCTCCTTGCCCTGTTCCCTCCCTTTCACTTGTGAGGAGGCTGAGACAGAGACTTGCTTTATTCATGCAAAAGGTTTGAGAGAGGAGAAAGGACTGAATCACACTAAATGCACTTCACACTCCCCAGACATCAGGCATCTTTCCAGCACACCCCCCTACTGTGTCCTGGAACCAGCAGCAATGCTGCTTTTGGCGCTGGAAACACAGGGACCAAAAGGATCTCTCTGCTTGTCTGGGCCAGTCACACACTGTCAAGAAAAGCTTCAAAAAGTTCAATAGTTTTCCAAGCTGCTTCCCTAAACTAGTTAGGATTTAAAAAAAAAAAAATCCTTTTTTGCTCCTTTGTTTGTATCTATTTGTCCTGGACAATGTTATGACAAACTTTGAAGGCAGCAGCTGAATTTCCAGAGGAGGAAGAAAAGAAGACACAGGGTGAAATGTACCATGTGTAGTGATCTCAGTGCTACCCATCCTCCTGGACTGCTTATGCTGCAAACCCACTGGCATGCCCAAAATATGTAAATATATAGAGGTTCATCAGCAATCAGCATGATGAATCCAAAAGATAATCCAAACCAGCAGAATTGTTATTTTCATCCACAGAACCATGAGTGAAAACTGGGGCGGATGTGAGGGAGCCCCCCAAGGATTACTAATTTTATGTCCAGAGCACCCAAAGGTGTGGGGCTTGGAGGAAAGTGCCTCAATCTGTCTCTTCTCCACTTACTCCATGCTACAAACTTCATTTCCAGCACAGCAGAGCTCTGGGCAGCCTGACAGAAATAATGGAAATCTCCAGGGCTCAGTGCCAGCAGAGCTGCCCAAATCGTGTTCTGCTCTCCATAGTTGCACTGGGTACAGCTGCCCTGGGTCAGGGGTGTGAAGGGATTTTGGAGCCTCCCTCTAAAAGCCCAGATTTGGAAACTTTTTTTGCTACAGCGGTAACTTTTTTTTTTGCATAGAGTTAGTGTGAGCAAGCTGCACTTCAGCTTCCTCTCAGCTTCAGTGCTGAGAGAGCTGGAGCCTCATAAAAATCCCAGCAGTGCACTTTTCATGTGTTTTTTTCCTGGGGGAGCCCAGCCAGCAGGCAGGAAGGGGCAGATTTCTCCCACAAGGCAGGTGAGGGCAGGCTGAGGGCAGCCAGTCCAGGGGCTGATGCAACTTTCCCAGAGAGGGGGTGATAAAGGGATGCCCTCACCTCCTTTCCCAGCCCTGACCAGGCAGGGTCACTTCACAGCAGGAGCAGGATCAACATCCAGATTATTTTTGTGCCTTTCTTCTGTGTTTCCTAACGCAATGTTTGTGGTGTTTTGTGAAACAAGTGTTTGTGGAAGAATTAGGCCAGATACAAAGCGTCTTGGAACAGACACAAAGAGCAAACACTGACCCATGACAGATATTTCTTTTATCTGCTCCCGCGCGTGCCCCGATTGTTCCCATGCCCAGCTCCTCAAGGACACAAATCTGTCACAATCTCCGTCCAGCAGTCCCAGTTCTGTCTCCAAAAGGACTGGGAATAATTGGCTCCCTTTTGAGGTTCCCCAGAGCAGCCTTTGGGGTGCTGCATCCCCCTCTGCTGCCTTTCAGGGGGCCTCCCAAGGTGTGCAGATGGTGCCGGTGTTTCGTTCCCCTTCCCCAGGGGAAATCAGAGGCAGGAAATTATATGGCTGCTACACACACTCCCACACCCTGCAGAATCCATCCTTCCATGAAAATGCCAGAGAGATTTAAACAGCTCGCATAATTTCAAGAGGAAGCAGCGAGAGTAGAAATAAATATACATTGTAATTGTATAATATCACTGGGTTCAGGAAAAAAAAAAAAAGAAGGAAAATATAATAACAAGAAAGCTATGTGCTTACAAAGGAAACCAGATCTGCTGGCAGCTCTTGGCACCAGATGGGACTGGATCCACAGGAAAGCATGGCAGGGCAAGTGCCCATGATCCAAAGGGAGCGGTGCCACACTGCTCCCAGTCCAGCACTACTGGGAGTGGTCCTGGCTGCTTCTGCAGTGACAGCCACCAGTGCCCCCCATTCCTCCAGGCAGCTGCTGGCACTCCAGCTGTTTAGTAGAAGTTACAATGAATGCATGGACAGATAACCTCAAAAAATGCCCACTTTGAGAATTTTTTTCTGAAATTATTTTGTGTTCTTACCTGGTGTTTTAAATTATCTAATGCTGATCTGCATGCAGATCAGGGTGCGGAAATTTTACTTAATAACTAATATAACTAATGCAATAAAAATATCTTCCAAGTTCCAAGGTGAAAAAAAGAGCTTAATCTCCGTTTACCAGTGGACACAGAGAAGCACAGTGCCCTCAATCACTCAGAGATTATTTCCCTGTGGATTTGCCCATTTAAGATAGCAGCACTTCAGGGGAGAGTTCCTACCTGTTCTGTATGCCTAAAATAAATTACTGGGCATTTTGTGGGGTGAAGTACAAGATCTTTAAGGCTGCAAGAGGGAAAGGCTACAGAAAAGTCAGGTGCTGGTGACCCTGTGGCAGAACATACCCATTCTTGGCAGAGGCAAGCCCCATTCCCCCTGCAAACAAAAGGAGCATCAGATCCAGGAGTTTGCATGCTGTGATGACATTCATCCCAGCAGGGCTCTGCTCCTGAGGAGAGCAGGCACCAGGAAATTATGAGCAATACATTTTGCTGATTTACAGCTCTGTGCTTGTGCAAGCCCACTGTCAGCTCCAGTTGCTTTACAGCCAGCAGCAGCTTTTAGAAGTTTAAAGGTTTCTTTTCCAGCTCACAATATGCATACAAGGTGCAAAAGAAGTCTACAAAAACCATGAGTTAAAGGGAAGACATAATTTCAAGAAGGAAAATGCACATAACCCCATAAGAAAGAAGAGTCTAATATGTCCCTTGGAAGGAAATTCCCCATCCCAACCCAGGTACCAAGGAACTGAAAGAGGGGCTGGTGGGGGCACTGGGCACTGGTGGCCCCTCTGAGCACATGGGAGATTTAATTTAGGGTGAAAAGAGTGGAATGGATGCCATCAGCACATGGCATTTTCATCCAGGATAGCAAGAATCTGCCTGTTGTTACTCCCACTCTTACCCTGTGGATAGATAAAGGAGAGCCAGTATTAATATGAATCTATCTGGAGGCAAACAGCAATTCTCAGAAAAGCACTGGCAAGCTTGGGTGAGGCAGACATAGATCCAGTCAACACACAAGTCTCAGGTTCATACATTTTGGGAAAAATGTGAAATCACTAAATAATAATTCTGTTTCTCATTACGCTGCATCATAAGGAAATACAACACATCTCTTAATGTGCAAAACTTTAAGTTAAAAATTAACTTTCCTTCTTTATCTGCCTCTAAGCTAAGCTCAGACTATCACAGTGGGCACCTCTCCAATTTCTGCTGGCTCTTGCTCTCCTTTGAACTTTGTGCATTACCAAGTTTGCTTCACTGTGACTTCTCCTTAAAAAATCACCCAAACTGAGGCCATTTTACCTTCAATGCATTTACATTTTAGCTTCTTTAAGCCTGGTGAGAACCTCACTGAGCTGCAATTCAGACAACCTTCAAAGCTGAGGGGAGCAAATGTGACTTTTGCTGTCCATATCTACCATCTTCAGTTAAAATCCTTGCTGTGCATGTGGTTGAAGCACTAGGAAGTGTCAGAGTTTACTGTAATTCCTGGATAAGCTGGAGCAGAGGACTTGTTTCACATTGCTTACGTACATTGGAGGGTGTATCTCTATCTGCTTATTGCTGAAATTTCACCATAGCTGGACTTCTCAGAGGGTTTCTGCACCCTCTCCATCTTCATCAGACTCATTAAGGAGAAAAAACTATGAAAAATATTTATTTTTTCAGTTTCAGTTCTGATTTTCTCAAATGTTGGTTTGGGTTTTTTTTCTCTAAAGTGAGCTTATTGCTGAAATTTCACCATAGCTGGACTTCCCAGGGGGTTTCTGCACCCTCTCCTTCTTTATCAGACTCAGTAAGGAGAAAAAACTCTGAAGAATATTTATTTTTTCAGTTTCATTTCTGATTTTCTAAAATGTAGATTGGTTGTTTTTTTTGTTTTTTTTCTTTTTTTTTTCCTCTAGAGTGGAACATGGAACTTATTCACTACCAGGGCATCCAGGGGCTGCACTTTGAGCCAGGCCACTCTAAATTATATTCAAACACATAGGGAGAAACAATTGCTGCCTCATAGCATTTACAGCTGAGATATCTTCTCTAAACCGTTGACAGGGGCTGCACTTCGAGCCAGGCCACTCTAAATTATATTCAAACACGTAGGGAGAGACAGACGATTGCTGCCTCATAGCATTTACAGCTGGGATATCTTCTCTAAACCATTGACACAGAAATAATTGTTTGCAAGATCCCATTCTTTTGTTTGTAAACTTGTTAGAGCTCTGAAAATATGGTCTAACTGTAGAGGGGTTAAAGCACCAGCACAGACCAGTGGCACCCAGACAGAAAAGCCCTCTGGGGACTGTTTTCCCTTGCATCCCTATCAATGCATAGGGAAGACCTACAGGGGCTCCACACCCCCTCCACAGCAGGCACAAACCCCTTCTGCCCTCTTGTCACTGACAACAAAGCCAGAAATGAGGTTCCATCCCACCCCTCCACTTCCATGCACTTCTCCTGTGCCCCTTCCTCCTGGCTGGGCACTGGCAGCTCAGGAAGCACCGAGTGCTGCAGCCAAAGCCAGATGTTTGGTCTGGACAAATTCAGCATGAAATGATTTTAAACCAACTTAATAAGGATAACACTTAATGAGAGACCTACACACAATTTTTACCTAATGCAACTTTTTTCTTTGAGTAAACCTCAATGCAAGTACCACCTAAACCATTAAAATTTAATTACTAGTACAGAAATGCACTCTTTACCATGCACACAAGTAATTTGTCTTGTATTTTGAATATGGAATATTAATAAATAAAACGTAGCACCTATGTTGTGACTGTGTTTCAAACTGCTTTTAATATTAATTAACGCTCACCAGCTTGTGTGAGGCAGAAAAACATTATTAGCCTAGTTTTTACACACTGAGGCAGAGAGCTTTCTCCAGCTTGCAAGCTCCTTGGGCACCAGCACCACCGAGCTCTTTAAACAGCACTTTTAACTCCTGCAGCTCAGAGTACTTTGCAAAGGAAATTGGCTTCCTTTCCTTGAGATGAAAGGAGCCAGGAGGAGAAGAGAGCTGTCAATTCAGAGGTCCAGACGTGTTTTATTCAAATCCCTGGGGCTCCAGCTGCTTGCCAGGTCCCCTGGCTGTCCCCTTGGCTGCTGACAGGCGCAGGGCTGTGAGGAGAGTCTCTCTCAGCAATTGCAGCCTGGACCAAGGTGGGCACAGGGCAGATGCTCCAGGCCCTGGGCAGTGTCTCCTGGGGTCTCCTCCTCACCCAAAGCAGGATCCTGAGCTGCCAGCCTTCCACAGGGGACTGCAATTCTCGAAGAAATTGCTGTGCCAGCTTTTTATGGTTATTACCTGGTTCCTCTTGGCCAAGAGCCAGAAACCTCTGGTCTTGGCCAAGGTGCAGCTCTCAGGCCCTGAAGGCTCAGACCTGGGCTCTGACTTGGTGTGGTGTTGCATTTTTGGGACTGGCAAGCGCTGAAGAACCTTCCTGGGGCCAAATGCTCCAGGACAGGAGATGGGACAGCTCTGTGGGCTCCTGTAACCTGCTAGAGAGCGGCAGGACAGGATGGGAGCCCCAGGCAGCCTCCCTGGTCATTGCCCCAACCCTCAGACAGGCTGAGCACACCAGGCAGCTGGTGATGACATGAGCAACAGATTTGTCTGGGGCCAAGATGTGAGATTAAAACACCCACAGCTTTCCCCAGGGCTCAGTGAGGAGCCCTGGAGTACACGTGCAGGCACAGACACAAGCTGCCCTCGTGGAGATTTGCCAGAGCGGAGCCAAACCCCGAGCCAAACCCGGGGCAAAAGGCAGGGTTGTTTTGGTTCATTTCTGTTTGCTGAAAGCAATTCAATGGAAGAACTAAACAAAAAGGGCTTGTAGGATTGCTGCTGCCAGGTGACAAAGGCCATTTTAAGGAAGGCCATGGCTTGACCTGGCCTTACCTCACCTTGCTGGCTGGCCTTCCCCTCACGTCTCCCACTCTCACACCGGCCCTCTCTCCCACCTTCTGGCATGTTAACTCCTCCACCCTCAGCCCCATGCTGCTGTGTGCTGTGCTCAAGACACCACCATCTACACCTGATAAACACCACACGGTCAGGAAACAGTGGGCTGACTGGTCTGGAGCTGGTTACTGGCAAAAATAAGTTGTACTCTGCAGCAGGATCTCAGACTGAGTAAATGGTCCTTGTGAAGCACAGGGGACCCTACATGGACACAGGTTTTGTAAGATAAGTTGTACTCTGCAGCAGGATCTCAGACTGAGTAAATGGTCCTTGTGAAGCACGGGGGACCCTACATGGACAGAGGTTTTGTAAAGCACAGGGGACTCTACATGGACACAGGTCTGATGGTCCTTGTAAAGCTCAGGGGACCCTACAGGGACACAGGTCTGATGGTCCTTGTAAAGCTCAGGGGATTCTACACAGCCACATGTTTGATTTAAATTCCAAGTCGATCTTGCAGGGGAGAGAAAAGCTGTGAAAGTTATAAACATTCTGCAGATTTCTGCAGTAGGTGATTATGTCAGGGGGACGTGACCCCTATTGTCACCACCCTGGTCTCTGCAGGAGCTCAGGAAGCAGTGGGATGTTTGGTACTTGAAAATCTGTCAGCCAAGTGTGAGCCAGAAAAGGCCAGCAAGTTCTCAATGTCAGGACCTGACAAGGGGTGGAAGGAACCCCAGAGCAGAGGGTCAGCTCTCAGCACCCCCTGCACATCTCTCCTCTTCAGCAACAGGTGATTTCTCTGCAGCAGGCACATGGGGGGCACTCACCTGCTTCCACCTCAGCTGGGACCAACAGGGCAGAGGGCAGCTCAGATGCATTTTTCAAAAACAAAAAGAAAAACCAACCAAAGAAATAAAACAGGAGAATCCCCCCACATTTAAAGAAAAGAGCAAAGCAAAGCCCTAGAAGGCTTTTGGTGGTATTCCCAGCACCTCCAGTGGCTCTTGGCTTCTGGCCAGCCTGGGTGAACAGGTTCTACCATACTCTTTAGCCTCCTCTCCTCACCAGAGACTGCACTGGCAAGACCTTGTGGTGCTTGCATGTCACATCTGAATTAACTGGGTCTTAATTTATAGGGAAAAACCCCAAACTCAAACCCCACCATCACCACCAAGAACACCCAAACAAAAACCCACAAACAACAACAACAACAACAACAACAACAAAAACCAAAAAAAAAAAAAACAAAACCAAAAAAACCCCCCCAAAAACAGAAAAAAAACCCAACAACAACAACAACACTCCCAAATAAATAATAATAATAAAAGATTTTTTTTAAAATATCCACAGGTCTGCTCTGAGAGCAAGTCCCAGCAGCGCTCACAGGTCTGTCAAGCAGTTCAAGCATTATGTGAGACCAAAGCCAGAGGCTATTGAGGGGCAAGACCTAGAGGGCCCCTCTCTTCTGGGCTCTTCATTTAGCAGATTTGCTGAGGTTTAACAGCAGCAGCATGTAATACAGCAGTAGCTGCTCCCTCCTCCAAATGATCATTTAGCCCAGGCTTACCAAGCCATTCATTTCATGCTTATTAACCTTTGGAGTATTGTTTTGTCCAGACTGCCAGACAAATTAACTTTTAAGAGGGGTCTATATGGATGTCTGCAAACTCCCTCGGACACAAAGCAACTCTTAAGGAATATTTAATGAAATATGAAACAGTCAGTTTATCTATCTGTAAACTAACACATCGTTCTGGACAACAACTCACTGGAAGTGCTGTGGGTAATTCTCAGGGAAAAAAAAAAGTATCTAAAGAGGGAAATAGGGAAGAAGAACAAGACAGCCAGGTACATCTACAGAAGTGCTCTAAAATCCCCATGCCAGATCCCTGCACAGCACACCAAACCCAAGCACTGGACTGCAGCAAACTGCTGGGAGGGGGTGGCAGTTCCAGGGGGCTTGGATGACACTCATTTGTCACTGTGGAGAAGCCTGTGGAAAGCAGATTCCCTAAAAATTGGCCCAGAGATTTTCTCTCACCACATACTTGCATGCAGGCCAAGTCTCCTTCTTAACATACTTTGCCTTTTGTTTTGTTTTTCTGACTTGCAACAACAACCCAAATAAACCTCTGGAAACAATGAAAGCATTAAAGGAAAATGTCATGCCTATCAATAAATGCCTTTGTAGCTGTGGGAGTGGAGAAGGCATGATGTCACTGGGGGGAACAGCTTAGAAAGTTCCATTGAGAAAAGGGATCTGCCTTTAACTGATGCAAAACATCCCAAAATATGCGCTGTGCCACCCAGATATCCAGGAGAGCATGGAGCTGTGATGCAGCACAGGCCAGGAAACTGATTTAATTCAGAAGCCACAGAAGAAATTTGTACTTATTTACCACGGGGCACAGAGAGGTGATGAGTGCAGGGTTTAAATCTGTGAGCAAAGACAGTGAGGGGAGCATTCTCCATACACTGAGACGTGAGAGCAACCCCTCAAGGTGTATGTGAAATGCTGAGGCTGGGTGAAGCTCTGCAGCTGAGCTGTTGAGTTCCACTGTAGGACCTTGCATGAAATAAAAAAACAAGTTTGCTCCTCTCACCTTGGCTGCCTGATGGACCTCTGTTGGTTTCAAGTACATGACAAAGGGATGAGCCTCTTCTCCTGGTGACAGAGATGTTTTAATTTTCTTGTTGACTTTGTCCTGAAGTGGACTGGAAACAGCAGCCTGGTCCCTCAGGCCTGGGCAGTGGCTCAAAAAGCCACCTCTGGTCACCTTCCAGCTTCCACCCTTTAGTGGCTCAACTATTTTCAGTGCATCACTTAGCAGCTTTCTGGCTGGTGGCTCTCTATACTGACAAGTACAATGGATTGAGATCAGATAACAGGATTTTGAATGTGAGAAGAGCTAACACCGTGATGGCTACTTTTGGATCCAGATTTACCCTCCTGAAATTCCTGGGAGGGTGGGATCTGAAATTCTGGTTTCTGCAGCTCAGAGGTCCAGAGGTGAGTCAGGGCTCCAGTTCTGGGCTGGGTAAATGTTGTTCTAAAACACTTAACCACCTCTTCAGCTCACTAAAAACCTGAGAGTTCCCCACCTGGGAATAAGAGAGAAAAAGCAGAGTCCCAAACAGCAAGGTCCTGTAAAGCTTTCTGGTTTTCCTCTCTACAGTCACCCTCTTTTAAGGAACAACTCTGGAGGAAAATTAGATCAACTTACAGTGTTACAATAAACTCATAGTGAGAAAGTACTGGCTCCTGGCAGTCTGTGCTGGGATACATAGAAATTATGGACTTTTGCCCAAACCCACGATGTGCTGGGCTTTTGCTGTTGCTGTTGATGAAAGGCACGAGCAGGTATGAAACAAGGTGAGCAGAGAGCCTTCCAGCCTGTGTTTCAGGTCATCCTCCCTCTCTCATTTGCAGCATGGCAATTGCTGCTGCCAGAGGCATCCACAGGTCACAAACAGAGGAAGACAGCTCCAACTGGAGCATTGGGAAGTGCTCAGGTACAATTTTGTTCTGGGAGATGTGGTGGTTTGAAAATGTCAGTGCAGGGCTGGGAGTGTGTCTGCACTGCAGAGAACAGCACTGCCAGGGACAGCTGAGCTGGCCCTAGAGAGCTGCTGGCACAGGGAGGACATGAGCAGCTCTGGTGCACCTCAAACACAGGGCAAGTCCAGCTGGCAGTGACCTTGAAGTGTCTGCAGTGCAGACAGAGCTACGTCCTGTCCCCGTGTACCCAGACTGTGGGTCAGGTCTGCTCTCCACTGAGCACAGTCTGTCCTGGGAGCAGGCTGGCACATCCCAGGTTTCCTTGTAATGTAACCAAGGCCAGTGCAGGGACTGCTGTGGACCTGCACCTTCTCACAGCAGGCAGAGATGTGCTCCCTTCCCACTGTTTAGATGCCACAAATCCTACTGGCTCTTTCATCAGGACGGATGATTTCTGGCTCTCCTCCCCCAAATGCTGAGTTATTACAGCTAAAATCCACTGAATGCTCCTGTTTATAAAGCAAAGGCCAGCACAGCTCACATTTCCAAAGCATAGCTGGATCTGGTTTAGAGAAAGAGCAGTGAAGTCATAACAACTTATTCTATCATTAAATTCAGCTGTCCCAGTTTGGGCAGACTTGGGAAGCAAAACAATTGTAGGCTGAAGTTAAGCAGACCTTTTTCAGGGTAGATTTGTGCTCTAAAATGCTACAATTTGTGGTTGTGAGGGTCCCTTCACAAGGCTCCTGTGCAATGCTAGCACATGAAGGGTCACACCAAATGTCTACCATATGCTGCACAGGCACAGTTTCCTCTCGAGGTTTTCATTATTACATTTTTATTTTTTCCTTTAATTCCCTAGGCTGGGAAGTAGATGCAGTTTTATTGATGGGAAGAATTTCACCTGTTCAAATCAGGTTTTGAGGGATCTGGACATGCTTTTTTTAACGTTTCCTGATAAGCATTCCACCCCTTGTCTCTCCAGGGAGTGGTGGTCATGCTTCTCATTTCCTTGCAGGTACCCCAGGTACCTGTGGCTGTGCTGCACAGGGCTAAGGCAACACAAGAACCCTCTGCTTACTTAACAAAAGAATGTAAATGAATGTCAGTCTCACCTCTAATGTCACACGAGAGTCAACACAGGAAGATTATATTCCACCAAAAGCCTTGGCCTGCAGGTCACTGTCCCCCTGCCATCCTACTCCAGCTATTCCAGGAAAGTCAACAGACCTCGACCGGTCATCTCTTCCAGGTGGGTCAACAAATGATACCACTGAGCTCATTTAGACTTTTTAAAAGCATAGCTTTTCTAACTGGGAAAATATATACTGAGCAAATTTCATCCTAGCTCAGACACACTTAGACAAATTAGAGTACAAAGTTCCTCTGCTTGTTTTGTTTCTCCATAAAAGCATTTGCAAAAAAAGGCTAATCCACATCATTAACTGTACTAAGTTGGTGAATCAGCCAATTCTATATTTAAGTTTCTAATTCTGGGTTTCTACACATGATGAAGAAAGATTTGCTGTCACAATTTGTGAACTACAGTCACAACCTGTAGCTTTTAAACACTTTCTTATAGGGCTCCTGAATTTTGGCCCAAGTTACAATTTCAAGAGATCATTCTCAGTGAAGTTGTGGATCAGATGTAACAGCCAAATTAATGCAAACAAAAGGTAGCAGGCCAGGTAACTTGCAGAATAAATGCTTGGGAACCCACTTACATTACTCTTTACACAGACAGCTTTATTTGGAAGTACCTGTTCTGAACAATTCAAAACCACATTTTTTATTGTAAAGGAGGCAGAGTTGGGCTCAGAGAGGTTCGGGATGAGAAGAAATAAAAGACTACTTTTGACAGCAATGCATTCTGTTTCCCAGCTAAATCTGTCCTCAGGTCTTACTGAGGACATGTAGAAAGTGCTACAGCTCCCATTTGATGTGCAGCACTGAGGTCTGGTCCTACATTCAGTTAACAGCACTCTGCTCACAGACCATGGTAACTTTGCCTGGCTGTTCTAAGGTATTTCTGCAGCCACTGCAAAAATGTGAATTATAATATTCCACCTGGATATAACAGGATGTGAATACCAGGAGCTCTCGAAGCAGAACTCATCCTTCAGCTCCTGAGTGGAAGCGATGCCTTTCTTGACTTTGTAGCACTGTTGAAGATTCAACAAATTTCCCCTTCGACCTCCACATACTCTAGAGAAGGATTCCAAAAAGGATGATACTTGAATTTCCCTAAGGCTTCACATTTTATGGAACACATAGAACAAAGACTGAGAGCCATGGCTTCAACTGAGCGTGTGAGTGTTCCCATCCAGTGAGGGCTGCAGGCTGGAGGAGGATGAGGAAGAAATCAAGGAGATTGTGTGGGAGGTGTGGAGGCACTCTTCAGTCCATCATTATGCACTCACTGTTTCTAAGACCACTGATCACATTCAGACTAACTCTAAAATACTGGATTAGATTGCTTCAGCACTTCCCTCAGGCCTTAAGAAATTTTCAGGTATTTTTAAATCACGACTAATTACAAGATGTGAGCTGATGCACAACAACTCTGCCTTTTTCTGCAGCCATCTTACTCTTACCCAGTCTTGTTTATTTAATGGTGTCTTAATCCAAGCTAATCACATCCCTAGCAGCAAATTATGTTCTAAATGACAATGAATTATGTTAGCAGGAGGATAATCAGAGGAAAGCAATCCAATCACTTCTATTTTTTTCAGCACACCTTAATTCAAAATGGCAGAGAAGAAGAAGAAGAAGAAGACACATTGCAGAGCAGCACATGAGAGGAGTGAGGTATTGCTGAACATTCCTGGACCTGCATTAAGCAAGTGTGAAGAGAGTGTAGGACCCTCCCATCAGACCTGTACCTTCAGCTTTGTACTGACTGCAGGGCAAGTAAGACAGGGCTCTGGGGGAAACTGGGGGAGACATGAGGAGGGGGTAGAAGGAGGCTGGTGAACAGTGTTACCTGGTCTTGAAAGCACAATTAGTCATGAATAAATGATAATTTATTAGTCCTGCTCTAAGAGCCTGCACTAGCCTCCAGAAAAGCCCTTGGTGGGTCAGTTCAGGTTGAGTTGGGGCTGAGCAGCTCCCTTGGCGGATCTGGAGAGTGGGAAGGGAGAGGGAACAGGGGAGGAGCAGGATTGGAGCATCCAGACTTGCAGCATCTCAGTGGAAGCTGAGCACAGACACAGTGCACTGCAGAGCTGCACAGCCCCTTCTCTCCCCCAGGCTGTTTGTTTTCAGGGAAGCAGTGTAGTAAGGATACTGGGTATTTATCAGCCTTTCCAATGCCCTGACAGACAGGCCGCATGTCAAACATGCTATTTATCAGGAAGCACTTTTATTGATTTTTCTTGATAAGAGAGTAAAATATTGGCAAAGGCTTCTCTTACTCTTTATCATGAACATCAACACAGAGCAAATTTCATGCATTAGTCCCTTAGTTTTTTGACAATAATGTAGAAAGCTTAAATAAACTCACTCATCTTGCAGCAATGTTGCTTCTGGAATAGCTGCTTTGTAGCAGTTATTCAGTTGCTGGAAGTGTCAGATCAGCAGCCAAACAGCACAGCCAGTCCTGGCACTCAGAGGGGATTATCTGGGGCTAGAGAACTGCCCCATGCAAAAACAGATGCTAGCAACAATTTGCTAAAGTGATATGCCCTGTCCCGCAGTTGAGAAGTACCCTGGGACCCTTTCTCCATCTGCCTGCACACAGCTGTCATTTGTTTCAGCCTGATTCAAAAGTACATTTTGTCTTCAACAGTTTCATATCAGCCACAAACACCATGAGAAAACAGGACAAAGCCTTCTCTGCAGTGGGAAAAGAACCTTAATGGACAGATCTCTTTCAGCAAGGCTTAGGAAAAAAAAAATGCTTCTAAAAAGGCAGTAAATAAATTGAGATTCAGCCTAAGTGAATGCAGGCTGGTATGTTTTGGGGGGAGGGAGGAAGGGGAGGAGTACAAAGAAAAGGCACTTAGAGTCATGAAAAAGGCTGAGAATCAATAAACAGACTGAAGAGCAGTGAACAAAATGCACCAGGACTGAAAATGAAAAAACACAAAAACCCTCCAGCCTTGGGGAATTAGTGCTGCATATACATCTGCAATAGCCCAGGAGAAGAAAAATTAAGGGTTCTTAAACTGTTGATGGCTGTAGACAAAACCCCACACATTTTAAATTATCTACTTTAAAAAGGACCTGATATTTCCCATATCCTACTTTATGGCTCTTTAGGACTGGGATCAAACCCAGAAGAGTTGGGGTAGCAGTTTGCTGCCACTCGCAGGGGTTATGCCTGTCTGATGGGGTAGGAAGGAATGCTACAAGAAGAGGAGGCTTAGGAATTTTGTAACCATGAATTGTATACACTGAAGGTTCTCAGCACCATACCAAGTTTATAACAAACACCTGTAATGGAATATATATTTATTCTGCTTCTATTTCTTTCTTCAAGATGCATTGCCATAAACCTGCTAGGCTTCTTAAACCTTGGGATCCTGTTTGTTTAAGATGCTCTTTTCCTGCTGGAGATGTGCTTTTTCAGGCTGAGCACAGAGAGCTCAGGCAGTGAAGCTCTAAACACCTCTCCCATCGATTCCTGCTATCATGCTGAGGAGAAAAATAATATAATCTCACCAGACCCTGCTCATGTCAGGAAAATGCATAGGCAAGAAGGCAGAGCACATGGAAAAGCACCTTGTCTCAGCAGAAATGTCCCCCTCAGTTAGGGCAGGTTTCCTCCCCAGGGACACCAGTTGCACTGCTGGTCCGTGGGGTGAGGTGACATTTCTGGCACTGACAGCCCAGCTGTGGATCTGTGAGCAGGTCTGGCCCAGCCCAGCAGGAGTTTTCCCTGTGTCTGACTGCAGTGTTTGGAACCAGAGCCTTCACACTCTGGGGCAGTGATCTGGTACTGAGGGAGTGAAGAATCACAGAGCCACAGAATATTCTGAGTTGGAGATGGATAATGAGATGATTTGCTCTCACAATTAAGGGTGACTATTGTGTGAATATTAAGCAAAGCTTCAGTGATGTACAGTTATGTTATTGTAGTTTAGATGTCCTCTGTTCTCCCCATAGTTCCTTTTCTCCCCTCCATTGTGACCATCAGACAGCCTGGGCTGTCTAGGACAGGTAGAAGAAGGTGTGCACATGTGCCCCTTGCATGGGGCAGTGGGGAATGGAAAAGCTTGGTGCCTAGTGGGGAGGCATGGCAACACCAGGCCTCCAATCCAGTTACAAGAAAGCAGTTTCCACTGATAGATGGCAAAGAAGAGCTGACTGACAGACTTTGGGAGGGGCCAGGGCTGGCTGGGGCAACCCCAGGGGGATAACAGACTGAGCATCCATCTTGAAGATGAACTGCCCACACGTGGTGTCTACGAGGGCAGCTCCCAGCGCTGTGAATTTTTCCTTATGTAGTCCTTTTGTTGTATTTTTGTCAAGGTTTAATAAACCTCTTTAAATTTTTTAAGTGAGCAGTTGTTTCTCACAGAAGGGACCCACAAGAGTCCAACTCTTAAGCACCAGAGCAAACCCAATGGGAGGAAGTTTTCCCTCATCCAAACACACAGCAGGGATCTCACCAACCTTGCAGGTCTCT
This sequence comes from Passer montanus, assembly GCF_014805655.1. Classification (NCBI taxonomy): domain Eukaryota; kingdom Metazoa; phylum Chordata; class Aves; order Passeriformes; family Passeridae; genus Passer; species Passer montanus. The sequence continues at coordinate 6,164,494 of NW_024372036.1, forward strand.
CAGTGCCTGCCCCAGAGGCATCCAGGCAGTCAGCCCTTGTGTACAATGAACCTTTCTGAGGTTTGGGACCTGCTTTCTCTCAGGCATGGGACCAGCAGCCCACGCAGCTTGCTCTGCCTTGACAGGCAGCCCGTGGCTGTTTTTTCTTTCTGGAAAGGATGCCTAATCAAGAGTCTTGTTTAAGCCTGGTTTTCAGGAAAAAGAAAAAGAAAACAAAACAAAAACCCCCCACATTATTTTACTCTGTGTTTACAAATGCCTGTATCTCCCTTAGCAAACTTTGGATCCACCAGCCCAGCTCACCCAGCTTTGACAAAGGAGTTGGTGTTTCCAGCTGCACTTGCTGGGCTAAGAGACCTTGGAGGTGGCACATGGACCTGGTGGAGTGTGTCACATTCCCCACAGGGACATTTCCCTCTTCTGGAAACCAGAGCCTGTGGCTGGAGGGACTGGGGCAGACACTTGACTCTGTTTTACCCTTCTGCAGGGTGAGGGTAAATCTGTGGAACCCAGGGATGCAGAGGCTTGGGGCCAGAGACACCTGGCTTCTGCAGGTTTTGTGGGAACAGCTGGGTATTCCTGCTCTCCCCAGGGAGAAGACTGAAGCATGAGGTCATGTTTTGCTGGCAGGGAGCCCCCATGCCAGAGAAAACATGGAGACAGTCCTCATAGTGCCCCAGCTTCAAGAGGAGCTGCAGCTGAAGCTTTCATTTCCTTAGATGTCAGAGCCAACCACCACCAAGACACAGATCTGTACCAAACCATCTGGTCATTAGCTCTTTTACTTGCTGCTTCCCATCTTCCCTACCCAGCCCCCAGCTGCTCTCTGAGCCCACTCCACTCCTGGGGTTTACAGCTTAAGAGGAAAGTATCTGATAAAATAATACATTTTATAGTTTGCAGTTATATTCTGCCCTGCACATCTTCACATCTGTCACAGGTTTTTCTCAAGGTCTGAGCTCTACAGGCAGGACTCTCATATTCCCTAGGATGTAAATCTGAAATCACAAAATGATCTCATGCTTTTTTTTCCCCCCCTCTGGTTTCAATCTCCTTCCCCTTTTCCAGCATACTTCCAATATACAGAGTATGTTTCCCTGTGTTCATTTTCAACTATTTTCTATTTCCATTTTTGCATATTCTTACTCTTTGCTCTCTCTTTTTGTCTGTCTTTTATCTACAAGTCCTCCTTTCCTCCTTCTGTCCTATTTCAAAATCTTCTGTGAGCCAAGCCTACTATCTGTAAAGAGTAATGCTGTCAGCTTTAATAGGAGCTGAATTAACTCTCATGGCTTTCATCTTCCCATCTTTTTTTTTCCTGCATCTTCTGTTCCCAGACAAAAATAAATCCTTGTTCCTGCTTCCATTTTCAACTTCTTTGGAATTTACTTGAACTTTTCTTTCCATTACTTTCCCCACACCCCTCTGCAGCCCCTCCTTGAGTCTTTCCAGCTCTTTTCCCTCCATCCCATGTCGAAGTAAACAATCTCCCTAATCTACCATCTCCCTGGCTACCGAGCATTTCGGTCCACACCCGCCACTGTTGGATGGGAGAACATAACACATATTTAAGATTAGGATCTCTCTCCTATTCTCTCCCCTTTCCTTCACCAACGATGCCAAAAAGGCTGCTGTGGGGTTTTGTTCAGTAGTTCTGCCTCTTCCTTCCCTGCTCCTCCCTGGAGAAACAGAAAGCCAGAGATGTGGGTTACACAGAATTACCATTAGCCTGTTAAATACAGGAGAGATTTACTGTCTTGCTTTCTCCCCCCGAACGAGGCATGAAGCCTGATGTAAAATCATCCAAATCCATGCAAGGACTGAAATGAAACCACAGACCCCGGGGACAAGAGACTGGCAGAGGATGTGTGGAAAACAAAGAACTGGATGGGAGAGAGGACTGTAGAAGATGGAAATAAAAGGGGATATTAGAGGAAGCCCACGTTACCTGACACATGGTCTTCTCCTTTATAATCAGGATCTCCCTTGAAATCTCTATTTCATTCAAACAAATTATCATTCCCTGGGAAAGTTATTTTAGGAAGCTGATCTAGACAGTAGGGTAAAGGAGGATCCACCCATCATGATCTCAGCTATTTCTTTCCCATTGTTCATAGGAAAGTAATTTTCTCACAGCCACTGCTTCTCTCAAACTTCTGTGCTGTTCTGAGAAACTAAAAGGAAATGGGCAACCTTGTGTATCATCCAAAACTGATCCCAGAAGTACAAGCAGGTCTGGAAGGGATTCAGTAACTCTGGCAATAACAAAAAGGAGTGGATCCTGCTCCTTTCTGTCCCCAAAACCAGGAGGAGAGGACAGTGAGAGATGTTTATTGGAGTACCTCCTCTTTCTGTGGGGCCAGGAGGGAAAGGAAACAGAACTCAGCACAAAGGGTTGAGAGATACGAGCATCTCCTGCCCTCTTCCAAGGTGTGAGAGAGAAGAGGAGATGGGGAGCGAGGATGAGAGCCGCTTCTAGATTTTCCGAGCCGTGAAACATCTGCCTGGGAAAAGCAGAAATATTTAGGGTAGGGTGCTGGGAGCAATATGGAGAGCAGAGGACTGAACCTAGCCCTGAGATTTCTTCAGAGATTTCTTCAGTTCCATAGTGGAAAAGGGTCAAAAGTGAAGTAAACTTACATCCATGTTTTAGAAAACATGCTTCCAGCCCTGGAAGTCTGTCTAGGCTGCTGCAGGTAGGCACTTCTCCAAAACACAGGGGCCAAATGCAAAAATGCAGACAGGAAAACCACTCCAAGCTGCCAAAGAGTTGTTCTGAGAAGGAAAAGGAAAGACAGAGGAAAAAGGAGCATAAGCAGAAGAAGAAGGGGGGAAAAAGCCCAAGATCATAAAAAATTTAATTCAAAATATCTTAATTCACAAAAATTCAAATCAGCTATGTTATGTTAAGTACATCAGTAAGTTAGAACTGCCTTGACTTGCCTTATGCAGACAACAAGTTCTTTAAGTGCATCATCAGTAAATTAGGTGCATTTGCCATAATATTCTTGCTACCAGAATTCGGTTTCTGCAGGTCTTAGTTCTCCTCCTTCCTATGGCAGGACCTGAGATGGAAATTATGAACAACTATGTTCATATGCTTCTCACCATTTCCCATTCCTTGATTACTCAAACTTTCTACTCCAGGCAGGGTCATTAGCAGCTCTTTCTGCCACAGTGAGGCTTTGCAGCAGGTACAGGACACCAGCTCACGTCCCAGTCTCAGTCCACAATGCTGAATTATTGTGGTGTGGTTTTCCACAGACTTCCATAACTGCAGGGAAATATCTGCAGGAAGAAAAATGCAATAATTCCACATCCATTCGGATGAATTACAACCTCAAAAGAATAAATGGAAACTTGCTTGCAAAAGTCTGTAGACTTGAGAAACAGTAGTTTGTGAAGAGAGGCAATGATGTTGATTGCCACTAGAAGGAGAAGGATTGCAGTATAAATAATGCAAGAGGGAAGGAAGAAGGGTCAGACAAAAATAATATATTTTGGTCATAATCAATAAAAATAATAATTTTTTATGATTTTTATGAGAATCTATCCTCCTTGAATAGGTGAAGGCATAGGAGCATAGCTCAGTAGCCTAAAAATTAGAATGTTAAAGAGAAGTAAAGCAGGCCATGTTTTTTACCACCTGGCAAGTAAAACATGACGCTCCTGAGTAAATAAGGCAGTGCATCTGCTGGCAAAGTGTGCAGGGTATAATACTGTCATCTCTATATGGAGGGAACTCAAATCTGCCAATTCAGAGAAACTGGGGCTTCCTAGAAATTAGTAATTTCATCTCATTAATAATGAAAAATTCTTCTCCCTTTCCTTAAGGAACATCTCCTCTCTTTGGGTCAATTTCTTCAGGAATCATCCCACATCAAACTTCCACCTGAAGAACTTGTGCTGAATGCTTCTGGTGGCTGACTGTGTCAGAGAGCACAGTTTAGGAGGCATCCTCAGAAAAGCCTTTACCTGATAAATTCCTCAAGTGGCAGAGATGATATTTTCCCTAGTGCCCCAAAACTGCCTTTCTCTGCTCCACTGCCTCAGTGACAGATCACACCTTTTGTTGTCTGTGCACCTCAGGGTGCTTTCCTTTCCCTCTGTAAAAGCACCTTGATTTTCTAGGAAACTGAAGGGTACTTACATGTCCTCATACATCCATGAAACTCACAAATAATGGAAGAAGTCTTTAAAATGCATTTGTGTTTCCTCTGCAGAGAAAACTGAGAGGACTGAGGTCAAAGACAACTCACCATCTCTCCAATATTAGTCAGTGTGATGCATCTATACTTAGCTTTGCTTCACATCCTTTGGTATCCTTGTTCCTAAACACTTGTGTTTGCTACCTTGAAGCTGGAGCAGAGGTGACCCACTCTCCTGCCTTTAAAGGCAATTTAGAAAAGGGAAGACATCACCGTGCAACAGAAAGGATGACTTGGCAGCAGATGCTCTGCCAGCATGAGTCATGCTGCTTTCCTAGGAAGGGGATTTTACCATGCACTGGATATGGACCAGATGACTTTTTTTTTTAAATGCAAAACAGTGTCCTGTAAACCATGCACTGACCCAGTGACATTCAGGATAATTGGGTGGAAGGAAGGTAGTGTATAGCTTAGCCAGCAGAGACTGAATGATCAAGCACCCAAGGTAGTCACATTGTGTTCCCCTCAATATGCTCTGACAGTCCACAGACAGCTGGCTGGTCATATGGTGCCAGTCTCTTTCCCCTGCTTCTAGCTGCTACATGATATTAAAAGGAGAAGGAAGGAAGGAGGGGAAATCCCTTCTTAAAATCATGTATACAAACAATAGCTGCACCAATGCAGATGGAAGGGATTCTGTCCAAAACACACAGTCAAAAGCAGCAAGTGCTTCAGAGTCTGACAGTCAGTCTCTCCTGAGCCTGACTTTCATGGAGAAAGCCCCTGCACCTGGAGATGTCCCCTGAGCACTGAGACAGGGAGGAGGAGGAGGGACTTGGTGTGGATCCCTAAAGCTCAGCCCTTGATGCAGATCCTTGGTGCCCCACTGCCACCAACGTCATCAACATCCTCACCCTGTCACTGTGTGATTCAGGCCATGGGGCAGGGCCCTCAGCCACGTTTCTGATGGAAAATCTTCTCCAGAATTGCCTGGGTAAATCATTACACACATGCAGACCAAAATGACACCGTGGGCACCAAGATATCTTCCTCATCCTGCGTGGTGACTCCAGGTCAGAAGGGGCATGGTGAACAACATCCTCCCCTTCCTTCTGCTTTCTGTATGGAGGAAGCTGGGCAGGAACTTGGAGGAACACTCTGGGTTAGCACTCTTGTTCACATGCAGTGGGCTCATTTCTGCTTCTCCTTCTCAAGAAGGCAGCATCTTTGGGCAAAATCAAGAGGCATTTCTTCCTATTCTTTCCTGGTGGTACAGGCTCCTGCCTGCAACCTCCTGTGTTTTCCAGGTGGCTGCTCAAAGAGCAGGGAGGGAACAGAAGCTGAGAGTCAGTGTGGGCATGGTAAGGCTCCAGTGCCATAGGGAGGAGAGGGAGGCTGGCTGGGAAGGTCATTGCCATGCAGAGCTGCCCACCCAACGGAGAGAATTAGGCAAAATCCTTGCTGCCTTCCTTTGCTCTTCATCCATGATGATTGCAACAACAGCAATGGAAAATTTCACTTTGCACAGTGATGTGGAGGCAAGAGAGGAAGTCTGGTTGTTCCTGTACTGCAGTCAGATCCTACCTCCTGCAGAAGGCAAGGTGAGCCAGAGGAGAGAACTGTGCCAAAATCTGCACTCCACTAAACCACAGCTCCTATGAGACATGGTGTTAGGCTTGGTAGTGGTCTCACAGCACGTCTGCTGAGAAGGACTCCTGAGGGGTAGCAGAGATCTTATTTTCAATCCTCCAAGCAGCTTCAAGTTCACCTCTGGAGGTTTCTTTAAGAGTGCTTAATCACTTCAGGAGCAACCTGCTCTCCTGACTCTCAGTCTTCTGGCCACAGCCTTACTTTGCATGCCATCCTTTAATTAGAGAGCAAGAGAGACTTTGTGCTCAGAGTGCTCCCAGGGAGGGCAAGTCCTGGGCTCCCATCCCTGCACCAAGGCCTGGCATGTGTCCCTGTCTGAGTACAAGATGCACCCTTCTCTGAGTACAAGATGCTCCTCTTTCCCTCACACACAATCCAAAAGTATTAAACCCTTTCACAACAAGCAAAACTGCTGCCATGGTGTACTCAGCGTTGTTGTCCCATGGAATCTCGTAGGTGTTCTCTGGGAAGCTGGGACACCAGTGGAGGCAGTGGCTGTGCTCTGAAGGAGCTGAGGGACTCCTCCTTAATTCCCTGAGGGACCATCTCTTCTTGGCCATGGCTCTTGAACTCCATGTGGGACCATCTCTTCTTGGCCATGGCTCTTGAACTCCATGTGGGACCATCTCTTCTGGGCCATTGCTGTTAAACTCAGTGTGGGACCATCTCTTCTCTGCCTTGGCCACCATGAGGGGACAGAGGCAGCCAAGAGCTGGAGGGATGAGGTGTGACCTCAGCCTCCTCAGTGCTTGTCCCCAGTTGTTCATGCTGCCCTGCAGAGTGTCCCAGCTGCCAGGAGGGCGTGGGGAGCTGGCTCTGCCTCCTAAGGGACCATGGGCTCTGGAGCAAGGAACCGGTGCCTGGCAGAGGTGGCACATCAGTGCTCGTCCTGCCCTGGCACAGGTGGCACATCAGTGCTCGTCCTGCCCTGGCACAAGTGGCACATCAGTGCTCGTCCTGCCCTGGCAGAGGTGGCACATCAGTGCTCACCCTGCCCTGGCACAGGTGGCACATCAGTGCTGGTCCTGCCCTGGCAGAGGTGGCACATCAGTGCTCATCCTGCCCCGGCAGAGGTGGTACATCAGTGCTTGTCCTGCTGTGGTAGAGGTGGCACATCAGTGCTCACCCTGCCCTGGTAGAGGTGGTACATCAGTGCTCGTCCTGCCCTGGCAGAGGTGGCACATCAGTGCTCGTCCTGCCCTGGCAGAGGTGGCACATCAGTGCTGGTCCTGCCCTGGCACAGGTGGCACATCAGTGCTCGTCCTGCCCTGGCAGAGGTGGCACATCAGTGCTCGTCCTGCCCGCGATCTCAGCCCCGAGCAGTCCCAGTTTCAGTGATACTGAAACTCATCAGCATGCCAGCCTCTTTGGAAGATGGGACTCAGATGACACTTTCACAACACGCTTAATCCAATCTACTTGGAAGTGGCTGCCAAGAGGGGAGGTCTGACTCTGCCTTCTGGCAGTGTGTTCCCACCCTCCCTCCAACAGCAGCCCGCAGCTAATGCAGCTACACCTTCTGCTGAATGAGGGAATTAGTACAGCTGAAAGCTTCTCTCCTCTGCTAATTTTGATCTGGATCAGCTCCCTGAGTCTGGTAACTCCACGGCTGCATGAGTGCTGGTGCCAGCACAGCAGAACTGGAGGGTTCACGGGGCTGGGATGGGAGTCAGGGGATGGAACAGGACCAGCTCTCCGAGCACTGCCTGAGCTTAAACCAGTAAAGAAATAGTCACTGCTGGGTCTTAAAATAAAAAAGACCTTCAAAAATAGTGATTGTGTTTGGTTGTTGAAATTAAGGCTTTCATGACTGTATTCACCTGGATGAGGAATTATTTTAGTCTTTGCCAAATACCAGTGAAAGCTGAAAGAAACCTACTGCCTGTTTCATTGTAACCAGACTTCTCAACTTCTTTAAATGAGGCATTTTTTTTTGCATTACACTGAACTTGAACACAAAAGGCAGTATCAGAAATGCCAAGGCCATGATCTGCCAGCTCCCCTGCTTTTCCTTGTCTCTGTTCAGGCTCGCGACAGGGTCTGTTTTTCTCTCAGTGGGTGATGCTACAGTTAATAGGAATGGCAATTATTAGGGCACGTCAAAAGATGAGCACTGCACACATTAGCAACAGAAACCAGCTTTCTGCATTGTTGGCTCTGCCTTCAAAAGAGCTATTTAGACATTGATATTTTTCAAAGTATGGATTGGTGATCAGCCATCACTACTGAAACATTTTAAAAAGAAAAGTGTCTCCACATGAAAAATAGCACGTTAATAAAAGAAGCCAGGTTTAATTATACAATTCAGACAATAAAATATCATGAAATCACTTAATACTCCTGTTATAAGTAATTGCAGTTCAGTTCAAAACTGAGAGCTGTCTGGGTGACAAAATGATCTTGGTTTACTATGAATTTCAGAGAGGAACATTCTCAGAGAGAAGGGAAAAGGAGTTGGAAAGGACACATATTGGTTGCAGGGTGAGAAAACCCCCCATTGCCCCATTCTCCCTTCCAAACATTGTACAACCTGAAGGAATGGTTGACCTTGCATGTCTCCCTGCTCCAGCACATGAACCAGTGACCAAAAAGCAAGCCCAAAGCAGGAGGCTGCCATGCTCCTGTGCTGTGCTCTGAGTCATGGCTTTAGGCATTCTGCCCATCTTCTCAGTTCAAATACAGATGGGAAAGTGAGATGCACTTCAAAAGGCTCAGCCAAAGTGTCCAAAGTGCCTGGGCCTGTGGGATATTGACCCTGCTGCTTGCACCCCGAAGTTGCTGAGATATAACAGGCCAGAACAAAAAGACAGAATCACTTTAGAATCAGATATATGTAGATATACATGATAAAAAGACACAACTGATACTATGACAGACCTTACAAATATGGGGCAAGCTCATTCACTGTTTTGTGGTTTAACACAGAGGCACCTGATTTCTCTAAGTCCTCTAAGGTTCTACTGTGCCATTCCTTCAGGACAAAATTCAAAAGCACAAAAACTGGAAGGTGTTTTCCTCATTCTGTCACTCCGGGCGAAATAACGATATTTGAACAGGGAAGGAATGTTACTTTTTACAAAGAGTGCTCATTCTGGCAGTTGGCTACCAACAAAAAGATATACAATTACTGTACTCCTATTTACAAATTTTCTTTTGGGAAGGCATTTATAGCTTCATTCCTTAAAACTAATTTTGACCTAAACTTGTCATGCAAGTCTGTGTTCTGGAAAAAAAATAAAATTGCAACATTAGAACTAACACATTCAGGTATTTCTGCTTGTTTAGGAGTGACAATGACAACAGCAAAATGCATGCAAAGCTGGAGATGCTTTTGCAATGCTCTCTTTGATTGCACTTCCCTCAGATTTTGTGGCAGGTTATAACCATTGTGCCCTTCTATTTCCCCTGTGTGTACTACCACTTAAGATCTTTGGAAGCAACTGACGTGTGCAGGAAATTTTGCAAAGCATTTGACACTGTCCCACACAACGTCCTTGTCTCTAAACTGGAGAGACATGGGTTGGATAGGTGGGCAACTCCATGGATAAGGAATTGGCTGGTTGCACTCAGAGAGTTGTGGCCAAGTGCAGAGCAGTGACCAAAGGAGCTCCTCGGCTGTCAGTATTGGGACCAGCGCTGTTCAACATCCTTGTTGGTGACAGGGACAGTGGCACTGAGGCACTCTCAGGCTGTGTGGTGTGGTCCATATGCTGGAGGGCAGGGATGCCATGCAGAGGACCTGGACAGGTTGAGAGGTGGGCCTGTGTGAGCCCTGTGAATTTCAAAAAGGTCAAGTACAAGGTGCTGCATGTGGGTCAGGGCAGTCCCAAGCACAGACAGACGCAGGCTGCATGGAAAATGGGTTGAGAGCAGCCCTGAGGAAAACAGCTTGAGGACGTTGTTTGATGAAAAGCTTGACATGATCCAGCAATTTGTGCTCACAGCCCAGAGAGCCAAATGTGTCCTGGCTGCATCCCAAGGTGCAGGTCATGGGAGGTGATGCTGCCCTGCTGCTCTGCTCTCACAGGACCCCTCCTGCAGGGCTGCATCCAGCTCTGGCGTCCCAGCACATGGACCTGCTGGAGTGAGTGCAGAGGAGACCACAAAGATGATCAGAAGGCCTAGAGCACCTCTCCTAAAAAGACAGGCTGAAAGGATTGGGATTGTTCAGCCTGTAGAAGGGAAGGGTCCAGGGAGACCTTAGAGCAGCCTTCTGGAACTTAAAGAGGGCTACAGGAAAGCTGCAGAGGGACTTTTGACATGAGCATGTACAGATAGGACAGGGGGAAATGGGTTCAAACTGAAAGAAAATAGGTTTGGATTAGATATCAGGAAGAATTGTTTTTACTGTGAGCATGGCAAGGCACTGGCACAGGCTGCCCAGAGAAGTTGGGGATGTCCCATCCCTGCTCAGGGTCAGAGTGGATGGCCATTGAGCAACCTGAGCTAGCAGAAGGTGTCTCTGCCCATGGCAAGGGGGTTGGAACTACACCTCTTTCTCTCTAATTCTGTTTTTATGATTTTTGAGCTCTTTGGAATATGGTACCTAACACACTGTTACCTAGATATAAATAACATTAAAAGTTTAACGATATAAATAATAAAAAGCAATACCTCCACTCAATCCCCTCCCATACTGAAGATATCAGTGAAGGAAAATTGCTGCAGACTTTTCTGCAGAGAGAGTAGCTCTGTCCCAAATCCAAAGGCATAGAAAGGAGATGCTTTCTATTTCTTTCTTTCTTTTTAAATTTTTTTCCTGGTAGAACACGGTGCAGAGCTTAAGTACATGATAATAAGATTCTAACACAACCTTCCCTCTGACCACTAACATCAGTGCATCTTTCAGCAAAGCCAGTCTACTGATGACTCATGGTGTCTTGGTGCAAGAGCCTGTGCAGAGGGGGAGGACACAAACCACAAAACACGAATATCTTGATCTAGTTAGAACCCTCTGCAAGGAAGAGCTTTCAGAGGGAATGTAGGAAGGTGACAGCCTAGCCTGACTCAGCTTAATCTGCTTCTACCACCAAGCACTGACCAGCCCATGATTCTTGCTCTTCCCACGGAACTCACACCCATCCCTTTATTTTTATGGTGAGAAAGAGGGAGAGAAAAGCATGGCTTTCCTCTCATTTGTCCTTCTTTTGTATACATAAGAAAAAGAGTTGACTCATGAGCTATAATGACAGATACTTTTATATATAAACCGATGCATGCCATGAGCAATGTCCTTGAGGCTCCTTGGCTGTAAGATAACTTCTGCTGTAATCAATTTGTTAGTGCAAACAGCTCTGAATCGCATTATTTCTGCTCTTCTAATGTCTGCCTTACTCTCTGTGGAGTCTATTTCACTTAAGTGAGCTAAAAATGACAACTGCTTCTCACAGTGCATATCCCGTTTTGAGCATAGCTGGGATAGTTTGGCAAGTTGTCTTTTTGCCTGTGTGTGGCTAAGAAATTAAGTCACTTCCCAAAATATTTGAGATCATAAAGATACTTTTTACATTAGACTGATGTAATTTGTCATTAACCCAAGTACCAGAATCACTTTATCAGAGCAGCCTGAAGGTTTGCTGAACTCTGTATACAATTATAGAGAGACTTAGGGAGACTTGGGAGTATAGGGAAACAAAGTGATCCAGTCCTTCAAAAGAAAACGTAACTCCTTAATAATAAACCTAATTGTTTTATATAGTGCTGCTGATGGAAATTTTTCCTAATTCAGCATCCAACATACAAAATCTGCATTAAGACTCTGCAATCTCATCTTTGCTTACTGCAATGCCAGGAGTCAGCATTTACATAATTGCCTGACCACCCCCACCTTTGAGGCCAAGTTGTTTTACACAACAGCCAGCAGCAAAGTCATCCCTGGTTTTATCTCTTGCTGTCTTCCCCCTGCATTAAGATATCACTTTCTTGATCCCAAGAGCCTCAATTCTCTCCCATGACCTTGAGAAGGGGAAATTTCTGCAGCTCCCAGGTGGGAGGTGGCAGGAGTCTCTTAGCTGGTGTGACTCTCAGCAGGTTTTGCATGGCTGAGTTGGGATTATCAGGGCTGCTGCCAGCCCAGCGCCTGGGCCCCCGCATGGGAGCCACGTGCAGTTCAGCAACTGCAGCTTAGTCACAGACAGAGGCAAGGCAAACCCCTGAGTCACAGAGTCCTCCTCCTTCCCCTGTCACCCATTACCTGTAAGGAAATGCTACTTTTGCTGCCCCATAGCACAAGATTTCAGCTGCTCTTCCACCGAAACTTTTTTTTTAGAATGCAAAGGGAATGAATTCCATAATCATGGCCGTGCTGCGCTAATGTAACACTATTTTTCTGACATTACTCACAGTCTAAATCAGCATCACATCGTCTCTTGTGCAACATTTAAACAGTATTGTCTAAACCCATACCAGGAGAAGTTCTTGGGAGATCAAAAGGCACACGGGTGAAACTGTGTGAGCTGCTTTTGTCGGAGGTTTCGCCTGTGGTTTCCAGCTGATGGAGTGCAGGGCCAGAAGGGAGCCACACGGCAGAACAGGTTCTCCCTCTCAGCCTTGACTTCAGCACAGAACTTCAGCATCCAGCACCGGGCACTGCACCTTTCGCATTGCATTAGTTTGACTGCAGAAAGACTGGCAAGCTGACATGTTAGGAAACCAGGGTAATCCCTCGCCTTGTTCCTGACTTTTTTCCTGGCACCTCCCCAAGAGGGGAGGGGAAGAGGAGTTAAAAACATTACAAAAAGAACAAGCATCGCCAAACTAAAAATTATCCAGCCTTACAAAGCTGTTCTTTACCCCAGAAGGGAAAAACCTTACAAAATGTATATTTTTAAACATAGATTTAGGCCGAGTGCTTTAATTTACACAAACATCTGCCAACTAGTACCATGTCTGGAGTGCTCATGCTTTACTACAACGTTCTAACAGTTGGGCTGAAAAATAAAGTGCTAAGGAATATCTGAATTTAAACAAAAATATCCTTAAAGTTCAGAGAAAAATTCTTCTATTTTTAGAAGAATTAAAACCCCAAACCAATACCATCAAATAAGCCCTAAATTCAATGACAGTAATACAGAGTGAAATCTCCATATAAAATGTCTACAAACTTGGCATTTCAGGGCCCGAGAAGAAAACTTACATGATTTAAGGACTTACATATTTATCAAACATTTATTCTCTGTTATATATTTCATCACAACCAGCAAGTGCACTTTAGTATCTGAACTTAATGTTCAAACACCATCTAGACACCCAATTCTGAGGTACTTCACAAAATGAAAAAAAAAAGTAGAGAGAAAGAAATCAATACAATCTGGATAACATAAAACCGATTAACTCCTGGTATCCAAGGAGGATTAGAGGAAAGAAATGCAAGAGACCTGGGAGGCAAGTCTGCCAGATCTATTCTGAGGGACAGAAAAGAGCTCCCCACAGTACATTAAGATACTTCCCGAAAAAAGCAAGAGTCATTCCTAGGCTTTGCTCCAACTTCCATGAATCGCTGCCTGCAGAGTAACCATGACTCGATCTTCTCAGATTTTGTTAAAGAGGCACTGACCTTCAAGCCAACACTCACACAGAGCAACTGCTCTGTGCAGCTCAGAACAGCTCACTAAAATTCAGGCCATCCATGGTTAAGTTTAATATGGCGATTCAAACATTTTAGATATGCCAAGTTATCATCACTGCCTAATTGCTTTGATGGAAAAAAAACAAAGCCCCTCTCTTGCACAAACAGATTTCTGTATCTAGTAAGGCAAGCAACACTGAACGTAACATAGAAGAAAAACAGAAGAATTCCAGATGTTAAAAATATCATTTAATTAAAGAAAGATAAATCATACCAAAAGTTTAGGTCACTCTTAGTTAATACATTTGCATTTATTTTAGAATATACTCTACATCTGAGTAAAAAAGTTTTAAATAAACTCCAGTACATGTACAACCATGGGACCCGCCATCTCTCCCACAACAGAGGGATGTTCCTTAGCTCACTGGGTTCCCTCCGAGGTGACAGAAGCAATTTTGTGCCAGTTTCGTTATGTTCATCGGCTTGAGTGGAGCCTCCTTATCAGCCAGCAAAGCCACCACCTCGTACCCACAGGGGTTCAGCCTCCCTGCCGGGGCAGGCACAGCGCCTGCTCGCCCCGGACCGTACAACGAAAAAAAACACGGAGGGGGGGGTCAAAATAATTAATAAACTAGTATTGATTAATTTACATTTCTTTCTCTCTCTTGTGCGTTGGTAGAAAACCTGCTGCAGTCTCGGGAGCGCGCAGGGAAGCCCGGCCCGGGGCGCTGCCCTCGGCCCCCGCAGCAGCGGCGGCGCCGGGCGGGGACGCGCCGCTCCCGCCGGCTCGGAGCCCCTTCCCCGCTCCCCCCGGCGCTCACTGCCCCCAGCTGCTGACGCCGATCTCCTGCTTGTATCTGTTGGTGAGGACGTTGGCCTTGCGGGTGAGCTTGGAGAGGACCGAGTGGAGTCCGCTGAGGTGGTAATGGAACTGCTGCTCCAGGTCCTCCTCGCCCTCGCCCTCCTCGGCGGGCCCGCCGCCCAGCTTGTCCTTCTTGCGGGCGGCCTCCTCGCCCGCCGGCGGCTGCACCACGCCCCACTCGATGTCGTTGCGGATGGACTTGAGCAGCATGTAGTGGCTGTACATGTCCCTGCGGGAGAAGTAGGCGCCGGGGTCGCCGGGCGCCAGGGCAGCATCCCGGGGCGGGCACACGGCGCCCGCCGCGTCCAGCTCCTCCAGCAGCAGCGGCACGTCCCGCAGCAGGCTGGGCACCATCACCGTCTGGTCCATGTTGTTGACGGCGCCGATGAAGCGGTTCATGGCGTTGAAGAGGGAGTACTTCTGGCTGTACGAGTCGCAGATCTGCATCATGCTGGCGGCCGGGCAGACGTGCTCAGCGACGCGGCTCGGACCGGACCGCGGGGCTCCTCCGGCGGTGACCTCCTCCTCCTCCTCCTCGCTGCTAGCGGCACCGGCCGCTCTCCGTGGCGGGCTGCGCTCGGCGGCTGCTCGCGATCACAGTCCTGCTGGGAGGCGGTGGCGGAGGCGCCGGGGTTAGAGCTGCTCTTGCTCTCTGTGCCTCCTCCCTCCCCCAGCCCGCCTTCCCGTCCCCTCCCGCCAGCGCCTTCTCCTCCCACGCCGCCTTTATCCGCAGCCCCGCGTCCTTCCTGCAGCCTTCCCCCGCCCGTCCCCTCGCTCACCCTGCGCTCCTCCGCCTGCCCTGCTGCAGCCGCCGGGGCTCGCTGCCGCCGCTGCCCTCCGCACAAAGCCAGCCAAAACGCGGGACTTCCCCGCGCCTCCTCCCGGGAACGGGCTGTGGGCGCTGGCCGAGCGGATGGCAGCCCCGCGCCGCCGGTGATTAAAACTCAAGCGGTGCCCAGCCGCCGTGCCGCGGGGAAGGCGCCCACCGGAGCTCGAAGCCGCTCCCGGCCGCCCGTGGCCGCACTCCCATCCCCGGCGCCGTATTTATAGCGCGTATCTTACAACAAGGTGTTCCCCAGTGCCACCCCCCGCGCCGCCACGCCAGATAAAGGCGGCCCCGCCGGCCCCGCCTCTCTCCCCCCACCGGGGGAGGGCGCCGGGAGCGCGGCGCGCACCGCGGGCATCCCGAGGGGGCCGGGCCGCGGGGCTGAGGCCGCAGGGGAGCCGTTCCAGCGCGGCGGCGACTCCCCGGCTCCCCAACCCCGGGACAAGGCAGCGGCGGCCGCAGAGCGCTCGGCAGCGCCGGGGCCGGCCCGGCACGGGTGGCGCTGAGGGGCGCCGTGACCGGGCCCGCTCCCACAGCGCCGGGGGGCGGGGCGAGTGACAGACCGGCGGGTGATTGACAGCCCGTGCCGCGGGACACGCGGGCCCCGCGTGCTGCCCGCGTTCTCCCGGCCCGCCCATTGGCTGCCGGGCGCGCGGCGAGCGCGGGCGGGGAGGGCGCGGGGTCTGTGGGCGCCCGGCCGGGCTCGCGTTGCCACCTCCCAGCATCGCTCCAAGAGCCGCGGCTCCCCCCGCGGCCAGCCCGCGCCGCGCCAGCCCGGGGGCGCGGGGGGGCGGTGAGCAACCTCCGGGCAGCCTTTGGGCAGCCTTTGTCTGTGTCCCGGCGCGGCGCGGGGCGGCCGGCATCACCCCACAGCCTCACCTCCGGGCGCAGCCAATCGGCGCGCCGCCGTCCCATTTCCTCCAATCAGCGAGCTCCGGCAGCAGCCAATCGGAAACAAGAGCGCCCCCGCCATGGTAACAGGCGGGTGGGCCGCGAGCGCCGCCGCGGGTCACGTGGGGCGGAGCGGCGCGGGCTGGGGGGGGGGGGCGGTTGCCCTGGGAACCTGCTCCTGCTCCTGCTCCTGCTCCTGCTCCTGCTCCTGCTCCTGCTCCTGCTCCTGCTCCTGCTCCTGCTCCTGCTCCTGCTCCTGCTCCTGCTCCTGCTCCTGCTCCTGCTCTTGCCCCTGCTCTTGCTCTCGCTGCTGCTCCTGCTCTCGCTGCTGCTCCTGCTCCCGCTCCTGCTCCTGCCCCTTCTCCTGCTCCTGCTCCTGCTCCCGCTCCCGCTCCCGCTCCTGCTCCTGCCGCGCCGCCGGGATCCGCGCACGAGCTGCCCGGCCTGAGGGGGCCCCGGCACCCCACAGCCCCTGTGGTGCCGGCCCCGAGGCAGGAGAGCGCTCCCCCGGGTGACAAACCCGCCACTGGACCGCGGGCAGCTCGTGCGCTGCGGCTGAGCGGTAGCCAGAGATACGGGCTGGTATAAAATTATGAGCTGTTCACTGATAATTCACTACGGGGAAGAGAAGGAATTATCTCACCGGGCCAGAAAATTGCCCGCGACTTATATTTGCATCTTTATATAGATGCAGTGTGTCGTTAATAGACCATTAACAGTTTTGCTGCCTTTAATTGAAATACAGCCTGCGCTGAACGTTCAATAAATTGGAAAAAGCAATAAATCTTTGGAAACGAGGGGAATTGGTTTATTGTCCAACTTTCCAAATTAAAACAATTAAAACATTTGAACAAATTAAAACTGAAGTCTTTACCTGGGGTTACAACATAGTGGCTGGGAAGGAGGGAGTGTTGGCAGAAACAACCCAGCTTGGAGCTGCAGAGGGGGGAAATAAGTGAGTCTTCAGTGTGATGGTATTACAGGAATTAGGGCCTGAGCAGGAAATTTGTTTCCCAAGAGGTATAGCCACACATTCTGTTTTCAGCTGTAAATGTTTCCTTATTTTAGTAAGACAGATCATATTCAAGCCAAACTTAACAGCATAAGGAGATTGGTTTTGGGTTTTTTTCCCCTTATGTTCTGATCGATTTTCATATGTGACATAAATGTCCCTGGTACATATAATGTGCATCACGAACACAAGCCTGGGTAGGTTTGATTGCTCTTTGGTCCAAACAAAATAAAGGAGCACATATTCCTTACTGCAGTGGTATGTAATTGACATGGCTGTGCACATGAGAGGAAAAGAAATAGCACTTTTTCCACTCCTCTTGAGGAAAAGATGACCCCATTTAAGGCAAAAAAATTTGTATGGAAGTAGCATTTGTTTGAAATGTGTCCTCTTCAGAACGATCTGGTTATCGTGGCCGTGCAGGCCCTGGAAGGGAATCAGATGGAACCCCCTTATCGTGCCCCGAGCAATGAGGAAGTTTGCATGTTTGCTGTCGGGCAGTTCAAGAAAGTGTAAATGTGCACCTTTGCCCAGCACAGTCCTGGATGAGGCAACATGCAGCAGTGGTCTTTATCCAGCACCTCAGCTGGGTGCAGCACTCCTGATGCACAAGCAGTGTGAGGTGAGAACACCTTTCTGCTCCAATAAACTTGGTTCCACTGTTCAGGAAAGCAGGAGTCACGTAAAAGTTACTACATTAGCTAAAAACCTTTAATTTTCCCTGAAATCAATGAGGGCTAGTGGTGTTCAGCCCTTTGTGGACAAGGGCCTTCTTTCTTTCTTCTTCCTGAAGAGGATCAGGGATGAGCTGTAGCTGTTCCTATTTAGCTGTGCCTGTTTCTGAGCTATTAATGGCATTAACTGTTTGACTTAGCTGCAAACCAGTCTTCAGCCCCAGGAACGCTGAGGTTAGTGCTACAAAGGTTGGCTGTAGGAACAGAACTGCTGCTGGCCTGTCTCCTCTGGCAGCATTAGCAGCTGTGCAGTGTTTTTCAAGTCAAGACAGATGATTCTGTCAGCTTGAGTGGGTTTTCATACCATTTGCGAGGCCTATCTAATTTCTCTGTTCAGTGGCAACAGGATAACAAACCGTCTTTGTTCACAGTTTTCCCAAGACACGTGCTGGCACAGGAGAGGTGCCACTGGCACGCTGCAGACCAGAAATGGCTACACTTTGGTGGCTATGAAGTTGTTCTGCTGCACAGTGTTTGCAAAATAAGATGAGATCTTGTGCGGGCAAGAAGTGATAAATATGTGCAAATATTTAATGTTGCATTCTTCAGGCTGGGAGCGCCATTTGGGCCAGCCTTGTAAGGGCAACATCTCTTGGGAATTTCACTCCTCTCATAATCTGTTGTCAATGTGACATGGCAGATTAGAGTTCAGCCTTGGAAACTGTGAGTTGTTTCCTTCTATTCCTACTTGACATGTATTTTTGCTCAAACTTGTGAACTGCTCCCATCATTTCGGGGAGCAGTACAGATGCACTCATTTAACACTTCTTTCTCTTTCTGGAAGCGAGTCCAGTTGTACCAACACTGAACCAGGGAAACCCATCATTTCTCATCCAGAAGGAATGTATGTAAATTTATCATCTTAATTGATGCCTCTCCATGAGGTTCATATAATCAGCCCTTGTAGCTTAACATGCTAATGAACAGGGTAAGTAGAAATCTAATATATTAAAGGAATGCAGACCAATTTGTCTGAGCCCTGCTGAGACCTGCAGTGTAAGTTTTGCAAAGATTTACTCATCTCTCTCCTGTCTTTAACTTAGCTGCCTTTTACTCCTCTCTCTGTCGATCCTCTGCAAGTGGAGTGATTCTCCCAAGTGCACAGAAGCCTCCTTGGGGATGTGCAGCGGGGTCAGGAGGATGTTTGGAGGAGGCAGCGGTGGTGGTAAATCCCCTTTTCCTCTGGCACACACACAGATCTGCACCAGACCACACACTGCCAGGAACACCACGAGCAGCAGTGCCTGGTGAAAAGTGTGGGATCCAGCAGGAGATCTGCTGGCAGGGGATCAGGAACAGTGCTGGGCAGGTAGGCAGCTGTCTCAGGCAGCTGAGCTCCTGTGGAGCCCCTCTGAGTTGCCTGGCTGCAGTTTGCACCGGGGTCTCTCCAGGTCTGTCAAATCCTTGCTTCCTCAGCTTTCCTGGAAATCATTACATGCACATCTTCAGTCTGTTTGCCAGTTACCCTGTATTTTCAGGGCCTGGGATCATCTAGCTAGCGCTGTGAGGTCGAAACAGGCTGAATCCTCCTCCTCCTTAAAGGAGCCGGTGGGATAAATGCTGCCACAGGCTGTTTGCACGGCGTGTGCAGAGCATCCCTCTCCCCTCTCTCTTGCCAGCCCCATCCATCTTCCCTGGAAGCTGGTCTGAGCAGGCACTGCAGTGTGCAGTGCCCAGGACAGCAGCAGCCCTTTTCAAATGGCTCCTTAGTGCTGCCATAATAAGCCTGATAAATAAAACATGGCTTGCAGACACGGATTTACTGGAGAGGGCTAAGGGGGCTGTAGCTCCCTCATTAGTATCTCCCGGTGCAGCATGTGTGCTCCTCATTATGTGGCACAGTGGCGGTTGTCTAGTCATCCATGATGAGGCTGCAGCCACTCCAAGGATGCACCAGGGATCCCAGGGATTCTTTTTTTTTTTTTTTTTTCCTCCTGTGTTAATAATAGGAATTTAGAAGAAAAAAAAAGAGCTTGAATATGAAGAGGATGAAGGGGAAAAGATTGCAACTGGGTCTGATTTTTTCTCCCTTGTGTCTCTGTAAGTCAGCAGCACACACAGAGACATCCGTATAGCTGTGTTAATATGGAACTCTGTAGTGCACAAACTCCTATTTTGGGGAGCTTTGTTTCTGTTCATTCTAAAATGCTGCTCATAAACTTGTGGCCCAAGTATAAACTTTATCCTCTCCCTCACCATTTTTGTCTTCTGTTCAAGGGAAATGCTCCAATTTGGCTGATTTCAAGCCCCTCAAAGCTGGGGACTCAGGAATCTGGATTAATCTGAGCATGGTTTGTGGAGGTTTGATCCAGCTTTTCTTTCTGGCCATTGCTTAAATCCCTCCTACCTCCCGCATACAAGTTGCAACTGCATCATCTTAGTAACTCTGTGACCAAGAGGCATGAGAGTCTCCTCTGAGACTGTAATCTCGCTCTAAACAGCTCTCTGGCGGGTGCTCCTGAGTGGTGATACATCATGCAATTTTCTCCTTTGGAGGTTTGCGGTGTCATCTCCACCGTGATCCCTGCCCTGCCTGGCCAGTGCCGGCGATCCAGAGACAGGGATTGCCTGGGAGAGTGCTCCTGGCACAGCTCTGCGTGGCTGGGGCATGCCTGGGGTCATGAACAGTGACAGCAACATCTGCCCCTTCCTTGCTGCCTCTCGGCCACGCTCTGGCAGGAAAGAAACCTGTTTAGGATGGCAGGAGACTTTACTGGTGTAGCAAAGTAATCCTCAATAAGCTCAGGACTTTTCTGTAATGGTATTTAATATGCAGATAGTCAAACGAATGCCACTGTGATATATTTTTATGGACAAATATTATATATTAAGCCCTGATTTATACGTTTGAGCGTAATACCTGGGGCTCTGAGGAGAGCCTTTAATCTCTGTCAGCGAGGCAGCACGCATGCTAAAGCGCCGAGTAAATCTGCACGGGAGCGCTGAACTGAGCGCAGCATATATCAGAGTTCTTCCGCCTGATAAAATTAAATACACGAGACCACCTTTCTGTGACATTACCGGGCTGATACACCGGGGCTGGCAGCAGGAAATACCCATCTGTGCTTCCCACTCTGACCCAAACCCTCACCATTCCTGCTGCATCCCAGGGGTGCCATCTCAAGGTCCCAGAAGGTGTTCCTGGGTGGAGGAAGGTCTCTGTCCCCGGGGTTCCCCTCCTTCCATCACCTCGCTCCCGTGTGACCGCCTGGGTGCAGCTGAGCGGGTGCCGGTGCCCTATTTCCCCTTCATCAGGCGAGCATCGTCTCAGCATGGGGCTCTGCATTTAATAATCTCACCAGCTCAACTGTTTTTATCTGAATCTCCCTCCTGAGCTGATAAATCTAAATTGCACATTTTCCAACCCGCTGTAGCCGAGGGGGAGATCTCGCAGGTATCCTCAGGTGACTGCGGGCTCTGCCGCGCCTCTCCGGCTCCATCTACCGCACTTCCCTGGCACTGCCGCCCTTCCCGCCGCTCCCGCGGGAGCTGCCCCTCCATCCCGCCCGGCCGGAGCCAAAACGGCAGCTCTGGTTTTGTTTGAAAGGCCCATGGCTGCCCAGGTGGTGAAACAAGTACAATACGAGTTGATGCAGTCCTGGAAATGGTAACTGCTCGTTGTAAAGCAGTCACTGATTTTCAGCGCCTGGCTTGCTGCAGGGATTCTTCCTTCACGAGAAGGAGCAGAACAAAGGTGGCCACCGTCACTGAAGGTTCCTGGTGGAGCCAGAATTGGGGACATGGCAGGACGAGCGGCTGGAGGAGAGCTCGGTGTGGAGAGGAGGGGACCTGCCTGGGAACAAAGCTGCTTGCTGCCAGAAAATGCCAAGGGGAAGACACCAGATCGGATTTCTGCCGTCTGATGGGGACTTAGAGGGGGGGACTAGAAGCAGCAGAATTTTCCTGTGAAAGTCCTATCTCTTCATCATACATTAAGAGAGAAGCTGCTCTGAAAGAATATCCTACTTTTCCTGGCTCTGTAGTTCAGAGCTGACATGGAGGCGTTATGTGTCCTTATTATAAGCACTCCTATTATAGTGTGGTTTTGGCTGGAGGATGCTGTGTGGTTAAAGAGGACTATTACAACCAAAAATAGTACCAGAGCTTCCCGGATGCTATGACTATTATGAATTTGTAGGATTAATATTTAGTTACTCTACAAAAAGCACCAAAAGCTGGAAGTCAAAATCAGAACAAAGTTGTGCTAAGGACTGCATATAACTTTTTTTTTTTTAAAGAAAATATATATCTATTCATACTGCGTATTTCTGTCGGTGATAGATTAACATAAAAATACTGCCAATTTTTTGGGTTGTAAAACACAAGGTGTATCATATATTATTTTTTAATTGAGACTCAGATTATCTGCTTGAAATGAATTTGTTTCAATGGCAAGTAACATATTTTTCCACAGTCCTTGTGAAAACTGGAAATAAGGTAGATTTGGCAGCTTAGCCTATGAAGTTCTAGGGCAAATCTCTAAACCAAAAGACCACAGGGTTTTGTCCTGGCTTTGATGAAGTTCTAAAAAGAGCTAAATTAAATCCATGCTGTGGCCATATGTGTAATTTTGTTCTACTGGAATAGCTTATAGCTGTCAGTGATTTCTCCATCCTCCCAGCATTGTGTAAGGGATGGCACAAGAGACTGAACGTTACTCTCTCCAGTAGTTACATGCATTTGCAGTCTTAAAATTATTGCAACAGCATTTTTTCATTTACATGGCTGGAGAGAATCTGTTTTTGCAGTAAATTTGTATTTCAAAGCAGATTTTTGTGTCCATCATTATTGGTGGTTTACAAGACTTCTCTTCCTTCCCTCTCCCTCCCCCTTCTATTTGGGGATGTGGGAACAAATGAAATAAACCCTTCATAAAAAATAATTTTGTCCAGGTGGAACATAAATCAGCCAAAAAAATATTATTCTACATGGCAAATAAAAAGCATATGCTGTATTATTTAAAGCACAGCCTCCATATTCACATACAAAATTAATGCTACAGTGGGAGGTAAAACTGATGGAGGCAGACAATGAAAATATTAGGAGTAAAGCATCATGCCAGGAACAATTCAAGCAGAGCCACTTGCAGGGTCATGGTCGTATTCCATTTCAAATGGGCATGGAAATACACTGTGGGTTATTCTTCTCCAGAGATGCACACATAATAAGCACCTGCTCCCCATGTCTACTCTTCCCTTTTAACTGTTGATTTATTGGATGTTTCTGAAAGCTGTGGTCAGGCTTGTGAGGGATATATGACGTGGTGCCTGCAGGAAGGAATGGGAGTGGGCAGAGGAGCTGCCACACTTCCCATCGCTGCTGCGGGGCGTAGGGCTGAGCAGGATTCCCAACAAAAGCTGGCTGATCCTCAGCTTCCAAGGGAAAGGCTCCTCTGGACAGTAAATCATAGCCCTTGTGCCTGGCTCGCACCTAGGAAAGTCAAAAAAATTATAAACTGTGTTCCTTGTCTCAAACTGGAGGAAATGGAGGGTTGAGAGGGGAAACATACAGCGTTCAGCAGTCTGAGGCACCAAAAGGGATCTTTGCCATCACTGGCCTTTGTCTTCTACTGCTTCAAGGAAACAATATATGAGTATAAAACATAATATTGCATGTGTTTTAAATAATTTTCAGAAGATTGTGAATTCACCCTTGTTACATGTGTGGGAAGGTGCATACCACATACTACTGCTCTCTACCACACTGGAGATGGTATCACCAGCAAATATTTTATTCTCATCCTGGATCTCCCCGGGTTGGGAGGGGTTTTCACTCCATTCCTCCTCTGAATGGAGCCTCACTAAGTAAAAAAGGAACATAATCTTCAGATAATGTTGAAGAGAGGTCACTACAAAGAGACTTTG
Organism: Passer montanus; assembly: GCF_014805655.1. NCBI lineage: Eukaryota > Metazoa > Chordata > Aves > Passeriformes > Passeridae > Passer > Passer montanus. Next base: position 6,188,048 of record NW_024372036.1, read on the forward strand.
AATTAATACGGTGTTTATTCCTTTATTTTAACAACAACAACAGCAAAAAAGGCATGCAGAGAACGTTCTTGCTCTCTGCCCTTCTATTGCACTATTCTGTGATATTTTCTTCTCTGCAGCAAGAATGGAGCTTTGCAGTCATGAGTTCTTGATGAGTTCTTGTCTTGGTGGCCCTTGAGATATAATGACAGAGCATGCTCATTTAGAAACAAAAGCACGAAAATGATATTTAATTTAAAATGTGAATCAGAAAATGTAGGGCTATTGATAATCATCCTGAACTGGACATTCTATGTACATGGCCAAAAAAAAAGATGCACTGTAGCAACTGGAGTAATTAATGGTTCAGTTCCCCTATGATGGTAAGCAGTTTATTGACCTAGAACTACAAAATCATTCAAAATGACATTTGGCAATGCTGAACTTCTGACACAAATCCCCTGATGTAAGGAAATGGAGAGGGCAGCCACATTCCCTTCAACTGAGCCCTGCTGCGTCTTTAAATAGCAGCAGGAGAGGTGCACCTAATTCAGAAAGGTAGAAGAGCAATATAGGAGCAAGAAACTCCTGCATTTTAGCCCTGGCTCTTTCAATGGTCCTGAGTCAGTCACCTTGGGCCAGACATTCAGGTGTTAATCAGCCAGAGTGCAGACCAGGCTTTACACAGAGCTTTCTGTGCTCATTCCTGGGCCCCTTGGACCTGACTCACACACCCAAAGAGCATGGAGGTGTTTAATGACCAGGTCCTGGTGGTGCCTGCTGGGAGCTTTTGAAGAAGGATCCCTAAGGCGTGATCGTACAGGGTCCTGATGGAGCTGTGAGTCCACCCCAGCTACAGCTCTGCTCGTGACTCCTCTCAGCCAAGGCAAGGCCTGGCTCCTTGTGGGTTGTCACCTGCAAGGAGACACAGCTTTGGCCACCGCATTTGCTTCAAGGACCTGTTGGGGCTTTCTTGCAGCACGAGTGCACAGGCAGGAAAAAAAATCAGCAGACCTTATCACTTGCCTGGCAGGTTGGTTCCTGGCCAGCAGAGGATTTTTGACTCAGTGTGAATATTTTTCTTTGACAGGCCTGTTGCAAGGAAAACATGTTTCCCAGCCTGACCTGGGCACATGGATCATGTCTGCAATACCATGTAACTGGCAGGGGGCTTTGGACACAGGGTTGCCAGAAGGCACAGCCAAACTTAGAAAGCAAACACACCTCCCAAAATGTGGGGGATGTGAGTTTGCTCTCTGATGTCTTTCAGCTCTAGTAATCTCTGCTGGTCCAGTAATCTCAATTGCTATAAGTAACACCACAAATGTTCTCCCACAGAAGCTTTATCTTTTGGCTGATGCCATCCCTTTCAGTGTTAAGACACTGTTGTGCCGAGTTTTTGCTGTAGTCAAATGGAACTAGAAGGAAATCAATAGCCCCATTTTGCCTGTCACTTACTTAAGCTTGATTTGAACCCATGTCTGTAAAGCTGAAAGCTTTTGTAATCCATTGTTGTTGTCCCTCCCCCAGCCAGCCCACCTCTGAGAATTTCATATTCCTACATTTTAAGAAGAAATATATTGGACAATCAAAATACATGTTTATTTAGTTTTAATATATTTAAATCAACACTTTTTCTGTTATTAAGACTGTGCCAGAAAGAGACTGCTTTGAAAGGAGGCACATCTGCTCAGAGCAAAGACTTCCATAACTCATTCAGAGTTATTGGTCATACCCACAATATTAGTGATAAAAATTGATTATCCATTCCCACTTGCTTCACGATCCATAGCTTTTTTTTCATTCATGTTGTAACTTGGTTTATACAGAGTGAGGCAGTGTTATTTAAATAGCCAAAGACAAGTATGGTACACCTTTCTAAAAGCGCACACCAGTGGAAAACAGGATTTTTTTCATGTTAGTCTTGTCCTGTCCTGAAGGTAGGAATAATCTAGACTTGGTAAGTATCTTGACTTCTTTCAGCCCTGAAGAGCAGATGCACTTCTGCCCACTTAGGCTCACTGCTACCTTTTTATCCCCAAGTGCAAAGTGTGGGACTTGGTAGAGCATTGTCATTTAAAGAAGAGCATTCTGAGATCCCTGGCTCATTTTGGGACTGCCACCAGCAGGCAAGGGAGAGGGGGGACTGAATATTGCAAGAATGGAGAGAAAAATTAAAGGGAGGGACAAAGCTCAAAGCTTCTGCAAAACTTTCTGAGTGAAAGCTCTGTTTTGAACATCATGTTTCAGCAGCATGGGCTCAGCTGCTCCCAAGGAGGGTACCATGCACAGGACACCTCCAACAGGGTGGCATCATGGCCATTAGCATCCAGAACCTTATGCACTCTCCTGCAGCTGTCGGGAGAGGAGGAACATTCCTGCCATCGGTCCTGTGTCCGCATTCCTGTCATCAGTCCTGTGTCCACATTCCTGCCATCGGTCCTGTGTCCGCATTCCTGTCATCAGTCCTGTGTCCACATTCCTGCCATCGGTCCTGTGTCCGCATTCCTGCCATCAGTCCTGTGTTCACATTCCTGCCATCAGTCCTGTGTTCACAAGCATTGAAAGGACAGAGAAGTTTGGATACCTCCTCTGATGAAACTGTAAATGTTGCAATCTCCAACTTAAGTTGATCCTTGGAGTCTAACAGGTAGATATGGTGGGAGAATAGAGGTAACCCTTAAATGGTATAATTTGTGGTGTTGCACTTGTGGGGATGAGTTTATTGACATGACCTTAACTCCCTGTTAAGAGAGTAATTAAACCATGACACTCCCTTATGAAAAATAGAGAGGGATTTACTGGCCTGCCCAAGATATTTTTTTTTACTTTGATCTAAAAAGTTTTTGTTATTTGATCCAAAACTGGATCCTGAGGATTCCGCCTTTCCCTCTGTAACTCCTTTTAGCATAAATAAGTATTACCTGAACAAAAGGGAAAAGGGAGAACAGACTCCTAATAAAATCACTTCACACCTTAAGTGCATAGGTGGTAGCTTTTGTCACAGAGTTAAACACCCAAAGCACAGACTGACATGAGATTGAAAGAAGAGGTGTTCCCACTTGGGACTGTTAAATGTAAATCTCTTTTTGTTCAACTAGGTGATGAGACAAGTTTTGCCACTCAGTTGCCGTGTAATCTCTTTTGGAGCGAGGACTGCTTGTCCTGCAGGGCACCTCGAGCTCCCGAGGGCAGCTGCAGCCGAGCCGCTAACACCAGCAAGAGCAGCAAGAAAACCAGCCCGGTCTGCATCCTTAGAGTGCCCTCGCCTCCGCTGTTTGAGCTGCATCCGATCTTTAGGGCGCGATCTCTGCGGTTTGAAGGAGGGAGGCAGGGAAGGAGGGCAAGGGGGGATGCGCAGCCCCCCGCCCGCCAGGTGCCCGCGGGACCGGACCGGACCCACGGGATCGGACCGGACCGGGCCCACGGGACCGGATCGGACCCACAGCCCTGGACCGGACCCTCGGGACCGGACCGGACCCACGGACCCGAACCGGACCCACAGCCCTGGACCGGACCCACAGCCCTGGACCGGACCCTCGGGACCGGACCGGACCCACGGCCCTGGACCGGACCCACGGCCCCGGACCGGCCCGCGGACCGGACCCACGGGATCGGACCGGACCCACGGGACAGGACTGGACCCATGGGACGGGACCGGACCCTCGGGACCGGACCGGCCCCGCTGCGGGGCTGCCGCGCTGCCAAACCTGGCGCGGCTTTGCCATCTAGTGCCGCGCGTCCGGATTGCAAGAGCCCGGCATCGCACCGAAACCCGGCTTTATGGCCCAGCTGGAATTACCGGAATCCAGCTTGGGTTGGTTTTGGGGTTTTTTTTTTTCAGCATTAAATCGCGTCAATATTTCATGTGCCGCAGTGGGTGCATATCCGAGACTGGGAGAAGCGGTGGGTGTGCAGGGAGGTCGATAGCAGTGGGAAGGGAATGAATCACTGGTGGCCACGTGAGCTGCCTGTGAGCAGGGAAAACCCTTCTCTCACTGATTCGCAGTCACTAAAAGTGGATATTTCGTGTCGTTGGGATCTCCTGATTTGGGGCTGGAGCTGTGACGGATATGCACAAAAGCCCTGGAGCACTTTTGCCACCACTCGTTTGGCAAAGAGGCTGCTTTGAGCTGTGAGGGACATGGTTTACAAGGGAAGGCTTGGGAGCACAGCCAGGTGAATCCATTGCAGTGACACTGAGTAATGGATCCAATCAGCTTTGTGGACCCTCCCTCTCGCCTGGAAACTGTCCACAAGTAGGTCACTGTTTCCTCACATTAACTCATTCTTCTGAATTACTGGGTCAAAAATTTCAGTGAACATAGGACATCCCTAAAGGATGTGCAGGCAGTTTATTGGGGAGCCCTGGAGTCACAGGAATTATAGCTGGTTGACTGGAAGCACGGGAACACTGTACTAAGCCTTTTGGTCCAGGCACACAGGACTTACTCATGTGTATGAATTTCTGATTTACTCTCAGAAATAATTCTCCCCTGTTCATTTGTGCTGTGTCTACAAACTTCGGGGCCAGGCACACAGGACTTACTCATGTGTATGAATTTCTGATTTACTCTCAGAAATAATTCTCCCCTGTTCATTTAGAGAGTGCTGTGTCTACAAACTTCGGGACTATGACATTTTTAAGACTATAACTAGATATGAAAAAATGCCTGAGATGCAAATCCAACCTAATTTCCCATAAAGTACAAATTAATATTTACTGAACCTTTTCGTTTTAGGTTTAATTTCAACAAATTCTAGTCACCTCTGAAATAGAGAGGGCATAGATAAGTGAGTTTGGCTGCCTCACAATCAATTCCCAGCATGTAGAACTAAAAGGTCTCATGCTTCATGAACTGAATTTAACAGGGACAGGTTTGGACTTTGAATATGATTTCCTTAAAGAATTTAAAACCAATCTTTTTGTTGGCAACCAGTTTCCAGAGGAGTTTTAGAAATAATTTCAGGTTTTGTAATGTAAAACTTCCTTCACCAGCTGGATCCACACAAACATCTTCACAGGCTTCAGAAATTGTCGTAGGGAGGGGCTGGCATTGCTTGGGTAAAGGACATAAGTGTGCACATAAGTGTGCCAAGCAGCTTAAAAAGCAGATAATGATGAGGCAAAGCAAAGGGAGACTGAGTTAAGCGGGGGACTGGGACAGTCAGAAAGGGTGAAGACAACAATAATAAACTAATGAGCTGTTTTCAAAACGCCTCCTGCTGCGCAGCAAAGCAGGGCAACAGATGTGCCACCACAAAGAAAACTTGGCAGGTTTCAGGTAAAGCCATGCCACACCCTGTAGGCTCAGTGAGCTATGAATAACACCAAAGTTTCATTTTACATAGGCTATGTTGTCATCTGCAATTCAAATCTTTACCTAGGAGGTTATTGGGTTTGCTATCAAGAGAGAATGACCAAGAGGTGTTTGAAGACAAGATCCAGTGAGACCTGGTTTTCTGCAGATCCATGGCTGAGGGCTGAGCACCTAAGAGGAGTTTGTACTGTGTAACAGCAGCCATGCCCACACTGTACCCTTTCCCTCAGCTGGGAATATTAATAAGGTCTTTTCTATCCACCTGCCTGCTTTCATGCAACCCACAGGAAATGCCTGTCTTAGACATCACTGGCCCTCTGTCACATTTGGTTAAATGGGGTGGTCTTGAAAACTGTTGAGGTTACCTGGACTCAAAATCAACAAATGGCTTGAATTAGTCTGTTTCCCTTAGCAAACTCGAATTATTCAACACAGAGTTGGAGGGATGAAGACTTCAGCCTTTAAAAAGGGATTCTATTGCAGCAGAAAGGATGACCTTTTCTAAGCCTGGCAAGCATTTCCATCATTATCAACAATCATGACTAATAAAGTTATAAAAATAACAGCTGAGCTTTTATGTAATAACTTACATCTCGAAGTGCTTTTCAGCTTATTTTCCACTTTAAGAGTAATTCTCTCAAAATTCATGCATTTTTTGCAGTATTGCTATAGCCCAGTCCCTTCTTGGATAGGCCAAAGACAATCATGAATTGTAGCACACTGCAGGTCAGTGGAGGGAGAGGAAATTTTAGGCAGAGTCATTCAGATAGATTCCTGCTTGTTCATAAAACGTCAGGGTTTCTTTCATATTAAAGCAAGGAAGACAGGACTTGGATAGGAGATGTCTTATTCAGTGTTTTATTTTTGCTAGATTGGGCAAACTGTGAGCATCATTGTAGGTGAGACACCCCAAAGCCAATCTCCTGTCAATACAAGGAGCTGGGTTTGGATCAGAGTTGTACTGTGAGTACAGGAGCACAGCAATGTTGATTTTATGAGATGTGCAGTGATGTGCGATCTCACAGATCCTAAAACATCCAGAGCACACACCTGATAATGCCTCAGATCCAAACTGAGTAAATGCCTCTCTTCTGAGGACTTGAATGCCAAAGATGTGTTCAAAGGCAGAGAACAGGCCATTGAAAAGCTTTTGAAAGGATTGCTGCTGAGCTGTGGTTCAGTTTAACTTTTGGGGCAGGATATTTGCTTGTATTCTTACAAAAATGTGAGCTGTGGAGTCTCTGCATGTATTAGGATATGCATACAAAGAGACAGAGAGGAAAAATTACTGAATACTTTACACTTTGCAGATTCTAAAATAGATGGTAGTTACACATTGAGGGGAGGATGAACTTGCCTGCTATCAGCACAGAGACTATGATTGTGCCATTTAGAAAACATGCAGAAAGGGTACTGTAACACTTATTAATTAATCTTTACAGTATTTAATTAAGGTATTATTATTATTATTGTTGTTGTTATTTTTCTCCCAGTGAGTAGGCAGAGAGAATGACTAAATAATCTGGACAGACAAAACATGATTGGGAAAGAAAAGGGTTTCTAAGCACTTCATTGCCCTCCATCTCGCTCCCTCCAGAAAGGAGAATAAAATAAAAACATGATTTTTGCACAGAACTTTGGGCAGCAAACAATTAAGCATCAATTAAGCATTTTTTTCTGACAGCTCAGCTTAGATATTCTCTGTGTGCCAGTGAGGCAGGAGGGTGCTGCACACAGCCAGTGTTTGGCCACTGACCCAAACTTGCCAGAGGGTCGATGCCACAGAAAGGAGAATAAAATAAAAACATGATTTTTGCACAGAACTTTGGGCAGCAAACAATTAAGCATTTTTTTTCTGACAGCTCAGCTTAGATATTCTCTGTGTGCCAGTGAGGGCAGGAGGGTGCTGCACACAGCCAGTGTCTGGTCACTGACCCAAACTTGCCAGAGGGTGGATGCCCAGCATGGCTGAAGTCCAACAGATGGGCAGGAACAGCAAAGGGTCCTGGCTTTGTAGAAAACCTTGAAACCCATCAAACCTCGATGACCTTTAGAGGGAGAAAGGAGAGGCACACCTTTGGCTTTCCTTGGGTTCATATAAATGCAAGCTAGTGGCATAAGCCAAGTCCATTTCCCCCTGGGTGAGACACAGGAGCAGCCAGGAGATGCTGGAGCAGCCCCAGGTACAGCCTGCACTGGAGCTGATGGATCAATGGGATGGGATCCTGAGAACCCAGCCCTCCATCCACATGCTCCCCTCTGATAAGGGATCTTGGATGGCTGCTTTAAAGCTCCTTAGAGCTACAGAAGCAAAGTTTGGTTGTTTTTTTTTTTTTTTTTTTTTGATGAAATAATGGTTGTGGCTGGAGGTGGAATTGAGATAATAGAAGGATAAACTACACTGAGGCATCCTTCTCTACCTTGTTGATGCAATCAGCAGAGATAGCTAAACTGACGCCCAACACTTCAGAGAGACAAAGACAGATAAGGAAAGGACTGAAGCACTTTTCAAAAGGGCTGAGCCACCTTTCCATGTCAGTAATACCATGTCAGGAATGCTCTTTGATTATTTTTCCCTCCAGAATAACAATATGTGAAGTTGTATGAAGAATGTCTGGTAGGAAACACCAATTGTGTGTAAAGCTACTTCTGGAAGTTCTATAAATGAGCTTTTCAAACAACTTACAGAGGTGTGAGGTCAATTTCCATCAAATTTTAATGGGATTTGTGCATCTGTTATTTCAGTCTTGAACAAAATTCTTAAACTGTTGGTTTTCACAGGAGAATTGCTTAACTGCCTTCTTTGTACTGTAGTAAAAAACATCAAAGTCCTTTAAATACAAATCAATATAATGGAGAAAATTACCATTTGAAAATTGTAGGCTACTATAGTAATTTAAAGAAAACATTCTTAATCTTGCTAATCCCTATTCAAATAAATCCAACAACTACTTTAAGAGGCATATAATGATCTAATGTACTCAGCCAGCTCTGTGTCTCCTTGAATAACTCAAGGGGACAAAACAAAACAAAATTCCAGCCAATAGCCAGATGGGGATATGGCACAACTTAGTAAATTAAAGTAAGATGGGAGACAGATGGAGGCCTTTTCAGAAGTCAGATTTTGGTAGTTGGAAAGGACAGTGATACTCCGGCTGTGATAAAATCCCAGCAGATTGGACTTAAAAAAGCTGTGGGTAACGTGTGGTCACAGCCTGACATTAAAAGTCTGTAAACTGTTTGTGTAACTCCACAGATCTATGCCTCAGAGGAATTATTTCTCGGGAGCATTGCTGGGGTATTTGGGCACGAGCAGTGCTGGGACACTCGGGCTCCCTGAGGAGAAGCAGCAGGAGGGGCTCCACAGCCCTGATCTGAGCCCCTCGAGGTGAGGAGCCCCACTTGACTTCCTTTCAGGGCAGACACAGAGGTCCTCCTCCCTGCCCACCCTGGAACTTCCAGGCTATTTTCTCTCCATTTCAATGTCAGTGAGCGGAATCACTGCAAAGTGCTTTCCCACACTCCCCCTTCCACTCCTTCCTTTTCAGCATCGTGGGAAATACTGCACCCACACTTTTCATGAATACTCCCTAAATGACTGAATGTTGGTGTAGGGGGATCAATTACACCACCCTGCACTTTGAGGGTTTGTTGCTGTTACAGTATTTCCTCTTTGGCTGCATTTCTTTCCCTGCTGTCTCCTTTGCTGGAGGTAGAGCACATCATGTCCACATGGGAGGCTTCTGCTTTCTCCAAATCATTTGTATCTCATCAAGCTGAACACACTGACAATTACCAAGTGGAATGCTGGCTGCTCTTTTGAATTGACATAATTTTTCATCCAGACTTTCAACCTGCTAACAAAGATGCTCATGGTTACCTGCCAAGGTGTTACTCCCTGTCTTTTCCTTGTCTGTAATGCAGTGATTTAGGTGCAATTTATATTAGGATGCCACAGAGTGAGGGGATGGCCATCAAAAGAACATACAGTGACCTACATGGCCTGGCACATCTTCCCAAACTGGTTCCTATCCTTGCTGTGCCTCATGTGGAGTCCACTACAGGCTAGAGGTACTCAAGCCTGTATTTCTGGGGTGACACACCACCTCTCCTCTGTTTAGTTCTCCCTGTGGACATCTAGTTCTTTTTAATTTTTATTTTTTTTTCAGATTAGCAGCTTTCCAAAGGCAGAGGCACTTGATCATCCTCTCAGCTTCACCAAGCATGTTAAGTCTGTGCTGCACACCAACAGATGTCACAGTGTTTGATGGATTATAGTTTAAGAGCGAAAATATGGCCATGCTAATGAAAGAGACACTTGTGAAGGTGGGAACTACAGACCATGGAACATTTTGTAGTCATTGACACAGCTTGGCAAAGTCCTATTATTTATTTACAGCTGCATTTTGCCCTGCAGCATGAGCCTGATTGTAGTGGTAGGAGGGTGAAGGAGGAGGAATACTGATGATGCTTGTAAATGCTTCAGGTCCTCGCTGTCTCAGCATCACACAATGGCTGAGGTTGGAAGGGACCATGTCCACTGCTCCAGCTGTGAAAATTACTCTCTGAGTGATGCACTTTCTTTAGCAAGTGGTTTGAGTTGCGTGGCTGGGTGTGACCTACTTCAACCTCCTTTGCAATTTCTGAATTTCCCTGTTTACCCCTTTCATTGTCAGCTTGTTCACTGTTGCTTATAATCAGCAGGCTTTGCTGCCTTTGCGGTTGGTTTCTCCAGACACAATTAAATCGTCTGCGATTGACATCTGGCTCTGCTGAGGTTTGGGTTGCATCTTCTTGGCTGCCTCAATGTCCTCCTTGATTTGGGATTCTGATCACTGCCAGCCCGGGCATGGCACATCATCAATGGGAGCTTTCATTCCTGAGGACTCCCTTGTGCCTACAATAGCACAGTGAAGTGTTTCTGGCTCTCACAGCTCTCCGGAAGGTTATTTCAAGACAGCCTCAGCTGTTGTGCCTGTTGTGCATGCTGGAGCCTCCAGCAGGACTGCATTGAGCTGTAGGAATCTCTAAGGGTCCCCACTCCTTTGCAGGAGGACTGTGGGCTCTCCAGGGCTGATGTCTTCACCTTCACTCATTTGGTCCTTCAAGCTCTCCAGGGCTGATGTCTTCACCTTCACACCCAGCCAGGATCTCATTTGGAGTGTCCCTTGGTCATTCAGTGGCTGATAAATTTCTGACAAAAAACTGGTTTGTGGAAGAATTTGGTTTCTTCCTGCTGTGATGTTGCCAAAGGGTCAAAGCAAGATCTGGTACATCTCCTGTGCCCCTTCTCTCCTCTGCTGTTTCTTATGGCTTAACCCAAACTGACAACTGAGCCCCAGGCAGTCTCTCACTCACTCCCCCCGCAGTGGGTTGGGGGAGAGAATCAGAGGAGTAAAAGTTAGAAGAGTCATGGATTGAGATACAGACAGTTTAATAGCAAAAGCCTTCTGTGCCAGCAAAGCAATCCAAGGAATTAATGCACCACTTCCCATGGCTGGGCAGGTGTTCAGCCATCCCCAGGACAGCAAAGTTCCATCGCATGTGATGGTGACTTGAGGAGACAAACAAGATCCCTTCTAACATCTCCCCCCCTTCCTTCTTCCTCAGCTCTGTAGGCTGATCATGACACCATATGGTACAGGACATCCCTCTGGCCACTTGAGGCCAGCTGTCCCTGCTGTGTCTCCTCCCAGTGTCACATGCACCTGCAGCCCCCTCGCCAGCGTGTCAGTAGGGAAGCAGAAAAGGCCTTGAGTCTGTGCAAGTGCTGCTCAGCAATGACAAAAACACCTCTGTATTATAAACACTGTTCTCAGCAAATCCAAACCACTGTCCCATACCAGCCACTGTGAAGAAATTTAACCCTACCCCAGCCCAACCAGTACACTGTTATGGAGATTTCTCTCATTTCATGTGTTAAGCTGTGCTATATACACTCACTGTCTGCAATACTTCTTTTAATCCTTTAATTTCAGGTTTGTAAAACATTGCAGGTGGTGTCAAGAACAGGGTTCATCTTTTCCATGACATACCCTTGTGTTTCTGGTGAACATCCCTGTGCCTTTGCTATGGATGCAGTTGGCCTCTTGCTCCTGGGAGGAATTTTTGCTTTTTATTGTTGTAGCTTTTGGTGATATGCACCCTCTTGGTCTGGGGCCTGACAGCTCAGATATATGCAATCTCACAGCCTACAGCTTTTCTTTGTCAAGTTCATTGGCTTTATTGGATTAAATGACAAGCACCCAATCCAGAATGTCACTCATTGGAAATTTTGGCATGGCCAGTTTTAATCTTCATACTAAATTTCCTGAATTTTGTGGTCCTGTGCTTGCTTGTGTGGCCATGGTCAGCTATGACTGTCACTAGATGTTTTCACAAGTGAAAGCCTTAAAAGGTGACAGATGGTCTTCTCATTCTGCTTGAAATTGCTCCTATCTTTCCTGTAAAGACCCTCCACATTTAACCTTCACCTTCCAGTTTTTCCTGCTTTGAGCTTCTTGTGATTCTTTCTGGTTGGAATGTCTTCAAAGTATTCATCCAAGCACTCCTTGTAGGAAAGGATTCCGTCTTTCCCCTGGGTTTTTTGTGCACTTTCCCTCAGTCTGCTTTACTCTGGTGTTTCCAGCCACATGCTTTTTGATGCTTTCTAGACACCACCTTACACATGTGTTTGTTCATTTCTGCTTTGCCCAGTGTGATCTCTGCACCCACAGAGGCTGCCATGTATCTCTGTTTTCCGTAGCCCAACAGGAGACATTCTGCATGCCTGTAGGATGCTAAACAAAATGTGTCAAGAGCTGATCAGTTTGAAGTTATGGGGTTTCTTTAATATGCCAGACTAACAAGGCTAATTATTTCTTTTAAGTCGGTTTTAAATATGTAGGATTTTTTTTTAATCTCTGACTTCTTATGCAGAACATTGATCTTTGGTAGATCATTTATGTAAAATGCATAATTTCTGAAGTAATGTTCTTCCCTTCTTACCCTCACTCTCAACTCTCAACTCCCATCACTAAAACCAACAAAAAGTGACACTGACTGCTCTTTCCCATTTGCCTACAAAGAAGCAGGCCTTTATCTGATTTATTTTTCATGGCATGCTTCCACATTCCCTATATTTAATCTTTTACACTCAGTGGCTGATCTGTAGTAAGATTTCTAAAGTAAACAAAGTAAATTCATACAGCACACAGCCCTCCAACAGCACTGTGCTCTAGGCTGGGTGTATTTTGCAGCTGCTTCCCAGCTCCGTGTTCAAAGCACTACCAAAGTCAGCTGGAAACTCGGTGCCCACAGTGACCCACGAGGAGATACAGTGGCCCAGAATTGCTGCTGCCCTTTACACTTCCCTGGATATAACCCAGGGATCTTCTGCTCTGGCCAGAGACTGAGCTTGTCCTACAGGGGTTCTTCCAACTTGCACTAAATGAGAAATCTGTTATCTGTGCCAAGGTGGAGAATTGTGTTATTAAATTCTATATTCGTTGCTCTGATCCCATGCACAAAGGCAATCTGTTAATTGCACTCTTCCTTGGTTAGACAGTTTTCTCTCTGAGCTGTGTGAAAGTTCAGGCCCTGCCACAAAAGCCCTGAACAAGCCCTGGCTACATGGTGTGAGGGGCAGAGCCCTGCCTGGGAGAGGCTGGAGCTGCTCTGGGCTTCAGGTGCTGGTGAACAAACTTGTTTAGCAGAATATCTGTACAACAAAGATCTACATCCTCAGTTTTGCACCTGTGATCCTAATTGTAAAGAGAATTATTTTTTAACCTTGTGGGTTTGGTGCAGAAATCTTTGTATTAAGTTCCCCTGATGAACAGCGTGTCTAATTGTGCGTTTCAGCAGTACCTCATTTACACCTAGACTCATTAGTAAGAGCTGATTCACAGGAACAGCCGCTGCTGGAGAGACAGGGATCTGCTCTTCCTTCATTTGTCTCCCTGGACCCTGACTAAAAGCACTCCTCAGGTGAAGGGAGTGGACCCACAAATAATTGATATCCAGCATAACTTGTTTTCCCTGGTGGAGCTGCCGGATCAATCAGCAGGAACCAAACTGGGACCAGGGTCAGGCGACTGCCGTTTGTTTGCCATTGGTTTCCGAGCTGTCCCTGGGAAGGGCTGGTGGGGATTCCAGCGCAGCCTTCCCCGGACCCAGCCACGCCATCTCACAGAGAGGAGAGAACAACTTTGATTCACGCTCAAGGTGAAACGGCAAGTACATCTGTGAAGCTTGAAAGGGAAGTGGCAGCAAGCAGAACACTGCTTGTCGTTTAGCAGAGACGAACACGAGCGCCACCAGAACAACAGCGTTATCCGATTAGCAAGCGCCTGCAACGCGACAGGAGCGGGTCTGCAAAGGCAGGGGATCTGTCAGCTGTCATTGCAGCACCACCGCCAGTGCCACAATGCGTCAAGTGGGAATGAGGAGAGGTGGTGCAACAGGTGTCACTGCAATAGTGCTGAAAGGGACACTGTCACAGCTTGCAGACCTGAAATGTGACCTCTCCATCTCCCGTGTGGGTGCGCGGAGGTGCAATGTCAGATTGCACTGAGGGCTCCTCTGCCTTGTGGCTCCATGGTGACATCTGAGGATGCCACAACCCTGAGCTTGTGAAACTCAGCACTGACTTTGTTTACAGTCCAGAATAAGGAGAGGACGGTTTTGGGTGGGAATATCTCAAACAAAATGTCTGGTGTGGCCATGCTTTGGGTGAACTAGCAAATCTCTGCTGCCCTAGAGAGCTGTGTCTCAGAGATCAGCTTTAAAAGCACCCAGACACTTTTAACTTGTCCTTCCCTTGCCACATTATCTTCCTTCCCATAAGGCAAAAAATGTATTCAATTTCAATCAGAGTACAAGTTATACAGGTATATTATACAATGATGATGATGATAATGATGATGATGATAAATGGCATAATAGCTGTCTTTTTTACACATACACAGATGTGAGTGCCACCACATGCTTACATTATAGAAAATAGTATATGAACTATCACCTAAGCATGGTTTATCTGATCATATTTTTACTCTGAAGGGTAATTGGTAAAAATTATGAACATCGATAAATTGAAAAGTGTTTGTAGGGTTTTCCATGGGATCTTCTGCTCAATAACCTGCATAAAACAAAGAAGGCATGGTTCACATGAAGGCCTGGTGTGTCATGCCCATCTTCCACTTTCAAGATGGTCCAGGCCATTTCATTAGGCTGCCACTAATACATTCAGTTTATTATTTAAATCAATCAGCCATGGGTTGTTGAGCTGTCTTGAGACTGTGCCTTAGATGCAGAGATGTGCACCCTCACTAGTACCTTCCCCAAATGGCACAGACACACACCTTTCTCTAGAAATCAAAACGCTGAATACATTCATTGGTGGAAGAATTACAAAAAGCTTGGTCCTGGAATGCAGTGCTGAAAATTGCACCGTCAGTACCAACATGGGACTGGACTTCTTGAACTGGGAAATGTAGCTCTTGCAGACCTTGTCAGCTGGGCCTTTGGGCTGTGTCCTCCCCAGCATGACTCAGGTCTGCCCAGGTGGATTGGGCTGACTGCAGCATGGCAGAAAAGCCAGGCCAGTCCCTATTTGCACCCCTGGCATTTCAGTGGGTGTGCTGCAGAAGGGATGAATTTCCAACATCTTTTGTGTGCTGGGACCCCATAACACCACCAGGTGAAACTCTGCTCTCCACCAGCTAGGGAAGGGATCAAAAGTGATGTGAGAGGGGAGATTTGAGCCCTCCCTGGCCATTCATCAGCTGCTTCCTGGTGTGCTGGTGCAGGGGTGAGCATCACAGGCAGGAGCACATTGTGGGTTTTGTTCCTACCCTTGCACAGCCACCCTTTGGAGGGATGCAGCCCCATCACGAGATAAATTAGGCTCTAGGGATGGAAAGGCCTCGTTTTTCACCTCCTAAATATGCCCTTCTTCAGGCATCAGGAATCATGGAATTATAGAACTATAGTCACAGGATGGTTTGGGTTGGAAGGGACCATAAAGATCACCTTGTTCAACCCCCCTGCAAAGAGCAGGGACACCTCCAAACTAAATGAGGTTGCTCAGAGCCCCACTCCATGTAGTGCCTTGTTGCAATCCGTGTCTTAAAAGCAGATTATTTTTTTTCCCAGAGTGATGACAGAGTTTGCTGTGACTTTTTGGGCAGCTGTGCACACAGCATGGCTTGTTTGACCACAAGCAGTGGACTAGCATGGCCTTAAAAAATGTATACTACTTATTTAAAAAGAGAGTCTAATTGTTCTCAAATACAAGACAGTGGTTGGCAAGAGAGAATTAGGAAGGCTGAGGAACAGTCACAGCCATAGAATTTGCAGTTTGGAAAAAAGTCAGTGACAAACACAACAGCTCATTTGTCCCCCAGGCAGAATTTGCCTCCTGACTGTTGTAACTGTGCAGGGTGTCCAGCATTTGAAACCCTCCTGGGATAGTGTTATGGTTTTACCCAGCTGGCAATTAAGTCCCAAACAACCACTCACACATTCACTCCCCACCCACCCCAGGGGGATGGAGTGAAGAATCAGGAAAGAAAAGCAAAACTTAACTGTGGGTGAAGATGGATTAATAATTAAAGTAAAATATAAAAAACCAATTAAAATACTACTATTAATACTATTACTATTGATACTAGTATTAATAATAATTGTAATTAAAAGGAAAGGCAGAGTGAGAGAGAAAACCCAAGAAAAACAAGGTGTACACAATACAAAGTCCTTGACTTAATGTAAGTACTACTTAGCAAAAACTTAAAACGTCAGTGTGTTATCCATATTATTATCATCCTAAATCCAGAACACAGACATGTGCCAGCTACTATAGAGAAAATTAACTCTATTTCAGCTGAATCCAGGACAGGCAGGCAGTGATATGCAACCTCCAATGCAGGATAAAATTAAAATAAAAGAACAAATCTGTCTTCGTCCTTCTTCTTTGCTCTTGTCCATGTCAGCCTTTGCTCTTGACTTGCTGCTGGGCACAGCTGTCCTCCTAAAGCCCTGCAAAACCATCCATGCAGGGAACCAGGGGGAAAAGGAGGTGCTGGATGTGTGAGCCCAGGACTGTGGCAGCATCCTGGGCAGGACTGTGATTCCCCTGCAGGCTGCCAGGGGCTGAGAGCCCTGGCCCAGGGGCTTTGCTTTTGCTGTGGGATAGGCTCCTTAGGTGCTGTGTGAATGGGAGTTTGTGGGGCAGGTAGTCTCTAGGGAGGGTTGGTGAGCATCTCCCACTGACACAAAACACCCCCCGTAACTCCCCCTGGTTCTGAGCTTGTAGCAGCCTTTGTGTCTCAGAGTCTGACCTGTCCTGACTGCAGATACAAGCAGTTGGTATTTTTTGGCACTGCTGTAATGGCATTAAAGGATAATTCCCCTTTTCAAGCTTCAAATATTCCTGAAAAAATTTCCCTTCCTGGTATTGCAGAAAAATGGGTGAGGGAAAATATGGACTCCAGCACTCTATGCATCCATAGGAGACCTGGCCCTGGGCTTCCTTGGTTCTCTAGTAAGATCAAATCTTCATCTGTTTGTTGAAAAAAAAGGAAAAAAAAAACCAAACAAACAACCCAAAAAAGGGACAAATCTTCAAAAATTGAAAACTGCAAATACAGTTGCATTAACTTAAAATATTGCTAGATTACCAAAAAATGTTATCTTTGAGCACAGATACTTTAAATGTAGCAGTTAAGTGATTCCCAGTTCATGTTTCAAAGCTAATTGCAGCTTGTTCTGGAAACTTCTACATTGGAAAAAATCAGTTTTCCTCCTTGTAAAAGTTTTCCTAGAGGACTGCCAACCTTTCCAGCAATAACAGAGAATAAAACTCTAGTGAGTATTAAACTGAGGGACCTTTTTCTCTCTTTATACTAAAATCATGACACAGCATGGAAAATTAGCCTCCCCAGGGAGCCCCATGCTCTGTGGGAGCATTCCCTTAATCCCCACGACTCCACAGCCCAGGCAGCTTTTCCTTTGGCCCAGGAGCTGAACAGTCCCACGTCCCAGCCCAAAAAGAGCACTGAAGGGCTGATGTAGGAATTGCAGCCATGCTAAGGGTACCTCAGAGGATGGTTATGGTTCAACATGAAAAAAAATATTTTCCCCCATGCACTTTGTTTTTCAAGTGAAGTACTTACATCAAAACAAATGTGTGCTCAAAGAAGCTTACAGCTGTGAAATTAGGCACCCGTAATCTATGAAATGCCAAAATTGAGATTGCCTAAAGCAAGTCTAATGCAGCTCTGTGCTCATTGCACTGATCCCAGCAGCCTCCACACTGCCTAGTAATCTTATCTATGAAATGCCAAAATTGAGATTGCCTAAAGCAAGTCTAATGCAGCTCTGCGCTCTGATCCCAACAGCCTCCACACTGCCTAGTAATCTTAGATATATATTTTTTTTCTTTTTTTCCATGGAATATTCCAAGCTGGAAGAGACCCACAAGGACTGTGGAGTCCTCTGCCCTTGTTTGTTCCTACCCTCACACCTACAGCCTCAGCTCCTTGGCATGGCTGAATTCCCCTGACACATCCAGGGAGACGTGCTCTGATCCCACCCCGTGGCTGCAGGCAGCTCCAGGATGAGCAATCCTCACAATTCCTGCTCACCTGAGGGGTTCCCCTCTCTGCATGGAGCTTGGAGCAGCAGCCAAGATGTGCCCACCACAGAGGAGTTTGGCAAAGTTACCAGCTACAGCCTGGCTTGGCTCCAGAGCAGGCTGCCACCCCTGATTCCAGTGTTACTGCTGATTCCAGTGTCACCCTGACTCCAGTGTCACCCCTGACTCCAGTATCACCCCCGATTCCAGTGTCACCCTGACTCCAGTGTCACCCCTGATTCCAGTATCACCCCCAATTCCAGTGTCACCCTGGCTCCAGTATCACCCTGGTTCCAGTGTCACCCTGGCTCCAGTGTCACCCCTGGCTCCAGTGTCACCCTGACTCCAGTGTCACCCCTGATTCCAGTGTCACTGCTGTCTCCAATGCCACCCTCCCCTGGCTCCAGTGTCACCCCTGACTCCAGTGTCACACATTGTCCCTGGGGCTGTGGCACCATCTCCAAGCACTCCTCATCCCCACTGTGGGGTGGACTGTCATTGCTTCCCATGAGAGCACAGGGATAGCTGGAAATGAGGAGAGGCTGAAGGCATCTTTTTCCTCTGGAGTGAGAATGGGCTCCCCAGAAAATAAGTGTGCAATATCAGAGGGAGGTGTGGGCAAGGAAGGTTTTTCCAGCAGCATGCAAGTGTGCTGTTGGCCTCCTTAATTAGACCTCCCATTACCCACTGTCTTTCCACAGGGAAAAGCCCTGGGAAAAGCTCCCCAGTGTCATCCTGGACCACTTCTTCCTAGTCTGAGAGCTCAGGAGGGCAGGATTCAGCTGTTCCCCTCAGGTTTGTAAATGTAACAGGGATGCTTTTATAGCCTGGCTGTGCCAGCAGTCCCTGCTCAGCTGGGGTTCCCACCAGTCCCAAGGGCTGCAGAGGGGTCAGAGGGGAGCAGCAGGGATGTTCCCAGAGCAGGGGCTGGTTCATCTGTTCACTCTGTGAGGGCTTTCTTCTGACAGAGAGCCCTGCCTGTGCTGTGCTCACCACCCTGAGCAGAACCAGGTGGCTGTGATGGGTTGTCAGGGCAGGAAAGCCACTGAATTGGGAAGCCAATGTGATTTTGGCATCTGCACTAACACATAGCTCACTAGAAAATGCCAACAATCAAACAGAGGCAGGGGAGAAGGGGTGTTCTCACCAGCAGTGTCAGCAGTGGACCACCAGTGGAGACTGCAGGGGCACACAGCCCTCTGCCATTTGGCTGCCAAACCCCTCCAGACCATGAAATCAGCACCTCCAGACCACCACACAGACGAGCCCTGTTCCACCCTGCCAGGCTCTGCAGGCACCATCAACAGAAGGTTGTGGCAGCACTGTTGTGTATCCATTGGCTTTCTCATCTTTGACCCAGGGAAATGAGACCCTGCTTTTTGTATCATCTCCTTCATAGGTAAGAAGACAAGTCTACAGCACCAATCCAAGGAAATTATTAATGATCTTTCATTTTTGTGCGAACAGCTCCAGTGCTCACTAAAGCAGGCTTGCCTCCTGTTTGTGACTGTCCTGCTGCCTCTGTTGTCAAACAATGTTGTTTTATAACAACATTTGTGTTGAAGTGGATTATTATCGGGTTGACTACCCCTTGGGGTGTAATGAAAAGCATTCATTAATGCTCAGGGCAGGAGGGCTAATTACTTCTTTATAAAAAAATCCGTGCTAATTGCCAATAACTATTTTATTGAATGGGTCTCACAGAGATAATTTTGATTGTGTTTGATTTCCCTCTCATATTGTACTGCTTAATGCATAGTCCAAAGGAGCTGGGAACAGCCAGGTTATCCAGATGAGCATGGGGAGGAAACCCCACCATTACAAAGAGCAGTGGACCATGCCAGTCTATGCTCAGTTCAGTGCTCGAGCCTGCCCTGGTGCTGGCCAGGATTTTCTGGGTCTTACACCTTCCTGCTTCCACCAAGCAGGTGGAGACCTGTTTTCTGTACTCCCCCAAGGCACAGCATTGATTCTGGCAGGCCTCGGAGAATTCTGCTCTGGCAGAGCAGAGGGAATGCACAAGGCTCAGGCAGGTTCCCTCCAGAGCTGAATTCCACCTCCCCTGCAGAACGAGGCAATCCCTGGCCCTGCAAGCACCAGGGCTGCATGAAGGCAAAAGGAATAGCACACAGCAACAACCCATGGGGCCAGTGTACCCATTCCTACACCTGGGAGGAAGATTCATTCACCTGATCTTTGAGTCACATTGTGCTCCAAGATGAAGAAAATTCCTGATAATCATTTGCTTGCTTTTATTTACAGATAAATACAGGGCTGAAGATATAAAAAATCAACACAAGCCCTGACCAAGTCCTTTCAGCTCTATTGAGGAAACGATGACTTACAAACACCACATTAAAAACAAACCCCACAGAAGTGCAGTCAGCCTCTGGGAGGCAGAGTAGGAAACCACCAGGGTCCAAAGGCTCCTGCAAAGCCTCAGGAGGTGCCGTGGGCTGATGCTGGCTGTGCATTTCACTGGATGTGCACTGCAGTATTTTCTACTTGTCTGACACCTACAGACTCCCACAAAAGGCTGCTCTCACCAGCCAGGGGATGTAAGAGGTGTCCTGGCAGGCAACAGTCCCCTCCAGAGCAGACCTCAGACCCTGTGGCTGCAGAGCTGAGCTGCTGAGCCCACTTACCTTGGAGCTACTGTCAGATGCACCATCAGACTGAGCTACTTCCCAATTCCACCCCCTCTGACTGGAGAATTTTTTTTCCCCTCTTTTTCCTTCTCCTCTGCCACCCCAGCAGTTTTACAGGGCATCAATCTTCTCTCACATCACACTTTCTGATTCTTTACTCAAAAAGATAAAGCACACAAACCATACCCTCCATATGCAAGCCAGAAAGCTCTCTTTCCCCCTGGAAATCACAGTTTTAAAAATATTAATGTTTTTTAACTTGGTTGAATGATCTCCATTGTAAGAACAGATAGAGCTTTCAGAAATGACTTTTTTCAGTGCCCTGAGAGCTTTTGAGATGGCCAGATTAACGAAAAGTTGGTCGTTTGGCACCTTCTGAAAGCATTCTGGAAATACCTCCAGGGGTTGCCTGGAACCTACTGCTTCTGCAAGTCTTGGCCAAGTATGGTGAATAAAAAATACCATTCAGGTGACTTTGTAGTTGCTTTGGGAATGTTTGGAGTTGCACTGTTGCACAGTGCACCAGGGATAGAATCACAGAATGGTTTGGATTGGGAAGGACCTTAAAGATCATCTTGTTCCATCCCCCCCTTTGGTGAGGCTTCACAGGGCCCCATCCAACCTGGCCTGGATATTTTGTGTCTGTAATATACATTCCCGTTATTGATCACACAGGATCACACAATCTAAAATAAGTCCTCGGTGCCACCTACAGACAGCTCCAGACATCAAAAATAACCACGCTGCAGCTACCAGGGAGCAGATCAGACTCCAGAGCTTGAGGACTTGCTGCCTCAGCACAGCTTGCTTTCCATGAGCTTGCACACACCAAATATCTCCACACACCAATATGTCCAGTCATGCTGGACAAAACTGAAATGACTTTTGAATAAAATGTTTCCTGGTTGCAACGGGAACAGGTGCAGTGACAAGAAAAAGGCAAAAGCAACAGCTTTTTACTTCAAAAGCAGGCCAAGCTGGCAGAAACAGCTTGCAGAAAGCTGACCATACTTTACACATTTGGAGGGCAAAACACTTTTACTTACAAAACAGAAAAGCATAATTTCTATGTCAAATCTTTATTTTTGGATACAGGATCTTTAGGAGGATCTTTATTTTTGTGATACAGGTTCATAGTGAAGCAGGCCTCACTCAGGCCTGGTGGAAGTCTGACATCCTGATCAATCCTTCCCCACAGGGGGATGCCAGGTGTTTTATGCAAGGGGCTTGGCTTGCAGTAAATTCACTTCCTAGTTTTAAAATATCTTCAACATAATGAACTACTGAAGTCAAGGGAAGAATCACAGAAGACAAAATCATCTTAGGGGCAGGCCTGGGTCCTCCAAGGAGCAGCAGCCTCAAGATCTGTAAGCACAGCCAGTCTCTTGTGCAGTGATGCTTGCCCAAGGATGGCACAGCAGCAGCAAGAGCTGCCACAGTTCACTGTCACAGTGAAAAATCACCTTCACAGCAACATGCTGGCCTCTCAGCAGGGCTCAGGGCTGTCCTCTCAGCAGGAACCAGCTCTGGGAGGCAGCTCAGGACAGCACACACATCAGCTAAGGCTGCTGGTCCACCTTACAGCCAAACCAAGGTGCCATCTCACTGGGACCAAAGCAAGGTGCTGCTCCTTCTTCCTCCTCCCAGAGACCAGCTTCATCTGTTGTCATGATTTTGTGGTGGATTTGGCAGTGCTGGGGTGACAGTTGGACTGATCTTAGAGGTGTTTTCCATCCAAAAGAGTGGATTTGGCAGTGCTGGTGTAACATCTGGACTGATCTTAGAGGTGTTTTCCATCCTGAATGATTCTGTGATGCCTCACTCTCCTCAACCCCCAGCCATGCCCTATTCCTCCCACCCCTCCCGGGGCTGCCCCATCATCCGCTTCCACTCCCACACCTGCCCACCCTTCTCTGGCCCAGCTGGCTCACTAATTACACAGAACACAATTAGCTCAGGGAGGGATGAGGCGGCCAGAGCCAGCCCAGCACAGCAGGAGCCTGATTCCTCTGCTGCTCTGCTCACTACTCGGTTCATAGCCCCTCGGGGCACAGACCTCCGGACCTGTGGCAGCTTCACCGCTGGGAGGAAAATCCTGCTCGGCTGACACCGACCCGGTCTCTGGCTCTGTTTCCTACATCAGCCACCCCAGTTGTCCCTCCAGGAGGGAGGAAGGGAAGGGAGCGGGGGATGCTCCAGCTCCAGCCCCACCCGGGGCAGGGGATGCCGCGGTGCCAGGCAGCGCAGCCTGTGTGGTCCCAGCCCCAGCCGGGGGATTTCGCCAGGGAAGCCCCTGGCAGTTCCTGCAGCAGCCGGATCCTCTTCAGGGAAGCTGCCAAGAGCCCAATTAACACATCTACCCCATAAAAGCAGGAGTGGTGCTGCGCTGGGGGAAACAATCGACCACGCACTGAAGGGCTTTGCTGAATGGGTTTAATTCACCGCTCACGCCTTAAAGCTGAGCTGTGCTCAGCTTTCCTGAATGGGGACAGGCACGTTTGGGGACCTGCTGACCTGTCACCCAACATCAGCATCTTCAAAAGCAACAGCTCTTGGCACAAACAGCTCTTTCTTTCAGGAAAATGAAAAGGGGATAAAAAAAGGGAAAGAAACCGAGGAGAGAGGCTGGTGCTTTTGTGCTCCGGAAGGTCGCTGGTGACTCCTGAAGGAGGCGGTGGCAGCCTCAGCCACCTCCCTCCCCTCCGAGAGGCAGGGGGAGACCTGCCCGGCACTGAATGGAGGAGGGAAACTGGGGCAGCTGGTGGGCCAGTTCTTTCTGGTATGGAAAAACACCGCTCTGTGAACATCCTGTGCCTCCAGGAGAAGGGCATCGCTCCAGCACCGCGTAGCCCCAGCAACCAGCGAGCGGCTGTGGCTGTTCTCAAGCCCTCGGAAGAGGCTGCAAATGTCAGCGCTGTGACCTGCCCGGTGGCTTTGTCCCCAGCACCGTCCTGCTTGGCTGCCCAGCACAGATGCAGGACCTGTATTGGCATCTCCACCTTTAAACATGTCTCGCTGCCTCGTGGCAGATGTTTTACTGATCTGTTTTCCAGATTTAAATCTGGGGACAAAATTCCTCCTCTATTTGTAAAGCTCTTTTCCCCTTTCCTGCTCTAGAAGAGCTCTGAATAAAGCTAAAGAAGATGCTGCTGGGGTTTTTAAGACATGCTGTCAGGATTCTGCCCCTGTGGCTGTGAACCCTTCCAGAGCTGTGAGTGGGAGTGTCA
Organism: Passer montanus; assembly: GCF_014805655.1. Lineage (NCBI taxonomy): Eukaryota > Metazoa > Chordata > Aves > Passeriformes > Passeridae > Passer > Passer montanus. The sequence continues at coordinate 6,211,836 of NW_024372036.1, forward strand.
CTGCCATATTTTCTGAAAAATCCCTTCACCAGGATTTCTTCTCTTGGGAAGCTGAGAAGCTTCAGAGAAAAATGAAAACAACAATTACCTGATTGCTTCTCCTGTTTTTGCTGCTTTGGAATGTGGTCTGGAGATTGTTTACCGACTGGTCATTGTTTGATTGGTTTCATGTGAATTGTTTTAACTTAATGACCAATCATGGTCCAGCTGTGTCGAGACTCTGGAAGCAGTCACGAGTTTTCATCATCATTCTTGTTAAGCCTTCTGTCTGTATCCTTCTCTATTCTTTAGTATAGTTTAGGTATAGCATTCTTTAATATAACATAATATCATAATATAATAAATTAGCCTTCTAAGAACATGGAGTCCGATTCATTCCTTCCTCCTCTGTCTGGGGACCCCAGAAACTGCCACAGTGGGAGTGCACTGCCCACGCCAGCACCACCCAAAGGTTCCTCAGGATCTGATGCTGGAGGCACCAGGCAGGGCAGCCCCCCGGGCAGGAGTCACAGCCACACTGAAGGATGGACAGACAGACAGACAGAGGAAGGACTGAGACTCCAGCAGCTGCACAGCTCCCACAACCAGAAAGCTCCAGGACTTCTCAAGTATCCCTCTCTGTCCACACTGCCAAGCTAAGGGCTTGGCCCAAAATTGCCAGGTTTAAACTTCCATGGGTTTTCTGTCACATCTGTGACATTTCACTTACTCAAGTGAGAGATAACTGCCTGCCTTTCCACGAGCCTACCCCTCAACCCCAAAGTTCTCTTCTCTCCTTTCTCACCAAAATCAAGAGAGAAATGCTTAATGCCAAAATCACTCACAGCACTAAGGATGGGATAATTAAACACTGCAGATTTTTAACAATTACAAGCAGAAAACTTGCAAAGCAGAGGGTATGTATTTGTCACGTGGTGAAACCAGCTGTAGAAGGAGTTTTGAAACAATTCCAGCTCCTTTTTTCTCCTTGTCCCAGAGTAGTAACATTTCTCTTTTACAAGCAAATTAGTTGTTTAAAAACACATAAAGACACGTCATGCCATCTGTTCCAGGGTGTTTCATGTTCACTTCCCCCCTCCCAAAAAGTTTTCTTATAACTAAAGAATGAGACAGAAGCAGCTAGAAATCTGTAATGGTTCCATTTATTAATACGTATATCACAAATACTCACAATATCAATGCATTCTCGTTGGCATGCTAGACAGAGGCATTATTAAAAAAGTCCTATTTTTTTTTAAAAAGGTTTTAAACTTTTGCTTTCCCCCAAAAATATTTCATATGCCTGTTATTTTTTTTTTGCGATTTTTTTTTTGTGTGTCTGTGTGTGTGTTTTTATTTCGATTTGATTCAACAATGTACTTGGTGGCTGCAACCTCAATGCAAAAAAGAAAGAAAAAAAAAGAAAGAACAGGAAAAAAGTATGAAGGCCGCAGTACAGCACAGTTCAATTAGTTCATAGCTACGTAATAAAAATAAAGGGAGCAAAAATTTCTGCCTTCACAGTAAGCAACAACACAGCTTAATAACAGTATTACACAGGATCAGGTTCCGAGGCAAAATGCACTAGACAAAGCCTACCGGGATACGCACTAGGCATACAACACTGAGTAAGAATCAAAGATGTAGAAGAACATCAGGAATAACAGTTCCCTTCAAGCACAACATTTTAACATCATTTTCAAGTATCTTTATGTTATGTTACTGATTCCTTTGTTTTTGGGGAGAGGGGGACAGGCGCAGGGGAAGGGGGAAAGGATGGAAACCTTAGTAAAGCAATAAACAAAACAAGAAATTAAGATAAAACCAAAAAGAATATATATTTCATATACCGGTTTATATGAATGTGTGCAACACTTATTAACCATGGTGAAAGGCTAATTATGCCCTCCAGTCACTACATGCACAGCCCGATCAATGCTGTTAATGAGTTACCTTTGTTAACTTACGATGCAACTACTGTGTGACCAAGAACATACAGACGGTGCCGTCCTGGGCTGAGCCGCGGGGGTGGGGGCTGGCTCTGGAGGCCGAGGGGACCCGGCCACTCGGGGTGGCACCGTGGAACTTCACAGAATGGGACACTACGCATGGGACAGTTCGGGAGGTGGGGTGCGAGTGTGCGCGCGCACGGGCTTGCTCGTGGGGGTGTGCGTGCGTGCGTGCGAGAGACAGTGTGTGCTATAACATTCATGGCAGTCTTTCTCCAATTCTGCAGCTCCTGGTCTTCACACAGGCTCTGGACTTCACGCTTCTTGAAAGACTGGAGAGGAAGAAACCCAAGAAACAAAACAACAAACCAACAAGTGGGTTGCTTTGGTTGATACCGGTATTCGCAGCAGGTGTTTTGCTCTCTCTTCCCAAGAAAACTGAAATGATGCAATTCAACACTGCATTTCCCCCACCCCTTTTATTTCTTTCCCACCACACACAAAATAGGGATGAAAATCCTAAAGCAAAGAAGCCCATGGGAAGGCTTAATTCTCAATGAACACGCTCGGAATGTAAAACCTGCTCGCTGTCTTCAGCAGAAGCAGCACAGCCACAACAACACAGCAGGGCTTTTATAGTTTTACCACCTGGAAAATGGGAAAAGCTCACCTTGTTACACCATCTCATACTGGTTAGCAGTAATAAACCGGGACAGGCAGCATGCCAGCAGCATCCCGATCAACTGTTCCAGACAAGACAGAGACAGAACAGAACTTAAGTTAAATATATCAATGTGGAGCATTGGTAAACATATAATTCATGTTCCGGAGTTATTATGCACAATGTATTTATGTCCTGTTTTAAAGACTGCTCTAATTAGAAAAACAGCATTAAAATCTGTTATTTTTCTTTGTCAGATTTTCCTCTTGATTTTTGACATTTATTGGACAGACAGCATGCCTTTTTGGTATTTTTTAATCCCGTTGTCAATGTCTGCCAAGCCAGATGTGGATGAATAAACTGATGTGGGTATCAGCTTGTTACAGGCTGTATTTCACTTGCTCCACCCATCAGCCCTTAGAGCTGGTGCCTTTAACTTCTTTATCACTGTGCTATGGAAAAGCTTTCTGATGTCCCACAGTGGTTATGCTTCCTTTACAGCACTGTAGAAATGAGCGCTGTAAATCTGGAAATAAGTTTTTAAAAAGTCGTTCACTATTCCCTTGGCTGTCACTCAGATTATTGAAAACAGATCCCAGGCTTCCACTCATCAATAAGCACTCAGTCTTTTCAATGTTTTGTCTACTGCAATTTCTTAGTGCTTCCTTCATGTGCCAACAGTGTTAATATGCTGTAAATAATTCAACCTCGCTTTTCTCATTGGGGTTGGTCAATTAATTAACTCCTGAGCATATCCAGAGCATGCCTAGGTATGACTGGCTGGCTGCTCATCCAGGAAAAGGATGAATATTTCACTCGCCAGGATTTTGTGTCCCTTCTCCTAGACCAGGCACTGCTCCTTGTTAACACAATCATCATCAAAATCCTCTGTACCAGGCAACTGCTTGATTTGGGCTGGCACCAGCCCAGAGCAAGGCCAAGCCAGGGTTAACTCAAATCTGGATAAACTGTTTCCTGCCTTTAAGATGTCACAGTCCTTGTCAGCCCATGCTTCTTTTGCCAGAAGTTTGTTCAGTTTCCTCTTTCAGTGTCCACCAGAGCCCTTCTGGGAATTTCAAAAGGGCACCGAGTCACATTAAAAAGCAGGTTGAACCCTCCTGCTCCCCACATGCACCCCTGATTTTGGCACCAAGGATGACACTGCCTGGATTAGAACTAGATGTGGGGCACTGGTATCAATTCCTGACCAATCTCCTACAAAAACCAAAGCTACCAGGGTCCAGGGGCTGTGTTTTCAGTTGCCAAAATGATATGCGCACAGTGAAAACCCTCCTCAGCTCTGAAAATCTCAGTTGATACCAAGAAGACATTCTAGCCATTTTGTTGCCTTTTCTACTCATCACTGGGAGGATGATTTAATCAATTGCTGAAGGTGTTGCTAAAAACCAACCACATTCTACAGGGTACATGACACTCCTGCAGCTGACTCATGCACTGTTTCTTTAGCTCAGGTGAATTTTGGAGAATGAGATTTCTGTTTTGGACAGTGGTGTGTATTTCTCCATGCTGTGACAGGCTGAGCAGAGTGAGTGCCTCTGGGTGGCCCATTCCCACCTCCTTCACTGTCACTTTTCTGTGTTTGTGGTGACTTTCAGTCTTTCTTTACCTTCCTTGGCTGGACTCAGAAGTTACCTCTCTGCCTCACTGTATTTTTAAGTAAGATAAACTTTGGAGTGTACTTAATCCAAAATATTTTCCCTGAGCAAATTCCTGCCCAGACCCGAATCAGTTCCTCTCTACAATGGCCAAGAATGTATGTAAATTGAAGTTGTTTATTTTTCCCCATCACAAGCACCCAGGTTACAGCCAGTGTTCTTCTCAACCACAATGTGCTGCTTGTATCAGGTTTACAAGGGAAAAGATGCTGTAGCCTCTACAAACAGGAAACCTCAGGCTTTTCTTTCCCCTTTCAACTGGAGCAGACTTTCCCAGACACCTCTAATTAGGGATTCTCCTGTTCTGTACAGGCTGTAACTCCAATAATCAGTGTGTCTAAACTTTGTAGCATCTGCAGGCATGTAATGGTGTTTTGTTTTACTCAGCTCACTCCTAAGACAAGTGGCAGGTTACTCATGAATCTATCTTCATGATCTTTGACCCACTTATTGATTCTTGGCTCTGACCTTAGGCTGGTTTAGACATTTAAATGGTTACAGTGACATAACGTTTAACTCTGTATTTCAAAAATAATGGCATGCATGTCAAGACATTGCACACACATTTTATTCAGCATTTCTAAGTATTACCAGGACATAACAGAGCTATAATAAATATTCTAGAAACACTTTGAATGCATATAAAAACATGTGCTTTTCAATGTGTTGACTTCCACATTTAACCACAAGAGCACTGCTCCTCCTGTAGCCAAAAAGAGGCAATATTGTACTGAGCTGCAGAATTTTCTTCATGGTGCTCTTTCATTACAGGCAGAACTAGAGTCCTCTGCTTTTCAGTCAGGCTAGAGGCTCCCAGACTGCAGCACAAATCAGCACTCTCCACCCTGCCTTGCTCTCTGCATTTGTTCCATCACTTGCCTCCTCTGCTCTTCAGGCAGGAGGAAGCTCCTTATCCTATTGTGCACCAGGTTCCTGCAGCTCCTTTGAAAAACCAGAAGAATTGGAATTAAAGGATTCCCACAAAGAAACTGCTGCTGGGAGCTGCATTCATTTCCCTGCACTCCCATTGCCTCTCAAATGCCCCATCTCAACTTTTATCCACTTATTCATTTATTTGATTTTAGTCTCTTGATTTTTGAGTGCTAAGTTGTCAGACTTGGTTCTGCATTTGTCTTCTCTCTGACTTTTGTCTTTTCTTCCGTTTTTCCCTAAGATTATCGTGGTCTTCTGAGCTATTACATAGAAAGCAAAGAGTCTTCCATAACTTGGTCATGCCACAGGAAACTTGAAAATGCTGACAAATTCTTTGATTTAGGTAAGTGGGAAACCCACTGCCCTCAGGCCACAGGTCATTCCAGCAAGCAGAATTTCTCATTCCAGCAATGCAGTGAATTTCTCATGGTTTCTAGGAGCAATCTCAGGCACATCTTAGTTCTGGGCATTGAAAACCACCCACAGCATATTTTGTAGCAGTCTTATCCCTCCTGTACACATAATAACTGGCTTTTTAATACACTTATTCTGTAGGAGCTACCACTGACTGGAAGCTGTTTTGCATGACATATTTATTACACCTTATTATACTGAAGAGAAAGTAACTGAATTGCAATTTGGATATCCATTTTGTTTTGGGTCTTGGTATTGTCACCATTTTTCATTCTTTGGGAGAATTTCGATAAATAGAAATGTGTTGAGCTAACTTGGAATTCATCAGCACGTCAGGTAAGCCAAAACTGGCAGGGGGGTTAACCCATCAGGAATAATTTTTTAGCTCAATACCTTGTCATATTCTCAAAATGCAAATCTCCAAATGTGCAAGTTCTCTGGCTCTGTTTTAAAAGAGAGAATTTTCTGTGTCACATGTCACTTATTTGAGTCAGCCTCCCGTGCTGTGGTGTGCCTCTGTCACAGGCCCTGCCTCCACACTGAATCCACTGTGATCAGCCTTCAGAAACAGCCCAGGCTTAGACCAGATTTAAGTCACATATTGGGTGCTGATGTGGATCCCTCACCCCTGAGCACGTCCCAGCCTCCCTGTGCTCGGGGAGGAGCTGGAGCAGACGAGGTGGATGGTGTCTGCACCAGAGCTGCCCATGCTGATGCTGACAGTAGAGGGCAGGTGGGTGTTTGAATTATTGAGTTTTCTGCTGGGCTGTTGGGGTCCACTCTGGCTAGCTATGGACCCTTGCCAACACGATAATTCATAGATGAAGGTAAAATATTGAGAAGTGCTCTTCTCCACGTGGGAAACGTTCTCCTTTATTCCAACAGACACACCAGGTGGACAAACCCATGGGAGAAATTCCGTGGTGGCAGGGGACTTTTATACCCCAGGATGGGGACAGAGGGAGAGGTTCACAGCCAGTGGATACCAGTGAGGAGTGGCGAGGGGAGGGGTAACCCAGGGGAGGGACCACCAGGGGGTACTGGGGTGGGCGAGGGAAAGGCCATGAGATGGGGAAAGGGATAACAAACCATGTGATATAACATAAGCTATACAGTGCAATATAAAACTATTCTGTGCCAATTCCCAATCACCCAGTGCAAAAGAACAACTAAATAAACTAGTGCACCTCAACAGGTGCTGCACAGTACAGAGGGTCCATGGCTGCATGGGAATTTCTCTTAGGCTGATGGGACCTGTACATGCCCAACAACTGGTTTGGAGCATTTGGAGAGCAGCTGATTGTCAGTCCCTCAGCACAAAGGGAGTAATGTGGCCTGAACAATGCACTGAACCTCCCCTACTCACAACCCATAAACCCCTCCAGACAGTGTCTCTTGCATTCCTTAAGCCAATGCCTGCACTGTAGTTTTATCTAGGCACAGCTCTCCATCATCTATGCAGTTTGCATAATTTTATTCTCTGTTGGGCACAACACAGCAATAATTTTTCTGCTCTGAAGAGCACCTGCTAAATGGAAATTATTCCAGCTGGAAGTGAACATTGGCATCCAAGTCCAAAAACCATCAAATTTTATTTTATTGTTATTATTTCAAACCCGAGGAGCAGATCAGACAAGGTCAGCAACACAGTGGTTTTTGTAAGAACTCTTGACTCTGATGGGGAGGTCTGTGCCAGGCCTGTAAGATTTGCAATGCCATTACATCAGCTTTCCCTATTTCTGGGCATCAGCACATTCCCCATGCTAGTCAACACCTAACAAATCACGTGAAGGAAAGGCCCTTGAGCATGCTTTACTGTAGAAGAGCAACCTGATTTAATTTGTCTTTTATTTAGATTAAACCTATTCTCAATAGGAACAGCAAAACCTTGCCTACAGCTGGAGCCCTGCCTGGCATTACTGCCAGCCACATTAACCTGAAATCAATTTGTAAACACTGCCCCTAATTGGGCCCAGCAAAACAGATTACTCAGTAAATTACAACTGGCTGCCTTCTATTCTTCACAGCCTGGGAGAGCTGTGTTTTTCCCCTCTGCAGCCTCTCTCTTTTCTTTTTTAGAAGTCTGCTAACACCCCAAGCAGCTGTTTATGTCCTCACAGTGCCAGAGCCCAGTGCCTGGACTGGGGAGTGACATCCCCACCTGGCAGCAGGGCTCCTGGTGCCACCAGCAGCTTGGGATGCCAACACCACACCAAAACCCACCTGGTTTTCCCCCTCAGCCACAGGGACAAAGTGCCTTGCAGCCCTTGCTGCTTGCAGCCTGCCTGAAACACCCATTAAATGCTTTCAAGCACTATTGGTCCTGAATTTTTCCCCCAGCACTATATTTTACAATTCTACTCGTCTCGTTTTTCTTTTGGATAGCTTTACAGGAGGCATTTTAAGAGATGCTTTAGAGCCTTCTGGCTATCTAGAACCCAAACTGAAACCTGAGCCTGGAGTCCTATAGCAGCAATCAAGCCATAATCAAGGCTGGAGAAGATTATCAATGCTGTCACCATTCAACAAGAATTAGAATAGCCTATTAAAAAAAAAAAAACCCTGACCTTCCCTTGTCCATGCACAAACAGCTCCAGACTGTTCACCTTTTCTGGATCCCTGACAGGCAGGCACATGCTCTGTTGTGATAAACCAACATTTCCACCCACACCAAACCCCAGGCTGCTCACATCCAACACCTTGGCTACAGGGCATCAGGCCTCCAGATATGCCCAAGGCAGGGCAGTCAGCCAGTCTGAGAGAATTTTAGGGCTCCCTCAGGCTGTGTGCATGCTGATGGAGAGGATGTGGGGGCCACTTTCCACACAGCTTGGGGGCAGTTTTGAATTGTGCACATTTCTCTCTCTCTCATTTCTGCGTGTTTCCAGCAGAGTCCTTGCTGTGACACATGAAGTGACTGGTATAAAGGAACATCTTGTTGAAAGATGCAGGTGTTTTCCTGCCCCTTCTTGACCAGAACAATCTGACCAGAGCTATACTTCCCCCAGTTCCTGTCTACATAAATGCAGTTTGGATATCATGGAGCAGAAAACCCCTGCTCAGCTGTTTTGTTGCTCTCCTGCCACACTCTTTTTGGTGCAGACAAGGAGTTGGTTTAACAATCTGATTTTGGTAGACTTAACATTTCTCACTGTTCAGTGTTAAAGGGAAAATAAATAAAATTGGTCACAAAGTGTCCGCTCCAGGTCCAGGATGGGGAGGCCTGAGGCTGCAATCTTTGAATTCTTGAGTCCTTTAAGAACAAATAAGAGTACTTAGAAGATAGAAGCCTACCCAAACAATGGATAAGCTATTTGTCTTCTTAGCATTTATGCTCCATTTAAGCCAATGTTTTATTGGGTTAACCTCTATTTGACCCAGTGCAGGGACAAGTTGTTTTCCTTGAGCTAGTCATTAGCTCAACCGTAACTGATATTCCCAAGGAGAAACTTCATTTAAGTTGAAAAAAAGAAAATCAATGAACAGATGACCTCAGGACTAATGAGCATGCTGAGTTCAGTCCCTTTCCATAATCCTTCCTTCCTTGGAAGTCCAGGTAAGGAAAAACAGGAGAAAAGAAAAGAGGAGAAGGGGAGTGTTTGTGTACTCACCTGTGAGAATGCAATCCCAAAAGCCACTCCAGCTATGATTCCCATATTTGTCTCCATAAAACTGGTCACCAAGTCATAACAACCCTGGAAAACAAACATCATCATTCTTTGCACTGACCTTCCCTGCCATGAATGCATACATACAAATTTCTCATTCAGAATGAACTCTGGCTAGACAATATTTCTGCTGTAATTTCCAACAGCGTCACTTTTTCTTAAAAAATAGCAATTCTGAGTGAATGATGTGGAGTTGTGACAAAACCAATCACTTTTAGAAACAAATGCATTTCGATACTTTTAAAATCTAAATGTGATGTTGCACTCATTTTTATGTGTCTTTTTAAAGGAAGTCAGTTAAAAAACAATATAGCTTTGACCTGAAACCAAACCAGTAACAATACACCAATGTTATAATACAATACAGATGTCAAAAATGAATAAATGATGCTCATTTCCTAATACTCTAGATATTTAATAAAGTGTCCCTTGAGGCATTCTGCTTGCCTTTACCCATCAAAGGACTCCAGCCAAGGCACTGAACAGCATGTAACTTTAAACCATGTAACAAAGTTATCAAGGGTTTTTTTATGAATTTTCTTGGTTCATTTGCCCTTGGACATAAAATTCCCTGTCCTGCTCCCCAAACTGAATTTTCCCTCTGCTGACTTGCTTGCTCAGGCCTCAATTCACAGCTCAGACTGGGGCCAGAGGACTCATGTACAATATCTGCCCTTCTCTTGGATAGACTTTTTTGAGATTTCCCCCCCCCCAGTACAATAATGTTTGCCAAGTTTCTCCCCTCACCTATTTGACCCCTCAAAAAAGCATTTGAAGTTATTTCCTACTTTGTGGTGCCTAATTTAATCTAAACATGTGACTTGATATGTGAAGAAAAACAGAAACATGGCATCAAAACCATTACACGTCTCCTTTTTCTTTCATTATTAACCCCCATTATCTGTCCCCACAATCCAAAGTCACTGCTCAGCCCTTTTTGCCACCTTCCTCAAATAACCAACACTCTGGCTTAAAACCAGTCCCGAAGAGTTTTATACATTATATCTTTATCCACTTGATCAGATATTGGGAAACTCAGAAATAGCAGTGAGTTGCCTTTCCCAGCTTGGATTCCTGCCCCATAAGAGAGAAGTGTCTCCACATTTCACCTACACCCTCCTCATCCTGCAAGCACTGTAAGAACTCTTGATGGCCTCAGAGCATCAGGTGCTTGTAAAAAATAACAGCGAGAAGGACAAACAGTGTTCTTTATTTCAGACAGGCCATTCATTAAATAAATTGTACCATTTCTTTAACTTCTTTTATAACATCGCAAGACATTGAATCCTGAGAATAATGAAGTGCTGAACCTAGAGTAGCTGAGGACCAGCACAGCGGGTCCTGATTAATTTCTGAAATGTTTATGTGTACATATCAACTGTGTTTTACCACAGTGTACAGTAAGTCTGATTCTAGATTGCTTATTTAACCCATCAAGCAACTATAGTTTGTGTGCTTTACATGTTACGCAATGAGATTAGATTTCTCAAGCAGCATTTTCGTTCTGTCTGACATGGCTTAATGCTCTCCCAGCTCTTCTGAAACCTATTCTGTTGAAGAGCCTTCGAGAGATGCAACACCAAAGCACAGTGGTAATTTGAGGAGACAGAAGATCTTGTCAACAAAACATGCAATGGCAGAGTTTTGATCACCCTCCTCACTTGAAGACTCTGTTTTCCCAAGCCACAATAATCTGTTTTCTGAAGAACTTTGCTTACATATGGCTCTGTTGCTCATGGAACACCCACTGCATTACAGGACAGAAGTGTCTGAAGCACCTCTGGGTGCTGATCAGAGATCCAGAGCACAGAAGGGACAGTTCACAAAGCACCTGATCTTTCTTGACTCCATGCATCTGTTCCTTTCTTAAGATTTTAGAGAGAAATAGTTCTTGAGGTTTCTTGGTAAAGAACTGTGATTAAAAGCACTAGATGAACATTAATTAGCTAATCCTAAAGACAGCCCTTAAAGTTAGGTATTAGTGCTGTCTGAGATGAAGAAACAGAGAGCCTAAATAATTAACCCAAGGTCACTAAGCAAGTTAGGGTCAGAAATGGCAAAGAAAATCCAGGAATGCTGTCATTTAGTCCTGTAATTATATTATTAGTTTAATCCTCTTTGGTTAATTCATTAGTAGTCCTCAGAAACTGCTAGTAATTTGATTAGCTCATAGAGAACTCGTTTTTCTGACAGTTTTGCAAGATCCACCAAAAGATATAATCCAAATATACTTCTCCACAGTCATGGTGAGATGGGTCTTCCACAACACAGGCAATACATATTTTACTTTTTCTCCAACACTCAGAGAGCAAAGGGCCTGTTTCCAAGATGAGCAAGGGGCTTGGGTCAGAGGCAATGATGTTTGGTATCTATCTGAAGTGAAAGGATAGGGCCAAACAACATTTTCTCCTTCTTGCTTTTTATTCCCATGCACCTTTCAGAAGCATCCCACTTTGTTCAAATGTCTGGGACAACTCCAAGATCTCAAAACAGCTGAACAGAAATCTGCAACTTTTGATTTTCAGTGGCTAATGTCAGAAAATGAGACAAAACCATACGAACTTCCAAACATCCAAATTTCCTCTAGGTAATTAAATTAAGTAATTGCTTGCTATTTCCTGAAGAACCAGCAGTGCTTTTCTGTTGGGTGACTTGTGCATTTGACAGGAGAGCAAGGAGCAAGAATGGCTGGAAATGTGTTATAGCCCTGGACTAGCACTCACCGATCCCTCAGGCACTTCCTACAATCCAGCAGGCATCCTGAGACATGAGGAACTCCCAGGTGGACAGGGATTTCCCTGAGCAGGCAGAGCAAGCCTGGCGCTTGGGGGAAACCCAGATCAGTGCTGGGACTGCCAATGGTACCTGAATGGTTTTGCAGCCAGGAAAGGTTTGGAGTGCAGGGCTGTGCTGAACTGCAAAGCTGCTGGAACACCAGCCACAGCAGAGAGCTGGAAAGCTTCTCCTGCTGGGAAGGGAGCAGAAGCAGAGGCTCAGGGTGGGCTGCCCAGGAGGCACCATGCCTGTGGGTGCTGGCACAAGCCCTACATCCACCCTGCCCTGCCTCTCACCTTCCTTCCACTTCTACAAAAACATCCAGTTAGTGCAAATTCACAAGGAGCAGCTGAACAGAGAGGCTCACCCTCCATACTCATGCAAGATTACTGTGCTGGTGCTTACTGTGAGTTACTCAACCAATGGACACCACCAACATTCCACACATCTGCAACAAGTGGCTCTCATTAAACCATTGCAAAAAAAAAAAAAAAATAAAGAAAGAAAGGCTTAGTGGAAAATAATCCTCTTGCCTGCCTTTTACAATACATGCCAGAAAATGTTGTCTACTTGACTGGTTTTCAAAGATGTTTCAGGCTGTGCTCAGCCACCAGTCCAACCTTCTGAGTCACAGGTGACTGAGGTGAAAAAGACAGAAACAGAAGAGACAGAGGCATTTCCATATTTCCCCTGTTGTCCTCAGGACTTCTATCTATTTTTTAAATAGATCTCTGAAAATAAAAACAGAAAAGAAAATAATCCTTAAGTCTGACTAAGCTGTGCTGGTACTTAGAATGGTGATTTAGCCACAATTTAGATCATTCCTCTTACCAACAAACTCTTCCCTCTCTTGCAAATCTCAAGTGAGAAAGAATTGATGAAACACTAGCACTTGAAGCAATAACTTGAGTAGCACTTCTTCAGCACAATGTCTAATGCATAGATGCTGCATTGTTTTCTCTTTCTTATTCCCTTTCTTAGCATTTTCTGTATTTTTATTCTCTAATTATTAATTTTCTTCCTGTTCTCCCTACTTGCCTCCTCAATCCTATTTCTGTCTTCCCAACCCACTCCTCCAGGGTTGGGAAAGGGTCACTTTGGCTGGGCTGTGCTTGCAGCCCTACATCTTTAAAGATTTTAACTCACAATAAATGTACCCACCAACCACAGCATTTACTGTCAGTCCTGTGTTTCCTGCTGCATCTGGGATTTGATTTCAGAAAGGCCAGCTCAAAAAAAATGAAGCAAGAGCAGGACCAAGCCCATCCTTACCATCACTCCAGCCTTACTTGCACATTATCAACCAGCCATTTGAAATGAAATGCACCTGCAAGCAGGCATGCACTCCACTGAGGTGCTGGGTGGTGTCACAAGTGCCCCTGGCACAAGGTTGCTGGTACCTTCTGGTTTACTTTAGTGGCAGCCACAGTCATGTTGCGCAGATCCTGAGTGTTGCAGTCGCTGGAGTTCATGCAACAGCTCGTAGGGATGCCGTGCTTGAAGAAGTAAGGGCTGGTGCTCCAGTTGGTGTAGCTCTGAATGCCACAGCAGCTCAGCTGGGAGGGATAAGAGGCAGGTTTAAAACACACAAACAAATAAAACAGAATTAAAACTAGAACAGAATCATCTCAGCCCACTTCATAAGCTCATAATCAAAGTAATGACAGGCCACCTCAAGTTTTGAAAAGCTGATACCACCCCTGCCCCATTAATTACAAAAGTACCAGGGATGTAACTTACAGAACATGGGGGCAGATGACCTACTAAAAGAAGGTATTTTATGAGCAGAACTATTATTTGTAACATTTGACAAAGGTCCAACCACAAACCCATCTTTTTTACTTGATGGTCTGTTAGGCTGGTTTTTTGTTGTTGTTGTTTGTTTACTTTTTTATTTGATTAAACATGACCCTTAAGACCTTAAAGCATTACACAGAATTACATGTAACACATCGAGGTTCAAACTAGTACAAATCAATAAGGTGAAGCCTCACTAACTCACCAAAATAATTTCTAGGACAATTCACTGAGCTGTGAATAGAAAGAGACCATATGTTCACAGGGTGTATCTAGGAAGTCAGCTAGAAAACCCTAAATTGGGAAGGATGTTCTGATTTAGATCCTAAGCTAGAAGTCAGAGATTCAAAAGTAAGAAGTATGTGCTAAATTTTCTGCATGGAAAGGGCTTATAAATGCAGTTCCTGCAAAGAGAGAACTATGAATGAAATGAACATTCTGCTACAACAGAAACACTGAAAAACTACTCAGAACTATTTCGTTTGGGCAACTCCAAGGAACAAAAAATTTAAAATACAGGTTAACATTATATAAACAGACAATTTTATTTAAATAGCAGAATATATTCAGTTTGGAGCACTGCATTAATGTGCTAACCAGGAGAAGCCAGGTTAGAGTACAGTTTCAACCATGCTGAAGGGTCCAACACTACAGTTTTATTTTCTAAAAGTCTGGAAGTCATTGATACAATTACACTGACATTTCAGCCATTCACTGAGTCACAATCATATGTAAAAGGAAATTGGCTCATGGAATTTATTGCAAACTGAAGGAATTACTAGGGCACAGCTTCCAGTGGGAATTTAAATGTGAATTTCATCACTCTGTGTTGTAGTTGGTGGACTTGGTCTCTGGTGGGTGGCATCCCCAGCTGGTTTGGCTGTGCTGTGGCATTTGCTCCTGCCCTGTGCCCTGCTGGAAGGCAAGGCAAGCCCCACTGCCCTGCTACCACCCCTGAGGCTCAGAGAGGCTCTTCTCCACCAAGCTCCTACCCCATCCCTCCAGCACAGCTTTCACTGCCAACCTCAGCAGTTTTCCCTTCCATTTTCCTCTGGGGAAAAAAATGCCCAGCTTTTTTCTTTAACTCACCAGGTCTCCTTTGCCAGCCTCTCACTGCACTTGTGAAGAGAACCGCTGCAGTTTATCAGTGATGCAAGACACAAGATTATAAAACCCTGTCTCATCCAGCTCAAATTTAAAACATTTTATGATCTTATTGGCAAATTCCCTTAGGAACAAGGTGTCTTCTTTAGGAATATACCTGCCCCATAAACCTAATTCAAGATCTGGGACCAACAACAAGCCAGTGGGACAGGCCTTGCCTTTATCAGACAGCTTTTTCATGAAAATTTAGGAATCCTGGGCAAGCACTTCAGCTGAAATACTTTTCCTTTAGATCAGTTTTGCCAGCCTCTATTTGCCTTGCAAATTACAGCTTGCAGATTGAGCCATGAAAACTTCACATTCTGGGATTAAATCCATGCTTTCTCCATTGACTAATTTTTGGTACCCAGTTTTAGACTTACACTTTCCTGTACGTTATCCACTGCATGGCTCCGCTCATCGTTCTTGTTGTAATTCTGGATTGCTTCAGTGTATGTCCTAAGGAAAGTATCCTTGATCTGTGAGGGAAAAAAACCAGCTCACATGAGCAACAAGAAGCACAACATCTGAAGCAGTTTTTGCAGGAAACAAGTGCATTTCCAAATCTCATAACAAGACACCCAAACTAGCCCTTCCCACTTGTTTTTAAAGGTGTTTTTAGAGCTGTCAGAGCTCCCTCTTAACTGTCAGGAATAATTGGTGCCATTTTTCCAGTGGGATATCAGACACAGAAACAAGACGACCTCAGCAAACTGATATGTTTAAAAAAATACTGTAAAATTACTTAGCCTATCAAAAAGGTGTTGATTTATGCTTTTTCCCCCCAAACACTTTGTTCCAGCACTAAGTCTGAAGGAGGCCGCAAGCTTCTCCCTGCTCATGGATGCCAGGTGGGAGCCAAAACTTGTGCAAACACCGTGGGGACATAAGCCAGTGGCACCAAAGTAAGACATAAATCTCCTAACCAGGTATCCCCAGCACCAAAGGGATTTGGGTAAGGAACAAGAGGTCCCTCAGCTGGAGAATGTCAGGAACATCATCAGGAATGGGACTTTGGGTGGGAAAGGGGCTGGGAAGCAGATGATGTGAGCAACCCACATGGCTGGGGCCTTCACAGGAGACTGCCTCTCCCAAAAGGGAGCAGACTGACACTGGAGATGCTGCAGGTTAGGTGGGATGGAATGGGAATCCTCAGCAGGTGGACAGGCACCTCAGCACCTCATTAAAAACAATCCACTGCTTGCAAGGGTGAGCAGCAGAAAACTCTATAGCAATGGAAAAGTCATGTCAAAAGAGGAGACTGGAAAACCAGCTCATACAAAGAGAAGAGACAAGAGGGTCCCTGGGGCTGCTCTGGTTCAGCACCAGTGGCATGTGGGTCCTTGGACTTACAGCCAGACACAGACTGATTAGAGTGGATAAAGCAGGAGTGTTACTACAAATCTAGACCATCACGCTTTTCCAAAGCTTCTTCCTGTCCCAGTTTCCTCCCTCACTCTACTTTTAATCTCTCCTTATTCTCAAGATAGAAATGAAATCCCATCCCACTCCCTCCCCACCCCCTCTCTCCCCCCTGCCCAAGAAAAAAAGATTTACAAAACAGCAAGTCTGGTGTGATGCAGAAGTTGTCTCTACCTTACATAAACTAGCATTTGCCTGGCTGAAAAAGCTGTGTTTAAGAAAAGCATTTAATCTATTTTGCAGCCCTCAGCATATGTAAAAGAGTAAAGAAGATCTTCTATGGTGGACACACAAAACCTGATAGCTTGAGAGTAAATCACCAGGCAGCTGAGGGCAAGAGCTTTGGCTAAATCCCTTCGTTTGGAATGGCACTGGATTTTAAGAGCTGTACAAGTTATTGTTGCACAGCAGCCCCATCCCTGGAGATGTGCTGGAGCTGCTGAGCTCAGTGCCCTGCACATTCCCCACGCTCCAAGGAACTCCTCAGCAGCTCCTGCCCAGGGAGGCACTGCCAGCTGCAAACATTTCCACCCACCACCTTCCAGCTCAGCACATTTCCACCTACCTCGTGGCGAAAGACAAACCCTGAAATGCCAGCCACTAGCTCAGCCAGGAACACCAGGGACAAGAACATGGCATACTGAAAAGGCAGGAGGCAAGAGAAGTCAGAGCATGACAGGCGTTTGTCTCAGCACAGATATTATCACATGAAATGTAACTTCCCCCTCTAGGCACCCTCCAAAGATGTTAAGAAACCAAAGGTCTTTTGGAGGAGATACACAGGTTATGACCTTAATGTAATACATGTGTTTATACAACTCACAACTCATATATATTGCTTAATTACTGGCTTTTCTGACATTTCTGTTCCCACGTTTCTCAGCATTCTTATATAAATTAAAACACACTCACGTGCCAGAGGTGAATCCAACCCCCTCAGGTTTTGATCTTGCAATAAGGAACACAAACAGACCCTGCCTGTTTGCATGGTGCTCTGCTAAGCTCAATATGCTTCCCCAGGTGTTTTGGTTTGTGTTGATCTATCTCACTGCCAGACTGGGATTTGCTGCCTGGTTCCTGAAGTTTCTCCAATGAATGAACTGAAACATTGCCTTCACTGGAAATATTGTCACAGTAACACCAGACATATGCTCCAAATACTTTGCTGAGCCAAGGTCCATATTTGGCTTTAGGTGCAGCATTTGGATCAGGAGCTAAATAAACCTTGAAAACAGAGCTTTTAGTGTAGGCACTCACCAAGTACTAAAAATATATTTAAGCAGAAATAAAGAAGGTAAAGAAAAAATGCAAAGTGGGATAGTAAAATTGAAGTTGTACCTTATTTTCTGGAGGAAAAATTACCTTTTTCCTCCACCTGCTAAGTAACAGTTAATTAAGAAAGCAAATATTTTAAATTAAATTAATTCCTAGCAGGATTTAGTGGAAAAAGGGAAACTCGGCTTTCATGAAAGGCTATTGAGGAAAGGAGCATAATGGTGAAAGCAGAACTAGAAAAAAAAGTGTCCAATTAATGCAGCTGTCAAAACACTGTCTGTTCAGGAGAGAAAAGAAGTTTAGAAATATTTCTTATACGTACAATGAAAATAAACCCACGTACTTGGAACAGCACGTGCTAGTGTTTGTGGCATAGCTTTAAGGAAGTTATGGAGCAGCTAGCAGAGCCTGATTTCTTATGGATTTATATCATCATTCACCTTTTTCCCTTTTTCCATCTGGACTGCAGTGACTCCAGCAAGCCTCTGCACATGCCCTGACAGCCCATCACCAGCAAGAGACAGCAGTGAGGTTCTTGCCAGCTGGCCACCAGCTGATGGAATTGCAGCTGCCACCTCTCCCCTTCCCCTCCCTGCCATCATTTGAGGAAATTAACTCCCTTTAACATGTCTTTTCTTTTTCAAAATGCAATTAAAACTGGAGAAAAGTCAATCCATCTCCTTAGAAAACCAGTCTCAAAATGCTGTAGCAGGAGATGCATTGTACTGTCAAGCCCTTTCTCACAAGTTCAGTGCTTCTCAAGTGCTATTTCCACCCTTCAAATCATTCCTCATGCACGATTTTGCTCCTAAATATGCCTAGAAACAGAGTTTATCGTGTAAGTTTGTTTAACAGGTAGTTATTTTGAATTTTAAAGTAGGCTGGTAAAGTCAGAACAGAGAAACTCATACAGAGAGAGGTTAAAGTGGACTGAAGGACAACAGCTTCCCCTCTGCTCAGCACACCTCGAGCCCCTGCTGCTCTTGAGGTGAGGCCAAACATACTATAAATGCTCTGCTTTTTGGGTTGAATTGTTCTATCCTGGTGAATGTTGGGAGAAAAGAAGGACTGGAGTGCTTTTATGAGGTACCAACTATTCATTCCATAATTTCACATCAGGGTATTACACTGACCCCTTAACATACAGTTCAAAAGAATTTCACATTGATTATGCTTTGGGCATCTTAAATATTGTAAATATATTTATCCATCTGGCTCACAGAAAACCAGAATGATTGTAGAATGACTCACAGAGCAATTCAACAGCACCACCCTGCTCCAAACACTTGGGCCTACGTGCCATGTGTAGCAAAATTCAGTCACAATCAGTCAAAAACTGATTTTGTTGAAGGGGTTTTTTCCCCCCTTTGTCCAAAAGGCACAAACGTTGAAAATCATGGTTAATAAAATCTAGCTTATGTGCCTAAAAAGTTTCACCAACATCTGTCAGGGTGTGGCAGCAGCTCTCTGGCCACAGAGAGCAACAGGCACAACTTTCCCAGGCATCATCCTGGGGAAGGCTGTGAGAAGATCAGAGAAAAGAATAATAAACAATTCTTATCTTCACTCTCTGCACCTGCTGTTGTGAACACGTGGAATGTGTTATGGAGATTTGTTTACCAAAGGGTGGGTTCTTAATTAGCCAATGGTGATGGTGTTTTAATTAAAGGACCAATTAGGTCCAGCTGTATGGTGTCTATAACAGCAATGGGTTTCTTAATAATGATAATAATAATAATGAAGAGATTGATCAGGCTTGTGTGAATCATGGAGTCAGTGCTGATTATCACCCCTTGCAGCGACAGTGGGGGGAATCCCAACTGATCCCAGCCCCTCCTCAGGCTCTGGGGTTTGCTCACCAGCTTCAGCATCCATGGGCTGCCGCGGCAGGTGGCGAAGCAGCCGAAGAGGCCGAAGACGATGATGGTGGTGCCCGTCCCGATGAGCACGTAGGGGGCATTGGTGGAGTTCTCAGCAATCAGGGAGATGTAGGTGCCCAGGGTCAGCTTGCCCCAGACGCCGACTGCCAGGAGGATGACGCCGGTGATCTGCAAAGCAAGGGGACAGACCTGTCAGAACTGTGGTTTTATTTTTTTATTTTTGTTTTGATTTGGTTTTTGGGTTTTTTGTTTGGTTTTTTTTGGGTTTTTTTGGCTTTTTCTGTGTGCTTTTATTTTTTTTTTGTTTTTTTTTTTTTGTTAAGGCTGGGGTTAAATGTGCGAGATGGTATTTTTCGTTTGGATTTACATGTTTATTACCTTTTATTCATATCATACTCTTATAAATTGTGGGTTTTATAGTGCTTTAATATACTAAAAATTGAGTTGTATTCTTTTCTTTACCAGGCTTTTTAAGGATAAATTATCTAATTAAGATATGATATTTAAATTAGTTTTACTTTTAACTTAATAGCTTAATTTTTCGTTCATAATGTGGATTTTAAAAATTTAATTATACAATGCAACTTAAACTTGTGAAGAATAAGGACTAACTTTTGTTTTAAAATGTTTATTTTGTTTTATATATCACTATATTCTAAAGCTTTAAATTTTAAGTGTTCCACCATGTGATATTATGCATTTCTATTTAAACGACACACTTATAATCTCAGTTTTATCACTCAATTCTGGAAGCCTTCACCACAGCCTCAGGTCAAATGCAGTGTTCTCTTGGGGGTCAGTGCTTGTTAGCACAGAAAGCCTAAAATTCCCAGCAGCCAGGGTTCCAGGCAGGAGCTGCTGGGGAAGACACCCAAAGCCTTGCAAAGCCCACAGTGATCCTGCAGGGATGTGCTGGTGCCATGCTGCTGGCAGGAGGGAGCCTCAACACTCCTATGAGCTCCAGAGGGACAGACAGATGAATTAAACTCCACATCTGTTGCACTGAGGCTGCCACTGAAGGACAAACATCTAAGAGTAATCACTGCCAAGGGAGGATGCAGCGTTCCACCTGCAGGAACAGCTCTCTGCCCACTGAGAGACACGGCCAGCTCCACGTGTCCTCTGCCTGAGAGTCCCCTGCTCCCCTTGATCAGCCTCCTTGGCATTTCTGCTGCCAGTTTGGGACAGGATTAGCAGAGACTTCTGCTCTCCTGCTGACACTGGCAATAAGAATAAACCCAGCTCTTGTCCATCTTTCAGAGCAACTGTGTGAAAAGTGCTGAATCCTTGCTATTGCACCCAACAGCTGAATGTCAGAAAAAATCACTGAGGAGCCTCCAAACCCACAGACAGCAAATGTCCTTGCCCAGTCTGTCCCATCCCTGCACAGCACTGTCTTCACCTCTCCTTGTCCTGAATAAAAGTGGATTAATCAGCAAAATCTGAGAGCAAGCTGCAGGGCACTGGGAAATCTGCAGAACAACTTCTGGTTTCTCCAGTTCCACAAAGGGCTGGTTTCTGTGCCTAAGCTGCTGAAAGTTTTACCACCATCTCCAGGGAGTCATAAAAGCAGCCTTCACTGCCAAAATGAACAGGCAGCTTCACATATGAAAGAGAGCTCAAGCCTCCTAATAAAAAGCATTTTTAGTTGGCTGTTTGAAACAATTACTAACCCTTTACTACGCATTTTAAGAGTTTGGTTTCCCCAGGTCTCAGGGGAGGCCTATTCAATTTATGGCACACACAGACTTTGGAAAAAAGGAGGAAAGCCTCTTGGTGGTTTATTCCCCTTCTGCTTCTTAATAGAGCTCTGATTTACAGGGATTTAAGGAAACCCCTGAGTTTGGTGGGAGGTCTGAGCCCCTGGGAAGCTTGGCACGGTGCAGAGGGGATGGGATATTTCCACAAAAACACGCTGAAGATGCACCTCAGGTTGCAGCAGTGCTGGCTGGAATTTTGCTTATGAAGACAAAAACCCCACAAGACTTCCCTACAAACCTTTCCATGACCTTCAGCAGAGCACAAGCAGTGGTATGACTAATACCCACCTCCAGCCCAAGGCAAGCCTTATTTCCAAGACACACTTTTTATCACTATCTATCTCTCTGTGCCATCATACAGTTAGGGAACAAGCAATGTACTGGTTTCTGGTTTGGTTTTTAGACTTTTCTTTAAAAGCAGGAAAGTTATGGGCAGACAGAAGACCAGGACAGTGCTGGCCTGAGAAGAAGGCAGCAGGAATAGACACTGCTCCTGTCACTCACCATCAGTCCACACATCCTCCCTCTATCCCCTTCCTTTGACCCAAAATCTGCCTAATGCTGTGACCTGAGGGTCAGGCTCAATAATTGCAAAAGCAGGGTGCTGTATGTCCCTTTACACCTGAAAGGTCTAAAAGGAAATGCACCTTCTCCAATGCAGTCTCACTCCAGTCTTCCCTACTCCCTTTCCACTGTAAAGTTTCAATCCAGACAGTGATCACACAGGAGATGTATAAGGTATTTTGGATATCCTGGCAGTCAGAGGAGAGCGATTCCCAGCCCTCTGACCTTTAGAGCCCCTCTGAGCATTCAGCATCCAAAGGAACTTTATTTACAAACACCTGGAAGAGCCAGCACACATGGAGCATGAGAGCAGCGGTGAAATTCCACAGTGACTTCTACAGCAAAACCTGCTCTTCATATGGCCCAGCAAGAATTTTAAGATTTGTCCTGGAGTTGCTATGACAGCTACAGCCTGTGAGGAAAGAGTGTCATAACCCCACTCCAGATCCTCAGCAGACACACAAGAAATGAACTGGCAGCTGCACAGCCCACGATGCCCCAAATGAGACATCTGGAGTGGTACAGAAAAACAAGCATTTGCAAAGGGAAAAAAAACTAAAAAAACAAAAAGGAAGAAATTTCTTTCTAAAAAGCAACTGCCAGACACTCCTACCTAAATGTAAAGACATGTGGGATCCTGTCTTTTGGCGTTTTTAAGGGAAAGCAAAAGAGACCAACTACCCAAAATCCCAAGTTTCAAGGCCTGTCACAAACTTACCAAATACTTTTGATTTACAAAAAAACTCCAAAGTTTTCCTTGGACTTTATACAAGCCTTGGTTTAAGCAGAAATAGCCCACCCTGGATAACACAGGCGAAGTTCATATCCACACCCAACCAGAGAACATCACAGGAAAGATTCCTGCCAGCAGCAGGGCTGGCCTGATCCATCCATGCTTAGGACCAGCTCCTATGATCATAACAAGCCCCAGAAACTCAGACAGGTTTTGTGTCCACAAATGGGCTTGCAAGGGGTTTGTGCTGGTTTTGGTTATCTCTTTTTTATGCTTGCACCCTGTCCTGCCCCCAACACTGTTCTGATGGATTTCCCCTGCACCTTCTGTTTCTTTTCTGTGTTCTTTCTCTAGTTTGAAACATTATTGGAAAGCTATTTCATCCTGGATTTCATCAAAGGTAGATGATATCCTCCTTACAAAAGTTCACTGCAGTGGAAGCCCCTTGCACTCATGTTTCCTCAGCCAGGAAACCAGAGATGCAGCATTCCATAAAACATTATTAGTCCTGACCTTCATTTAGGTCAAAATTTTAAAGGTTAAAAGAAAAAAAAAAAACAACACAGGAGATACCCACGTAGGGCAAGGATTGTAAAGGCTACACACAAGAAGAAATCACATTGTTTAGCCCTAGCAGGTCTCACATTTCAGTGCCTCTGAGCTCAGGCTCAGCAAACACACCCCAGAAGCCCTTGACTGATGAGATGGCAGGAAATGAAGCAGGTGGGCCACCTGGACATTTCCTAACAAAAACACCACTGAAATCAAGATGTTCCCACAGAATGTTTCAATCTAGATGAATTGGATTGTTCTGGCTTAAAAAAATAATTTTTTTAAAAAAATCTGTGAACTAACCTCCCTCCCCAACTCTGCCTCTTGCCTCTCCTCAAACATGGTATCAAAGGCACATCCCACCAGTCACTGATTTCAGTCACACAGGCTTTCTAGTCCTTTTACCCCCTTCAGCATCAATACAGATGTTTCCAGTGTTACCTGCAGTTCTGGATGTGGTGCGAAAGCTACCATGCAACAGGCAGGCAGAAATAGAGCAGAACTGACTGTCAGCTCTAACTCCACTTGCTTTTTGGAGACACACAGACAAAGATGTGGCCAACAGCACTGACACAAGAGTATGTGCCACAGCCTTACAGAACACAGGGAGGCTGATGCCCTGGTAAGGCTGGGCATTCCCAAAATCAGGGCTAATACTAAACACATGCAGTTTCTCAACAAAAGGCACCAGAAAGATGTCTGAGAATTACTTCTTTTAATAGTGCCAAAACAAAGATTAAACTATCAATCCCCTTCTAGGTAACAGCAGCAAAGTCTGCAGAGAGGAGTATTCAGAAAATAACTTCTGAAAGTGCACTGTCCTTAATTCTGTCAGAATCAGGTAGGAAAACACTAAGTACTCCTTTCAACTGGATGCACACAGTCCTAAAAGAGTCTGTTGCCTTCACACCCCAAAACCCACAGAGCTCTGGTGGCACAATACAAAAGTTCCAGCTGCTGATACAGGAGGGATGAAAGATTCTACACCTCACATCCACAGAGATTCAAAACCCTAATTCAAACCCTCATTTATACTCAGGACTGCCATATGGAATATTTAAAGTTTGTCAATTACAGAGGTGAAGATAAATGTGCAGCAGGAATTGCTGGTTTACTGGTCCACATAATTCATGTCCTCCTGTTCATTACTGATGTGAGCAATTTTGATTCCTAAGGTTTATCAAAATAAAACTTGGAAGCCAATCCTGATTGCTGTAGAGCACACAGCAATCCCTTCTACAGCAATCCAAAAGCAGCAGGAGGAGCTCAGCATTTCTCTGCACCAGCTCTTTATCTACAGAACTGAGATGCAGGAGGGCAATTTCATTAATGAGGATTTATCTCACTGTAGGTATAATTCTTCTATTTCATTTCATATTTTCAACTTCGCTAAATGAGTGTAAAACGTGGGCAACTTAAAAAGAAATTCAAAGCAGCAGCAGAGAACCAGATACAAGGAAAATAACCATGTTGTTGGTATTTTCAGTTCCTCAG
Organism: Passer montanus; assembly: GCF_014805655.1. NCBI lineage: Eukaryota > Metazoa > Chordata > Aves > Passeriformes > Passeridae > Passer > Passer montanus. The sequence goes on from NW_024372036.1 coordinate 6,236,511, forward strand.
TTCCAAATACTTCCTTTTCCAAACAACAGCCTCTCTGCATTTTGGTAGAGGCATGCTGTCTCTGCACAGCTGTCCTGCAACCTTCTCTTCAAACAGGCCAGAGAAAATGGACAATGGGCATAAAAAGGATGAAGCCAGGGGAAGGCAGACAAGAGCTATCTCAATCCATCTTGGCTGAAGCTGAAAGGTCTAGCAATAGGTTTAGCAGGCTGTGAGGAAATGAGAGAGGACCAAGGCACACAGCTAATTAGCTCTGCCAGACATCTCCCCAAAGGAGGGAAACTTTTTCATGAAGAAAACGTCCGACCTTGACAACATCCAGAACAAATCCTGCATTAAAAGCATGTCCAGAGAGACTTAAAAATAACTGGCCTACCTCTGAAAATTTTATAACTTTCCCAAAATAGGCAATGGATCACATTCAAAATGTTCTTGCTTTACAGCTTGTCAAGCACTGGGAGTGGCTGGCTTTGAGTCTTCTCCTGCCTCAGCCCCCGGGCCCTCTTCAGGCAGGCAGGTGACTAAAACTAATACAAATCTTCCTTTGAGCTTCAATGTCAGCTCTTCACAGGCAGGGGCAAAGCATTAAACCAAGATACAACAGAACATGGCAATGCCTGTGAGCCAGCAACACACCCGAGCTCTCTGTCCTCACATCTGATCCTGACCACACCTGCAAACCCAGCCTGGGTCACCTCTGCACTGGACTGATCTCTGCTGGAGCAAACACGAAATGAAGATGCCACCAACTGTACCTTTGGGAGAAGACAAGTTAGAAGCCAATAAATCACAATTTCTGGCCCCTTTGCAAACTGAGAGACAGCCTGTAAAGGTCACTGTGTTACAGGAAAACACCTGCAGTGGCCATTCTTGCATGTAACTGTTCTCGCGTCTTCCAGTTCCTGACTTCACCATCTCTTAACCCATTTCCCCAGTACCTAACATAATTCCTTTGTCCCTCTGCTCTTGCAACTCAGGCCTGCCCTTCTTCTTCTTCTTTGTTCCCTACAGCTTCCCATGTAAATAATTCCTTTCTAAAAAGACACAGCCAAAAGGATTTAAAGGAGAAATGCCCTAAGATTAATTCACATTCCTCTCTGAGATCTCACCTGGGCAGGCTGCCACACTTCAAGCTCAGGGTTTTCTCTCCCTGTTGCACGTGTGGAATGTCCAGCACAAGGAATCTTGCTCCATCCCTTCACTTCAGGAATCTGTTTGAGCTATGACCCCTGCTGCTCAGCATCCATCTAGAGTAGAGCTAGCAGCCATCACAACATTCATTATCCACCACAGCCCTTGCTGTTTCTGTGCAGAACTGAGATTCCTGTGTATTAAAACTACTGGTGCACGTCCTCCCTGTGGGAACCATCCTCAGGGACACCAGCACAGGCAAACCAGAGCAGTGGGGATGCTGCCTCTGCTCTCGTGTCACCACTGGGTCACAGCTGAGTACCCAGCACACTCAAGCCAGGGGACAACCACTGAATCTGCCCTGAAACACAGTGGAGGAGATTTTGATTAGACACACTGATATCAAGCTTAACAACCTGTTGTGGCACAGCTCCTTTCTGTGAGCTGACTACTATCTTATTTCCTTTTCAATAATGTTTTTAATTTTCAGTGTTTGTCCTAGCTGGGACACTATTACAATTACATGAATAGTTGTCCCTGGTGAGCTGACATCAGATTAAGGTTCTCAGAGGTCAAACTGTAGTGCTGGTAGAAAAAAATAATTAAAATATTGTCTGTCACAAAGATGACAAAGTGAATTCCAAATTATCATGGAGCTGATCTGGCTTCTCACACCAACTCTGCAGACAACAGAGTGTGTCCTAATCCCCAACTTTAATAGTGCCTCTATCAAATCCAGAGTTAAATGACCTCTGAAAGGAAGTGGATATTTCATAAACAACCCAGGTGTTTCCCAGCAACCCCAGCCATCCACACACCAGCCACACACCAAGGTCTAATGGTGCTTTCCTTGCAGGCTGGGGCAGAAATGACAACCAGGACTGAATCACTTACTCTGCATGGAAAACAGATTAAAAATCACAGAGGTGAGTGCAACCTTCTCCTTGCAACCAGAAGAGGCCAATGATCATTTAATGAACAGCAGGGAAGAAAACATCACAGTAATTCTGTTTGATGCAGGATAAAAAATTGGACATGGCCCAGGAAGTCCTAGGAGCACCAGCAAGGACTGCAGTGGGGAGACAAGAACTTGAAAACAACCTTGCAGCATTGCTCAAAACTAAGGATTTCTTGCTAATACAGTGCAAATACCTATTTTAGAGAATTTTTCTGTAAGGAAACAATTGATTACATGCCACGGGTAGGAAGATTCAGGAAGAACAAGGACATTTGGGACCTGATCTCTACACTAATATCATGCCTGTGATGAATAGTTATAATAAACAGCCATATTCTTATGCTGAAGATGTAGCTTTATTACACCTTGCACTTTCAGAAAAGAAGTTGGAAATCTCAGTAAAATTAAGTTCTTTATCATGAGAATTATACTTATTTTTATGTAAGGCACTTCATTAAATGAGAGAAGATATTCTGCTTTACAGTTTAATCACCAGTGGCTCTATTAATTGATGTATCTTTTAAGCCAGCTTGCAGACAAAAATGTGGTCATCTCTGGATAAAAATAAAATGCAAAAATACATTTCTGCTGGGAATTTTCAGACCTAATTTCTTGAAATGTAGCTTTAAATATGCATGACTGAACATCTCAGGGAAAAGAACTTGGAGAGTGGAGACTTCAAAAGCAGCATCCCACTCTGCAAGGCTAAGGCACACTCCCAGCCAGAGGAACTGGGCTTGTTTTGGAGGTCTGGTAGTACACAGAACAGAAGGAACTGATCAGCAGCAAAGTGATACAGCCAGAGAATATTCACCTGTGGGGCCTGAAAGTTTTTGGAAGCTTAAATGCAGCAGCTGTTCCTCATACTCTCACTTTCAAATCCCTTCAGTAGCAATACAGAGGTGACAGAAACGTTGTTTACACAGCATGACATGGCTCAGCCTCGAATTTTAAAACAGTTCACCTATTTTACTGAGATACAAGACTTCAAATGATGAAAAATGCAAGGCAATAAAATGTTTTGAAACAAGACTACCTCTACTTAAATACTTTGTTTCTTAAATGCTCTTGTTTGCTTGCCTCCTAATAAATCAAGGCAAAATCCAAACTTCTGTAATCCCTATGTGAACAAAGCAAAGGAATAAAATGAAACACTCTGAAAAATAGCCTCTAGGGCTATCCATGCCCATGAGACTCACACTGTGTCCCAAGCCCAGACTGAGTCAGGCTTCAGGGGAAAGGCTCCCTTGTTCCTCAGGACTGACCAGGACAGAAAAGACACTGAGAGAGACCCCAGTCGAGGAGTTTTGGTAATTTCAGTGGATAAATCAGCACATAAATTCCTCCCTGCACATGTAACAGCCTTACCAAGTTTGGATTTAGCAGTAAGAAAATTTGAAAAGAATTAAAAAGAGATGTACAAGCTCACTAGTCACTGCCCACAACAGCAGTGGCATGAAACTCTTTCAGAACCATTTTTTATTCAAGCAACTACAGTCCTAATAACCTTCAGAAAAAGCAGAACATGGCACTGAGGTGTGAGATGATAAATTCAGTAGTAACAAATGCAAGGTCATGGTGCTGGGACCAATTCCAGCAGTTCCAAGCCCCTGAATTTGCAAATAACAGTGGAGGAAAAGGTTTTCTGAGTGCCAGCTGACCACGGTGTTGATGAGGATGCACTCATGGCACACACATACAGCACACCCAAGGAAGTGGTGCATTTCCAGAGGTGAGGAATTCCCAGAGGAGGCTGTTTCCGGAGGCTGAGGTGATGCTGCAGCAGGTCCATGACAGGATTCCTGGGATGAGGAGGTGCTGGAGAGCCCCTTGAGCCGGAGCTGAGACGTGTGGGGATGAGGAGGGGTGAGGGGATGTAAACCTGCAGTGGGGGGATCACACTCCAAGGACAAGAGGGAGCTGGTTCAGCCCCAGGACAGCCCAGCTGGGAACACAGTGAGCTGGCCATGAACCCATGGAGGGTGCAAATCAGGATGATGAGGGTGGGAGCAGCCTTCTCTGGGAGAGGGAAGGAGGGGAAAACAGCAACACAACCAGAGCCTGCAAAGGGTGCCAGCTTTCATCCCTTCACCGTGGGATGGGGCTGCACCAGTGGAGAGCTGGGGATCCCACTGAGTGCCTGAAAGGCTGGAGCTGTGAAGAGGAAGGGGGGATGAGGGGTCTCAGCCTCCATCCCTGCAGAGCCAGGCTGCCTCTGGCAAGAAGGTCGTCAGCTGCAGCATTAATTTCAGCTCAGTCCATCCAAAAATCAGCTTGAGGGCACATGTAATGATAAGGTTTTGTTTAAAGTTGAAAAAGGATTTTATTATTGCAACCAAGCTCCTCATGTCCTGATCTCATTTTATGGAAAATCACTGGTTATTTACATTCTCCTAATCATACTCAGAACGAGCTGAGGACTGCCATTCCTGCTGAGGGGCTGTTTTGTTTTTTTCCCTCAGAAAGGACACATTTCTTCCATCACTAACACTTCTGGTTCTTTCCCTTTCTCCTTTCACGTGACCCACGTTTTCCTCTCATGTTCTTCAGGCACCATGCTCCAGTGTTTTCTGGAGCTCTGCTTTTGGAGGCAGTGCACACAGGTTGGATCTCCACTGCACTGTTGTACAGCTCACGTGAGAAATAAAATGTTTTCAGTTCATCATGCCCAGGTCAGTCCCTCAAAACCAACCATGTTCTCCAAAACCATCTACATTTGCTCTCACCCACAGCTCAGCCACTGCCTGTCCTCCCAAACACGAGCAGCAACACAGTCAAGGAAGTGAAAAAGGTAACTAAACAAGGCTAAAAATGGCAAAAGTAAGGTTTGTTCTACCCTAAAACAACCCAGTTTTTCCAGCCAAGGTCCAGCACTCTGGTTCTGCACCTACATGACAGTTTTCACTGCTCTGTTCTTTTGTGTACAGCTCTGGTTTTCATGTGCTGCTCCTGCTACAGGAGCCAAAGCCAAAGCCAGAAGCTGCTTTTAACACTTCAAAGCTTTTTTAGAGAGAGGAAGGAAATATCTGCCCCAAATCCCAACAGGATTTCAGAATCAAAATTTCACACCATGGCTTATAAATATGATTTCAAAATAGTTTAGAACTTGTAACCATTCACCAAAACTCTCTGGATGAAATTAAAATAAACAACTGAATTGTGTTTTATATTCCTATACATACACATATATTGGTGCTGAAATGCTTGAGACAGTGGAGTTCCTGTTTGTGGGGATTCACTTGAGAATGTGTCTGAAAATAAAGGCATATTCCTCATATATTAGTTGGGTTTTGCTACATGTCAGAGCTGCCTAATTCAAATACTGACACCTTTAAATGTGTATGACTGTATGTGCTTGCATGGGAAAAGAAAAGTTTCTGTGTAGCCTGCACTCAAACTGCTAAATTCCAGCTGAAACAAAACCAAAAAATATCAGCCAGAGCAGAAACAAAACTTACACATTTCAACTCAGGTGTTTGATTAGTAAGAAAACCAAAACAACATTGCAAGAAAAAAAAAAAAACCACCAAAAACCCAAGCAAAAGCAAACTAAGCCAAAAAATCAAATCAAACCAAAGCAACACAAAAGAACCTGAGCAACAAAAAGGGCAACAACAAAACCCCAAAAGCCACCACCACAACAGCAAAACCAGTAAAAAATACCACATAATTACAAAACCAAAGACAAAAGTAACCTATTCCCCACCAGGACAGTGATGCCACCAGGAAAGATTTCAACCATAGTTCTCCCACTAACTTAAACTCATTCCTTGGCACGGGTCCAGCAGCTGTGGGATGCCATCATGCAGGATTCCCCCATCCCACCCCAAGGCTTTGCCACGGCTCCTGTGGGAGCACAGGGACAAATGTCTGTGCCATTTGGGGCTGGGCTGCTGCCAGCTCCTTGAGAAGAGCCCTGGGAGGCAGTGGCTGCTGCTTCCATCTGCAGAGCCCCCATCCCTGCCAGGAACCTCCTCCTGGCCTGTAAAATATCCTTTGGCAAAGCCACCAAAACACCCCAAAACTGAGCAGGAATGCTCCTGCTCTTTGAGATGCAGTATAAGATTTGCAGAAGGGATGGATTACTCATGGGTTTTAAATAAAACTCTTTAGATTTCTACATCTAGTACTTGGGGCTCACTTGCTGCTTAATCCTTCAAGTTTTCTTTTCCTGAAAGAGCTGCAATGATGTCCTAAATGACAGATGGACCAAACAGTATGGGACTTTGCATATCTTATTGCTATGAAAGATCATTAATTTTTAAATACTTTCAGGCTTCTTTATTCCTGTTCATCTCATCAGCTGTAATCAGGTTTTGTTATTCAGTGAGCATACTTCCTAACCAAATCTGCAATCAATGCAAATAAATTAAGCAAGCGGGTTGTTTAAAGGAAAGGAAGAGGAGAACTTTATTTGATCCTTGGCTCTGGTGCACACAGCTCCTGAGTGCAACTTGCAAAGCCTTTCTGAGCCCCTTGGAGCAGGCACTGGAGAGGCAGAGGTGAGCTGCCATCCCACTGGATTTTGGTGCTGCTCTCCAGTGCCCCAGGCACGAGATAAATTCCACAGAGTGAGAGCAGGAGATGAGGTTTGCTCTGCCTGGCAGCTCTTCTGAGTTTCCTTTAAAGTGCCTGTAACTACAACAGCTGACTAAAGCCTCTCTGTGTGCTCTAAGAGCACTTCCATCTTCCCTGGAAATTGGGCTAATAAACCCCCCAATGTTTACATAAAGCAGAGAAGAAATATGTTGAGGAAGCAATTTCATTTTCAAGCTTGAATGGAAGTACTGCAATTAACGGAAAGAAAAAAGACAAATATAAAAAGTAGGCATTAAAAAACCTGTTATGTGTTTCAGAACAGCAATTAAAGGAAATGATTCACTGCAGAACCCCTGTTGAAAAGATTAAAGAAAACCACTGCATCTTTCTCAAGAAGAATTACAGTTTGGAGGGGGATTTCATGCTGGTATAATGCTGGTTTATTTACAGATATTCAATATTTATCTTACTAGCATTCATATGAGCAGTAAGGAAAGCTAATGTTACCATCATTATACACATCATTCTGTTTTATTTCATTTGACTGGTTGTTGTAAAATTCATGTTTGCACTGTTGCCAGTTGATCTTATTCAAGCCTCATCCATGCTCTTTATAGGTTCCAATTTGGGGAACCACCTACTAACAACAGAAAATAGAAAACTTTAAAAGGCTGAGCACGAGCCATAAAATTTCCTAGCTGATTACTCTACCAAGCTTTCCTGTTTTACTACACCAGCTCTTACTACTCCCTGCCAGCAGCTGTCACTAGGACTGTACTGTGAGTGGCTCCAGGCAGGGATGAGGCTCCCAAATTTGCCATCCTAGCTGGCTGTAGCTGATGCCCACTGTTCATCCAGGATGACACCAGCACCATGGTGTTTTACCAAACAGGCTTCTCTCAGCCCAGGATATCAAAGCATGGGAGCAATGACAGAGCAGCAGTACCAGCAAGGAAGGAAACAAAAATCTAACTGCTACACTCATCCATATATAACAATAATAATTAAAGAAAAATTAACGAAAATAACAATAGTAATTAAAATTAAAAACCTTGGCACCAAACAGTATAGGAAAAGACCAGACACACCTCTTCCACCTCATGTTGCCAAGCACACTGTTAACACACAGTAGAGATCTCTTCCAAACTCCAGGCACATACAAAAGGACCACATCTGCCTACTTAATTAACATACAGAATTATTTAGACCTGTATTTTGATATGGATTATTTTAAAAGGAGGACCCTATGGTTTCCAAGCTTGCCAGGCTGTTGGGGAGCTCTCCTGCCTGAATGTTGTGGAGGTGAAAGCTTGGGAATGGTGCACTTTCCTAGGATTCACAGGGAGAAAACAAAGGCTGCTTCCAGCTGTACAGCCCTGCCAGCAAGTTCTGCTTCTCCAAAAACAAAACATGCTATTCCCACCTAAGTGTTACTGACAGGGAATGCTCCAAAATCAACATCTGGAGAAGACACAACCCAACAAGTAACAGGAACTTCTCTGAGAGAGTGTAATATAATTCTTTATTTTCTTGTTGTTTGGTTCCTTGATTGAACTTCACATAAAGGGTCCTCTATAGCAAAACATGCTGTTCCTTTAACCCTTATCCTGCTGTTTCTTATGGCAGTTTCCCAGGTGGGCATTTCCATTCCCACTTCACTCACACTCAATTTGGTACTTCAGTTGTGAGTTTCTGCACTGCAAAGTCTTGATGCATTTGCAGTGCATTTTGCTGTAGAAACCCAGAATCAAGATCAGTAGAAAGCATCCCAAAAGCTGCCACATCAGGAAATGTGAACATCTAAAATTATCAAAAATTAATCTTGCCCTTTTTTTTGTGGCAATAGGGGCATATTTTCAAAAGATATTCCAGATACACTGTGAATTAAGCATAGCAGGGCTGAAGCTCACTGACCTGTAAGTCACCCAAACACCACGAATGAAACACCAGATGAACACCTTGTCAATTAAAGAAAAAGTACCACTCTGTAACACAGCAAGAAGGACAAACAATCTGACTTACAAAGCTCTTTGCAAAATGCAAATTGCTTAGAACTAACCCCTTCTACCATTACACCATTTCAAGAGATCAGGCAAAAACCTTTGTCTCTCAGGCCACCAAGTTCTTACCATCTACCTTCCAAGCTCCCACTTTGTGTCTTTCTAGAGAAATTATAGGAGAAACATCCAGCCAACCACATCCATGTCCTAGACAAGGAAAGGGACTTGGTGCATCTCTTCCAAGACAGGAGAGGGATGACTGGGGGGTCTGGATGGTCCCTCTGCCTCAGGCAGTGGGCCTGAACACTTTGGCCAGCAGAGCAAGCTGGATTTAAAGATTTAGATGCATGTCATTCATAGAGGCAAAAAGCCAAGGCTGGATGCTAAGGCAGAAATACATAAATGGGTGTCGAGATGAGAACACATCCCAGGAATACTACACATGGGATAAATGATGCCGCTGTGAGATCAAGCTGCCTTATTAAACAAAGCTTAGGTAAGTGCACCCCAGGAGATGCCTCAAAGCAAAGCAATGCTTAAACGATAATGAAAAAATGTTCTTTCTATGTACTTTGCCCTCTTCCCCAATGGAATTGCTCAAACAGAGCCAAATGCTTTATGCCAACATGACAAAGTAAGCTGAACTTACTTTAGTCAAATTTGCTGATCAATACAGAAATGTAAGGGCTTCTAAAACACATTTACACTTCTGTTGAGGAAAATATTTTCTCATTCAAATGGATATTTTAATGTCAGCATAAGTAAATATACCCCTGATGCATCATTACAGCAGCTGCGCTATTTAGGAATGTAAACACAAGAAGGAAGTAAAAAAATTATATTAGGAAAAAAGTTTAGTAAATATAGCTATAGTTTTCATTGTACAAGCTGATAAAGTGCCAATATAAATGGGAAATTAGGGCCCACCTCTCGAAATAAAATAATATTCTTGCAACATCTCCCATCAGACAAGCTCATACCACTGGGTATGAACCATTGCCTCCACTTCTTGGAGTGGGTGGCACCTGGAAGCAAGCCATCAGCAAGGTATTATCTTCACTTTTTCTTAAACTCTCAATATCCCATCAAAATGCAACAATATTATGAAAATATTCCTTGCAAAACTTAAAACCAGCATTAATTTTCATATCCAGATGATCAGTGTGCAACATTAGCAGGACTGCCTGCATTTCTGCAGCTAAATGAAGCAAAACCCCAATGTTTTATTAGTTTAAACAGATGTCCTACTTTGACCACAAAAAAATTAACATAAAAGTATTTTTCTAGTTTGTCTTACTTGCTTTATTAAATGAAGGGACAGAGGTAAGGAGGAAGAAGGATAAAACCATGCAGAAAGCAAGGCTCACTGAAGCTTGGTTATTGCAAATTAACCCAAATAACCCTTTCTGAAAAGCTGACTCACTTTTTATACAACAGAAATACCACAGGAACCATCTGAGCTCCCTGCAGGAAACCTGCTGACAGAGCACCACGTGGAAAACACAAAAAAGCTGTGCTGAAACAGCCTGATGACAAAGGAGCTGCCAACAGAGGGGAAGCTGCAATCACCTGTGCCAGCAGGAGTTATTAGAGAAATTCTGCAAGCATTGGAGCCGACTTGCTTCTATGAGTGTCACAAAAAATCAGGGACATCCTAAGGAATGTTTATTGAGGATGAAAATGGCCAGCACTGTCACAAAGAGGGCACTGGAGGAAATGCAGACATTTCACAGCAAAACAGAAGGAACTTGAAAAACTGTGTAATGTCCTATGTGTTAATGTCCTAATATGTACACAGACCTCTGGCACAGCCTGGTCTCAGAGCTCAGGAATTCCAGATGAAAGGCACCAGCTGCTGAAAAGGTGAGTATTAGCTGCCAGGGCAAAGCAGGCATGAAAAATGCTTGTGCAAACTGTGCCCTTCCAGCACATGGAAAAATGGGTACTGCAGAACAAAGCCCTGATGAAATCTCCTCTGGAGCAGAGTATGATCCGAGCTGTCCACGCTCAGATTATTACACCATGAGTGTGGAAGGCACCACGAGTGCTGCAGAAACCTGAGTTTCCTGGGCTGCTCAGGGGGTTCCTTCTGCAGCAGCACCAGTCATGCTCACGACAGTGCAAGGTCTAAGGGCAGCTTTACTGGCAGGTTTCACCCATGCTCTTAACTCTTTTCTTTTTGCAAGCGTACATGGCCTACGTGACTCTGTAGATCACAAGTAAAATTGGTTACATAGCCAGTTTAAATTAGAGTTTGCTGAGAAAAAAAAGAATAAGGGTAGATCTCATTTACAGCTTTTATGTTCCAACTTGACAATTCCTGCCACACTTGACAATTTTTGCTACACTTTCAATCCCCATCTCTCTGAATCTCTAAATCTACCCAGTATTACTTGAACAGAGTTCTCAGGTATCACTTTTGCTTTTTTAACACCTAAGAGTGTTTAGCTCCCCCAAGGACAAAGAAGACCCACACCCACAAAATATTGCCTGTACTGACAGCAGAAACACTGAAATGAAGGCTTAGAATTCTCCATCCATGAAAATACTTTGTAGAGTACAAGTCATGTATTTTAACAGATTTTAGGTATCTAAACCCTAAACCAGAGTTGTGAGCTCCCATGTCCTCTATTTCCTTCGTCCATCTCTTGTCCAAAAACCCAGTGTTGACTTTGGTTACCAACACTGCTAAAGCATGAAGACTGCACCCAAGAATGGGCATCACAGGGCAGAGGATAAAATACAGAGGCTGCAGCTTCCATACCTACTTAAACCAGATTGCAGAGATGTAAAAAGCCTAGCATGTAAATAAGGACATTTCAAAAGCAAAAAGATACACAGAAGAGACAAAATGCAGTAGAAAACAGGCACCCAGTTTCCACAGGCTGCCTTTCACTGCACAGAGGTCCAGCAGCCTGACCATCTGAAAACCACAGGTCCTATCAGCACTTTTAGGTGCCTAAATGGAAATGTGACTCTACATAAACATCACCTTTTCTGACCACTCTCATGCCAGCATTAATCTTGATGCCTTGTGAAGGCTGACCTAGAACAGATACTGGACAGAGCTTAAGAATAAAGTAAGGACTTATTAAGAGTGCTCAATAGATCCACCTTGGGCAGCACAACCCAAAATGGCCACAAAAATGGATGACAGGTCATGGGGTCTCACACTTTTATAAGTTTTGGTCCATTTGCATATTGGAGCTAATTGTCCAATTACAGCTTTAGCCCATGAAGTCCCATCTTATTGGTTTCTCTCTTCAGCCCACCCTTGTTTATGCTCTAGGGTCCCCAGCAAGAGAAGGAGAAGGAATTGTTTTCTCTCCCTAGTCTGTGAAGAGAGCCTACTATCCCCTAATATAAAGCCTAGACTTACACACTAAAACAGAACAGAATCTGAATAATATAAAAGCTAAACCTGAGGCATCCATCTGCCCCTCCTCTTACATCCCTTGAATTGTGTTCATTTTTTTCCACTTAAACCATCTTAGAACAGCAAATCAAAGTATTCTCCCTACCCTCAGCCTGTTAATATAGACACAACATTTTTACAGTGGATTTCTAATATAGACATCTAACTAAAACACCAGTGGAGGTGGTTGCTGTAAGGAAAAGATCACATTAAATATCCTCGGCAAAGAACATAAAATCAGTGACATTTTGACCATCAGGCCTTGGGGAATGATCTGTACTCCCTGCTCACAGCGTGCAGGCTGGTGCTGGGCTGATGCTGAGCAGATGGCTGCAGAGCATCTTTTGCTGGCTCTGAGCCATCATATTGTTTTTTCCTGCTCGTGAAGGTTGGGTTATTTATTTATTAACAGCCTGACACAGTTGTGATCAGGGCATGCTGGAAATGCAAACGCACGAACAGTAAGGTGCTGCTTGCAGTAGTGAGGGGCTGTTCATGACCAAACTTTGATTTTCTGCTGTCAATTTTCCATTTACCACCTCTGGCCTAATAAAGCCTTCCCTCCAGCTTACTGTCGCTCCAGCTCACAGCTGCTAATGAAATGCTCGGGTGTTTCCATGGGGGCTGATATTGATGTGTTTTTCCTGGAGTTTGCATTCTTTACAAACAGCACTGAGGATGTCAGCAGAGCTCCTGCAACCATTTCTGTTAAGCATAAGCACAAAGGTTAGGATCTCAAACTAATTGGCATAAAGATAGAGGAGTCTTTAATTAAAGATCTGCGGCAGTGAAAGGGATTAAACACAGATGCAGGATTCTTAGATGCTAAATTTAATACAACTGTTCAGAAGATACACTTTTAGTAACTAAAATGATGCTCATTTTTCCTTTATAAATCAATCCCTCTAAAAATGGTAACTTTTATTTTAAACTCTTTCCCTATCACTAAGCTTCTCCCAGATGCTAGTTTTGACATTGCATTTGAGAAAAAAGCTAAACAAGATCTGAGTATGTGTGAACTAAAGTAGAAATAAACTCCATTTGACTCCAAACTAAGATCCACACAAATTATGCTGCATGGAATCAATAACCATTCTGCTTTTGCATGCATATTTAAAAAGGCCTAATCCCACACATAAAGGCAGCAGGTTTAACAATTACAAGACAATCATCAGACAGACTTTAGATCAGCCAGATGTCCAGAAATATATTGTTAATCTCAACTGCAGTTTTACCTCCAAAATTACTCTGTATCCTATCTTCTGCCCCCCATGCCTCATTTTTAAATCCTTCCATTATTCACTCCATAGCTTTTTATTATCTTCCCCTTAACTCAGTGTGATCAGTTAAGTTCCAGCAGATGAACACATTCTCCATGTGAATCAGAAATCCACCATAGCCACAGTGCTGCCTGGTATTTACATGTAAAGTGGTAAATCTTATAAGAAGAAAATTAAAATGACATCAATTTATACTTTGCCTTAAGTGGATCAGACATCTCCTCTCACCCTTCTCTCGCTCCCTCCCAGCCCCCAAAGCTTGAATGACGACAGCAGTACTTAATCTTTTTTGCTGAAGGATGTTAACAGCACTGGGCTATGTGTTCTGCTCCTCTAAGTTTGTTGGTTATTAAATACTTTTTCTGCTTGGTTGCTTTCAGGCTTAGAGTCAAGTTAAAAATAAATTAATGCAATGCAATTATTAATACTCAGTTCTGAATCAACTTCAAGCATTTAAGAGGTAGTGATAGAGACACTCTAATAAAATTTATTTCCTTTATTTCAATTTAGAGGTGAAAGACAACAAAAATGTAACATTTCTAATGACTGACAGGGAAATGAAAGCTGAGGAATGCTGTGTGTAATTTAATTGCTTCTAAAAATATTTTGATCAAAACTAAGCACAAAGCCACTCCCTTCACCCCATACAAACCCACAAATAAACCTGGTGTGCTTTGCAAAAATGGCTTTCTCCTACAAAACCCCACTTCAGTATATTCAAGGCTTAAGGCCCTGTCTTGGTTCTGGACCTCAGTCTGAAAATCAAGAGGGTGTTTCCCATTTCACAGCCCAGAGCTGCCCAGGGCAGCAGACAGATGAGCTCCAGGTGAGGGCCAGAACAATCAGGGACACCAAGCCAGATCCTGCTGGAAGGAATTGTCTCCTTCAGGTCATGGTCCCTGGTCCAAACATGTCTGACCAAGGCCTCTCATCCTGAAAGTGGAGACTAAAACCAGACTTTGGTGAGTGAGCACATGATGGACCTGGCAGGTGTGGAGCTGCACGAGGTGACTGAAGGTTAGAAAGTGATGGTGCAGCCTTGCTTGAGTGCCAGATGGAACTGCAGAACATGAAAAGGCTCCAGTGACACCTCCACTGAGCCAGGCATTGCTCACAGCTCCCACACCACCAGCTGCACGGGCAGGTGAGGCTGAGAAAGCCAAGGAAAAGCATCTTGTGGAACAGCAAAGCCAAAGGAAGGAGCCACAGGGATTACTCCATCCAACCTCCTCCCTCCCATCAAAACCAAACCAAACCAAACCAAACCAAACCAAACCAAACCCAGGGCAGTGAGAACTGACCCAGCAGCCAAAGCTGTGTGGCAGTGCCTGAGCATTTCTGCTGAAAGCCAAGATGTGAACTTTGCCTCCCCACCCCAGGAGCCCCAGCTGCACAGGAATACTGGTTTTCTTCCCCAGGTGGAGGTGGCAGAACCCAAATGCAGGCTCAGCCTCCCACCACCAGAGCACAAGGGCTGGTGTGGTGAGGACATGATTGCCAGCCCAGGCAGGGATGATGGAAAGGAGTCCTGGTCCCCTGCTGGGCTGACCAGAAGGGCAGCAGAAAGAGCCTCACATGAGCTTTTAACAGCAGGACACAATGCATAGGAAAAGTGTAAAGACTGCTCTTCCATCAACCAGGGAATAAAACACAACAGCCTCTATCATTCCAATTTTGGGGACAGAAGGAGACAGAAGCAAGCAATGAATGTTGGAGGCACAGCATGTGTATGGTGAGGACCACAGTCACAGATCCAATACCAAGCAATTCTCTACATCACACAACCACCGGTACCTGCTGGCTCCCTGGAAGAGAAAGCAATACAATTTGCACTCTGCTGAATACATTCCTCATTTCCTTTTCCAGCTATCTCAAGTGACAGTCATTCCTCTTATTGTAGCAATGTGCATTAGTAGAATGAACATTACCCAAGGCAACCGGGTTAGTTTGGTGGGGTTTTTTTTGTTTTGTTGGGGTTTTTTGTTTGTTTGTTTGTTTTGGGTTTTTGGGGGGGGTTTTGGTTTTTTTTGTTTTTTGGGGTTTTGTTTTGTTTTGTTTTTTTTTGAGAAGCTCACATCAGAGCAGCTAGCATGAGGGATGCTGGCAAGAAGGTATAAAGCAGCTCCAGGAATGGCCAACAGGAAACTGATGACCAAGAGAGTGCCCTCAAGAAGGCTTTGGGTTATTCTGTGGAATGGAGTCCATGGCAGGAAGAAAGCAGAGGGAACTTTAGAGGGCTGTAAATGAAGAAGGCAGGTCAGTACATGTTGCAGTGACATACATTGACAACCATCTGTGCTGATAATAAATCATTCCTCTTATAGGTGCTGCTTTGTATCAAATACCATCATTAAGTCCTGTAAATTGTGGCAAAGCACGTGAAGAAAGATGGAAATGACAGCACTCCATACCTCACAACACACTGGTATCACTCTGAGTCTGTCAGCTCCAAGCTCTGATTTCCCAGCAAACATCCAGGTCTCACACCACAGCTCCCATGGCCACCAAAACTTAAAGTTAGCAGGAATGAGTAATGCAGCATAACTTGACAAAATAAAGGTGGGTGAAATCCAGTTGTAACCAGATCAAAATGCATCTTTTCAGAAAACGCAGTAAGCATGTTCATGGCCAGAATGGCATTTGCATTTTGTCACAGAAACATGATGACACAATGTGGTTTTCATGCATGGAGTTTTGTAGCTATGATCAAGTTTTGTTTTTTCTTCTTCATAGGAGTGGAGTAATTCAAGCTTTCTTCACAAGTTCCTTTTTCATGCCTCAACTGAATTTTCTGAAAGCTACACCTATGCAGCATCTCTTCTGCTTAGGAAACTTAAGAAAAGTATCCCTTAGAAAAGTGTCCTTTCCATACTCCTCTTCCTTGCAAGGAAAAACCCACACCACTGCTCCAGCAGGTCACCATGGGCTGACCAGAGACAACCCTGTCCATGCAGCATTGTCATCCCAAATCTGTTTCCAAGAATATGATCAGTAACTCAAATGTTTTTCTGGAGTTTTCCTTTCCCTCTGTGTTTTTTTAAATTCTGTTTCCTCCCACTGGCATCCAAGTGTCCTGAATCCATCACGGGAAAAGGATCCACTGTCATGATGACAGCAAAACAAATTCTGGGTTCCCATCCCTTGTTGTGGACTGCATTTTCTGCAGCTCCCAAACAGCTAGGCTGGCTGGGCTGGTGAGGGCACCACAGCATGAGCAGCACCATGTGATGTGAGCCATCCACTTCCACTCGAAATAACTCTGCCAGCAGGCAGCAAAGTAAATAGGGAATGACAACACAGAGGGAAAAAAGGGAAGAGTGATGGAGCAAGACAGCAAATGAAAAGATGGAAGGAAATGACACAGCAGACACAGCTACAATGTTCCTATTGTTCTTTTACAGCCCATCTGTGAAGCCCTATATGCTTTGCTAGTGCATCTCTTTTGTAGAAGGAAAAAATCAATCTCTGATATGCAAATGCTTGCTGCTGTAAGTACAGCTGAGTAATATCCTTGTTACACCTTTAACCTGCCCCTGTTTTACTATGAACCAGTAAAACAAAGACAGTTCTGGGAGGTGAGATCACAAGTGTATCAAAGAGCCCTCTGCCAAAAAAATACACAAAGCCTGTGGCCCTCTAAAAACAGTAATCTGGTTTATGGCCTTAAATGCCAGGTAGATTACACATACCATTGATAATGCACATTTAGGATGGCTAAGTGACCTTTCATCCTTAGACACTTGCACGTGATGCTTACACTGTCATCTTGTGGAGGTTTGACATCTTCTAAGCAGAGGTCAAGTCCCCTCATGGATTCCAAACACCAACAGACAACTTAAGGCAGCCATTTGGCTCTTAAATTTATGTCCAGATTCCTAGCAGACAGTGAACAGCAACCTGTAACCTGCAAGCCAGTCCTGCTGAAGACTCCTCACCAGCTGGTCCAGCCACGGGGCACAGAAAACAGAAAATCTGCACAAACCTCTGCCCAGCCTAGGGGTCTGTCACACCTGGTGTCCCCTCCATCTGGGCTGGCTGGGAGGTGGCAGGCAGAGCCCAGAAATCAGCACTGGGGGGTGGCCCAGGGGTGTCACTCTGCCCATCCACTCATCCCTCAGCCTCTGCTGTCACAGGAGGATGCACAGAGCCACGAGGCAATTAAAATAACAGCGCTTCGTTTGGGCATGTGCAAAGCTCTGTGCAAATAGAGGGATTAATTAATCCCCACAATGCAGAGCAAGGTAAGCACTGCTCTCCAGATGGAGAAAAAAATGACAGTGGAAAAGCCAGGAATAAAATGCAGGTCTGTGTGCCCTGTCAGACTTGATTTCAGTCCCTTGGGCCACAAAGCAAAACATTTGCCTTTAAAAGGAAGTGATTTACGGGGATCTGGATCTCAACCTTGACCTACTTTAACAATTATAACCAGACAGGAAAAAAAATCTCTCTCTCAAATGCTAAATGAAGGTTTTAAATCAAAATCATCTATTCCAATGCAGAGGCATTTTCAGTACAGAAGGAAGCAGCAAACCCCTCTTGGCTCCATGGTGGCAAGGTCCTGAGCTCATTTGCCCCAGGGTGATGCTGAAAGGCAGTGCTGGGATGTTTGCACAAACAAGCTGAGCTACTGGCTCCCAAGCCATACCTCCCGTGTGACAGCAAGCACAGAGCTGTCCTGCTGCTATTTAGAACCAATTGCTAAATTGCAGCAAATGCAGCTAGAATACACAAAATTAGTACTTTTGTGCAGAAGTGCCTGGTGTAACTACCCCAGGGGTGCTACACAATACTGAAGTGCCATGAAACAGCCCCTCTACTGAGGCGTGGGCTGCAGGATTTGGAGCCACTGCACTACATGAAACCTTCAGCACAAGGAGTTCATTTCACTTTCACACAAAAGCCAGCTGTCAGGAAGGACAGGAGAAACTATTCTTTGCCACACAGAGGAGAGCAGTTTGTAAGAAGGAGTCACCATTCTCCAAGGCAGGAGGTAGAGTCCCCCTGGGTTCACTGAAACCCAAGATCTTTGCACTCACTCCTTCCCCACAAAAGAACTGAGCAGACTTTCATGTGATCACTCATTCTCTGGTGAGCAGGAAACTATTGCTATGTAGGTTAAGATCCAGTCATCTTCAACACCAAGGATTGCAGAGTGCAGTTTTATTGCTTGGGAGATGCTGTGGCAGTTCACAGGCTGATACTGCCCCTTAATGCTGCCTCTGCCACCAACCTGGATTCCTCTTTCAAAACATCTCAGCATTTAAGCGTCTCGTCAAGTCCAGCTGGCGTTCCCAGTGGGAAAACACCTATGATAAATATTTTACCTGATAAGCTACAATGGACTTGGGTATAATTCAGATTATGAACATTCCTGTAAAGTGCAGGTTTTAATTTTTAGGGGGTTGTTTTCTGCATGGGATGGCACACTGACACCATGAACAAGGATGAAATGGCTCTGTAACAGCCTAGCTAGAACAATGTTCTGGTATTATCACCAAAGTCCCTGTGGAAAATAATTCCAAAATAATGGAGTAAACTCATGGCAAACCAATGACAGGACAAAGGAGGAAGGAAACACTAATCTGGGCACCTTCCTATGGCATGATTTCTGTTAAAACGTTACAAAGCAAAGGATGGGGATAATAAGCTCAAGGTACCCTCATGTTGCTCTCCTTTTTTGCCCTCACACCTTTCTCTGGAGCTCTCACTCCTTTTGGTCTCAGCCTGGCTCCATCAGCCAGAGCCCTCCAAGGGCTGCCCTCCAAGATGAGGTGCTTGATTCAGAGGCACCTTATCTCCTACTGTGCTGCAGCATTTCTGCTCTCTCCAGAACATCCTCTGTGACACTGCAAGGCTGGGACTTCCCAGGTACTCCAGTGGGACACACACAGTGGGTCTCTGGTGGAATTCAGGCTGCCACAGGACTGTCCCACATGCTGAACACAGCCAGTGTTTTTGAAGTATTTTCTGTGCAGAATTCAGCCCTGCAGTGCCAATGGACATAAACCCTGGCACTTGCCTCAAGTTTTCTTTGGGGGCAGGCAGCAGCTGCTGCTCCTGCTCTGCCCTCCCTCCAAGCACTGAAAGCTGGGATGTGTGGCCATCTACCCATGGAGTCATGGAGATAAACAAATGGCAGCTGTGTCTGAGGTGGCAAACCTCTCAGGCAAAACCCAGGATGGAGGGGCTTTGGAGCAAAGCAAAGAATAAACCCCCCCAAAAAAACAAGGAAGAGAATAAAAAGAAGACACTTGTAGCTGTTACCTCATTAAACTGACAGAGAAAGACGGGACAAGCTGCTGATAACTCCATCCATATAAAAGAACAGCCAAGATGGCACAGAGTGCAAAACCAGGAGGGATGGTGGAGAAGCCCATTCTGGAATACAGCACTACTCACAGGTAAGAAGCTGTGGCTGGTTTCTTACCTTGGGACTGGAGATTGGAGAGGAAAAGAAAGATGGATTTTCAGGCACTCTACTTAAAATTGGAACAGGAGTCCAATCTGCAGAGTGCCACACAAAATTAATCACTATCAGTTCACATTCCCACCAAGGTCTCCCTGCTCCTACCCAGAGAGGAGGCAACAACAGGTACTACAAGGGGAACTTGTGAACAGAAAACAAACCATTACAGAGCAAGCCACCCTTCCTATTAGCTTTATCCATCCACTTCTGGTCCTCACAGAGAAACCTTGTTATTTCTGAGTGACACAGAACTTGAGCACCAGGGGGAGGTTCACTGACTCCTTCTTAGCAGCCACACACAAACCCCAAGCCCCTAAACTGGAATTGCAGTGAGCTCATATACTGAAATCACAGAAATCACAGAATAGTATGAGTTGCAAGGGACCCAGAAGGATCATCAAGTCTTACTCTTAAGTTTTGCTGCACCTGCCACACAAACATGTGCATTTACTGCCCATTCTGTTTGTTTTATCCTCATTTTTGTCTTTACTCAGCACTTAAGAAAGGGAGGAAAGGAAAGAAATAGAAAATACTCAGTAGTTTCTAGCAAAACTATGTTTCTTTCTAGCTCAGAATGCAGCATAATTTTGTTCCCAGACTTGGCCATTTTCTCAAAGCTAAGCAGCAAAACTCTAACTCTTTTGGGGAATTAAATGTTAGAGCAAGAAAATATCAAAGAGCCAGCCAACGGCATTCAGCTCTTCTGCAGCATTTGCTATCATCAATCTCTTCATCTCCAAGCATCAAAGCAGTTCTTATTGAAATTTCACTGGAAACACTTTAAAACAGAATGCACCATGTCAGTGCAAGCTTTTAATTTAATGTATAACATTTATATATATGCAGAGACACACACACACATACATATACACACATATACATACATACATATATATAATTTATAATATATAATATATAATATATAATATATAATATATAATATATAATATATAATATATAATATATAGATATAAAAATATATAAAATATATAAATAGATATAAATATATAAAATATATAAATAGATATAAATATAAATATATAAATATATATATATAATTATAAATAAATAAACAAATAAATAAATATATGCCTACAATTTATTGATAGGTCTGGCCTCTTCAAAAACCTTCCTTAGAGAAGTGTTCTTCCCCAGGGGGGAAAAAAATCACTCCAAAACACAACAGTAACAGCTAACTTAGTTTCTTTTCCAGCCAATTGACTGAAGATTCAAAATCTCATGTCAGAGCTACCCTCTTGGCAAAATTTTAAGCAATTAACTGCATTACCTGGTGCTGCCACGAGATGTCAGGGAGCAATAGAGAAAAATTAGTTGTGCTGCCCTAAATCACGGGGCTGGCTTTGCAAAGGGGAGGTGACAGTCACCCGGCCATGGCAGCTCTGGCAGGGATGTCCACATGATTCTACCCCTATTTACTGCAACGTGTCTTATCACGCCGTAATATCTCACATGCAGGGAGTCTTCTTTCAAATAAACAGCCCCAGGTTTTGAGAGCATCGTCAGGGGATGGAAGGAAAAAAGGAAAACCAAGCTTGGTTTTCTGAAGCTGGAAATTCAAAAGAAAAACCCTAAGGTAATGTAACAGCGTTATGTAGGTCTTAAAGGCACACGGCTCAGAAATACCCAGCTTCCAACACTAAGATCAGCCCTGCTTTGTGCACATGTAACAATATTTTTACATGTACTGCTATCTTCTCCCTTTAATTATCATGCTGTTGGCAGCAAAATTTTACACATTTTGTTCAGAATCCCCACCCTCTCCAAATTCTGCTTCTGTGATGAATAAAATGCAGAAGGATGCGTTAGAGGCTCTATAGCAGCCACACTGTTCCTGCCAAAATTCAAGAGTCCCTTCAAGTCATTCTGTAGCAGAGTTCTGGGAGCAGGAATTGGAATATGTGATGGGGAGGAAGGGCATACAAGGTGACTGCAGCAGGAGACTGAAACTGTGGATTGTTCACAGGTGGTGAAGGCACAAATGGGCTTGGATGGCGAGATAGAAATGTTAAAAAAGAGCTACCCTGTACCATCCATATGTCACCTTTCCAGAAATGCTTTTCAAATCCTACCACGGCTGGTTTTCTGTATCCATTCAATATGATGGATACAAGGCTTGGAACATGCTAAAATCTGTTACATGATGTAGAACACTTACACTCTCCTGTAATGAGAGAAAGAATTTTAAAAACGGATATCTTGGGTCCTCTCCAAAGTAAGATGGAAGTGCTACAAGTCCCAGGGAAAGGGGAAAATTCCCACTTCTTTTGCAGTGCACATCTTGTTGAGGAGCAGGCCAAGAACATGCTCAAAGCTATGGCTGTTTAAATTACACCTTTGCCTCCCTTCAGGCAGAAAATCTTGTAGGTCCAGAGGAGAAAAACGTTTCTATGGCAGACTGAGTGACTGAAAAACACCTCCAAGGCTTAAAGACTCAAGGCTGAAATAGAGCTGAAAGCGATCAGGTGAAGAGAGGGAAGCCTGGTAAAGTGGCCAACAGCAAAAGGCAAATTAATTATTTTTTGTAGGAGCTCTGCATGTATGATTTTACACATTGCATTCAATGGTTATACATACAGATCAATGTCCAAGTACAAAAAATCCGAGGAGCTGTGTTTTGAAGGGGTAATCTGCCAGCCCTTAGGGCTTGGATTAGTGGGCAGCTCCTCAGGAAGCTTGTCCCAGGACCTGGGTGGTCTGTGAAGAGGACCAGCAGCTGGGAAGGCAGCTGATGCCCTGGAAACCTGCGAGCAGATGGGAAGGGGAAGGATGGGTGTCAGCAGGGGAGCGGCGTGGGCAGCACTTTGTTCCGGATGCTTCGTGCTGAACGCAGGAGATTATCGCTTATGTGAGCAGCAGATAGATGGGCAGCAGCCCCAGCTCCAGTGGATGCTCTGCTTCCCCTCATAATCCCTCTCCCAGGTGATGAGAGCAGCAGAGCCAATGCTTTCCCTTCCTCTCTGGAGCACAGAGCAGTACAAGGTAAACAGAGCAACAAATTGGTTTGTGGCAGCCTCGGCATCGAACACTCGCTACACACAGCACACGACACAGCCCCATAAAAACTGCTTCAGAGGGCTCCAGTTCCAAATGTCTCCGTGAGGAGATGTCCCCATCCTTCTGTTCAGCCAGAACACTGAGGAAATCCCATGGCACTGTGGTGGATCTGGCTGCATGCTATAAATACAGCCACTGAGGCTGTGCGTTAGATCCACAGTACGTCAGGCAGCAGACACTTCTAGTGTCACACACTGCAAGCACTACTGCCTCCCAAAAATTCCTTCAGGTTATGGCAGCTTGGGTGTGAAGCAAGTCCTTACGATTGCAGTCTTGTTATCTGATGCCAAATGCTTTCTAGAGCTATATTTTGTACCAAACAAATTTGTTCTATAAACAACACATGAAAAATCTCGCAAAATGTCCTTGCAACCTTACTTATCTATAAATCAGTGAGTAACTCATGAAAGGGGGCAGACAAAGGGGAAGAGGTGGGTACAAACAAGGTGCCCAGGATTCTAATATATGTATGGATTTGAAGAAAAAACTTTTGACTTTGAAAGATAACACTGCACAGTCGTCTGAAAGCCTTATGATGTCATTTCACTCTTCCAAATGCACATCAGCAACCACAGGAGAGATCAGTGGTTCAGAGCCTCACCACAGAGATCCAGGCACAGACCTGCTGAGTTTGCTGTGGGCTTTTCACAGAAATGGCTTTATTCTTGTGTGGGAGAGCAGGAGGCTGCACAAAGGCATTAGAGGAGACTCCATGCAAACCAATAATTTGAATTAAAGGCAAAACCTGGAGAGCTGTGCTCCAAGGGCTGATCACAGCTGCAAAGGAGGGTTGTCAGGGCACACCCCAAATCCTTCAATAAGCAAACTTGAACTTATTTGATAGACTGAGGAAAAAACCCACCCTTAAAAAAGAAGCCCCCAAGTTTGTTAGTGCCCATTTTACTTCCAGACACTGTTTGTCCAGCTCTCTGGCCAAATGCAGGACAGGCTGATCATAGCCTGCAACTGCAGGCACCAAAAGGAGTTCACGTTTTCAGCTCCTACTGCCAGCATTTGAGTTTGATAGAATCAGGTCAAAATCAGTCTTGCTCAGTCTGACGTAATGCAGACTTCTGGATCTTACCCTGCTCACCAAGATGTGAGACCTCATTCTCCCTTCCCACAGTCAAGCTCTTAAAAATTGCCAGAGAAGTGCTTATGCTGTAAATTGACATACCAGAAAAGAACCCCAAACAGGAATAGTTTTCAGAGGGAGGAAGCACATTTCCTACCACCACAGAACAAAATAATGGAAATAGATAGTGTGCCACAGCAGGCAGGTACCTTAACTGAGAACAACTGAAGTTAAATGCACTCCCAAAATCTATTAAAAGCCAGTACAAATCTTGATGTCCTGGCTTATCACGTTGTAAATAAAAATAGAGTGAACAGAATGTGGTATCCTCCTTTCCTAGCTTTGGCTCTCACAGAAACATTTGGTGGTGTGCACTGTCACAATCTCTTCTCCATCCTCCTTCTCAGGTAGATTACGCAAGTCAGAAGATCAGGGGGGTACATAATTTTGCCAATTGATCAGGGCTGAGAGCAATGTTAGCTAAAAAAAGACCCAGAATCTTCCAATATAAAGAAATGCCTTCAGAAAATAGAACTTCAAACCCAATAAGGATTCCTGTATTCTCAAGTGGTTCAAGCAGAGTAAGAGCTAACATGGTAAGGACATGGGTTAAAGGAATGTACTGAGGCTGTTTCCACAAATGGATCTGCACATATTCCAATCAGTGAGGTCTTTTAACTGATGAAAGCTTCCTGTAAATTCAAGGGGCTGCACAGAAATATCTGTCAGGCCTGTTAATGCTTCAGCACATCTCCCAGAATTTACTTGGGGAAAACAAAGACCGATCCACTCCTGAATTACAAAAATAAAGCCGCAAAGCAGCCCAAAATCCAGGCTGAAAAGTCAGCTGGCTTTGGCACGGCGCAAACACAGGCGCTGGAGCACGAGCGCCGTGGCTCTGCGCATTCCCTGCAGCCAGCCTGAGCCCCTGTGACAGCAGCAAGCGGCGGCTGATTGCCACCAGCTAATTATAGAGCCGGGCTGGCGGCACGGCGGCCGCTGCTGCCTGCTGGGGCCGCGTGAAGGCAGCAGCTCCGTGACACATCCACCAGCAGCTCTCCAAAATCCACCTGCTCCTGCCCCCTCCACCTCACGGCCAGTGTTTCATTGCTCTGGAGCCATCGCCAGCCCTGGGTGGTGGTGGCCTGTCGGTGCTTAGATGCCTGACAGGCAGGAAGGATGATGTGCAGAACTCCATGATATCAGAAGGCTAATTAATTACTTTATTATACTATATTATACTATAACTGTAGTAGAGAATAGTATGGAATCACAGAATAATGAGGTTGGAGGAGACCTCTAAGATCATCGAGTCCAACCTGTGTCCTAACACCTCAACTCAGAATCTAGACTATAGCACTAAGTGCCATGTCCAGCCTTTTTTTAAACACATCCAGAGATGATCATTCTACCACCTCCCTGGGAAGAGCATCCCAGTACTTTATTATTCTTTTGGTGGAAAATTTTTTTCCTAATATCCAACCTATACCTTCCTTGACGTAGCTTGAGACTGTGTGCTCTGGTTCTGTCAGGGCTGCCCAGTGGAAGAGACTGACCCCCACCTGTCTACAACCTCCCTTCAAGAAGTTGTAGAGAGCAAGCAACACTAACAAGAACTAACTAACTAACTAACTAACTAACTAACTAACTAACTAACTAACTTGTGACAGTCTCCAGACCAACACTGCGCACAGCTTGGACCAGATAGGTCAATTAACATAACCAATTTCTACTAGAATCTAATTACTAAATTCTTTCAGGTAAACAACTTTTTTAAACACATTCTACATGTGCAAACACTAGGAGTAGCAAATGAGATAGGAATTGTTTTGATCATTCTTTTCTCTGCTTCTCTCATAGCTTCCCTCTGTTCAGAGGGCATGTGAATGCCACAGAGACCCATGGCAGCTCCTCCAGCCCCACGTCGTGACAGGGAGCACCTGGCCCTTCTTGATGTAAGAAAGCTCAGGTCAGCAGAGGCATGGAGAAAGGGATGTGTATTCCAAGCCACTCCAGATCTGGGGAATCTTTTGGAGGAAGAGGAGCCGGAGCTGTCAGAGCTGGCAGGGCACCTGCTGCCTGCAGCAGCTTCCACAGGAAGGCAGTGACCAGGGAGCAGCACAGCTACCAGGCTGCACCCCTTCCCTGGGCCATGAAACAATAACTGCTGCATATTTGTTCTCCAACCCCCACTGTTTCCCAAGAATGAGAAGCAAAATAAAATGGGGAGGTTATTCCTCAAATGTTTTCCTTGACCTGGAGAAAGCAACAGCTTGCTACAGACTTCCTGCTGGCCTGCCCTCGGTCAAAGCAACCGAAAGGGCTGCTGCATGTATTTCCATCTCAGAGTTGTTTACAGAGCTTTGTCCTTCCCTCAGGCACTTTCCTTCCCAGTATTAGCAGCGATGTGTGAAGATACTTTGGTATCAGTACTCTTTTCCTGGAAGTGTTCCAGTCCCTCAGCCCAATGACTGCTCTGAAGGGCAGCATCAGCCCCAGCCTCTGCGTTTCTCACCCTGTACAGGTTTCCCAGGTTCTTTTCCATGCAGAGCCAGGCAACAAGGCACACATGGATTTGCAATTTGACTCTGACAGAGTATCTCTGTAAGACTCATATTAACAAGAAGAATGTTTTCCCTGTACTTGTGATAACCAGGCAACCAAAATGATGCCACACAACCTTAAACATTAAAGACTGCACAACAAGACAATTCTAAAGAGATACTTAACATAAAATCAGTGCTAAGTAGATGGGGAAACAGGGATGAGGAAGGAATGAAAAATAAAGCCTACAAGATAGCACATCTTAGTTACTTTTCCATCCACGCAAGCTGCCTCTCTTGGAATCAATTCTAGTTGCACCTAAACTAAATCTGATCAAAGTTGCTGTAATAATTTGTATACTTAAAGTATCAACTCATCAGTGAAAATGAAACGCAGTCAGCTCATCAAATGCTTCTCATTATTACAGTCTTTCACAGCAGGAGCCTGCATCTCCCATCCCTGCAGACATCTGCTGTGCTCATCAGAAACCCAAAGAGAAAGTGGCACGGAGACTCTTCTCAGGATTATTTCAGTTTGAGCACTTGTCGGTGCCACACACACCCCATCTCCAATCTCCCCAGCTGTCACACAGGGAGAAGTGCAAAAGCACTATGAAAAGAACCTACTGCAAAACCCACACACTGGCAAGGGATTTGGGGACCTACATAGCACTTGAACCTACATTTGCCTTCAGTCTGTGAAATAATTTATCTTTCAAGTCTACGAGGCCTTTTACCATGGGAGCTTTCAGTGCCAATCTTCCTGAATACCAGCACCTAGTTACCTGGTTTTGAACATTTAAAGCCAGGAGTATGGCCATTCCAATGTCTGCAACTTCCCAGCTTCCAAAATCCATATGTTTATGACTGATTTACACCTGTCTGCATGATTTTTATCTCATATGAAGATTTTCATGTGAGGAACTTGCATTTACGCCCCCATTGTTTTTTGGACAATCACTTGCTGTTCCAACTTGACTACAACCAAACTGAAGAGGAAGAGAGTATATTAGTAGCCCATAAGTTTTCACTTCTGCAGGAAGGCTCCAGATACCTCCGTACAAAAATATTTTTATAGTTTTTACTTCATGCCACACTTCCTTGGATGCTGCGTTCACAGATGTTCCAGTATGCAACCAAGGAAGCACAGTCTTGATGAAACCAACAACAAATAGAGGACCCACATGGGTGTCATTAATGGGACACTATAAAAGCAAAAAGAGATGTCAAGTAGGTTTCCTTCTTTTTTTTCTTCTCTCTCTCTTCCTTTTTTTTTTTTTTTGTGTGTGTGTCTTGCTCTTGGTTCTATTCCCTGCTAACATTAGTGAAGGAGAGGAAGAAGTAGAGGACATGCTTATTAAAATTTGCAGCACACAGCTCTGGAGGGAACGCAATTACACCAGAGGACAAGATTAAATGAGATTATTTCATCATTTGAAGACATGCTTTGAAATTCAACACGGCCAGAAGTATAGTTACTACAGGCACTCAGGAGCAACCAACAAAGAGAGGATGGGGAAAACTGTTCTGACTGTTCAGACAACAGCTCTTCAGAGGAAGATTTGGAGTGTAGCAGGCTATAAGGGGAACTTGCCTTGGTGAAGTCATACTGTTATGAAACTGAACAAGCTGGGATTACTAAATACAGGAGCCCACATCACCTACAATATAAGTCATTCTTCAGCTCTGCTCAGCTCTCTGAGCCCTTGGATGAAGAATTATCTCCCACACGGAGTACTTTAAGTAAATAAAAGGGGACCAAAGGAAAAGAGAAAAAAAAACAGGAAAAACATCTAGAAAATAGGACTTGTCAGGAGGCGTTACAGCAAATGTCATTGTTTTTATCTAGTGAGGAGAATGCTATGAGCAGGGTGATGATGGACTGCTATGTACATAGAAACGTGCCACAAAAGTCAATAGAACGATCTGTTCTCCATAACCACAGCAGATAAGGAGTAATGGGCTGAAATTGGAGCAAGAATGACTCAGATCAAACATTAGAAAAACTACATATAATGGTAACAAAGCACAGGAATAGATTTTATTCAGAGTTCTCCAAACACAGGGTAAATTAACAGCAGTGGTGCATCACTGAAGCACTGCTGATCATACCCAGGAGCAGGAAGAGGACCTTGGCAATCTTGTGCCTTTCTCCCCCTGTTGTATTTGCAGGGACCCCTGTGGCAGGGAGGAATGATGCACCTGACTCCATGTCCCCAGAAGGCTAATTTATTATTTTATAATACTATATTATATTAAAGAATACTATACTAAAGAATACAAAAAGGATATTATAAATGCTAAACACATAATAATAATAATGAAAACTCGTGACTCTCTCCAGAGTCCTGACACAGGCCAAAGAGTCAAAACAACCCACACAGAATCCAGTGAAACAATCACCTGTAGGTAAACAATCTCCAAACACATTCCGCATGTGAGCACAACACAGGAGAAGCAAATGAGGTAAGAATTGTTTCCCTTTTCTCTAAGGCTTCTCAGCTTCCCAGGAGAAAAATCCTGGGCAAAGGGATTTTTTTCAGAGAATGTGAATGCCACATCCCCCCCATCCCATTTTTCCCCAGTTTTCCATGTATCTCAAGCTGTACAACTGTAAGCACAAAGAGCTACAATGATATTACCATCATCAAAGAGCTACCGCAAACCCCAGTGAAGTTTACATGCATTGAGTACCCCATTAATAGCTACCATTAAATCACAAATGATTGGTGCTGTCTGGTCAATGTGATGGCAGGGAAGTGCCTTTTACTAAGGGCACGATTCAGCTGACATGGGATTAGCAGAAGAAGAGAAATTTCAGCCACATATCACTCTCAGCCCCCAGCAGAGCCACCAGAGACAGCTGCCCATGCTCAACACCTGCTTTGGGATAAAGGCTGTGCTCTGTGCTGGCTGGGCAGGCACCCTCAGGGCTAGCTCAGGGCTTGGCTGGAAGTGTGAGATTTCTTGTACAGGTAATCAGTACAGGATGATTTGTCTGTGTGCACTGAAACAGTCGCCTGTGCACCAGCCCCTCAGCCAGAAACCCATGCCGACACTTCCAGAAACTTCCTGATCAGTGCAGCCAGAGAAGATGCTGCACTGAACTGGCAGGTCTCAGAAAGATTTTACATTTATCTTCTAAAAACATTTTGGCTGTAACCTTTACTACACAAGGGAGCAGAGCATCCCAACATGATTCAGGGTTCTCACTGATGTTATTCCATATGGGACATCAGCATATTTTCAGAGAAACTTCTTTGAAAGATGTACCATTAGCCCTGGATCCAGAGCCTTTTTTTTTTCAAGACACAACTTGGGAAACTTCCAGACAGGAACAGCTCATGTAGCATCCTCACTGGAACATCAGGCTTAGCTTGCAAGTAAGAAAAGCAGAACCCTTCAGATTACATTTGAGGTCTGGGATCTGCCCATTTGCACTGGGCTGTCTCCTGGTGGGGCACGGCCTCTCTGGAAAACATTACAAAGCCAGGGCAGCGCTGTCCCACAGCTCATGGGCCTTTTGCAGGGTGCAGGAGTTGCTTTCTTACACCCCAGCATTCATTCCAGCCCCCTTGGGGCTGGGAGGGCAAGGAAGGCACACACAATTCCCCTACTGTGCAGCACAGGGATAATTTCTTCTAATTAGAGAACTCTAAATATTTGGAAGTCAGCATCCATTATTATTCTGGAAACTTCACATGGCAATAAAAGATGGGTTGATTCTGGCAAAAATTCTTCATAGCAAAAGAGAATTATCAGGCAAGAACAGAGACATTTTTATTTTTTTCAGTGCAGTAATGCCAAAAGACACATTACAGCCAGTCAGACAACTCAGCTATCTCTAAGGGGAAAGAAGGGCAAACTTCTAAATATGAAAATTCCAAATGAATTGCATTCAGATATCGCCCCTCCTCTCATAGATGAGCCTGTGAAAAACATTTCTGATAAAAAATGGCACAGAATATCAACTGAAAAACAACCATGAATTTGTATTCAGCTGCATCTTTCAGATGCCAATACAACTTATGTGGCTTCTCTTCCCTGAAATGGCTTTGGGGGGAAGGAACAGGGAAAGGAGAAAAAAGAGAAAACGGAAAAATAGAATTGTCCTGGAACTGACTTTGGGAACAAATGCTATGTCAGCTGGAAGAAAGCCAAACTTGAGTTGAAATAGCACTTTGCTACATTCAACTCTACAGATTTTTCTGACTGGAGATGGCTCCACTCAAGGACATTGCCATAATAATTGGGAACATGCTGACATCTGCATCTGAGGCTCAGTCTAGTCAGAAGTTGAACTATGAGAAAAAAGCAGTGAGATCACACTTAAGAACCTGGAAATCTTGCAGTTAGGACAGCATTTTGGGGAAGGTTGCCTGTTTAACTCCTGAATGTCTTCCTAGGCTCCTGAAAATACTGGGAAACAGAAAGCTGATTCTTTACTCAAAACTTGCCTCAGCAAACCCAAGCTACCCATTTCACTTGATTAAAATGTAGTTAATTCACAGGCTTTGCTCAGGCAGTACCACAGACTATATTTGTTGGCCTGTTGCTAGGACAGGGTAATTACTTCACCTGTTTATCAATTTGCAGAGGTCTAGTTTATGGTTGAAAGAATTACTTTCAAATTGCAAAATTCCAATACGAGATAAAACCAGAAGGCTTAACAAGTAACAATTTGAGTCATGCTCCCTTCTTGCCATCAATTTGCAGTGTTGGGAGCAGCAGAAAGGGAAGATGCAAAACAGAGATGATGCACAGATTAGTGAGAAATTACTCATCAATCCAAACCCCAATATGCAACAGGGCCAAGAGGAATTTAATTTCAAAAGAAAAATGTCCAGTCACCAGCATATAAAATTGCTTCTCAAGAAGTGGCATTTCCAGTTGCAGACTGTGTTCTGCTTAGACACATAAAATCCATTGTATTCCTCTTCCCCTTGGTATGCAGTGCACACATGAATGGGAGCTGCTGCTGCAGAAGCTCATTTGCTCCCAGGGTTGAAGGTGATCACATTCCTGCTAATTACATAAAAAATTCCACTGTCATGGTGATTGTTGCAGCAGGAACAAATGTGTAATGCATGGGAACAACAGTGCTTTGGGACTTCAGCAGATCACCCCACTCTGTTCAGAGGATGCTGGGACCTCTCTTTCTGATACTCAGTTCCAAACACATTAGGTACCAAACAGGCCCAGCTGCTATTTCTGCCATGCTTCACCTGCTGTCATGTGGCTGCCTTTCAGTTTGCTTCCCTGCATCCATCCATGATGAAGGAAAAGAGGTAACAGGATTTACTTCATGGTTGTTCTAGCTCGGTGTACAGGATTCACATTCCCACTAAAATACAATAAATAACTGGTTTTCTGTTACTTTTCTCTTTTTTTGAAATTAGGAGTCACTTTTATTCATTCATAGGCCAGGAAGATAAAGGCTTGCTCTGCCATCCCATGTGTTGGTTTAGCACAGCTTCAGAACAAAATGTTTGCTGAGTTTTTTTGAACTTTTGACTACCAGGCCTTCACCCAAAATATTCTTCAAATAGAAGAATTTTCCTCTTCTCCTAGTACTGGTAGCATCATAGCCAGTCTCCTGCAGTGCCCACCAAACCAAAAGCTGGTGAAACTCCAGAAGAAAGCTTCCAGCACATACCAAAAAAACCCCCGTGAAGTGGGATGGAGAAAACACAGTGCCCACCAAACCAAAAGCTGGTGAAACTCCAGAAGAAAGCAAGATTTTGCTTCCAGCACATACCAAAAAAACCCCCTGTGAAGTGGGATGGAGAAAACGGTTTTCTTTAGGAATATACCCCTGGTTTGCAACTGACTGTCTGACTGTCTAAATCTAGAATCAGATCTTTGTCTTCCAGGACAAGTGGGCAGACAATGGGAGGCTCAGAGGAAAATTAATAGTAGAGTACAAGAGATGGGCATCTTCATTCCTGTCATGGAGCTCCCTGGGACACCAAGGTAGGAGCTGCTTTGTCCTGCTCCTGACTTGGCTCACACAGATGGTCAGGCACTTACCCTGGCCAGTGTCCAACAACCTCCTCCTGATCTCCATTTTCCTCACTTGAAAGAGTTTGGCACCACATGAGTTTAAGTGCAGAAGGGTTTGTAGGCAGCCATGCAGATGACCCTGAAGCCATCAAAACCAGCCACGAACCTTTCCTCAGCAAAACCACGTTTGCTCTTGCAATGTTACATTTTCTTTGCTGTCTCCATCAGGGACTGATTCGACCTGACACATGACCTGCAACCCTCACCGAAACTGCCTTTTCTCTGTTCTGTGTTTTCCTTTCAGGGTGACTGTTTGATCTCATCTTTACACAGACGTCTCCAAGGGCAGTGGGCAAAAGGGAACTGCAGGAAGGATGGAGGAGAGAAAAGTCACACCAGCATGAGGACAGCAACACAGACTGCAGCCCACAGCAGAACAGTCAGACCTTTCTCTCGCTGGTGGGGACACCTCACGTGGCAGAAGATAGAAGTTGGTGCTGTTGAACTTTACATTAGTCACTGTCTGCTAGGAGAGGAGCTGGAGTAGCCTGGCTCTGTCAGTGTGAAGCACAAGGAATCGCTCAGGGGTGCAGGTTTCTCCTGCCATGGGGATGTGCTGCATCAGCAGTCCCAAAAACAGGACCATGGCACAACAGACTTGGAAACTGCTGCAGTTATAGCAAGGAAGGATGCAAAATGACAGGATGTAAAACCAGCACTCTCCTCTTCCCAGAAAACCATAGAGCAAACTCAGAAGATTTTGAACAGGAAGGTACTCATGAAATTCAGCAACAAAATTACCCATATTGTTAAAACATCCTTCCTTCTCCCAAAGGCTGCCCCTGTCTCACCAGCAGAGCAGGTGAGGACACTGCACTCGTCTGCACATCCCTCAGCTCTGAGGATGCATCACTGCACCATTTTAGGAGAAACGCACTACATTAGCATGTCAGGTCCAAAACAAGCAGCCTTTAGATTTAGGGCAAACCCAGCATTTTTGGTTTAAAACAACTCCACTTTGGGAGCTTCTCATTCATGGGTTTCAAGAGCATGTGCCATTCCCTAAAAAGCTGAGCTGGCTATTGCTTCAGAGGCAGCTCTGCACAGGCCATACTCCCACAATGTGCTTCACATTTCTCTGCCCACACCAAACCCCCCTCTCAGCCTGGAAGAGGGCAGGCACCAGATGCTCTCAATGCAGCTCTCTGTTTCCTAATGCAACATTTCACAGCCAAAAATAAACCAGCCCCAAACAACTCCCTGGTTTGTAGGTACTGCACATCCTATCTGTTTCATCACCTAAAGCCAAGCTCCATGCTGCAGGAACAGCAACACCTCAAAAGAGAAAGGTTCACTGGGGTAAAGAAGTGCAAAGGAAAATTAAAGAGGGCAGGGGCTCTCGTAAGGAAAGCACTCTGGCACGTCTCCTCCTCAGTGGCCTGGCCCCCTGAGCAGAATACAAATGAGGAGCATCTCTGACAGCCCAGCCCAACATCCCAGTCCCCTTCACAAGCCATCCATTCGGCTCAGGGCACAGACACAGAGCAGGCATTGTCACAAATACACTGGGCACAAACAGACTGAGAGCCAGGCCCACAGACAAACATCACCCTATTGAGACTGCACACAGCCTTAAAAATATACTAACAGATACAGCTATTAACATGCCTGCACAGAACAGAACAGGGGCAGAGCACTCAAAGTGCTTGTTCATTCCTCATCCTCCATTTCAAGCTATAATGTCACCCTGTAATTAGCTGAAATAACCTCTATTCTGCTCAGCTGAAATAACCTCCATTCTGATGAGAAGCTCACAAGAAGCATGAATCGTCAGGAAAGGTTTAAAAATACAAGCAAATTTAACAGCAATGACAAGAGGCATAAAGCACATGCTTTTTCTTTGTGGGTTTTTTTTTGTTGTTGTTTTTGTGGGTTTTTTATTTTGTTTTGTTTTGTTTTTATTTGTTTGTTTGGTTTGGTTTTTTTGTTTGGTTTGTTTTTTTTTTTTTTAATCATGCAAGGGCTGACTATCAAGGACGTCACCAGTTTGGTTTTGCAAGCTAGTTCATAAGAATTAAGTGGGAATAGATCTATCCTAAGTGGGAAGAGACTTTTCCAAAGCTTCAGTTCTAAGACAAAACGACCATGCCATTACTAGAAATATATGGGCATTGCATTCTTAAACAAAGGTGCATTGTAGAATCCTGCAATGCTTAGCTTTAAAATAGATTTAGGACAAAAGACCTAACATCAAAGCAAAATAATTAGCATAGCAGAATTTCCATAAGAAATAAAAAGTTGAGGATGTCATATATTTTACTGACTGATCATCCTTGCAAAAAAACACAGGTGGGAATTAACTGTGGGCAAATGAGGGAGCCTACATTGGAACAGCAGATAATTCACCAAGTTTTTTTTCCCCACCTCTATTACTCTGTGAACATCTGATTCACTGGGCCTTTTGTGTTTATTCTTTAATTAAACATTTCAAGCCATTCACCACATCTGACTAATGAACCCTGCATATTTCATTTTTGTTTTTTTGTGCAGATGGGTTGTACACACAACTCTGAGCACTGTGGCTTATGATGCATAAAAAACAAATGTAGATTCAAAAAGTAAGAAAAAATAAATCTAATGCAGTTTCAGAAGCTTGTGAGAAATAAACAGTCTGAGTGCTGGGGAAGCTCAGGCTGTCAGAACGCCAGGAAAACCTCCAAGAGCCATGAATGAAGATGCAAAAGAGAATACACTGGGATAACAGAATTATTATAGGCAGGAATTGTTCTTATAAAAAAATTTATGAGCTGCACAGGAACAGCAAACTGTTCTCAAGCCCAGATCACGTTCTCTAGGTGCTACATTTACACAGCCTGTAATGAGAAACACAGGCTTAATTAAGCTTTTTATTTAAAGAAAGAGCTGATAAAACATGAAAAAGAGAACCCCACATCTCTGGTATGCACTGCCCCTTCTTTTAGCTTTGCTTGCTCAAAAATCAAACACAGAGAAGATTAATTTATTGGTTGGAACATACAACCAATTAAATAAATAAACAGCTTGTCACTCTGACTTCAGAGTGAATCTAATGGAAATTTTTTTTCCCAGGAAACCTATTTTGGGAAAGCAATAAACCACAGGGAAGGGCAAAGGCTAGAGAAAAGGCTAGAGGCATAAAAAACCCACCTGGAGACACTGTGCTATTTCTGGTGTTACTGAGGGTTTTTTGGGAAGGAGCCTGCAGGAGCTCCGTGCTCCAGCCCTCCTACAAGAGCAGCCCACACTCCTCAGGTGCCTGGGCACCTCACTGCACCTCCAGCCAAGCAACCACACTGCTGTTCCCATCCAGGTATCCATGGTCTGTGCTGTTTTTCTTCAAACAGAACTTTTTCCCCTCTATTATTTCGCTCCTGATCTCTATGACTACAGAAAGGCAGTGGATTCCTCTGCAAAGGTTCAGAGCAGTGAAGCTGTGCTCAGGCTTGATGGAATGAAATCACTGGTGAAGGGTTCAGTTCAAGGTGCACCACTGCCACCCACCCTGTGAGGAGATGAGGGACAGCCCTCTTCTGCTGCCAGCCCAGACTCCAAAGTAGAGAAAATTGCTATACGCAGCTCAGAAAATGTTTCCCTTGACAGCAGTTATGAAAATGCCATTCATCCTGAGCACAGCCTGTATGCTCCAGCATAATAAAGAGGGTGATTGAACTGTCTTTTAAGAGTTTACTGGGTCACATTTCTCCTGGACCAAGGCCAACACTCCCATTATTCCCCAGTGCTGGGTGCACATTACACAAATCCTCTGTTGGTCTCAACCCTTGTTTCTTACTGATGCTGACAGTGCCTGAGAACAGAAATATGAAGCCTGACATTACTTCTAGTGTCAAACATGCTTCAAATGGTTGTCTAGGGTACCTTAGTAAGCCTGACATCCTTCCTTCTTAGGTGTCCAAATGGCCAAGAGAAGTGGAGCTCTGCACTTGTATCTGTGCCATTGAGCACACACCACTCTTCTCAGGCTTGCAGGAGGATGAGAAGCAAACTAAAATACAGTGTGGGGTAGGATAATGTGAGAGCTTGATTATGCAAGCCATTAAAGTTAATGGCACTAGTCATTTAAGGACAAATTATGCCAGGGACTATGGTTTTTGCAGAGTCGTGCACTGACAGCAGACTGTACTTTCCAGCCAGATATTTGTGCAGCTTCCTAAGGCAGTCAGTCCTCCTCTCACCACAATCAAGGAGCTGCATTTTCCAAAAAAACCACTGAATGCTGGGGGCAGGAGCCCGTGCAGGGGCACTGCTGTGTCCTCTCCACAGAGGAGCTGAATGCCTTGAGACAATCACCTGATGCACTCAGGGGTTCTCCTGAAAACAGCAAAACAGAGACATCAGCAGTTGCACAGTCACTGTCTGAGGCTCTCTAGGTCCCCCAGGAATTGCTAGTAAGCAGTTCATCTTTTGCAAAATGAAGCAATTTCTTACAAAAGAAGGAAAACCAGAACAACTGATTTTTTCCTTATCCTTAGCTTTCTCCTTAGATTTCTCATCTATTTAACCTATAGGACTTCTAGAGAAGTTATTTTCTGCTTTTATTTAAATGATTCAAACATTATTTTAAGAATAATTTAATATTTTAGTGCTTTGGGTACTAGTACTTAAGTACTATCTCATCAAGATCCACACTTCAACAAGCATTTCCATAAACTGAAGGCAATAAATCTCTAGAGAATGGCCTGTGCATTGGGAATCAGCAGCAGTCACGCATCCAGAGAAGGGTGGGAGCAAAGAAATGACCATAAAACCCATGATTCATCCACAGAAAATCAGCCTTCCCCTGCACAGCATCCCAGCTGGCTCACTCTGGGCATCGTGGGCAGAGAAGAAATTGCAACACAGCTCCTTCAGGAGGTCTCTGGTGCACACTTGGTTTGGAGACTCTGCAAGGCAGAGTGGCTTCCCCAGTCCAGGTGTGAACACACAAGACCTCAGCTGCCCAGAGAGCTGTCCCTGCATAGGCAGAAGACACCCAGGGAAGGTAAAGACTCCACAGGGCACAAAATAAATGGGCACAGAGGTACATTTGCAAAGCCTGGCAAAGGGTTTCACTCCTCATTC
Source organism: Passer montanus (assembly GCF_014805655.1). NCBI lineage: Eukaryota > Metazoa > Chordata > Aves > Passeriformes > Passeridae > Passer > Passer montanus. Next base: position 6,274,114 of record NW_024372036.1, read on the forward strand.
CCATTAGACTAATGGGCACAAGAACAAGGAGGTATTCTTTATGCTGCCCAGATCTGGATAATTCTGCCCAGAAGGTCCATCTGTGGCAATTTTAAATCATTTCAGATGTAAAAGCAAAGATGGGAAAGTCAGGGGGAAAATAGCAGAAAAAGAAAAGAGGGAAAGAGCCTTTGAATCTCTCCTATTAATAATGTTAAAAAGTCCAAATAGCTTCATTTCAGTCCCAAGACCTAATTTACTGTGTGGTAATAGCACTGTCACTGTCCTTATCACAAAGAGCCACTTTGTCCCAGTGAAATGTGCCCTTGGAGGAATTGCTGAAAAGCCTGCAGGACAGGAGGCTCACTTTCTTGTCTGGAAGAAACTTTCAGCCTGTGAGCCTTTGTCTGAGGTAGCTATGCACAAACACAGCAAAATGGTGTGCCCTCTTTTGCTGGTGCTCTTGCAGGGGCTGTAAATCAGCAGAGCACACACTTAACCAACACCTCCCCTAATGCCAGAGAGGCAAACAAGCTGGATTTTGCTTTTGCAAGAGGCCATGAGCTGCTGAGAGCAGCAAAGCAGGAGCATTCTGGCATCTTTGGAGGGCTGTGAGGTGCCCAGCTCCCGCTGACCAGTGGAAGGGGAGGCTCTGCTCAGCATCCTTCTGCAAAATCCTCTTGGCTCGTGCAGCTTCAGGAGCAAAAATCCTCCTTTCTGGTCTGCTGCACCAGCAAGGAGCAACTCTGAGCCAGAGATCCCTCCCAAAAGCACCCCAGAGCTGGGAGAGCTCAGCTCCAAACAATCATCCTCCGAGAGAGATTTAAAACCAGACATTTGTCCAGGCAAGAGGCGGCATGACAGATGCTCCATGGATTTTCTCATTGCTCCGAGTTACATTTTTGAGCCTCCCATAAGCTCTCCCTGCTGGGATCTCCACTGAAAACTTGGCTGTGAAGAGGCTGCAGCTGCGTGGGACTGCACTGATGCCTGGCAAAACCCCCAACTCCAGGGCAAGGATGCAAAAACCAGAAGGAAATGTAGATACTGCACTTCAGGCACTTGAGATGTGCCATTTCTCTGCTTCACACTGCAGCATTTGGTTCTCTGGTGCTCCCAAAGACCCACCAAACCCTGCCAAGACTCTCCTTTCCTGCTTGTCCATTGGTGCAACCCAACAGTGCTTCTGCAGTGCCATCAGCAGCTGTTCCCAAAAGAAAATCCAAGCCAATTTTGACATGTCTCCCACAAAAGAGGTAATTTTAACCACGCTGGGTACACTACAGGCATCATTTATATTTGCACAGGTTTAAATGAGCAGAGTGCAGTTTTCAGTACATGCAGATCAAGCTGTGGTAAAAATTTAAGCTTGTGACACTTGTAGGAAGGAAAGCTGGACTGATAAGTGGTGACTCAGAGAAGCTGGCACTGAGGAGCAAGATGACAGAACATTTAATTAACAAATTAACTTTCTACTCTCTTAAATAATCATTACAGTCCTGCAAACATCCAAGAATACAGCATTCAATTTCTACCTACAAGGCTGCCCCTGACATTTTTCCAAGCCTTACTTCCCAGTTTCCATTAAAAACAAGTTTACCTACTGCATCACCAGACGTTCTGCTGACAACAACACTCTGCTCTGAGCACTTCTTTGTAGCTGCAGGACGTATGAGCCAATTCCTCTGAGTCACTTCTAGCAGAGTCTCACTCTATCAGCAGCACCAATTGTGTGAGTGTCAGTTTGCTTGGCTGCCCTCCAACCACACCAGCTTTTCTGACTAAATCCCCTGGTGTCTCTCTGAGCAAATAGGAGTCAGGAGGCTTGCAGAAAGTCTTCTTCCTATGGGGAGGGGGGCTCAGCAAAAAAATTCCCAGAGATCTTTTTCTGAACTGACTTGGAAGAAGGAGAGCAAAATGGACAGGAAAAAGACAGAACCTTGTAGGTCACCATAAGAGACTTAAAACCTTTGTCCCTTTATGAAAATTTCAACTTTCCAAATTTGGGTGGTATGTGCAGTTAACCAGAGCTGATTCTGATTGTTGTAGCACATTTCCCAAAAACACACAACTAAAAGAAGTGGCTAAAGCTACAAAAAGGCATTTTTATGTGCTAACCTGATCCCCTAAAATGCTGGATTAAAAATCTGCCCAGACAAGTTGGACTCCTGTTCTCCTTTTTGGTCACTGTCTTTTCTCCACTCCTGCACACAGCCCTTGCTTCCCACGCTGGAAAAAAGATTTACCATTAGCAAATGTAAAGGGCTTTGGGAAGAGATTTGTCTCCTGTTTCCCAAGATAAGCCATTTGCAAGGTCAGGCAGGCCCAAGCATCCATTTTTCTCTTTGAGCATCTGCTCTCACATCAGTTAGTCCTCAAACACAACAGCCCAAATTTCTCCAGCAGCCACCATTTGGGTAAAATAATGAGTGTCAGTGTTTAACAACCAGATGGGAGCATCAGCTCCAGACACCACTCAGACAGGTCCCCTGGGCTGGGACCCTTCTGCAGCCCTTGCAGGAGCAAGTCACCTATTACTTACACAGGGATTGGTAACAGGCATTTAATTGTAATTAACAGTTTGCTGAAGGAAAGGCAGCAGTAGCAGGGCCAGGGCACAAAGGAAAGAGATGCTTTCCCTCCTTCCTGGGACAGGGAACAAGAACAGAGATCTGCAGTGATTTAAAGGAGCAAACAGCAGCCAGTCCAGGTACCTCAGGGAGCCCTGTTGTAATGGGAAAAGGGTGTCTTGGCCAGGAAAAGCAACCTCAGAAGGAGGAATTTCCCAACAGGCAGTGCTAACTCCAGAAGCCCTGATGGACACACAGTAGGTATTGTTGGCTGGGGGTCCATGTACAAATCATGAATGGGACAGGACTGCTGGGGAACACGTCTGGAGCTTTATTTTCCAGCATCAGCCTCATTACATGGTTATGACAATGGGAAGATGCCAGCAGCTCACGTCCCTGGCAGCAGATAATTAACTTAATGTTACAACTTACTTTAAAAGTCTTTTGACCAATCACACAAAGCAAAAGCATATTGACAGTAGTTCCATCCAACCACTATAAGCACACGTAAAAACAATGCAAAAAACTTTTGTAAAAACAATGCTTGCTTATTTTGAATACAATACCTGCTTGTAAGCCTTAAGATACAATGCACAGAACTCTATTATTAAGATAAGAACTTATATCTTTCCAGATATATTTTTCTTTAGCTTAGGGAGTTATAATATCTAAGTGTTAATACACAGACTATTGTTCTATTTGTCTTTACTTTCTACTTCTTTTATAACTTTTGTGTTGACAAATCTTATGGCTACTGCTTAGCTCTAATTGCAGTTCTGCTGTCTCTGAGGCTTGCTTTTTGCACCTTTCCCAAAACCCTCTGATTTTAAGGATTCCCACAATTCCCCCTCTCAGTTCAACTAAACAGAAACCTTTGTAACCGTATCGTTTATGAACTACTTTGCGTTTTATACTTTTAGTTGAATATATTTGTTTATTACTTGCTTAAAGCATCTTTTTTTGCTCTGCTTTTGGAACACAGCAGTGCTTAATGCTCAGCATTAAGCACTGCTATATTCCAGCACAGCGATAGGGAATAGAGGAAGCAATCCCATCTCTCCTGGTTTTCCCCAGGGCACTCTTTCCATCCTCCACATCCCGGTACCCTGCGAGCGCTTCCTCCCCGGAGCTACGGCCTTGCTTACTGCCTTACCCCAGCAGGGAAACCTGGGCTGTTTATTGTCCCTCTCAGGGAGGGCGATCCCGCATTAGGAAGATTAAGGTCAGCTGGGAGCGCGTGACGGGATGATCCGCTGCGGGCGTGGTGACAGGGACACGGCACACAGGGACACCCGCCCGGCCCCGGAGCTGCTGCCGGGCGGATCCCAGCTGTCCCAACCCAGAACATTCCTCTGGCTGCCCTGGATGGCTGGAGACCCTTTGACTCCTTGGCACGGAGTCAAAGACACCTGTGCCTTCGATTTTAAACCATGGAGTCTCAGGTTTCCTGTGGTCAGGATGACCCCGAGAGTCCTTTTTTCCCAGCCCAATGGTCGAAGAAAAGTTCGAATTCTTCGGCTCCGGTTCACAAGGTTGTTTATTGACTCTTATCTAAAACATTCTTTTTCAGACCCACAGAGTTCCATCTTCCAGGTCTGTCAAAGGCACACTGTCTGCTCCCAGGCTGGTGTAAACATTTTATACTATGAAATTCATGTACTTTATTTATCATTATTTTCCAATACCTATCACCCATGTTAGACTGTCTACTTCTATCCTAAACCAATCCAAATGTGCCAACATCACCCAAAAGATGGAGGCTAGGAAGAAGAAGGAAGAAGGACAGGACAACGCCCAAATCCCTCCATCTTGCCTCCTAAACCCCTATAGTAAAATCCCCAAAATTCCACTTTTCACCCTGTGATTAATTAATTATTATTCTACTTAAACTTCTGTGACATGTAATTCTTCATACAAGGTTGGTAATTTTCTCCATGGGTTGAAATCGAAATCCCAAGTGTCTCTGGCTTCCTGCCAGAGGCTCAGGCCATCCAGGGCACCCAGAGGGATATCTTGGGTTCCGACAATGGAGAAAATTACCAGCCTTGTGTGAAGATTTACAAGCCATGAGAGTTTAAGTAGAATGATAGTTAATTTGTCAAAGGGTAAAAAAGTAGAATTTTTGGGTTTTAGAATGGGGGTTCAGGAGGCAAGATGGAGGGATCTGGATGTGTCCTGTCCTTCCTCCTGCTTCTTCTTGGCCTCCATCTTCTGTGTGATGGTGGCACTTTTGGATTGGTTTAGAGTAGAGACAGACTGTCTAACATAGGTGATAGGTATTGGAAATTTATTGTAAATAAAGTACATGTAGTTCTTAGTATAAAATGTTAACACCACCCCAAGAGCTGTCTGTGTGCCATGAACTGACCTGCTGGACAGAGCTCAGCAGGTCAGGAGAAGAATGTATTAGATGGGAGAAAATAACCAACCTTGGAAACCAGAGCTGAGACATCTCGACTTCTTCAATCGTGGGGCTGGGAAAAAAGACTCTCTAACACCTTGGGGTCATCTCAACCACAGAAACCTCAAGACCCAACAGCGCCAGGCTATGAACCACACACCGATGGTGAATTACTGCCAACATGGCCCAGCCTCAGCCCTTTCCCAGCAAGACAGAGTATTTTGGTCAAAATATTCCAGCGTTGCTTTGGCATCCCCTCCGCCCCCCCTGGCACCCTACAATGTACTCTCCTGTACCTTCTGAACAGCTTGTGAGCCAAGATCCTTTAAAAAATGTTAAAGAAATTACACCAGAAAAGTAATAAATTATTCCAGTGAAGTGTGTCTGGGGTGGGGGGAGAATCTTTATTTTCTGAGAACAGCAGCTGTTATTTGGGTCCTAAAGCAGCAAGCAACCCTTCTGCTTGTTGCCATTTTGGGAAAGCAGAATTACAACTTTCAGATACTACCATTCACCTCATGAAACTAAAGAAAATTTAATTTCATGCTGAATAAGGTAGCTAAACACAGACCATATTTTGAAGCACAGCAGCACCCACAGAAAAAACCCCAAACACAAAACCCCCCAAAATGAAGACTTTTTTATTGTCCAGAATCTCACTTTACTGCTGACTCAGGGCAGAAACATCAAGCTATTCTTAACCAGCCTGGTCATATTCATTTTCTTCAACAGCAAAGCAGAATTTAAGTTTCTGGACGCTCAGCAACTGCAGTTCACAGCATTTTTAGTATTTTGCAAGCAAAGCCAGAGGATTCCCCTTGCACAGTGTCCTGACAAGAGGCCTGACAGTGCAAGAGCTGCCTGACATGCAAACCAGGCATGCTGTAGGCAGCCAACACAGTGTCCAGGTAGCCACAGTGTGAATCCCCTCTGTGCTTGTGGTTGTTTTATTTCTTTGATGACTGACAGTCCCCACTCTACTTAGATCTACCTCTTCATCATCCCTTCCTCCACTGGCAGGGAAGACCCCAGCCTGCAGCTCTTGTGCATTCAGAAGATGCAGCAATGATTTTTAGCAGCCATTCTCTCTCTCCTGGTCTTGTTTCATGGGTGAGCAGCAGCTTTGAATGCTTGTCTTCCCTTCAGACACTTAATTGCTTGATGTATTGAGAAACTACCTTTTAAAATTGCTATGCAGCTCTGTATCACTAGATCTTCATCTCCCAGCACCAAACCTGTCATGCACAATCAAGCCAAAGGAATCTTTATTTGTGGTGTCACAAGGAAAGACGTAAGCACCCTATAAATTAGGAAAACTGCTCATATTGCAGTGAGTTTGGAATGGCTGATACTTTTTGCCTCAGCCTTTCTTCTTTAGACCCAAACTCACTTTTTCCAGACCTGCCTGCTACCAATTTTCCACCAGTACCTCAAGTGAGAAAATCACTCTGTTCTTTCTCAAAACCCCAGCTTTATCACAGGTTCTGAACCTAACAGCAAGAAAAAAAGAAAATAACCCTTACTGTGGTTTTGAAATTGGTGCAAACGCAGTTAATATTTACATAAGAAAAGCTCATAAACAAATCTTTATGTCTAGAAATCCAACCTGTTGTGATTCCCCTTTTCCAATCCCCCTCCCTACCTCCCATCTCAGCTAGCAAAGCCAGCTGGAATGATCAGAATGATGGTGCACAACAGTTGGTGTTTGGTGCACAAAATAGCCCCTCCACTCCCAAACCACTGCTGTTGCTGAGGGCTGTGATGAGATCCTGCCTATGCCAGGTACCTGCTTAGCACCAATCTCAAGGTCAGATTTTCTTCTGAGATCCACTTCCTGCAGAAAACAATGAGTTCACTCTACCAAAGGTAACTCGAAATCCAATCATCTTCACTACACAGAGAAAGACAGGGGTGTCAAGTGAGAAAAAGGAACGGAGCCCCCTTGGAGAGAATCACAGCGACCGCTGAAATATTAATGAAGCTCTTTATTTGAGAGAGTCTAAAAAGGACTTTGAATAATGCATTGCAAGCAACGGTACATCAGCACTGGCTTTTTTATCCGAGAGGCAGCTGGCATTTTAAAAATAGACAACTTTCAACTTGATGGGGGTAGCTCACCAGCAGAGGAAATTATCCAGAAATGCACCATCGTTTAAGAGAACAAAGCAGACAAACAAGCAGAGCACAAAGGAAGTTCATTGGTACAAATGCTCTGAAGCAGTCCTCTTTTCTCAGAACAGACTTGCCCACCATAAGCTCAACTTCACTATTGTTGGGTATCTCAACATATTCTGTCCCTATATGTCACCAGAAAAATCGCTTTAAGCTACTCCACAACGTGCATGGTATGGCAAAGATCTAATGATTTGCACTTGTAAACAAAAGAGATGATCTGTCCCACCCAGGCAGCTCATGAATTTCTGAAACTTACATTTAAAAATAGGATCATTAGTGATACTGGCTTTTTAATTCAATAGAAGAAAAGGAAGTGGGGGAAAATGGAATTTTGATAGGAATGGAAAGTAAGACCCTTGAAGCTTGCTCTCCTGCACAGCTGACTGGGCATGTGGAACCCCTTGGCTTTAGGACTGCACTGAAGGCCCCAGTCCCACTGCACAACACCTTTGGCACATGGAGCAGACACGTGGGGTGCAGCCAGTGGAGTGCTTGGCTTGTTGGGGCGTTCAGTGTTCACACTCATTAACAGCAGCGTGACTGATGACAAAGATGTTGTTGTAGCTGGCTTTGTGACAAGTCCCTCAGAAGGTGATGTAAGTTCTTCTAGCCAGAGATGTCTCCTAAGTACCCTTGATATGCACTCCTTTTTCCTGCACAAAAAGCTTTAAAATAGTCTCACAGGCATATCCAAATGTGTGGGGTTGGATTCAAGGCACACGTGTCCTTGTAATGACAATGTTCATGGCCAATGCCATTGGCACCGTTGATTTGTTGGTGAAAACTCTGTGAATCTTGATGCCACCAAGAAGGCCAACATGACAAAGCTGTTTGGGAAAGGGCCTGATGGGAGTTTTGCATCCACACAACTGGAAATTTCCCTCCCTGCCCCCAGTGTGACGCTGCCTCCCCTCCCACCACCCTCTGGTTCTGCTGCAGAGACTGACCTGCAGATAAAGGGGTGTTATGCCACGATGGCAAATTGAAAAGAAGCACAGGGATGTCTTCCCCTACCCATTTCCCGGGATTCTTCTATCCCAGCACAACCCCTGAGATGCACAGATCTCACAAACTATCCTGCTCCCACACCATCTCCCCTCTGCCTCCCCCCACCAAAGAGTGGGGTCAGTGGGGCAGCAGCTCCTCACCCTGAGGCACAGGGAGCAGAGAGGGACATGAACAGGCCCCACAGTGAAGCACAAACCCAGTGATACAGAAGTGAAATGTCCCAGAAAGCAATGAACAGGGCCATAAAACAGAATGCCCTGCCAGCCTTATCTCCTCTTTCACCTTCCTGATTTATTCTGCCTAGCCACTAACTTATTGTACTGGCCAACAACTGACTGGTTGGTTGCCTCAGTTACCTGTTTCCCTTTGCCCTTCTCCATTAACTTCTGCCTTCCTGCTCCATACATCCCCCTTCTCTCTTTCTGCCAGCCCACCCTTCCTGCTTTGGCATCTTTGCACCACCACATTTCACACAGCCAGGAGCAGGCAGCCATCAGCACCAACACCCACACTCACTGCTGGCAGGGGAAGCTGCCTGAAGGAAGAAAAGCCCAAAGGAAAGATAGGAGGGATTCCTACCCCAAAGGCATTATTACATGTTATTATGGCCTTAGAGAAACTCTGACAATGGCATTAGGGGTTGAGGGGCAGGAATCCCTTGCTCTGGGGGCAAGCAAGGGGCTGCTGCCCCACCAGAGCCACCTGGCACCCCGAGGCCAGCAGCACTCACTGCCTGCTGCTGGAGGATAACACAGCAGCACACAAGGCAGCCCTGGGCTCCACTTGCTTTCAGAATGAGCTTTGTCTTGCCTGGGCACAGGGGAGGCACTTGGACACCACTAAAGCACAGTGTGAGCCACACCACAGGCAGCCTGCCCACAGCAGCACCCCTGGGGAATACCTGGGTGCTGCTGCCAATAATCCCACAGCGAGTGAGAGTTCATCCTTGCACAGGAGACTGTGCTGTCCGGGGGGGTTGGTTGTGAAGGACATGACAGGAGGGGCACCAGCATGCACAGAGATGTCAGGGGTGCAGCCCAGTTTGCTCTCCTGACATCCCTGTGTGTGCTGGTGCCTCAGCTGATGCCATTCCCCCCCCACATCAGCTCACAACACACCAAGTTGTATGCTTCTGCACCTCACTTCACACTTTTATTTTCCATTTTTTCACCTCTCCTCACTCCTTCCCCTCCCTTTTTAAAATGCAATGCAGCCTTTTTTCCTTTTTTTTTTTTTTCTTCTTTCCTCTGCACACTGCTGAATGTAGGAAAAAACCAAACCAACACAGCTGAAGGGCACAGCAGGAGGGTGTGCAGGGTGTGCAATGCTGCTCAGGACACAGGTGCTGATGAGGGCAGGGCAGCCTCCCACACTGAGCACCCACAGTAAATAACTGCAGCCTCATTGGGAGAGCATTAAAATCCCAGATACAGCTGGCACAGGATGGGTTTAGTGTGGTTGTGCTACTCAGCACTGGTGTAAACCCTCCATGCCCTGCAGCTGGATCCCCTGCCACTGCAGTGCAGCTGCCCCCTCTCTTGTTTTAGCAGTTCCCAAGAGGCAGATCCCTCCCAAAACGCTGAGCAAGGACAAAAGCACAAGGAAAACAGCCTGCAAGTGAGGGCCTGGATCCCCAGACTGCACCACAGCCTAAAAGTGCCACATCTGGACTTCTGACAAGCTGGGCAGAGCTTCAAATAGAAGGAGCCCTCAAAGGGGAGGCAAATTTTTCTGAACCAACCCAAAAACATGTGGCAAACCTTTAAACTGGGGGGAGGAGGGAAGGAATAACAAAGAGAGAGAGACAGATGATTTCATCACTTTTTAAAAAAAAGGAAAAGGGGAAGTGCAAGAGCTCATGGTGTTTAGGATGAGGCATTCCCTGTAGAGCAGGTCATAAAATCAGAGGGAACCTGCTGGTTAGCCAGAGAGAAGTATTGAAAATGGGATAAATGTTCTGCTAGAAGCATCAGAAGCAGAGTGAACTTTGGGATTACATCCAGGATGTTCAGGATTATTCCTGATGTTAGTATTTAGGTTAGATATATACAAAAATACCTTTTTATCATTAAGTGTTTCAAGACAAACCTGTTCACCATTTGTCTTCTACTCCTAAAGCTGGAAGCCTCAAAAGTGCAAGCCAGGTGTGCTGCAGAAACACTGGCAGGTATGTCAGGAGCAAAGGCATAAAAAACTTCAGTAGTGGGATATTTATGAGCAACTATGTCCCCTCATAAACAGAGTTTCAACACAAACAATGCTAGAGTTTTTATTTGTTCAAATACCTATATCATCAGATTAAGTTACTTAAATTCTTCCAACTTTTCTATATGAATCATCTTTCACATATTGTTTGATGTAACAAAAAGCATAATAAAATCTCCTGGCTCTACAGGCCTCCTCACCTCCTCTGACCAATCTGAAATATGTAATGTGAAAATCCACATCTTCCTACAAAAAGAACCAAGTACAAACACTTATATTTTACAGTCCTCCTGTGGTTTTCTTGCCAGTTTCAAAGTCAGGTAAAAAACTGATATTTCATTGTAACAGTGAGTCAGAGACAAGGTCAGCAATGGATAGTGTTATGACAAGGATATTCTCCTTCCTAAGGAGGTGATGGTCTGCTTTTTCCTCTGGCAGTGCCTGCCAAACCCATACAAAAGGAACCTGCCAATTTCTATCTGTCTGCAAGACTGATTTCTCAGGTCAAAGTATTATGATAAAGATCTTTTTGCCTGTTACTTGTGATATACACACAGATCTTTGAAAAGGAGAGGCAGGTTCCACATTTAAACTCTGGTGTGAAGTTTTGGAAGGGATGTGGCAGTTAACTTTGGAATCTGTGTAAGCCCTACAGCCCTTACATCATTTCTTTGGTAACTTGTCATGTTCATGAAGAAGAAATTTTATATATAGCAGCCTGTGTATGAGCAGCAGCCAAACTAGTCTATGGAATAACAAGGGAAGCATCCTCCTCACCATCAGCTCCTGATCTCCCCACTGGAACAAGGGGGGGAAGAGCAGGTTCCTCCTGCCATAGAGAGACCTGACCTGGCCCAGAGCCATTTGTTAGTGGCTTTCCACCCCCTCCTTTCTCATCAAGCCACTAACAAATTAATGAGCTATTTCTCAAGAGCAGAGCTTAAGGGAGGGAAGTGCAAGGAAGAGATATCATTAAACACTTTGATCCTTCCAGCAGCTTGTGTACAAAAGCAGGTGCTCCCTCCTTTGCTGTTCTCCAGAAGGAATGCCATGGGACTGCACTCCAGAGCTGACAGGGAACAGGAGAACCAGGGAATGCCCAGCTGCCACCTCCATCAAGGGGAAATGCTGTTCTGCACAGCCACATATTCCAAGTCTCCTGGAGAAAGTGGAGATAAACTTTTTTCCTTCCCTTGAGTATGACCAGCCATGTGTTTCTAGTCCTGTCTCCACACACAAGGTTGTTGGTGAAAAAGCTTTTAAGTGAATGCAGAATCTGGCTTTACCCTGAACCCAGGCAGGTTTGTGCACATGGGCCAGGGGGAGAGGAGGAGTTGCCACCACTTTACTTGGTTTACTTGGTTTCCTCTTCCCTCCCAGGACATTTTAGAGGCATTCCTCATGGATGTTTTTCCTGACACATTGCCTACATTTTCTGCTTATGCTCAAAAGACACACATCAAGACAGCAGGAACCACAGTCAACACAGTGAGGTAGCACTGGGAAAGTGCAAAATTCATAAGGCAAGTTGTGAGACAAATCCTTCCAGGGCAGGCTGACAAGAAGGTCTTCCCCTTGCTCAGCTGCCCAAGGAAAAGGGCATATCCTGACAGGACTGCCTTAGGTTATCTTCCACATCATTCTCTTGGCAGTTGTAATGTGTTTTATCTACAGGTTATTATTCTGCTGCTGAGAACAGAAGGCAGAGGGTGGTGAGGCACTGGAAGTTTGCCCAGAGAAACTGTGGCTGCCTCAGTCCTGGAAGAGTCCAAGGCCAGGCTGGGTGGAGTTTTGAACAACCTGGTCTAGCAGGTGGCATCCCTGTCCTTGGCAGGGAATTGGAAACAGAGGATCTTTCAGGTTCCTTCCAACCCAAACCATTCTGTGGTTCTGTGATTGCAACATCCCAGGACTGACACAAGCCCTGGTTGCCTCGTACACAGCAAGGACTGCTCAGCCTCTGTCCATGCAGGGGAAGGAAAAGGATTTAAATGTCAGAACCAAATGAAAAGTGATCTTCTAAACTGAAAGCTTATAGGACAGCAACAACAACAACAACAACAACAACAACAACAACAACAACAAAACAATAAAAACCAAACCAAACCAAAACAAAAAAACAACACCAAAAAAACCACAACCCAAAAAAAAACCAAAAACAAAACAAAAAAACTCCAAACCCCCCACCAAAAACCCACAAAAAACCCCCACAAAGGAATGAATTTTCCATGATTTTCTGATAGTAAGAAGTTCTTTCTTTCAGTAAGAAGTTTCTCACATTTTTATTCATGTTCTGTCTTAGTGTCAAGAGAAGACAGGTACCAACATATACTCCAAGAGTCCTCTGAAAGCCCTGGTGTGCCAAATCTTAATCACGTGGCCATGTCCAGGATCTCTTGGCCTTTTCCTGCTGGCACCTGGACAAACATCCAATATAATGCAGCACACAAAGCAAAGGTGGCTGTGGCTAAGCCTTGGCCACCTCAGCAGAATCAAAGCTTGGCCTGCACAGACTGTGTTTAAGATCACAGCTTTCTTCATTCATGCTTTTTCCCTGCCCCCTTGGAGACGTGCCCACTGCTAGAGATGAAAACCAGGTCGAAGCACAGGGGATGCTGCCAGCCCAGCACTAGGAATAAACTTGCCCAGAACATGAGCTCTGCCAGGCAGCCTTTCTGACACTTTCTGACACATCCCCCTCTCCTCTTTGGCCCTTTGCCTAGCATGGTACTCAAGAATTTTAATGCCAGAGCAAGCTAGAGGGGGAAACACTGGTCAAACCATCTATGATTAATTCTGGTTTTCTTCCTGCAGTTTTGCATTGGTTACTCCATTTTCAGGCCATTCTGTGGTAGAGCACACATGGAAGCAAGCTTACATCATGGACCTGGCTGCTCTCTTCTGTGTATTTTCTCTCATATAGTACCTAGCAAGCACAGTGATTTTATCCAAAAAGAATTTCAATATTATTGATCTAGCCCAACATGAACTTGATTTTCACATATGCCAAGACTTCAAATCGAGAATATCAAAAATCAGATCTCTGCAATTCCAGTGCCAGCTGTGCTTCCTCCTGGGAAGCATTCATGATGCAATCCAAAACACATATGTAGATAACACTGGCTCCTACCCCTGTGATCCTTCCTGTCCTCACTAGCATGGGCCATCTGTTACTGCTTAGCAGGCAGCCCCACCAGACACTTGATTGGTACGACTTGCATGAAAAGTATGAAATAAAGTGCCAGGAGAAATGGCATTAAGAAGTCTTTCCCAAGCAATTTACCATTTGAAAAGTGTAATTTAAACTGCACCACATAAGGTGATAAAAAGAAAACAAAGCATGAACTAAGCCACAGAGCAATCTCTGTCCCTACATGATACCCACTCAGGGGCAAGGAGAAGTGGGAAACAGAAACCATGCTGTGGCTAACCTGAAAATTCTCTCTGCCTAAAAGCAGCATGGTCCAGGAATGCCAGAGAAATTAATTGCCTTCTGCTGAGTCCCTGCTGAGCCCTTTGCCCTCTTGTTCACCAAGCCATAGGAGAGGGTGAGAACAAAACAGTGACTGCTTTAAGCCATTCTGCCCTGCTCAGCCTGACCAGCTGGGCAACAGCCACAAGGGATTTTAGATAGAACTGCACAGGGCCATCAGAAGAAAACCAGCCTGTCATTCACCCACTCAGATTCAAGATGCACACTGGGATGAATGATCACATCTTTCCATGAGCTGTCACCGCCTACACCTACCAAACACCAAAATACACCTTAATCCAGGCTAGTGAAAAGCCTTAATTTAACTCTGACACAAAACCAAGAGCAGCCAGCATTAATTTCTTCCAGAAAGGTCTCACTGGGGTGTGGGAGAAAGCACAAGCTACAGAATAGGCTCTCAGCATGAACAAACTCCCTTCTACTTGAAGAAATCCCCAAATTAAAAGTTTCCTCCAAGCAGTAAGTTACCTGATATCCTTCTCCTTATAACAAGTTCTAGCCTTAAATGAGAGCTGGGGAAGCCCCACTGTCCCTCCCAGCACAGCCTCGGCCCCTGGATGTGCTAGTGCTCTCTCCCTGTGCTAAAGCAGAGTCCTGAGAGCTGCAAACCCACACAGAGTGTTCTTTTTAGCTGCCTGATTACAATTTATCAAAGAAAACTGCTAATAACTCTTTGCAGTTGTCATAATATCCACTGCTTGAGTAAACTAGGGAGAAACACTTCTTGAGCCAATAAGTCAGTCCAGTTCCTAGAAGCACTTGACAATCCCACTCACAAGACCTGGCAGAATCCACAAATGACAAAATTCTGGTCTTAAACCAGAACTCCACATTAGCAAAATCCTCCTCTGTGTCTTCATGTCTCCAGCAGGGTAAAAGCAAACAAACCACCTTGTTCTGGAGGTCACCACTTAAACCTGATCCTGCCTGCCACACTTGGAGCACACCATGGAGATAACAGATCCCTGGCACTCGGCACAAAGAGGATGAGGACATTCCTGAGCAGGTACACCAAGTCTCCTCTCCATGGGGAAGTGTGTCAACACGCTTGTGCCCCAGTCAAATGATCACCTAAATAAAGGTGGATCTCCATCTACAGAAATGTGCAGCTCTTTCCCTGAAGAAAAACTATCCCCCACTATGCCCTGCATGACAGGAATTTGGGTTTTTTTCCCCCACAAAAGGGCTTGCCTGATCTGTGATGTCAGGAAAGTTGTGTGGATCATTCCCAGCTGTGGAAGCCCACTCACCTTGGGGTTGCTCTCATGCAGCAGCAGCTCCTCTCCCTCCCCCAAGACACTGGGCAGCCTGCAAGGTTTGTTCAGAGCATTGTCTAAGCTAATTCAGAATAAAGAAGCATTGTGTTGTATGAATTTCATAGCTCAGACACAGCCAGCTGCTCCATCATAATCTCTCTTCACAAGCAGAATTCATTAGACTTCTCAGAAGCATTCCCATACTCTACAAGCAGCATCAGGTAACCCTAATTATTATTTCAGCTTTCTACTCCTGCAATTGAAGTAAGATGTCAAAGTGAAAGCTACAACATGATAATTATTACAGTTAGGGACTTCAAATAACTAACTCACAGCTGTGCCACATCCTAGACATATTTCCTGACTTGCACCAGTGGCTCTGTCTTATCAAATGGACATGCCAACTAGTATTTTTTAAGTATTACCACTGGTAAGTAAATCCAAAGGTTTAGTGTTGCTCTAAGTAATTACACAATCTTCTTAAGAATAGAGAAAATACCACATACAGCTATCAATGCTGTAAAAAATCCCATCTTATACAGGGCGCAGTCAGGGTCCATTTTTTTCTGAATTTAATCCAAATAACATGCACTCTGCCATGCCCTATGATGCCAGCCATAATACTCAGCATTTATTCTTCCACCAGCTGACTTGTGTGGTCTCACACTACTCCATCTCATCAACACGGAGATAAGCCTTTTGTTCTTGTATTCTTTTAGTTTAGGCTTTGTTTTCATAGAAGCTGCAAAACTTTAAACACAATTTAGGTCCATCTAAACTTCAGTGGGACCCCCACACCAGAGGATGACATATCTTCTTGTAAAATGATGCTGTGCTGCAAAATCACAGGGTAACCAAAGCAAGTCCAGAGACCAGAGGCAGAATTTAACTCCACAGAGGAAGGGGAAGAAAGTTTATCCTCTTGAGAGATCCAGCACACAAATGAATGATAAACCCTCCCAACCACATGTCTGTGGGAATTCTGAGGAATCCAAGCCAGGGTAACTGTCTGTTTCACTGAACATGAATATTAAGCACAGTTTCAAAAACCATTGCCTGACTGCATGAGACAGTTTGGTCATGTTTGTTTCCCACTGAATTTAAGCAGAGCAAGATGATGTTGTTAAGACATTTTACACCTTTCATTTGGACCAAGCTGAGTCCACCCACATATGCCCATCAACCAGAGCTGATGTAATTCTTCTTGAAATATCTTTTTATTTCATATTCTTTTGCTTACCAGTATTGCACTAACACATGATGTAGAGCAAATATGTTTCCAAAAGAGAAATTTTAGTGCCACACAGCCTTGGGACTGGGGCACAACTGATAAGCTGGTTAATGGTACTAGAAGAAAACCTGGGTAATTGTCTGCTAATCACTGATGAGGTGGCTCTTATTCTTTTATCATTAATAACTTGATTGATTGCCTAAGAGCTAAGACTTAGCATGAAATTCTTTCCTATATCCTTCAGATTTAAAGGTCTTCAATTTTAAATATTTTTCATATTCAATAGTGCTGGAAAAAATAGGAATTAATTTTGGTCTAACACCTGTTATGACACTGGAAATTAAGGGAAGAAATCAACTAAGTGGTTGTGGTTCACTTATATTCTTTATCATTTGGGGATTGCATTGCTCTAGGAAACAACCAAGCTCCTAGCTTTAATACTGGATATTCTTCATGGCACAGGGATTAATCCTGTCTGGTCCCCCAGCAATCTGAGGTCAGTGAGCAGGAGGGAAGGGAACACATTAAATCTGATACTTCTGTTAAAAAATAGCTATGGTGCAGCATGCTCAGGTTTCTGCACAACAGGGACCAAGTTTGTTTTGTGTTAAAGAGTATTACATGCATATCACACCAGCTCACAGGAACTCAGGCAACTTTTCCATATCATTCTGATAATTCCATGAGCTGAAAATTCTCTCTACCACAGACATACCTATTTTGAGTACAACCATCTTGTCACAAAGCAACTAGCTGTTGCTTACAAAACACAAAAGTCCTGGGAGTGGGAGGTTTTATTTTTGTTGCTGGTTTCTGTTGAAAATGACACAAGTGCTGGATGAAATACTGTTTATTACCACCCTGGCTGGTCCAGCACATCTCCTGCAGTTTGTAATTTCACTGGTGAGTACAGAGGGAGAGCCCTGTACCCCACAGCTGCCTGGCAGTGCTCTTGTGCTGGCAGGAGGCTGCTGGCTGTCCCCTGGCTGTGACAGGGACCACCTTGGATGGGACAAGGACCAGTGGCCCTGTCTTGCATGTCTCTCTGGTGAGAATGCCAGCAAACACAGCTGAGGGTGGGTGAAGTCAGTGCTGAGCAGGCACAGAGGGCACTGAGCTGCCCTTTCCATGCTGGGAAGATGCCCAGTGAAAGCATCACTTTGAAGTTGGAGACCGATAGGGAAAGGTTTAAAAAGGAATGTATTTTTTCCATAAGGAACTATTTATCTACAAGGCCATGGGCAAAGCCAGCAGCTGCCCCATCCTGCCAGTGAGAGCTTTGCACAAGTGCTCTGAAAGCTGCACAGACATCCTGCACATATTCAGGAACTGCAGCAAGGTCACACTGCCTCCTAGAAAGGCTGGCCCCAGTCCTACCTGCCATGACAGAAATAAACCTGTAAGGTCGTCTCTGTGCACTACATTTTTTTTCTTTTTAAGTGGTGTGACCTTCTTTTGGAAAATCCTGATTCAATCCCTTTGCATCAGCTCCTGTTTTGTGAGAACAGGAAGCAAAGAATATACCAAAGGCTGGCTTGTATATTCCAGGAAATAATAGGGAAAGATTCCTGAAAGCCAGCTCTCCAGCATCTTGAGGTCCTGGTTCTTTCTTCAGGAGGTTTTAGGTCACACTTGCATAGGAAAAAAACAAACCCCTGAAGACTGCAGGTGGTGCACAGATGGCCTATAGGTTATACAGGGACAAGAGAGATCAATTTAAGCCTCTAGATTATTTGAACCCACACAATTTAACTCAGCAGCTTTCCTGAAGTATAAAGTGGAACTCAGTTCCAGGTAACGCTCAAGCTGACCTCAACATTTACAAGCAACTCCACACTGGATCAACTTTAACCAACTCAAAGATTCAGCTATACAAAAAAAGGAGCTCTAGCATAGCATCAATGACCTGAAAACAAAGGAAATTTGAAAACATTTCAAAAACATGCAATAATACCAGCTGCAGGTAAATGGAATCATGCTCTGTCTGCAATCAGTGCACACCACAGAGCAACAAATGCTACATCCAGCACAGGGCAGCTGCACCAGTGAAAATGAACCCAGCCATAAGATCAGCCATCAGGGAGAGCATCAAGGTGCTGAGGGTAACCTATCTGTGTTTGTTTCCTTTCTTTGTTTTCAAAGGGAAACAGACATGCACTTAATTATGTTCGCATTCCAAGCCTAATTAGAGCCAGTTAGATGTTAAGTACTATTGAAGTGAAACAGGAGGATTGAGTTTCTATCTGTTCTGTTAATGCATACCTGGAAAGTGTCTCCTCTTCTGTTTTAACCTGTTCTCCCAAAAATGAAAGGCACAACTTGTGTGACACAAGTGTGACACATTTCTGGTGTGTTGACTGTCTTTTAATGCAGGGGTGGCCACAACAAGTTGTAATAAAAATGCTTTGGGCAGGAGACTGTTAGGGAAGACAACAAAAATCATGGGTTCTCCATTGCAGGAAATCTGCAGCAATCCTCCATCTCGAATAGCTTTTGGAATTGACTTGGATGTGCTTCCATAATCTGTTTACAATGCCCTCCATCTTTTCTTTGGCTGAGTCACAGCAGAGTATCTCGACAGTCCAAGCAAGGGGCCATGCACTTCTGTATTATCTCCAAGCATGGACAAAATTCCCAGTCCAGATGGATATCCTAGCAGGCTACACGGGCCTGCAGACCCCAGGTCCCCATCTCTGGCACAGACTTTCACCTCTGGTTGGGCTCTAAGCCCCAGACACAACTTTGAAGCCTTGGACTGATGCAGCACATACCATGACACAACCTGTGATGCCACAAACTGGCCTCAGTTCAAGTTCAGATACAAAAAATAAAAAAATAATGTCAGTGCTACCTGGTATATTCAGGAAATCCTCATTTATGTGAAAAATTCTTTTTTTTAGAATTTTCCAAATCACTAAGTTTATATCATTGAGAAGACTACCTCCATCAAAAATGTCAGACTTTGATATAGCTCCCATTTACTTTCAGAAACATACAAAATGAGCAATTTTTCATATTATTTTGCCAAAAAATGCTAAAAGGAGTTCTCCAAACACTTCAAAGTTGCTTCCAGATGGAGGCCAACCCATGAGAAACTCTGTCCAAATGACAAATGTTTTTAAAACTTATCAAATGACTAAATCAGCATGGCCTAGCTGAATCCTCAGTTGCAGGAGATGTACTCAGGTCCTTCCAGTAAGAGTTTCCTGCGTGCTGAGCTGCAGATGTGCTTTGCTGGTGGCATTCAGTGCAATTTGCTGTTCCTGTTGCTGCATTCTCTGAAGCAGCGCCCGTAATCCGGTCAGGAACAAGATCCTGAGGAACTTGTCAGCTTCCCTGGCAGCTTCAATCCTGGGACAGCAGCAGGTCTGAGCTGATCATTTCTGCTCAGAGGCATTAAGGCACTGAGTGGTTATGTGGGTCAGACTGCAGGGGCTTCCTTCTCTTCCCAGTTTAAGGGAAATGTAAGTGCAGCTCTTCCTGTGACATTTACAGGGTTTCACTCTCTTTTCTCCTCTCTGATTTCTTGCAGAACCTTACAAGCATGCCAACCTTTTCCTTAGCTCTGCTCCCAAGATCCAGAGGCTTCTGCAGATTAAGCCCATCACGTCATTATTCACCCCATCACATTCTCCTAGCAATTAAACTATTTTGAAAGACCCTTTTTGAATGTAATAACAGAAAAATAACATTTCAGTTTGATCCATCTAAATCCACATTCAGCCCAAACCAAATCCAACCTTTCCTCAAAGCTCTCAGCAAATATCTCCCAATAATAAATGATGGCAGGACAAAATTTCAACCTTCTGATTAGCCAGGCTGTTGGTGGATGTGGTGAATCCTGCCTGGCTTTTGGGAGAGGGTCACTGCCAGCATCACACAGTGACCAGACACCAACTGAACTCAGCACAGCAATTCAGAGAAAAGCAAGAAACACAGAGGGAAGGGGGGCTGCTTGCTTCTTGTAAAGATTTTAGTACTGTCCCCAGAAACACAGAGAAGAAAAAAGCACACCTGGAAAACATTTTGCAAAACACTACGTGGAAATTAGAGCAAAATTAGTATTAACAGCATTAACTTCCGTTCTTTCATTACAGCAGCTCCTAAAAATCCTGTGTCCTCCTCCCAGAGCTCCAAGAACCAGCTCAGCTATGAAGTAACAATAATCCAGTAAGACACAAGTGTGCCATGCTTCAGAGTCCCTTTAGTGCAAGGGAAATTCAAATGCTTCCCTCTCCTAACCCAGAACTGTGATAGAGACAGAACATTTCAACCATCTGCCCACCACCCTGAGAGAGAGCCAAGATGGAAAGAAGCCTGCTCTGCCCATGTGAAGGATCCCTTCTCTGAGAGATGATTAAAAGCTAATTAATAGGAATGAGCCTAAAGAAGTAACATCATGCAAATAAAAATGGCTGTACAATATCTGTCATCTGCTCCCCACAGTCACTTCTGGAGTCTTGCATTTTATTCTAAATATTCAGTCACTGAGGTTTGCAAGGCACTGAGACCAACAGGGCTGAAAAGTGCAAATTTGGTGGCTGCAGAAGGGATTCAGCACTACAGCAAAGCCAGCATCTCTGTAACAGGGCACTGGGCTTAAACAGCATGTGAAAGATTGAAGGAGATGTTTCTGCAAGCTCACATGCACAAAGAGCCTTTCTAGATATTCATCTATTAACTCACTGGCACGTAAATTTGTAGGACAGTTGCAACAACAGAAGAAATGATGATAAAAATCCAGAGATGGAGACAACTAACGGTACCAGGTAACCTAATTTCCCTCCCTGACAGCACAGGGATTTGATAAATAGTCACAGAATCAGAGATAAAATCAGATTATTGGATCCATTTTAAATTCCCTTGGTTTACCTACGATAATTGCCTCCATTTCCTTGACAAGCAAGGCTGGAATGAAGCAGCATCCAAGGACTCCACTGCTGTTTTCATGGAAAAGTGCTAACCAGGCCTCCCCAGCACCTTTCCCTGGGATTTATATTTACCCTGTTTAGCACACAACAGGTTGCTCAGAGCATGAGGGAACACTAAACAGCCAAATGTTTACTACACATACAGTGGCACTCCCCCACAGCCTCATGCCCTTCCCCGTGAAAAACAACGGCTCCTGCCACTGCCTGGTTATGAATGCATCCTGTGCCTTCCCAAACAGAGCTGAAACAACTTCCAAGTCACCCACTATCCCCCTCCACCAGTCCAAACTGACCCATCAGTGTGACAATGTCCCCATCCTCAAACTACAGAACTGTCCTGTGCAGACTCCAAGGTCAAGGGGTGGCACTGGCTGAGATGCAAGCACAGCTCCACAAACAGAAAAGAAGGAGCATTTAGCCAACAGCAAAGTCAATTATTCCATTAAATGAGGTGCAAAATGCTAATTTGTACCAACACCACACAATTTTCAGAACGTGAAAAATCCCAACCAAAACCCCACTAAACTAAGCCAAGCTGTTTACACATCCCAAAAAGGAATTTACAAAGCTGACTCTGGAGTTATGGTTTCAAACACCATCTAGCCTTTTCTTGGTTGTTTTTAAAAATCCAGTTATTTATTTAGCCAACAGAATTCACCTTGGGCTATGCTTACTAGAAAACACCATTATCTTTAATCTTTCATGTATATCATTATGAGAACAGAACAGGAAACAACTGACTTAAGGAGGCACTGCATGAGGTTTGTGCCTGAGCAATGGAGCACTTCAAATCTGTCAGGATAGGGGGATATGTGCATTTTTGAGAGCTTGGTGGTTTTTTTGGGATTTCAGGTAACTACATATGAGTAAAAACACTTCTTTCTAAAAGTATAGCATTGTTGACTTTGCAATGAAATGGAAGCACCAAGAGATTGAGCAATCTAAGCCACATGGGAAAGCTAAAAATTTCCCAAAATATTTCCTCTAAAACCATCTGCTAACATATATTTTAAAAGAATTAAAAGAAAAGAAATACAGGCATCGTAAGAGGTATTAAAAAAAAACCAGAAACACACAGGAACCAATGCAGAAGCACTGGAAAGAAGATTTGGGCAGAAAACCAGTTATTTCAGCAACCCAACTGGACACTTACAGGGGAGATGACTAATGCCACTAGTAACTCAAAGGGACACACAAATTTAATCCCACATTATAATGCAGAGCTCAGATGGCTGCATTTGAGGATGGGTCAGGAGTTGAGCCATAAATCTGTGTTCCCAAGCAGGCTGCCACACTCGCTCTTTGTCTCAGTCATTTCCTGGAAAACAGCTCTGTGAGCCCCTGGAATGGCAGGGAAACGCCCCCTCCACCCTCCTGCCACAGTGGGAGCTGCCTGTCCCACAGCAGAGCCACTCCCAGCACCCACAATTCCCCCTTTTTGGGGAATTCTGAGAAGATGAAAATGAGGGAGCACTTTAAATCACTCACCAGGACTTCCCACACCTCCCCTGCCAGAGGGGCACTGAGCCCATCACCCTTCATGGGGCCATCTCCAGAACCCCTGACCTCCTCACCAGCGACACCACATTCCCAGAGGAACTGGCTAAAAGTAGAGGAACCATATGAAAACACACAATTTCCACCTTTTTAAAGTCACAGCCCTGGTGTGGCCTCACAGCCAAGCAACACTTTCCTGCCCCACCTCTCTCCTGCCACCTGCCAGCTTCCAAGGGGTCACAGGAGGCACAGGTCTATTTTCAAAGCAATAAAAACTCGGAAAACCAAACTACCACTAACTATGAGTAGATATCTTAGCTCTGATTTTTCACATAGCCAAAGTTCTGAGAACCTAATGAAGTCCCCAAAAACTTTGGAAGGTGCTCTTCAGATCAGTGACCCACCTTGGAACATTATCTAAATGGAAACTCTACTTACTGACAGCAAGAAAACCCAGCTCCAGCAGGACAGGACACACAAAGCACTCATTTGAGTGCCAAGTGTCTCACAGGGCCTGGGATCAGAAAGTAATCACTTTGCCATGGTGCCTATTTGGGGCAACAACAAGCTTTGCATGGAAGACAAAACCCATTTTCCTCAGCCATGTAACTTTAAGGACAAGTGCATGCACCCTTAAAGCTCCCTCCCAAAACACAATGAGGCAGGCAGTTAATTTTGTAACAAAATATATTTAGAAGGCTACAGTGAAATATTAATTATACACATGTTCTAAGACCAAAGGTTACTTAAGTACTAGACACATACAAGGTACTGAGGGGTGTTTCAAGGTTTCTCTCTCCTATAAAAAATTCACTTAGAATTCTAATCCAAAATTCATCTTCTCTTAAAAACAAGACAGGCTCTATCTCGGATTTCTATGCAAGCAATTTATGATACCCAAAAGGAAAAAATAAAAATAGCTAACAGCCAAGCACAGCTTTTATCACCTTATTTTAATCTGCGAGTTCCAAACCAGATGCATTCAGTATAGAATTCTGATTAGGAAAAAAATGGTTGTTGAATTTTTATTACTACATCCCTTAAGGACCAAAAGTGGTAACCTTAGGCATTTAATGTGTTCTATGAATAACAATACATATGAGCACACAAAAAGCTTGTTATCTCTCTTTATGGAATTTTTTTTACCATGTTGATACATTTATGGAAAGAAGTTGGGAAGTATGGTGAGGGGGAGGAGAAGAAGCTATCAAAATAACAAGTTACATTAAGCAAAACCTATTTGGAAAGGAACAAGCTATGCAGTATGAAATTTGAATTAACTGTGTCTCCCCATTACGGTCCTGCAGCTCCCATGAAATCTGTGCAGCCTCATTTAATGTTTATACTAAAAGCCTTCACCTATACACATCTGTCCCACAAATACAAATGCAATTCATATTTAAACCTGGCAAAAAATCACTTGTTGGGGGAACATGCTGTGTACAGAGACTTTCTTATTTTATAAACAATGTGAAACGCACAGAAGTCCTTCATGATGGTTCCGAACAGCTCACTGGATGCAAAGAAGCATCTTCTCCCCACTCCCTCACGTCTGTAACCACCTGACCCGCCAGGCAAAGGGTTTCCACCACACACCACCCTGTCACAGGACGGGTTTCTGCCCTGTGTTGTATCACAACTCCATTCTCACAGCTAGAAAAAAAAAAACCCATACAAACTGCAGCTAAGCAACGCAGAGCTTTCTCCTTCAGAAATCAGCTTACAACCTCTCCAAAAAATGTGGGAAAGCCGTCAGAATAAAAATTTACAAACCAGCCATTTGTGGTGCTGGCATGGTTTCCTTCTGGTATTTAGCTCAGTCCAAGAAAAAAAAAAATTAAAGTAGTTCATCCAATAGAATCCTTCCCATATTTTCAGCTCTGAGAATTCACAAGGACTCAAGTGGAGTTACACTCACTCTGGAGCCAGCAGATTCTAAGAGTACAAAAATCACCCCAGAAAATAATGGAGAAGGAAGTCCATGCATCCCTCACCTCTCAAACTTGCCTGAAAAAAAGAAAATTAGTATACAGCCAGAGCACACCATGTTTTTTGCTCTACTCATGGCAATAGCTGTTGGAGAGGGAAGTCCATGCATCCCTCACCTCTCAAACTTGCCTGAAAAAAAGAAAATGAGTATACAGCCAGAACACACCATGTTTTTACTCTACTCATGGCAATAGCTGCATCCTGCTCCTATTTATCCTAAATGGATTCAGAGCCCAGAAAGAGGACAAAAAAAAGCAATTTTTTGTTCTTGCTTTTAGCACAGAAGAACTGAAGAAGACTTAGAATCCGCTGTCAAATGCTCTGGACCTTTACCAAATCCTTTGCTGTCTTCTGCCACTGAGACCTGCCTAGGTGTCCCTTGGCTGGTGCCTTGAGAAACCACATGCAACAGCAAGCATGATTCTTCTTTCTCCTTTGATTGTGGCTGCAGGATTCTGTCTCCAGCCATTGATTTCCTCCTCCTTTTCCAGGCTCAAGGAAGAGGACAAGCAGAGACTCTGGCAGCCGTCGAATGTTAAAGAACTGGAAGAGTGGGCCATGCCCTTGGAGAGCATCAGGAGACACAGGAGCCTGAGCCACAGTTCAGAGGAAAAGAATTCACAGCAGAGCACCCCACCAGCACAGCCGCGCTGCTGCAGCCCAAACCCGAGCTCAGCTGTGTCATTTACCCCACGAGGTCCCAGCTGTCAACCTGGCCTGGCATCCTGACAGCCTGAGGCACAAATGCCCTCAGCCAGCTGCTTGGCTCACGGTACAATTCTCTCTTTTTAAATGAGATTAGCGTTGGTGAAATGTGCTAGCTCAACGGGCATGCTGATCTAAGTCCTCTGTTTATTCGGGCTGCAGCAGATACAATGATCACTTTAAAAAAAAAAGACACAATTTTAAAAAATGCCATGAATTCGCCTGAGCTCCTGCAGTTGCTCACTCATCACAGAATGAAGAGGGGTTTCTTACAGATCTGCTGAGAACTGAGGACTGCAAAGGATGGATCCTGAAACTGTGGTAAGTATTTAACTTAGCCACCTCCTTGAGACTAATGTGAAGAATCTACTTGCCAACAAAAAACCCAACATACTATTCTGGCTTCCTATCCATTTCAGTCATCAGACACCCCTGCTGCCACCAAGATTATTAAAAAAGAAGGGGGGGATATGCTAAACACCGCGGGGAGGGGGGGTACAAGAGAGCCAATAACACCGAGGTACTGCCATAAGTACGGATAAGCAAAATGTGTTTTGGTTATGCTTTAAAGAAAAAAAAGCCTATGAAGTTAAAGTTGAAGCAGCTGGAGTCCTGTGCTCACTGTAAGGATGTCAAACGTTATTGCCATGAATAAGCAATTCTTTGTTTGTAATGCCTTTTTAAGCAGAAAGATGAAGATTTGAGTCAGTGTGTTTCACGGGCACTTTCCACAGCGCACAGCGACCAAACCGAGAGCACAACCATCTCCCCCGGCTGGGAAGCCACAAACCCGCCCCGGTGCTGTATCGATGATGCGCCGAGCAGGTCCCTAACTGCACACAGCGGGGCCACCATCGCGTGTTGTCACCGTGAGCCATTGAAGGTCTTTAACCTGCCGATCGCCGCCGCGATCCGCGGCTCCTGCCGGGGATCTGCTGACTAACAGGCCGGGGCGCTGCGAAAACCTCGGGGTCGCCTGAGAAACACGGCCGGGCTGCCCGTCAGGCAATCGCGGCAGCTCAATTAATGCATCTGGGTCAGGAAAATGGTTTGCGGGAGCCCGAGCCCGGTTACGAAACGCGGGTACCGCGGCCGGGGCGAGGGCAGCCCCCGCTGCGCGCAGGTACCGGGGGCTCGGGCGGCTTCGGATGCGGCGGGCAGCGGGGACACGGCAGCGGGGACACGGCCGCGGGGACACGGTCCGGCAGCGGGGACACGGCCGTGGGGACACGGTCCGGCAGCGGGGACACGGTGGTAGGGACACGGTGGTAGGGACACGGTTCAGCAGCAGGGACACGGTCCGGCCGTGGGGACACGGTGGTAGGGACACGGTCCGGCCGTGGGGACACGGTGATAGGGACACGGTCCGGCCGTGGGGACACGGTGGTAGGGACACGGTCCGGCCATGGGGACACGGTCCGGCCGGCCAGGGAGGCGTCGGGGAGGCGGCAGGCTATGGAGGCTTTCAGGGAGACCCCTTCAACTTTCCCCCGCGGGGTTTCGGGGGGATGTGCTCGCCGCGAGAGGAGGCAAAACCCCATCATTTTTTACACACAGAAATGGGTGTGTATGAACGTGTAAGCCCATATATGTGCGTGTGTGTGCACGCAGAGCTGTGTTCCGGCGGACATGCCCCGTCCCCGCTCGCCCAGCGGAGCCCCCCCGGCCGAGCCGCGCTGCGGAGCCCCCGGAGCCCCCCAGCCCCGGGCAGGTGGGGCCGGGGGTGCCGGGCCGTGCCCCGCGGTGCCCGTGAGCCCGCGCCGCACTCACCCAGAACACGAAGGAGTAGATGATGAGGAGGGTTTTCAGACACGTTATCACGGGTTTGGTCTCCATTCTCCTCGATGCCATAATACTGAGATCCCGGCTGCAGGCTGGGCGCGGGAGGAGGCGGAGGAGGAGGGAGGGAAGGGGGAGGGAGAAGGGAGCGGGGGGGGGGAGGGAGGTGAGCTCAGAGCCCGGCTGCCGCGGCCGGGCTCACCGCGCCTCCTGCTGCCGCTGCTGCCGCCCGGGGACCCCTGCCCCGGGGACCCCTCCCCGGGACCCCAGCCCTCGGACCCCCGCCCCGGGACCCCCGCCTCCGGACCCCCGCCCCGCCCCGGGCCGCCGAGGGCAGCGCACACCGCGCTCGAACATCATCTGCCGGGGGTGACATTCACTGGGAGATCTCGGGGAGGGGGGGAGTTGAGGTTTTGGAAGATGAGGTGAAAGCCCCCCCCGGCCGCCCCGTTTTCTCGGGAAGATGCTCCGAGGCGTTGCTGGGGCTGCTCTGGGGCTTGGGGATGGAGGCGCTGCGTGGTCGGAGCTGCAGAGGGAATTGCCCGTGCGGGAGAAAACATCTTTCAGTGTCACGATTAAAATGTGTGTTGTTGCGCAAGCTTCAGAGCTCTGGAGACCGCAGCAAGGGCAAGCAGCGCAGGTTTGACGGTGCTCTGGCCGCAGCCACGCAGTCTGGCTGAGCAAGGCTGTAGCTGAGAGCAGGAGCTCTGCCCCGAAGCCATTTGTGGGACCGGGGCTCCTCCAGCTCTCATCCTGTGGTGTGCCTCTTCTGCAGCTCTGGTGCAGGTGACTGTGCAGGCTGTAAGAGCTGTGACCTATGGACGGTGCCTTACAAGAGCCTGGCCTTGGCTTCATGTCAGCCTCGAATCTGAGCTCTATGCTGAAACTACTCTGGACATTGAACCCCAGCGAAACTGATCAGAAACCTCATTCTTCTGTGTCTTTGAGACCCTCAGCTTGCTGGAACAGAGCTGGCTCAGCTCTGCCTGGAGTGACAGCACACCCCGGAGAGGGCACAGAGCTCCCGAGAGAGCCTGCTCCTCCTCCTTGGGGAGCCCAGCGAGGGATGGACAGCGGGGAAACAACCGAGCTAGCCTGGGGATGGAAAAGGAGCTGGTCCTGCAGAGCCCTGGCAGCGAAGCAGTGGTGTGGGTCTCACCAGCCTCCTCTGGGTGGGGATAGAAAAGGCTTGTGGGCTGGCTGCCCCCAGGAGAAGCATGGCCAGAATGAGAGCACACATGTGCCTTGGCAGCCCAGGCTGCTGTGCCGAGACCGTGGGCAGGCACAGAGGGGATGCCTTCAGGGATTTTTCTGTAGTTCACGTTTTGGAGGAGGTGATGTGTGCAGGGCAGTGGATGCTGGAGCACCGTGTGTCCCTCCTGAGTGGCGTGCCTGCACACAGAGCAGGGACCTGAACCATGCCTTTAACTGCATTAAAATCAAAACAAGGTCAACACTAAACAGCGAGTCTCCTCAAGCTACAAAAGTGATGTAGTTTGTGCAGCTGAGACATTTGAAAGTGATGAAACAGCCCTTGCCATTCAAGAGACAGTGTTTGAAAAACAGAGAGAAAAAAATGGTTCCTGAGCAAGTGCTTTTGTAATATGCAGAAGTTTTGCCATGAAGACTGATGCAGGATTTTGCTGGGTTTAACTTATGACTTTTAGAGCTGTTAGACTACTGTTTCCCAAAACAATGAAGGCATCGAAAAGATGCTTGGAGAGGGAGTATTCTGCAGGAGAAACTGGTGTTTTTTTAAGCAATCACCACTTTTGTGGAAAATTCAGATGACAGGTGCATAAATCTTTATTGGCTTGGCCATTAAAATGTAAATAAGTGCACTAACTGCAAAAAATTGTATTGACACTAACAACAGTTATAAATATTCACTGTACAAAAATTACACTAAGATTTTTGACAGAAAATAGCTCCGAGCTGGAGAATTCTCTTCCTTCCTCTCACACATGGGCTGTAGAAAAGATAAATGCTGCTGTCACAGCCCAGGGGACAGCAGCCATTTATTTCAGTAGCTATGGTTATACTTCCCCTCCCCTTCAGGTGTTTTTAAGAAAGCGTGAAACAAACTATAATATCAATCAGAATGGGTATTTTGGTAGATGCTGATTTTGACAAAGACTCACAATTTCTGCCAATAGCATGTGGTTTTAGGTCACTCTGTCCCATAGTGCCTAATTTGGGATACATCCCCTGAGTCTTCCCGAAGGATGTGGTGGGGATCTCAGCTGAACGAGTGCCTACAAAGCCTCCCTTGACAGTGCTGTTAAAACTCATAGGATTTTGCACCAGGGAACCAGAGAGAAAACAGAGGTGCAAGAAGAAAATTCCACATCAGGAAATACATCTCCTTTCTTCACAAATGTCAGGCCCTGGAGGGGATGATGTCCTGAGGACTGAGAACCAGAGGCTCCATGGTATCTCTACCTGAGCCTGCAGTCTTCTCACCAGGCTGTCTTTGGAGGAGCTGTGAGTTGCTTTTTGGCATGCAGTCAAGGAGGATATACTTTATTGGATGTAGATGCAAATTTTGGATTAAAAATGAGAATGTCTGAACAGAGCTGAACAAAAATCTGCCTGATTACAGCAAATACCATTAAAATATGACAAGAGCACTGAGCCATCAAACATTTTAGGCTTAAATGGAATTACTGAACAATTGCTAGCCTTTATGTGTGGCTTGGAAACACATCTACCTTTTAAAAATATTTTTATCATAGTTTTGCAGATTTGGGAGGGCAGATTCTCAAGTATTACTTGAACAAAATCAAAGCAAGCCTTTCTAAAGCAAAATACATTTTCAGTTCTGTAAAGTTGGGAACTTAATTGCTCTTCACATCTCCCCACAGAGAGAACATTCTTGTAGTTATTCAAAACAGGACATTTTTGCCTAACTGTGTCATTTGAAAAATATTTCCTTAAAACACTGTCAGTTTGCAGGGGTTTCTTCTACAAGCTTGTATTTCTTCATAATGCACAGGGACTATCCTGTCTTAGTAAGTCTGTTTGCAAAGCATCAGTCCAGAAGGAGCTCCTTCATCCCTTGTCAGAGTATTGAAAGTGAAAATGAGATCTTCCATCCTCACCTGAAGCTGACCTTGGCTATTTGATGTGTAAATAACTACTTTCTGGGGGTTGTGGTGGTAAAATGTAAAGGTCTCACATCCTTCTGCAATTATAGCAAGTGAGAAATGTTGTGTTTTGTTCCCTTCATGCCCATTCTGGCCTTTCACTGGTTTGCTGTGGTGCTGTTGAATGTAAAGGAAGCAACCTCTGCTATCCTTTATTGGGCATCCAGGCTTGTAATCCACACTCACTTCCTGGACAGCAGAGGTTTGAGGTTTTTTGTCCTTTTCCCATTCTCCCTGTCTCCCTGTGACTTGCCAGTGGCTGTCCTCAGCTGGCAGAGCCCACAGCCTGCATCACTCCATTGCAGACTAACCACAACCTTTGTGGGAAAAAATGCAGGAAGCAGGAGGAAAAATAAGTTTCTGATACTTTTGCTGCACTCACAGGTCACAGGTGTGTTCAGACAACTCTGTGCAGGTCCCACTGACACTTCTGCATCCTGCACAACTCAGCTTTAAAAAAGCAGAGCTCTCACAGCAGCCACATGGCTGGTGGCACATTTGTCACATGGCTGCTGGCTGCATGCTTTGGCAGATGCATCAGTGGGACCAAGCTGCCAGGCCCAGGCCCCAAAATGTGTTTTCTAAAGATGCCTCAGGCATTATAGGTTCCCAAGGAAGAGATGTGGGGTTACAAAACCAGTGCCAGAGAATGATTTGCCAGGAAAAAAGTCTATAAGGAGATGAATGTAGTGTTGACAAAGGCAACCAAGGTATTTCCATTTACCACAACCTGGAAAGAAAGGACCAGTCTCCTGCAGCACAGGCATAAGGGAGCACACACAGATGTCAGCTTCAGAGTTTGGCAACAGGTATGAGTTAGGATGAAATTCATATTCAGCACGGATTCAACATAAAGGACACGTGGGATGGCTCTGCAGTATTGAGATCGTGGTGCTGACCCTGATGGGCAGCAGTACCTGTTTGCAGAGGAAGTAGCAATGCTAGGAAACTTTCTTTAACCT
Source organism: Passer montanus (assembly GCF_014805655.1). Classification (NCBI taxonomy): domain Eukaryota; kingdom Metazoa; phylum Chordata; class Aves; order Passeriformes; family Passeridae; genus Passer; species Passer montanus. Next base: position 6,305,441 of record NW_024372036.1, read on the forward strand.
TTTAAGAAGGTCTTTAGGATGCTTTGTAGGAAGTACCTCATGCTTTATGAATTATGCTTTAATGTTAGGCCAAAAAGATGTGTCATTTATCCCATTTCCCTTCAGAGTGGGCATGAAATATCTGTCTTTTATCAATAACTTTGATACAAGCAAGCTTTTCATAACTTTTCATATTTCTCAGAAAATGCCTTGATTTAAAAGGGAAGTTTATAGCTGTTTTGTAGGCAGGTACTTCTCATGGCCTGTGATGACTTTTCTGATTACTCCAAATGTAATGTGAGATGTCCTCTTGAAGGGAATGGAACAGAAATACAAAGTTACAAAATACAAAAATTTGTGACTAAGCATAACTACCATAACAGGAGAAATTAAGATCACCAGCATTTACAGAGGAAGGGTGGAGGACTTGGAAAAGATAAGAGGTCAGAAAGCAGAAAAATACACAAAGGGCATATAAATACACAAAGGGCATATAAAGAGCAGGTCTATGTTATTTCAGGAGAAGCATTATTACGTCTACAAATGATGGGAGTTTTGACACACAGCAAGAAGAATGGAGCCATACAATCTTATTATCTTCATCTTTAGCAATAAAGTGACAATTAACCCTGCACATTTGCTGAGTCACTCAAATTGGTTTGTCACACTGTATTTTCTCTGTTTTTTACTTTTCTTTCTAGTTGTGAATAACAACACCAGATTCTCGCCTGTGTGTCCCTGGAATACCTGGACATTTTCTTAAGGTCAGTAGATAATTTACAATAATCTTGGGAGGAATTAGATAATTTCTTCTTCAGGAAAAATCAGTGTGAGTGGCCAAGAAACACCTATGAGGTCCCCCTCCTCCATGGTTCTGTTTTTTAGCTTCTGTCAAGGAGTGTGGTTGGGCTGCACTGGGTTAAACTGTGAACACCAAAGCATTCCGTGCTGGTTGTATTTTCCTCCTTCTCCTTTCTTGACTGTGCCATGATTTGTTTCCCCTAGATTTCTCTTTTGTCTGCCCTGAAGCAAAAGCAGGCAGAACTAGAACTCGTCCTGGTCTCCAGTGCTGGCAGAAGTTACCCATTGTCATGGCTGGTCTGTGAGAGTTTGCATAAGAAACAGGGGCAGGAGAGCAAATCCCAGCTTTTCTGGTCTGCAGCAATCCCCAGTGGGACAGACACTGGCTCCTGGCTGACGTGGGAATGTCTGGCTCCTGTTGTGTGGTGTTTTCTGGGCTGGGTAAGACGCTGCTCAGCCTGGCACCTGCAAGGACCTGCCAGGTCCTGGTCCTTGTCTCTGGCAGCAGTCACAGGTGGCACATGGGGGAGGATCCTGACCTCTTCCTGGGGTGCTCCTGCTCTTGTTGCCCCAGCTGCAGACTCTGGATTTTTGTGTCAGCCATAAGAGCTCTGCCACAAGAGTGTTCACATCCTTTCAGCAGAGACCACTCCAGTCTGGAAACAGGTTTGAGAAAACTTCATTTTTCCCTGAGGCTTGCTTTTCCTTGTATGCATCTCAGGTCGAGTTCCAGAGGGAAGGAAACCATAACCTAAGTCTTGTGCAGCTATTTGAGCAGAAAGGGAATTCTGGATGTCCTCAGCTTATGGACAGTGGGATGGGCAAAGCTCAGGTGTGAGAGAGCTGATGGAGCATGGGTGCTGCTGAGGGAGTCAAGGTGTGGAAGGTGATAGCCCAAGGGACAGTGTGGAGAGCACCACAGAGGCTGTGGGAACACCAAGAGCTCTTTGGTAAATAGCCATGCTCAAGGTAAAATTAGTACATAATATATCATATACATATCATAATCATATCATGTACATAATGAAAGGAATTTGAGGTACACTGCACGGATTTTGATCCAATGTGTTTTCTCTCTACATGGTGTCTAGTTTTCCTTCTCCTCTTCTAAACTATGGGTCCTCTTCTTGTCCTCAAAAGACAAGATGACTAATTTTTAAAGCTGTCATGTATCTAACAACAATTTGTTAGTGATGAAAAGAGAAAAAATGTCAACAAAATACTAGCATGTCTTAGTAAATAGAATTATGCTGTATCAAGCAATAACATTTAAAAAACCCAATTCATTACAGGTAAAGTGTAGGACAACAAATCTTAAAACAACCAAAGAAACAAGACTGATACTTAGAGCACATCTTGTGCTCACATCAGTGCCAGTGTAGGCAAAGTTCTTGTTTCTCAAGGACAGCCTGTTGCATGTGGCATACAGGTATCTCTTACAAGAGCACACAAAAGCTCTGGCTCCAGCTCAGAGCCCAGCTGCTCATTGTGGAGCAGATTCCTGCCCTGTGATGCTGGGGAATGGAGCAGAACTGCTCACTCAGACCCTGCTTGTTGCTTGCCTGAGCTGGGAGGTGGACAAAGCAGCTCTTCTTCCCTTGTGGAGGATTTTCTTACTCTGTGCCCACATCCCTTCCTTCTGCAGGAGCAGTCTGTTCCCTGGAGACACCCACTGCTCGTCCCTGTCAGGCTCCCTCAGTGAGCAGCCTCCTTTCCTCCACAGCCATCCAGCAGTTCCCTCAGCCACTGGGAGAGGAGCTCTGCTCCTCTAGGACACAGCTGTGTCTCAGTTTGTGTCAGTCTGCCAAGCACAGCCTGTCTGACCCTGAGCACACCTTCCTGACCCTCCTGGGGTGGGCTGCTTGGGCTGGGGCCCAGCTGAGGTGAGGGGTGCAGGTGTCCCATGTGGAGTCAAGCCTTTGGGAAAACGCTGTGAGAAGCCTTGGTGGAGGTGGAAGGGCTGCCCTTCCCTCTGGAGGAGCTTTTAGGCTGGGCACTCTCCTCATAATGCTGCAGGCACATTGCAGCCATGCCTGTGGCCATGCCTGGGCTCCAGCTGGCCACCCACCCGAGATGGACTCAGCTCAAGGAATGCAAGAAGGACATGCAGCTCTTTCACAAAGCCCCCCTGGCACTGGGAAAAAAGCACTGTGTGCTTGAGCAAAAGGAGGAGCCCAGGGCAAAGGGAGGTGCACAGGGAAGCACCATCTTGTTTCATGCTCCCCCCATCCTCCTTTTGGACACTGGCAGATAACTCAGAGGTACCTCTCCTCTCCTCTCCTCTCCTCTCCAGGATTCCTGTATTCCTGGCCTCTCACAGTGGACCTGCTGCATCCAGGCTCAGACTGGAGATACACAGATTTTTAACTAACAGGGAATCAGCTAGGACTTTCCTTTTAAGGATGCATAGTGGAGGCTGATACAATTTTTATTGATTTATTGATTGCCTTCGAAATCTCTGATGTTCACGTTTGTCCTAAATTGTATGTATTTGTTAAAATTTCTTCTTTTTTTCTACAGCTCCAAGAAATATACCTGTATTAGACTGAGTTAACTCAGGAACTGAGAAAAAGTTTATTGACTCATCTGAAATATTTTTAATTATGTCACTTGTATTCAATACTCAATTTCATATAGCAAAAGAAAACGTAAGAACAGGGCTGCATAAGCCTCACCACAACCACACCCTGTGGAAACAATCTGTGAAGAACCCCCCTTCTTTGTCCTGCTCTCCCTGGAGCTTCTGACCCAAGAACCACAGGTTCAGAACATCCCACATCTCCCTGCTGTCATGCTGGCCTCATGGGTGAGGGACACAAAGCGTGCCCTCAGTCCCAGTGACACTTGTGTGGAGTGTCCCTGTGGGGAAGGAGAACTCAGCAAGTCTCCTACTCATCACTTTGGTGCCTGAGAACCTACAGACTTTGGAAAATGAAGTCTCTCTGACTCTCCTCTTTTTCCATTTCATGGTTTCCATCCACCTTGCATTCCACAGTCCTCCCCAAGCCCAGCCCAGCCTGCAGACCTGCACAGGATTTTATCCCTCACACCCCTTTAGGGAGGTTGCCATGTGGCAGTTCCATGATGTACATGAGAAAAGGAGCTACGAGGACTGCACAAGTCTCACAAACCCAAACTAGATTGCAGACTGCCTTTTCCTGGGTTCTGGTGGCTTCACAAGCACAGCAAGGGCCCCCAGGATCCCTATGAATCCCTGGCATGGTGTTATTTCTGTGCAGGACAATAAAGACACAGGGTGGGTGCACCAGGGAAGGGGTACCGTAAGGAAAGACTTCCCCATTTCCATGCAGGAGTAAAAGAATCAGGAACATCTTTCTGGGTTTTTTTCTGGGATGTGTTTTGATGCAGGGTTTGGCATTTAGTGCCTGGATAGCATTACTGACATTCAGAGCTTTGCTGTAGTCAGTGAAGTGGTCTCAAATAAAATACAAAGTTCTACATTTTCATTCTCCTGAAGATTTTTCTGTCAAATTGGGTCAACTTCTAAGTAAAGCAGGAGATCATTTTAGCCCCTGTCAGCACTGCAAAACTAACGTGGTATTTGAAAATTACTTGTGTGCTTGAAAATGATGTGGACTCTGGATTTGGCAGGCAGTACTGTTTAAGATCTAATGGTATATAATTCAAAACCTGAACCTTTCTGCTTTGCTGAGCTTATCATTATTTTAGCAAATGTTTGTTTTGGTGGGATCTTGGGGGTAATATGAACAAATGAAAGCTCCATAATGATATTTTTTCCAATACTGAAAATAAAAAATAAGCCAACATCCCCCCAGTGTTTTAAGTAGCAGCATTTGCCACCTTTATAAAAATTCTATTATAGACATGGAAACAGATCATAAAACTGCTCTGCCCAGATCTGCAGGGAAATCAAACAGATGGCAGATCCCACTGCAGTTTGGAGGAAGATTTCATATCTAGATAGGCAAGAGAATAGTCAAGGTCAGTGATGAGGTGAAAACCATGCCCAGATTTTTTTTCAGCTCTGTGGCATGTACAGCCTTCTCATACATTTAGAGGAAATGCACCAAACCCAGACATTTTTTCACAATGAGAAGCAAATGCCATTAGTAAGTAAGACAATATTGCAGCAGGGAAACCATGTGCTTGCTCAATGGTAATTTCTAAAATTAAAATTAAAATTAAAATTAAAATTATTTCTTCAAAATTTTTGTTTGTATGTGCTAATATGTAGTTTTTAAATTAAATTAAATCTGAAGGTCGTCATACACCACATTGTAAATTATATTATTTGTGAATTTTGGCCACCAAAATGATTCTCAAATAAGTTTTATTGTTAGTCAATCAGTTCTGGGACCAACATACATGTAGAACTCTTGGCAGATGATTTTTTCCTCTGTGCTTCTGTCTTTTATGCCCTCACAAATGTCTGACTTGAGAAGTTATGACTTTAAATGGAAAACTTCCTCCCTGATTTGTTGTGCTCTTTTAAAAACAAAAACCCCAAGCAATCTTGTTTGTGATATACATCAGGCTCAGCTACACAGATCTGGAGGCTGTATTTCTCTCTTGTTTATGTTGTTAGCCTGGTTTTAGTTAATTTTCATTTCCAGATGTCTCATGAGCATGTTGGGTTGGGTTTTTTTCTTGTGGTTAGCAGGATATAAATTACCTTGATAGGGCAGAGCTGTTTGCTCTGTTTTACTTGTTTAATTTCTGGATACATTTTACTGAGCCTGATCCCTCATCATCACAAAACAGATTTTACTGGCCTAGAACATAGATTTTACTACAGTTATTTACTGGCATGAAATATGCACAGCTCAGTGAAGAATCACACTTGCAGTCTGAGTGCTTGTTTTTTTTCTGTCATTAAAAGGGCACAAAGACCTGCTCTGGCAAGGGCTGGGATCAGCTCTCAGAGCACTGAGGAGCACAGGGACTCCAGTCAGCCTGGCTGAAAGAACAAAGCTGTGGGCTGCAGCCAGGGAGGCTGACTCCTACCTGCTAGGTTGGGATGTCACCTGAGCTGGCTTCGTGTTTAGTATCTGCCTTCTGTGAGAGGTGAAGGTTTTGGTTTTATACTGGAAATTTTACTCATTTCCAGTGAAAAAGGTGCTGTAGAGCAGCAGCTTTAGACCTGCAGTGGGGTCTCTGCCAAGGAAATCACTCCTGCACTGCATCATCTTCTGCTGAATCACTTCTTGTCCTGCGGTTTCCCTCCGAGGGAGCAAAGGACAGTGCCAATGTCCAGGCAGCTCCTCCAGCTTTTTCCCTGCAGGAAGGTCTGAAGAGGGGTGTTTGGGGTGCAGTGGTGTCTCTTGTGGACTTGAGCAGAGCCCCACAGCATTTCTTCAGCGTCAGGGGGATCAGGGGTGTGGGTATTGCGGGTTATATAAGGCACTGCAGCTGTCAAATACTTCCTGCTGCTCTCCCAAAGAGCTGCTGCAGGGACACTCACACCTTGCACGCAGGGATCCCAGGGCACCTTGTGCTTTCTGCTGGAGCCTTTGAGAACTTAAAGAGTTGAGATCCAACAATGTTAGAAAAAGCCTGAGAACTGGTCCTCCAAGAAGAAAATCTGAGTGGCAGGGAGATCCCCGGGCTTGTCCTGTGCTGCCCTTTCCCCATTGGGAGCACAGGGGTAGCTAACATTGAACTCCAGGCTATCAAAAACAATAGAAATGCTTCTAAAATTTTCCAAAGCTTAAAAAATACACACAGTCATTACTACTGCTTCTCTAACCACAAAAAAGGCCCTGATTGAGGGGCCTGCTCTTTGTATTTACCATCTCCAGACAGGCCTTGGGGGACAAATCAACTTACTGCAACATTTGCTTAATTTAGGGACCAGATGCAAGTGCTTTTAGGGCACCTTCCTCCTGCTGACCAGCTCACATGAACACAGGTGGAGAAAAGCAGTCCCAGAGCACACACCAACAACCAGCAGCACAGATGCACACACCAACTGTTGTCACTGAGGTTACAGATTCGTGGGTATTCAGACTTGCACTGACAAACACACTATTTTTGGCTCTGTGCTAGTCAGCCGAGGTCCTGAGCTCCTGCTGATCAAGGATCACGAAGGAGACGATGCAGCAAATGAGATTTGTATGCTGGAAGTCACTCGTGCTTTGAGAGCCTGCCAAAAATAATGTTTCAGAGGGCATGTATAACACTGCCAAAATCAAGCTGATGAATGGCTGTATCATTGAGTTTGGATGCAGAATGAGGGTCAAGTTGGGAACAGTCTAGCAATAGGCCATTCATGCAATCTAAGCAGGATGGGATCAGGGCATTTTTGTAACCAACACTTATTAAAGCTCTGTTTTGTTCCAAAGTGCAGTAGAAAGAGGGCAGAGAGAAATTAAGTCTGGAAGGTAGATTACAAGGGAACTTTAAGGCTCTGTGGTTATCTGATCTTTTGGGATTTTCCTCCAGTTAGGCACAATAAAACAAGAACAGGAAATGCTGATAGCCTCTTCAGGAACCTGTACACATCCAGGAGTGTATTCTGCAACACTGGTGTTAAGTCTTTTCTTCCAGCAGAATTGTTCATGGTTAATATTAATTCAAAACACGGGAATAAGAAGTCTGTGGATTAAATGCTGCATGTTATTTTGCCTGAAGATGTGAGGAGTTTGAATTTAAAAAATGAGGCTTAGCTCTGAAAGCATACAGCCTCGCGTTTCATTTCTTATTGAGGAATTTTATCTCCCTGGGTAACATGCAGGTGCAGCAAGAAGTGCATCACTTTTTCCTATCTAGAGAAAGGTGGTGAAGAAAAGCACAGATCGGGCACAGAGAGTGTCAGGTCTTGACTGAATACCCTTCCCTCTTAGCTTTTGCTTTTCAATTCTGTTTATCTTTTTTCTCTTTAACCAGTAGGTGCTTTCCCACTGATTTTGCTTGAAAGAGCTTTTTTTTTTAATGACAAGTCACTTTGGACTGAAGCCAGTTTTTACTAGTTTTATAGTTAAGGACCTTATGACCAAGAAGAATACCATGTTCAGGTCCACCATGACAACTGCTGAGAAGAAAACTGAGGGCTAACACCAGAGACAATGCTGCCTAAAATAACCACCAACCACAGCTCTGCTAATTGCTATTATCTTATGAAAAGTGCAATACCATTTGTAGCACACTCAAACAACAGGACATGGAGGTGTGTTGGGAATGTCACAGACAATTCAATTAAAATAACTGGAGGTGTGGTAATTGTTGCTATAGCCTTCTGTGGTTTTTGTGACCTCAGTGGTATCTTATACCTCAGGCATGAGCTCCCTGAGTGACGACAAGCCACTTCCAATCCACAGGAAAAGGCCCAATCCATGGTGTGGAATTATATCCAGATGGGAACATAACAGGCAGATGACTAAGAAAACCACTTAATGTAAATTAGTTGTTTGTGCCCAGAAATCTCATGTGAGAGAGCTCTTGATGCACGTGGCTCAATGGAAGACAGATAACAATAAGAGAATAACAAACTTGTAATTAAATTTGCAGCTGAGGCTATCTATCCAAAATCATCTGCTTAGTGTTGCCATAATACCTAGTGATGGACAAATCCACCTCATTGTACCTGGACATACTGGTTTAATAGATATTTGTCAGTTCTGCATCTATGCTTAGGTTACTAAATGACCTGTATGAGGCAAATTAAATCTCGTGGCAGAATATTAAGTTAGAAACATTAACTAAGCCTTATAGACCTGAATAATTGCAGAGCCATTCCAAGTCACGAGTGATGATTTATACCTATCTTCTTATTAATTTATTGCCTGCCCCTAAATTGGAGAGTTGCTCTTCAGGAAAAATATCTCAGTTAAAGTAAGAACTGAACTCTGGAAGAAAGAGGACTTTGATTCAAGATAGCAAGGAGGGTAATAAGGATTGAAGAGTTGCAAGTGATGAATTACTTTGCAGTTTGCATTCAGCTCCAGCAGAAATCTTGCCAAGACACCCAATTCTCTTTGCACACTTATCTCTGGACAGCAGGGCTGGTAGCTGTCCATTTCATCCAGACAGGAGTCAGGCTTTGAACCATGTACTAAACAGTTATCAGTGCCTCTCTCTCCAGCCAAACAAGTCCATCTCATTGATCTTTAAGGTCAAAGCTAGAGTGGGGCAGTGCACAAAAAGAATTTTACTTAGCTGCACCCTCCCAGCTCCTGCTCAGGCATCTCATCCTGCTCAGGACCACAAGCACCTTGATTCTGGCCAAGGACTTCACCACTTCTCAAGGATTCCTCCTCCTCCTCACCACCCATCCATCACAGGGGTCTGGACTGAAAGTGTTGCCTGCTTTGTTCCCTGACCTCTCTGTGCTTCCTCACGCTCTCCCAAACACCCCCTGCCCACACAGTGAGGGTTAAACCACGTTGGTACAATTCCTGCAGTGTGGATTTGTCCATGAACAAGCACTGATGCACACCCCTCTCCACATTTCCCTGTGAACAAACAGTGGCCACTCAAATGTTTGCTTAAACACAAATGGATTTAAGCCTGGCTGAGCAGGATCTCTGTCTGCTTAGGCACAAATATTGAGGGGATCTTTCTCCCTCATTTTCCCAGCTAATTTCCAGCTTTATACTTAACTGATTATCTAATTAATGACTCACTGTCAGTGTCCAAGATCAAGAAACACTGATCGTCTCTAGAGGGAAGTTTATTTAATTCTCCCAGGCCACACTGAGGGTGATGATGTTGCAAAGCCCAGAGGGTGAAGGTTGGCCTTCACAGGAGAGAGGAAGAATAGGTGTCTATCTTTCATTAGACAAAGAACACACATTTTTAAAGGTCAGATCTCTCATCAATTTCCTAGCTATAATCCAACCAGTGCTTTGAAATGCATTGCTGCTCTAGCTGTAAATTACAAAACCTAAATTTAGGCCAGTTTATGAAGCAGCACTCAGCACTATAGCTTTCATGGCATCTCCTTGTTTGAGACCCATAAAAAGCAAATTTATCCCAAGAGGTGTTGCCTTACAACAGGTGTCAGATTCCCTTAGAATCTGAGGCTGGAAGTGAACACCTTGGCAATGGTGAAAAGTGCTTTGTGTTTGGAGAGCAGTAAGTTAAATGCCTAGCCTGCATTCATTCTCCCTGCTTCAGCTGAGCAGCAGTGCTAAAAACAGCCCAAACCACCAACAGCCTGCCTGCTTTTATGAATTCAGGTTGCCCTAATTTATAAGGCTGTGTGTGCATACATGAGGAGCTACTGTGGGTGAATGGGGAGAAGAATCCCACCCAGAAAAACTGGAGTGTGTTTGTGGGCTGGTACTGGCTTAGAGGGACATTGGCAGAGGTTGATTAATGCAGCTGCAAAAAGTGTGGCTCACACATCAGAAAATAGGACTGTGATGCATTTGGAGGAGCCAGCTGTGCTTTATGAATAGGGGAGTGGGGAGTGCTGCTGGACAGAGTAAAGCTGTATATGTTGTATATGGGTAATGTGGAAGAAGAGCTACATGGACAGACTTACCTTTGCCATGTTAGGCAGGTTGTCTTTGGAATGGTCTAACCTAACCAGCTCAGTGGCCTTTTTTATATAATTTATCAAACTGAATAATAGAGCAAACATAAAAGCAAGCATGCTACTTGGTTTACATTATAAAGCTAATAGAAATGCAAAAAATACAGTAATCAAATTATGTTCTCAAGTAAAAATGAATCAATAGATTAATAGCTTCAAAGTGCTTCCATACCAAATTAACACAATAAGCAATCAAATCAAATGATGAGGCTGTCACTTTCACTCTCAGTCCTTGTCACTAATGAAGTTATGCTAAGAGAATCAGAAGAAGAGTTGTTTTTAGAGCACAAGTGTCTGGCATCCAGCCCAAAACACTCCTTTCACTTGTCTGGGGAGCAGTACAGGTCACACCACCTGTTTGGTCTGGGCTTTGACCCTTACCAGGCAAGAATGAGAGAGGTGAGCAATGTTCCTCTTTCAGCACAAGAAGTGCTCAGCTATCCAGGAGTAAACAGTGATTCCTGCCATAACACTTTTTAAAGCCCTGTGGCTGTTTCAGGGAGATGGGTGTCATTGCCAGTTCCCCTGTCCTTGCACACAGTTTGTGGGATAGTAGGTCCACCCTCCAGCACAGGTGGGATTGCTAAACACTGCAGGATGGCAGCTTTAGAGCAGCTTTTGTCCTCAGCAGAACTTCTGACTAACTCAGTGTCAGGCTGACATCATTTATTTTTATGAAGCTGTGAAAGGTGTTTCTCCTTGAGCTGTACACAAACATTCATTTGTAACTGGGGGAGGAGGGTGGCAGGTGGAAGAGAGAAAATACACGGACTGAAGTCAACCTGGAAGTGGAGCAATTCAGTGAGGAACCTGCAGCTGTGTCTAGGAGCTGAGCAAGTGCTCTCTGGCCTGTGCTGGACCATCCCCAGGAGCCAGGAAAATGCCCACTGGCCCAGGCTGGATTGTGCTGGATCCTTGGAGTAGAACTGCTCAGATGCCACTTGATTCCCTGCTGCTGACACACAAATTAACATGGGAAAACAGAGGGAACTGGAGAGAGCATTGCTCAACAGTCCCCAGGTAAATGGGCACTAGCAGAGGCTGTGTTTCTGATGACCACTGTATTCCCCTTCTGAAACAAACCTGGACCCCAGTGAGTGCTGAGGACAAGAAGGGCTGGATTTATCCTCCACAGGGCAATGCTGAGGAAATGTTTCTGGATGTTTCTGTCACTAAAATGTCTCTCTAGGAGAGTACAAAGGCAGATACTAGTGAGTTTATCAAAAGAAAGAGCTTTCAACCCATCAGGGAGCAACAATGTGCTGTCCAAGGAATATGAAGATAAGCTACTCTAATTTCATGCTGTGTTATTTTATTCCATAAGACAAACTATTACTTGCTTTCATAAATTTATAACGATGACCATACAAATTATGGTTTGATGTCACAGTCAGTCTCTTGGCTTAGCTAGCAGGGGAGAGGAAAAGGTAATTGCAAAATGTACAATGACAATAAAACAGTAAAGCTAGGTGGTTATGTTAGCCATTATTTCTGCTGTGTGAATGTTTCCACTACAGCTAATTTTCAAGAGGAAATTGGAAATTTCTTTTAAAGAAAAATCCTTCCTGGAATCCTAATAAGGCTCAGAGGAAATGGATGGTAAAGCCTCTCCTGGCAAGTTGGGTGAGCAGCATGGATGAGCAGTAGCAGGGAAGTTTGCTGGGATGTCACTTGTTGCTTCCTGACAGCTTCAAGGAGAGCATGTGAGTCAAGGATTGACTGTGACCAGAGCAGGCATCAGCCTGGTGATCCTTGCTGGGGAGTAGCTGCAGACTTCAGACATGCAGTAAACAAACAATGCAAGAAATCAGTTCAACAACTCCTCTGAGCAGATCAATGCCAGCAACAAGAAGAAATTTCCAGCAGATAGTGAGAGGAAAACCCCACATCAAATCTGTGTGGGTGGTTAGCAGGAGTGCAGCGACCTGCTTCTTTTGGGTATTGTTGTAAAATGTTGGGAAGTCACTGAGGACAACCTCTCTGGGACAATGGCATTGGCTTTAGTAACTCTTTAAAGTGAAGATGAGCCAACAGAAGGTGGGTTGTGGTACAAAATAAAATGTTCTAGGCTGTTCTGACTATTGAAGTAGGTGCTTGTTTGACATGGCTGGGAATACTGTTATTAAAATAAATATTTGTTGCTAAGATACCCTGTTATTTCAATAGCCTTGAAATCTAGTTTGTGTCGTTAGACTGGAGGTGCAGATATTTTATAAATATGTCATTGCAGGGATTGCAGGCAGACCTAGGAGGCAGGGAGGGAACTCCTCAAACACTAATAAGAAATAAAGCAGCTGCTAGCAGCAGCTCTGACCTTCAGGGCAAAGCTATCCTTGGAAAGCAAGCAGCTTGCTGAGTGGGAGGAAGAGCAGGAAGGAAAACAGCGGTAAGAGAGAAGGGAGAAAAGGACCAGGATGAGCCACAAGGGAAGGCAGCAAACTGGTAAATGCCACCTGATTTAGCTTTGTTCACATCAGCCTGTGAGGAAGAGTAGCAGACTGGATGGAAACAGAGGGGTGGGCTTCTGGCAGCCAAAATTCCTCACCCTGACTACAGGACATTGGGTCTGCCCTGGGCTGGTCCCATGAGCTGGGCTCCAGTCAGTGGCTGGAGCACCACAGATGTGCTCCTACACTGGCACCTCCAGAGAGGGCATTGTCCAAGCATGAACAAGCACCCAGGTATTGGGTTCTTCATCCAGAGCCTGGCTGAGCTCTGCACAGGCTCCTCAGGGTAGTGGTCAAAGCTCCAAGCCTGACAGAGCTCAAGAAGTGTTTGGACAGAGCTGTCAGGCACATGGTGGGATTCTTGGGTCTGTCCTGTGTGCAGCCAGGAGCTGGATTTTGATGATCCTCGTGGGTCTCTTCCAACTCAGAATATTTTATGATCTAATTCAGGTCAGCACCAGCCTGCTTCTCGGGTCTCTAGCCCATGGTATAGAAACATTTGCCCCAGCCTTCTTAAAGAAAATTCTCTCTGCCTTTTAGAGAGGGCAGAAGGCATCCCTAGAAGCTTCTAGATATTAATTCAGTATCTTTGATTGAGCATCTCTCTTTCTCTCCATTGAAAATTTAAGAAATGAGTAGGAAATGCTGGATGACTCATTCCACCAGAGGTACTGCTTTTCTGAGGAGGATCAGCAGCTTTTTAAAGAAAAGGCAGTGGCATTAGCTCATCTTTTTCTTCATCTTCCATCTCACCATATAATAAGACTAGGAGGTGGAAAATGTGCCTTGAATGAAAACAGCTTTGGCTCTGTGCTTTCCTCAGCCCAGGAAGATCTGGGTTTGTCTGATATGAGAGGCATGCCAACCTCAGCATGGAGGGGAGCCAGGGAGGGAGCGAGCAAGAGGAATCCTCTGTCCCTCCTGCTGGCAGGGGATCCCTCTGCAATCCTTAGAGGGGTCTAGCTCCCAAAGCTCACTGGGCTCAGCAGGAAAGTTAGCAAGAGGGACTCTGAGTCTCATCTGGGAAGCAGCAGGAGGCTCTGTTCCCTGCAATATGTCAGTAACAGCAAAAGCAGTCACTCAGCAGGACTCAGGGTCTTTTGGGACAAGGCACTGACTGCCCTAAACTGGAGCAATTTTGCTCTTGGCCCTTCTGCTTCTGGCTCTACACTCTCACCTTCCAGCCAGAGACTGGTCAGGGTAATCAGAGACATTCTTTTTCTGTTTAGGTGTCTATCAGAACAGGTCCCAGGGTTGTACTGTTCCTGCTCACACAGGTGAGCACCAGAAAAGCCCCAGGGCTGCAGATCTCCTCAACAGCAAGCACAGGAAAGCTTGAAAAAACATCACCCCTCCCTTGCTAGAGACTGACTGAAAAGGGAAAGCACAAAAGAGAAAGCACCAGGGTTGAGTCCTGGTTTCAGCCACAGAAGTCCTGGGGCAATGCTGGCCCACAGAGGAAATTTACCACATATTCTCCCTATTTTTTTGTGCTTTAGCAGATGATGTTAACATCTGTATTTCTCAAGTCAACATATACAGTTTCATTACAAAGGGGTTTGTCAGATGGTAACCCTTGCTGCAGCAGTTTAAGATGTTATTGCCTCCAGCTGTGTGCTCTGTCCTTCTGTTCAAAGTCACAACATTTTAAGAGCCAGCAGAAGGAGATGTGCACCCACCTACAACTGCTCCCATTCCCAATCCTGCAAGCCTTCAACTAAGGCTGTGGAACAAAATTTGGAACCACCAAAGAAGAGGTGACATTTCTTTCATCTCACATTGCTAAGGGGGTGATAACCTTTGGAACTGGGAGTGAGTGACAGCTGGATCTGGTCACACATTAGAGCAGTTGCTCAAGTTTCTCAAAGCTGATGCGTGGCACTCGGAAGCTGTGCTGGCCCTGGAAGGACTTTTCTTGCACAGTAGTGCAGGTACAGTGATTTGAGCAACACAGTTTGTTATTGGCTGTGTAGCTGTATCACCATTTCTGCTCTTTGTGCTCCTAAAGAAAGCAAAGCTATATTTTATGGGCAAGTCAAACTATCCCAGAAAACACAAACTCTCACCAGTGTAGCTGGATCTGCACCAGAGGCTTCTGCTGACACAGTTAAGACAGTCAAGGATTATTCTGCTTTTCTCTCCTATCAACCCACCAGGCTGGAAAATATCTGTTGTAGAGAGCAGAATAAAAGAGACCACAATAGTTTGTCTTTTCTGTGGTGCTCCAATTTAAACAGGATCACATGGGCAGCATCCGTGGGCGCAGCTTTACTGCAGGATCGATTTCAGCGCCCTGAAGAATTTGACCAGTGGTAATGTAGCATGGCTTTAAAATTAGAAAACCCAATTACAGCCAGGCTCTGTCTGCACAGCTTCTGCTTTGGTGCTTGGGGCCACCAGCCTGTTCATGTGAGGGCAGAAATCTGCCAGAGATGCCCCATGGCCAGCCCTAGAAAACAAAATTTGGGAGTGCACGTGAAGAGGAGCACACAGTTACATGTAGCTGCTGGGCTGTCTGCTTGTATAACCATTTCTTACTCACAGAACAGTGATTCTGGCAGAGTATAAATACTGCCATAACAGTTCTGAGAGCACTGCTGAAGGAGAAATATGTGGTTTAGCAGGGGTGGCTAGTGAAGCACTTATGTCACCTCCTTGCAGGGTGATGGAAGTATTGTGTTATTACTAACCTATCCTAGGAAATGGAAACCCTCCATCATTTTCCTTGTCCCTGTGCTTTAATAATGAGAGTGGTGAACCATATGGTGTCCTCTACAGGCTAAGAATCTGTGGAAAAATTACTAAATTCATTAAAGCCAAGCAGATAAAATCTTGATCCTACTGACTTAAGTGGGACCTGAATTTTGCTTTATATTCACAACCTTGTCTGTGTGTGTAAAGTCCTTTTGTACTATGTTCTGCTCTTGAGTAATAGTTAACTTACTTCCCAGAATTAATGTTTAACATTGATTTTTTTCCTAAAAAAAAGGTAGTTTTTAATGTAGAGCTAATTGATTCCAGCTCTGTCCTGAGTTGCTGGTAACTGAACCATACTTCCTTTGCAGAGGGGTGGTGCATGGGGATGTTATTACCTGACCCTGGGACTGGAGAGCAAAAAATTCACTGTCATTTCCTATCATTCCTGCAGCTGTTTAAGCAGCCAGCAGCAGTGGAATATTCCCCCATTGCTCACTGGTGGTAGTCTGTGCTCACCTTCCAGTGGGGGGAAGAACAGCCCACTTTGCTCACCAGTGGAGATGGTGCTCAAAGATCGCCACTTTTTCATCTTCCTTCTCCTATAAATCCTCAATAGCCTTGGGCATTTCACTTCTTGTCCCTCTCCTTTTTCTCAAATTCATAAACAAAAGGTAATATTTATGCAGTCTTTCAGCTGTTGTGAAAGCTATTAATTACTGTTCAGGCTCCAAAATTAATGTATGGTGCAAGTACTGTCATTTAATTACTGAATTTCAGAATTATTTGGCTCTATGGGTTATTTTTAACTCTTGTTTCTTAGTCTATATAGAAAACATATCTATTTCTTTTAGTCTGCAAAAGTCTGTGTTAATGGCAAAAGGTATCTATTACTTGAAGCTGGATGTTACAGAAATATGAGACTTTTTGCATGCCTAGAAAACAGAGTAATTTTGCACCATCCTCTATACCCACTACTGAACCTTCTTTGTTCCTGTCTCCTCCCTTCCATTCTTTGCCCTGAATGGTGTGGTTTTCCCACATTGCTACATTAAACCTACCTGGAGGTTCTGTCTATCTGCAAACAGCTTGGTCTTAAGATTAACCTGACCTCAATCTTACCTTCAAAACTCATTTAATTCTTGTCTTCTAAACTCTTGACAATTTCTTGATTTCCTTTCAAGCTAAGAAAAACAAATTCTGTTTTTTTAATGATTTATGACTGAAAATCTTTGGGGATTTGGCTGAACTCTATGGGGAGGGCTCAAGTAGAGGGTTTGTGTATTGTCAGATATGTCAGTCATGGTGGCACTGAATGGGTGTTGCTTGGTCTGTGTCTATATTCACCGACCCATGACATGGATTTTTGTTTGTGTGTGCTCATGGAAAGGGGTAGAGAGCTTCACTTCTCCCAGTTTTGTCCTGCTCCCTCAGGAACATGGAGAAAAAGCAGTGCCTGAGCTGCAGGGACCATGGGGACCTGTATTTGCTGGATTCCCCATTGTCACTCTCATATATCCTCTGCCTGATGTGTGCTGGTCGTTTCCATGGTCTAGAGAAGAGCAGCATTTTATCTGTGAAGAATTCAGAAGGATCTCATTCCCCATGTCTCCTGCAGACAGGAACAACAAGGTCCTAACATTTGTAGCCCGTTAAAAGAAAAAAAAAAAACAACCCTTATACTCCAAAAGTCATAGGGAGGATTTAGGGGAATGGATGCGAGTTGCAGGCTCAGCTGCTTGTCTTTAAAACCTGATAGGATCAATGTTCAGACAGCAAAAGGTTGTAATAAATTTCTCTACAGGATATTTCTCTTCTGCAGACAGTTTTGGTGAGTCTACAGAGGCTAACTCAAGAAATGCCCATAATTTCTCAAATTCTCCAATCTGTGCGCTGCCAATAACTATTCAGGGAGCACTGGGTAATATCTGAAAGGCTCAGTGACCTCCCTGTGTCAGACAAATAGCACAGCTGCTGCAGCTGAATCTGAGGAAAAGGAGGCCAGTGTGTTTACACCAGAGTGGAGGCAGAACCAGGAGTCTCCTCAGATTCTCTCCTAACCCAGCTGCTGCCCCTGAGATCCCCCTGCCTCAGGGGAGGCACGATTCAGGATGCTAAAAAGCCATGGCCTCAGGCAATATCTTTTTCCAGAGGAGCTGTAGGAAGAAAATATAAATGTAGAAATTCAGGGAGCAACACAGAGCCATCAACCAGTTTCTCTGACCTAGTCCCTGAGGAAGAGGCCAGAGAGGCAGACCCAGAAAAATTACTATTGCTCCACCCTTGTCTTGATTTATGCACAGAGCCAAAAGTCAGTTGTTTTTTTTTTTTTCTCGGGGGAAAAAAAAAAATTGGACAATATTTTTTGTTCTAGAAAAGCCAAAATACCTGGAAAGGGCTTTCTTCTCTCCACTAGAGGGGTGGTTCTGAGCAGACTGAGAATGGCAAGACTGGGAATAGGAAAAGCTTTCAACTATATAGCAGCAAAAATGAAGAGATCTGATGGCAGCCAGTATGGCTCCAAGCTTGTTAGGAGAAATGCATGGGAAAGACAAGAACAAAATAGGAGACAAAAATAGCTGTATACTGTACCCAGTAGCTACAGAAGAAAATCCCCAATACTTTGAACCAGTAAAACTCCTGTCTTGCTGTTAAGATAAAACCAAGCAGAAGGGTTTTCCACTAGAACATGAAGGGATGACCAGCTGAGAAGAGGATGTCTTGGACAGCATTGTATTTTTTTCTTGGTATGACAGTTACTGTGTTGAGTCTTGAGGTATGAATCATGCTGCAGTAGGACAAATAGTTAAATGGGTCTGAATAATTCAGCACATGTGAACAGAAAGAAAGGAGTGCTGGAGATTGAAAAATGGGAAATTGTCATTCCACAGAGAGCAGGGTTTGAGTAACAGTGAAAGCTGCTCTTTATACATTCCCAGCATGTCCATGCAGCAGCTACAGCAGTAATGTAGTAATCAGTTAGAGTCAGGGTGCATTTGAGCTGTTACAAAATACATGGTTTGATTTGGTTCCATACCACAGCTCTTCTTCTATTGCTGTTATGGTTTTCCATCAGTATATAATATTCTGCCTAACTGTATTTTAATAGCACACTATGCGCAGCTCTGTGCTCTGCTGAAAACAAAATATTTAAACAAAGAACTGTGAATTTTTAACCCATTCATATTTTATGGCTAAGTTTATTGAATTTTTCATAGCACTCCAATAGTTTTCTGCAGAGGTCACAGTGGCCTTTTGCTAATGGGCAGTATAACAAGTTAGTCCCTTATAATATGGCTCCAAAGTCTGAAATGTGGCAGCTGAGAAGTAAAAGGGTAGACAACAGCAGGGACTTTCCCAGAGACTTTTCGAGGGGTCAGGCATTATTTATTTGTACCACAGGCAGAAATGTGCAGTGGTTATTGCTTCAGCTTCATGCTGGTGCCTGAGTGGACTCAGTCACGGTTTGGCCTCAGCCCCAGCTGAGCTCAGCATCACACAGAGATGGATTCATGGGTCATTCCAGCTGGAGCACACTGTCCAGCCCACTTCCCAGACACCTCTGAACTGCTCTCTACCCTGAGCATGTAGAGGCTGCACATGAAGAAAAATAAAGCCTCTCATAGCTGGCATGCTGAGGCTTGGAAGACAAGCCCTCTGACTCTGGCTGCTCTGCCACTGCCACAGCAGAGCCAGGAGCCTGCTCCAGCTCCTGCACAGCTGCTGATGAAAATGCCCAGCATCAAGGGTACCAAAAGCTATCATTAGCAGCACTTAAACACAGCAGTTGGGAAGGAGCATAGGGAAACACAAACCCTCTGATTGCAGGAAGCTGGGATAAAGTCCTAGCACCCTGGGAGAAAGCACAGCCTGTGTTCTAATATCTCCTTTCAGAACAAGTCAGGCTTTCAGCTGCTGGGGTGACATGTGGCTGAGGATGCCATTAATAGAGAGGGTGAGAAGACTCATCTCCAGGCTGAACATTACTAGGTGAGCATGTCATCTGCAGTTAAACAGGACACAATTCTGTGTCAGAATGTGTTCCTGGATGGCACAGTCATGGAAGTGACCATCTGTCAGCTGTGCACATTTTGGGAATGTGGCAGCAGGTCTTCGTCAGCCAAGAGGACACGTGACAGAACATCAACCTGTGGTGCTGTAGACATGCCTGGAGCATGACTAAGAAGGGATGTCCATGGACAAACTTGGCACATTCTAATTCAGGACAGGGCCAGACTTGTATCAAATCATGTGGTGCCCCATTTAAAATAATTTTTAACCAATTTTTTAGTTCTTGGTAAACCTGAACTTTTGGTTTCTGTGGATGTAGCTATATTTTTGCAAGACAGCAATTGCCCCTTCTATCTTCTTTGGGCTTTGTATTTTGTACTGATAAACACAAACCAAAATCTCATTAATGTCTTCTGGAAATAGTTCACAGAGTTGTGGTTTCCATCAGAGCAGCTGATTTTGCATTCCAGGATCGGGGAGCATCACACAAACCAGCACAGGGGCTTGGCACAGCAACACTCACCACTTCCAAGATGATTTGCCTGTCAGACACCCATGCAAATGGCATTTTGTCTGTGATAAGCAACTCTCTCCTCATTATCCTCTCTTAAAAGCCTAAACCACTTTCTGATTAATTCAGGAGGAGTGGATAAGGGCCCTGTCATTTTACATTGCTTAGTGCTTTCCATTGCTAAAGACCATCATGATGTTTCACCAGAAACTTTCACATATTCAGTGTCTTGCCGTGGGGTGAGGGGAGCTGGATTTTCAGCAGCAGCAAAGCCTTTTGGCTGAAAGAGTGAAATTCTTACTAGGTTTTTGTGAAGAAGTGTATTGTCCCCAAAATATCACCCTTAATTTTAATCTGTGGGAAAGACTTGCTTCTTTGCCAGCCATCAGCTTTCTGAGAATAAGCTGTGGCTGTAGCAAAACCACTGATCCTACTCCTCCTGGGAGGCCCCAGTATCTCTGCTGAAGCAATCAGTGATGAGGAGAGACAGACCAGGGGCCTTCCCTCTCCCTGTACAATCACATATAACCAACAACCCCTCAATCAGGCCAAGCTTCAGGATAAGGATCCGCTGCCAATAACACCAAATAAATAAACACCACCAACACTCCCCCTAAATAAACCATAACCAGCACCAAAGACACAAAAGCAACCCCTAAACTCACCAATCAACCACACCCTGCAACAGCTGCTACAACAATCCCACCACTCCATGATGAGCAGTGATTAGACAGCACTGCCAGCCCCTGCACACAGCAGCAGAATACCTTCTTTTCTGGGGCACCATGTGAAACAGCAGAATTCCCCTCCTCCCTCCCCACACTGCAGGGCCCTCCTGTCTCCAGAAGGTGCCCAAGGAGTCCTGGGTGGATCCATTCCCCAGCCTGGAGGGGACACTCAGGGCTCAGTTCTGCTGTCCAGACACCCTGTGCTGTTTCAGACACCCTCTTCTCTCCTGCAGGTCTCTCTGGGGCTGAAGGAAAAGCAGGAGACCCACAATCTTCTGGAGAGTAAATGGGGTTCCCTTGAGTGTGTAATAAAGCAGCAGAAGTCCATGATTAGGGAGCAGGTTCAGATGCTGCTCTTTATCTCCACTTTGAGGCACCTAAACAATCCTATCCCCACCACAGGTACTGCAGGTGGAGTGAACACCTCAGCTCCTGTTACTGCCACTGGAGAGCCACTTAGTAGGACTGGAGAGCTGTGAATTCACCAGATATCCCATTTCAGGGAAGTCCTGTAGACGCCAATGACTACAGTGGCAGAATGGGTAAGAGTTTCATGTGTAGAAAGCTTTTCCAGCAACACCCAAATTTTGGGTCTGGGTCTGGAGGCAAGTCCCATCCTCTGTGTCTGTGTCTGGAGTTCAGGTTCTTCTCACAAGGACAGAAGGTTGCTACAGTTACATATAATTTATTCTTCATCATTTTCCACTCCAGGGGAAAAAAAATGGAGAATTACATTTCAAAACAGAAGCATGCAAAAAATTTATGTTAAGAAACAAGTTGCAAAGTCAGACACTTGAAAATTAAAAGTTCTGTATGCAGAAGCCATTCTGCAAAACCTAATTCAGTTACCTTGTGAATATATTGCAATTTTCCACATTTTACAGCATTATAATTTTTTCGTACCCACCTCTCTCTTCATTCTGCATTTCAAATTACTTTCCTCCTATGTTTAACGATACATTATTAATATAAATATAGCAATTCAAATGTATTACAAATATCTCTGTACAAACATTGTATTTATTTAGGCTGCATAGTCAAGCACTTGAAAGCCAGGAAATGCCAGGTGTACACACTGCAAGCACAGCAAGATACATTCTCTATCCCAGAAATCTTATGAATCAAATTAACACAAGGTGAACCATCTGCCACGGGGATAGATAGATGGGAAGACAAAAATAATAGTGACCAGGACATGTTATATAACCTAGGTATGAGCACTGAGAGGAAATTAATGATTACCTTTGCTTTCCTCTAAGAGGTTTCAAGAGACCTCTTGGCCCTGATGCTGTCAACATTCCTGGAACAAAGTTGTGCATATTGCACATATGTGCGTATGTGCATAAATATGTGCATATTGCACATATCCCTGGATCTTCTGAAATGGCATCATCAGAAGCAGTGTGCCTGTGGGGGCTCAGAGATGCCTTTCTCCAATACTTGTTAACAGACAAATTCTTGGTGTTAGGATTTTGCAGTACTAAGTGGGAGTTCATCTAGCAAAAGTGCTGCAAATTAAAAAAAGAAGGATATTTCATGTTACAGAACATGACTCTGGGCCCACCGTGCTGAAAAGCCAGTGCAGATCCTGCCCTGAGTGGCCTCACATCCCTGGGAGCTGGCACATGCTTTGATTAACCTTTTTCTTCATGTTCAGTGTTATTTTCAGGGGTGGATATCTGAACATGGGTGTGTGCAACAACACTGAATGTTGTGTGCAGAGCTGTGATCCCCTTCTTTGGGTCTCTGAGTACCTCCTGCTGGCTCTAGTGACAGAGAATGGCACTGACACTGCCTACTGTCCCCATATGGGATACTTTAGACATTGAGGACAGAAAAACAAGGATATTAAATGGAATTAGGTTCCCAACTTGATCTCCCTGCCAGTTGTTCCACCAGATCATCACCTCTGATACAACTGCTCTCTGTCTGATGCCTCTGCTTTTATATGCATGTGAAAATATCTCAGCAATATGAATGTAGGATACAGTAATGTGATTCCATGCCCCTTTTGCTAGACTGGCTGCAGACCATTCTTTTGCCCAAATGCATCATTGTCCAGCAGGCTCTGTAGAGCATCCCAAGCTGCCCTGTGCTACAGGTTTCTGTTGAAGGTACAGGTGGAAAAGGCTCCTGAAGAACACTGGCTTTTCAAAAACAGTCTGGACTACTGGCTCACCAATCTGTCTGCTAATTTCACATTCAGATTCATGCCTCTTCTGTGGGATACAGGGGTATTTCCCAGTTTCCAGATCTGTGTGTGCCTTCTTCCCACTTCCAGACCTGAGGCTGAATCACAACTTGGATATTTGTCAGCCCCGTGTCTCCACATTCCAAAAGCCTTCATGAGCTGCCCAGAGAAGGAGCAGTGACACATTTTCCCTGTCCTTCTTTTTGAGAGAAGGGGAGAGAGAGCAGGCCTGCAGGGCTCCCCACAGGGCCAGCATGGCCTGTGCTACCTGAGTAGCACCCTGTCATGAGCACTTCGAACTCTGCACAATCTGTTCCCAATTTCTGGTGTGTCAGATGATTCGTGACACAGAGGAGAAGAATAAATATAAATGGCAACTCTCACCATGCTGCTGTTAATCATCTCAGGGTACTGTTGTCCCACCACACTGCTCCCACTGGCTGACACCCCTCCACAGTGTTTGTGTCTCACAGGCTTGTGCAGCAAAGGGGAGAAGCCGTGTCCCTGCACATTTGTGGTTCTAATAACCAATGTTCTCCCTTGATACTCCTGGAAACTCTGCAATCCCACGTGCCTGCCATCTGCTCCAGGCTTTTTGGTGGTGCTGTACCCATGTGAGAACAACTGCACACAGCTCATCCTCAGACTTGTGTCAGATGCTGCTTTCTTTCCAGACTAGAAGGAGGAACTGTGGGAAGGGTGTGGAGATCTTCACTTTCCTGGTTTCTGAGACTTTTGAAAAAATATCTTTTCTGTAATGACCACAAAAAAATGCTCCTTTTCCTCTCTTTTATGCATACTTCAAAGCACACCTCTTGCCCTGATCTTTGTTTGGAGCATGCAGTTTGTTCCTATTACTCTTTGCTGTTGTTAGTATTGATCACTATAATGTTTTTTAAGTTTTCCTTTCTCCAGTAGGTGGAAAAAACCCACCACTTCTCTGACTTTTAGAAATGCTTTTCTTAGCTATCAGCAGAACTCAATGTGCAAGATGTAAAAAGGGGTGGAAGAAGATACATCTATGCTGTGGGGTAAAGTAAAAGTGGGGTCAAATGGGTGGAGGAAAGACATTATATGAATAGAGAAGTGTGAATTTATCTTCTTTATGCTGTTTGTTGTGTGCATTCCACCCTGTCTCTTGGCCTGCACAGGAACAGGCAGGTCCACACTTCCCCTACAGGGTGCCATTAGCACTAGAATACTCTCTGAAAACTTTAATTACCCTAATTACTTCAACCCAAGCTGCCAAACAGAGTTCTAGAACTGCAGGATTTTTGTCTAACTTAATTGGCACTACTTTTAAAACCACCCCTAAGCCACCCCAAAATGTCATTAGTTAAAAATGTGATTTTTCTGTGTTTGGCACAAAAGTGGAGGAAGGCATGTTCTCACTGCAGGTGTGTTGGAGCTTCCCTGTGGCACCTTTCATTACATCACTCACCAGGAAACTGCACATTTCCACAGCAAAAGGCTACAGCAGTGTCAGTGCTGAAGCAGAATGAGAGGGGAAGGAAGAAACAACTTTCTTTTTAAACTTGTGTATAGCTCAACTGGTTGAAATGGCTTTAGAAAAAAATGCAGATAAATTCTCTTCCTCATGAGGCTGAGTCAGAGGAATTGCTAAGAGATTAGTCTGAAAATTCAGAATTGAAATTACAAATTGAAAATAATATGTCCTGGAGACTTCACAATAGAAATATTGTCCTATAAGTGCTAATAGGATATTTGCCATTGCTTTCTATCCAGACCAAAGAAAAGTGAAGGGGAAAAAAAGGAGGGGAAATAGAAAGCTAAACACTTCAGTGTCATGCAATGTTGATATTGTCCTATAAGTGCTAATAACATATTTGCCATTGCTTTCTATCCAGACCAAAGAAAAGTGAAGGGGAAAAAAGGAGGGGAAATAGAAGGCTAAACACTTCAGTGTGATGCAATGTTTTGATGTCTCTCTTAGCTGCCAACAAAAGCAACACTTTGAGTTTTGGCTGATAATTCAACTGGGAGATTTTCAAAGCCATCTACTGATTAGCAGAAGAACAACTGTAACATAAACAGCAGCACAGACTAAGCAGAACAATGGAGGGAGAAAACACAACATCTCCAGAAGAAAGCTCTGTGCACCTCACTGGCAGCCAGTTGAGTGTCTGGAGTACAGCAGTCTGTCCCTTACCCGTGCAGCCACCTCAGCCAAGAAACACAAACACAACCTTCAGGAAAATGAGACAAGATGTGAACTGGGCAGATCATTTACATCCCATCTTTTCTGGGGTTGCTTGGAAGTGATCCTTTCTCTGTCTCCTGAACTGATGCAAAGCAGCAAAGCTGTTGTTATCGTGTTGTTGTTACCCTTTTGTGATGCCTCACATGTATTTTGAGATCTGCTTTCTGTATTTATTAATTTATACCTGTGGTTTTTTGCTCACATCATCCTCATCCTTGATCATTTCTACCTACAAACAGGTTTGTGTCCCCATGGCTCCCTGACTTGGCTGGCTCAGTCTTCAGGTGCAATTGTTTGTGAGAAATGCTTTTGTGAGAAAACCCATCCTGCATGGGAGGGGAGGAGGGAAGAAAGACATGAAATGTAATATATTTCCTCTATTGTTGCTTTTGCAACCCATTGATCATTGTTAATATAAGTAATTTAGTTTCCCTTTAATAAGTTGACAGTGTCCAGAATAGAAGGTGTGTTTATCATAAACTTGGAGATGCTGGAAACATGAGGGACTTAGTGGTCTCTAAGACTGTCTCTTGAGACAGCATTCCTAACCATCCATTGTTCTTTCCAGGTATTTGTAACAGCTAGTGAGCCTTAAAAATACTCTACCTTAAAAAAAAGGCCTGTGATATTTTCTTTACTTCCCTTCCTAGCGGTAAAAGCGGCAATAGGAGACCCAGGCTGCTTTCACCTCCTGCCTAATATAGGAAAAATCAGACATCTCCAGAGGTTTCACCAGAGCAGTTTTCTCTCAGCTCTAATCAGTAAGAATGAGAAAAGAAGATATTTGCAGTTGCCTGCTGGGTCCATCATTTTTCTTTGTTAGTGGACTACAATATCTGTGTTCATAGCACAAGAATGCAGCCAACAGAGCCTAGACATACCATATATTTCTGGGGTTTAGCAACCCATAAAAGTGGAGCATAGCATCTGATTTATCTCAGCAAATGGCTCCAACTGTTCTCAGGAACATATTTTTTTCATCAAAGGAGGTGTTCCCTAGTTTAAGTCTTGATTTGAATCTCCTTGCCCAGGGATATCTTTACAGAACTACTTATAAAATATTATCCACTTCATAACTGCATTTTGAATGCTTTGTTCACGCAGTGACTCTCCCGAAATCATTGTTTCTTCCCAAAGGAAACTAGCAGGATCATGAGTAATTGCTGGATTATCAAACAATGCACAGCCTCATTTTCTGGCCTAAGCAAGTTATTGGAGTTTCATAAATGCTCTGTCACGTGCATTATTCTACTATACTGACCTGAAGAGACCACCAAGGAGAAGGTAAATGACCCACAGAGGACAGAAATACATTTACATTCCTGAATTATCTGGCACTTCGCTTGCTTACTGCCTGTGGTGTTGCTTCTCTCCTGCGTGAATGCAAGAGATGCCTGGGCCCTAAGTCCCACAACATATTGATAAGAGAATGATGACAAGCAATGATGTTATAAGTACCTGACATTTATCTTGGCCTGGTTTTAAATAGTGGAGTCAACCTTTACTCATCTGCAACCATCCAGCACAGCTGTTTTATGGTCCCTCCCTTCTTCCTGTCCCACCAACTTTCTTTTTTTGCCTCTGAAGTCTAAATCCTGGTATGACACAGAGATGAAAAATCTTCAGGCTGGTCTCCATCAGAAAAAAATTCTACTGGTGTTCATAGGCCTCCATAAATCACTGGACAGCCTTCCTCCTTCCAGAAAGGAAATCGAAAGAGGAACATGACAGATACATATTTTGGATTGTTTAACACTTAGTTTTAACCAATAGGTGAATGCATTGGAAAGACAAGGCAGAGATACATTAAAGGGATTCTTTTTCTTCAGGTTTGGAAATGCTGGTTTGACAAACCTGAATTTTTTTACCGGTACATCTGGATTTCATTAAAATATTTGCAAAATATGTTGAAATATTCCATTCTTACCTTTTTGCTACAGCTTTTATATTACACTGTTATTTTACATAAATGCAAAATGAAGTCTAATTTAATGAGCCCAAAGGAAAAAAAATTACTTTAGTGTTTGAATGTTTGCCCCCATGAAAAAAAAAATCAGTGCAAGTCACTTTAATTTATGATTCAGAATAAAATAAAATTTTGAAATCCTGCATCTTTCCTGAGGATGGGATTTCTGGTTTCTGACTGCCCCTAGTTCTGGGCTGATCATGGCACAGAAATGGGACTGAAGGGGTGCAGCACACGACATGACCTGAGCCCTCTGCTCTGTACCACAGCCACAAGTGCCACAAAAGCTTCATTCAGCAGCATCCTTGGAAAATTTCTTTTTAACCCATTTTAGTTGCTTTTTCTTTTCTTATTTACTGTTGGTGGGGCTTTTTTCCTTTTATTTTTCCCACTTTTCTCTTCTAGGGACTTTTTTCATAGTCTTGTCTTGCTTTTTCTTTTTTCTCTCTTAAATGGTTTCGTGAGTGTGATGCTCTCTGTTGGCAATCCATATGTGGGTTAAAGAATGAGGAGAGATGCTTTGCCCTTGCCTAGGAGTGGCCAAACTGCCTCAGATTTCTTCCTGGGAGACTTACTTGCATCCCTGCAGGAAGGTGGGAACATGGATGATATATGACTAAACTATTTCACGGCTCATGACTTTTATCAGCATGTAAAAGAAAGACAGTGAGTGTCTCTTTCAAACGTTGACAGTGAAAGAGTTCATTTGGACTCATTATCAAAAAATAAGCAATGAGAAAGAGATGGGAACACGGCAGAGGGAGGCAGAGACTGGGATGTGACCAGTGCAGGAGTGAGTCACCTGAAGCCTCACCCAGAGACGTGGTGCAGACTTTGCTTTGTGACACAAGGAAAGCAATTTACACGTTTTCAAAGCAGCCATTAACTTCAGGAGAGCAAATTGAAACAGTGTGAGAGGAATTTCTCTCACTGGAGATGTCCATTGGTGGGCTGGTCACAAATCCCCTGATTACAGCCAGCTGGGCTTAAGAAATTTACCTCTTGGGCTGCTTTGGATGCTCACACCAGGACAAATGCAGCTCTCAGAAATGCCTGTTTCTACCCCCAGCCCACACGGGGAGCCAGCAGGGCTCAGCCATGCCCAGCTATCAGCAGTGCAGGGTCTGGGGCTGGGTGAGAAGCTGCAGCACCTGCCCTGCAGCATCTTGTTTGGTGCAGTGCTGAGTGGTTGCAAACCCCCTAACCTCAGGTGACACCTGTACAACAGGTGTTTTGGAAGAAGAACCTTTTTCTTGTGATCTTGTACATGGATCTTGTAAAAAAAAAAGATAAATCTAACAGCCTGGATTTTTTTTTTCCTAAGGGAAAATGTCCTCTCAGGATCATGCTGCTTCAAGATTCTTGAATGTCAGAGCCAAATTTTAAAAAAAAGCAAGAGAGAGATGTGCTATTAGGAAATCACAGACACTGTTAAAGGCCTCAAACGTTGTGCTGTTCCTTTTAAAACATAATTCCTTAGTCAAAAATTGCCTTGTTTTTAGAATTACAGCAAGGGACAGGTAGGATCAGCATTGAATGGAGGTGCTCAGTCTGGCAGTTTCTGTGTCTTCCAAGTTGTTGTGTCTTGTATTCATGCATAGCCATAAAACTGTTACAGGTTTTAAATAAGAAACAAGAATCCCTAAAACTTTATAAGGTGTCAGAACACAGAAATAGAGGATAGAGAAAATTCAGACAACACTCCCTACCCATTCTACCTATCTTTCCTGGAATATAAGAATCTTGAAAAGATTAAAGAGAAACTTCTTAGTTTTTAAATAGCAATCCAGTGTCCTAATGTGCATCCCAGGCCAAATTCAGCCCTCATTTAAGTGATTGGAACACTCATGGAGTCAGGAAATTCATGAAGTCAGGCTTACGCCTGAATTTGGCTTCCTGTCTTAAATGGGGGAGCTGATTTGGGTTTTTTCCCTAGGAGTGAAAATACAGTTTACAACCAGGATGTGATACATCCCTTCACAAATAAGAAACAAATTCCCTGTGACAGAAGCTCAGCCTCACCAAACTGAGCTCTGTGCAGCACTCAAAAGAAAAAGAATAAAAACTGCTACAGCTCTAACACAAGCTGGGATGAACACGATGTATACCTGACTTCTGGTTTGAATTCAGCAGGCTCCTCTCTTCTATCAGAACAAACAGATCCTGCTTCCCCAAGCATATGGTGGCAACACATGCAATTTACATCCCAGATGGGATCTTTGTCAGGCAACCGTCCGACTATAAAATGTCACAAGAAGTCACTTCAGATCCCCATTATTGAGTGCAGACACTTGGCATTCCCTTTTGTAGCACTCTGCACAGCTCCAGGAGAGGTGCTTTTATTACAATTTTTATTTGTGCTGCATTAGTACCTGCAAGTGAGAGAGCACTGCAACGCCTCTGCCATCATGCAGTGAAAAATGAAAAATGTAGGATTCCTTCAGATGCCCACGGACTAATTTAGCCACAGATGAAACCAGCTGGAGTGACACACAATGAGGAAGAATAGGACAGGAAAAACAACAGTGCATGGTTATTGCATGGCATATTTTATCACTCGGTCTCAAAGCTTGGAAAAGAGGGTGAGCAAAATTATCCCTGTGTCAAAGGTGGGGAAACAGAGGCATGAGCAGGTGACTTGTCAGAGCATGCCAAAGCAGTGACAGAGCTGGCATCAAAACCCCAGTCACAGGCCAGCCCTTCACTTTCACACTGCCTCCTCCTCCCATACTCAGCCCCATTTAGAGAGATCACGTCATGCCTAAGAATAGCTCAGCCACACACATGTAAATGTGGGGGCAAAACACCACACAGAATAGGCCTTTTCATCTCCTTGGCGCCTTACCACCATGCTTAATTGGCACTGCTGTGTAGGCAGCACAATGAAAATGCCTGCAAAATGCAGATTTTAAAGGGTATCAGAAAGGGCCCCCTTCCACGAGGAGGAAAAGCATGTGTGCACTCAGTGGGAAACTGGATATCCAGGCAAATGGGGCTGGTATTTCTGGCATTGCAGAGGATGGAAATCAACAGGGCATCAAAGTAAATAAACGGACAGAAGTCTGGAATGGGAAAAGAGAATGTTTGCACTTGATATATTTATAAGGAAGACAGAAGCAGAAAGGGATATAGCAGGGAAGGAAATTGCTTTATCAATGCACATGCATTAGATTTAATGGGTTTCATACTAGGAAAGCCAAGAGTGGGAGGATTCATATATTCCACTCACAGTGGACTATTACAAATGCCATGTTGGGCACAGCAAGTAACTCAGGCTGTGGAAATTCATCTTTCAGTGGGCCTGAAAGACAGGGAGAATGGTCAGTGAGAGGCCTCCAAGGTCAAGAAGAATGGTGATGACAAAAGGAAGGGAAGGAAGATGCAAAGGACCTTGATGTTTTAGCCTAGAAAGATTACTTCCACATTAATGAATGGCTCTTATAAGCTCATAAGAGTATGTGGCTGGAATGCAGAGAGGATGAGCAATTTGCTGTGAGGTTCTCGTTTCAAAGGAAGCAAGGAGAAGAACAGAGGAAGCCATTGATGAGAAGCATTAAAGGAATAAACAGAGCAGTAAAAAGAGGCCTTAGGAGGCACAGGACTGCCAATGCCACAGAAAGAAAATGTTTCAGCAAGGGGATAAAACTGATGTCACCAAAGCCAGTAAGGAGGCTTATGACCTAAAGATATGGACTAGCTGGGAAAGAAGGGATCAACAATGGTGTATGTGCCACCCAGCAAAAACTGCACAAGCAGTGGACCACTGCTCAGCCCATTTCACTTACCTTTGCCCAAGGGCACATGAGAGAATTTTAGTTGTGTGGCAAAATCTTTGTCTTGAAGGATCTTCCCTCTTTTCACTGACCAACCTTAGGTCATGTCCTTCATGCATCCTGACAGTGACACCAGTGTTAACACCACTGGCTTGACATGGCAGTGCCATGAACCCCAGACAACTGTACCATGAAAACCCAGGTGTTTCACAACACATCACATCATCAGTCTTTAGCCAGTAATTTGCCTGCAATACTGTCCCTTTAGCAAGAATTTGCAAAATCCAGGAACTTGGTCTGGACAAGAAAATATTCAGTGCAACCCTTGAATTTCCTGCAGTCATTAATCTGATGTTTTTCTTTTACCTCTTCTAGTTATCCTGGTCCTTTTTAATGAGACTGTATATTAAGTCATTGTAGGCCTTACCTGTAAATTTGCATGCAGCAAGATTTTGATGAATGTTTTTAATAAAATGTCTTTGGTTTAGTCAGGCAGCAACTTCCCCAGTGCCAAACACCTACGCCCAGCCTGCTGTCTTTCCATTTAGTCCAGCGAGCCAGGTCAAGCCCCAGTCAAAGCCTCATTCCTGGGAGGCTCCCACTGGGCTATAAAACTGATAATGACACGAGGACAGCGAGCCCAGTGCTCAGACACAGTAATTGCTCAACAGTCCATAAGAGAAATAATCACAGTATATAGATAGCAGCCAGCACAGGGAGACCAGAGAGTCCAGAAAAACAAACATATTGTTCTCCAAAGAAGACCTCTACTTAACTTCTCTCTGCCTTTGTCTAGACTGGAATTAACCTCATGAATTCAGGTAATTATTCTCTGCCCTGACTCTTGTGTGAGTGGCTTCAGAGCCACCTCCCTGCTGTCTCCAGAAACAGCAGTTCACAAGGACATTTCAGATATTAATTGGAAGGGAAATGTTTGCCAAAGGTCAGTTCAAGCAGAAGAAAAGCCCCTTTCATTGTGTCTGGGGGAAGAGCAGAAAAAATAAGAATCTCAAGGGAGGCACAGCAAGCCTTTGTGATTTATTTTGTAGAAGGCAGGTGAGAGTCAGTGAATCATCCCCCTCCTATATATTTTTGCCCAGCCTTTACCAATTTAACACATTTCTAGCCAGGACATAGATCACTTCAGCACAGTTTCCAAGACTGTCCTTTTTTTTCCCCCTACACTTATGCACACACATGATAAATCACTCTGCTCATGAATTTGTGTGGATTAGTGCACAGGAATGTTTAAATCAGTGTTTGGAGTGGCTCATCTCACCTTGCTCTCATACAAGCACCAGTTTAATGCAAAATGGCATTCAGAGCCCAGAAGGGTGATACCCTTGTATTTCTCATGAGATCACAATGCCAATTGGGATGTAGAGACTGAAGTTTAAGAAAAAGGATGGGATGAAATTACAAAGGACACATTGAAGGCCTCCTCACAGTTCAAGGC
Organism: Passer montanus; assembly: GCF_014805655.1. Classification (NCBI taxonomy): domain Eukaryota; kingdom Metazoa; phylum Chordata; class Aves; order Passeriformes; family Passeridae; genus Passer; species Passer montanus. Next base: position 6,337,736 of record NW_024372036.1, read on the forward strand.
AGGTGCAGGAAATACATCATAAATTATTTCAGCAAGGTCTTCTGCCACACTGGACATCTACCCCTTTGCTGTGCATGCATTTTTCTACAGATCCAGACATCCCTGGCAGCTCTCATCCTGTTCCAGAATTTTTCCTCTCAGACAAATGTAGGATTGCTCTACATTTATTTTTGCGGTTACAGACAATATATGACATAAATGGAGCATCACATTGCATTTATTATTTAAGATTGAAGGTGGTTTTTTGTAAAAATTTTCTCATTTCAGGCCTTTGTTCCTCACTGTCTTATGTTCCTGGGTCCTGGTAAGCTGGGAGATGCATTGGGGGTTCTAGGACTGACAGAAGGGAACGGGGAGATGAATTGACAATTCTGACTGCCCTGAAAGTCTCTGAAAAACACAATGAAGGTCTTGGCTACAGAACAGTCACCTGCCAAGCACCTCAATGGCAAACACTGGAAGTGGCTCCAGGGTGTTCAGACCATGAGCCCAGGTTTTCAGGCAGCCATGGACTCAGAGGTTTGGGATAGGAGGGTCCCCAAAGTTGGTAGGCACTCAAGTCTCTGTCCCCTCACCAGGTAAACACCTGAGTTAAAGGACACATATTTTCTTCAGTAACCTGCTGAAAAAACTCAAAGACAAGTAAAATTTCCTGAAAAAATCCTAAGCTCTACTGTGAAAAACTGGCATGGCAAAGTGTATTGATACTGTCACAACTGCAGCTGGGAAAACTGCCCCCAGTTTTCACAGAAGTTTTGCTGCAAAGAGTGTTTGCTTAAGCATGTCCTGTGCTTGCTTCTGCAAGCAGCCCCTGTAATACAAGCTCTCCATCTTCACCTTGCTGTCAAACAACCAGGCAATCTGTAAGCAATGGCTCTTCAATGACTGGTTGAAAAAGAGGACTGCTGCAAGGAAAGGCCCTTGCTACCTCTTTTGGAGACAGTCCAGACATTCAGTATGTAGAGATAATCCAGTTAAGCCATGTAAGGCAAATACTCTGCAGATTACCTTTTTAGCTGCCTAGCTAACAACCTACAAGAACCTCCTTTATTTTTTTGTGTATTTTTTGACACTCGTTTCTCACAGGCAGCAGTAATCTTGACACAGGCAGTTGCTTTCAGAGATTCTGAGTGCTTAAGGTCCCTGCAATTTCTGTGAATTTATTTCTCCCAAAGGTTAGGTCCCATGTCTATAAATTAACCTTGGAAGTCAGCAGGACCCTGATTATTGTTACTTGCAATATACAGTGTTCAGAACAAACATGTTTGTGATCCTTCTTCTGTCCACCTCAGCAATGGGGAAGAGTGGGAAAATGCACTGTAGCCCTGAGCATCAGCAGTGAGCCCTGGGAAAGTTTTGTCCCTTGGCAGAATGGGGCAAGTCCTAAAAGTTACAGGTGAAGCAACTGCCCTGCCTAAAGATGATGATCTCAGAGGGCCACCTCTGTGGGAGGGATGCTCCCATAGTCACCCACAGTGCAGCAGTGGAGTTCTGTCAGCTGCAGGGACAGGAACAAGGAACTGGTGCCTTTTTCCTACAGTCAGAGCTGAACCCCTCCAAGTGGCAATAGCTGACTGCCCCCACAATTCAGGATCCATCCTGCCTTTAGAAACCTCTAATACAGGTTGGATGTACTGCCCCCTCAGAACATCAGAAAAGCTTTTCCTTGGCAGACCCAGTTATTCCTGCTATATGGACACCTAAAAGCAATGGTCACTACAATAGTCTTTCAGAGGAATTTATTTAACTTGCTTTCCTGAGTCCTTAATTGCAATCCTGTGAATCCTAGTTACTACCCTGAGCAAATCAACAGTATTGCTGGGAGAATAACTATAATCCCCTGGTTTCCTTTTCCCGGGAAGACAACTAGAAAAATAGATAGTTCTGTTGTACTGCAACTTCCTATAGCTGTTTTTGATTGCACTGTCCTCCCTAGTGTTACAATAGGAATTAAACTTTTCTCTCTGGTGCAGTTTTCGGATTCTCTCCTGCTGGGAAGATGCTCTGTAATGCCCAGTGATTCACAGCTCTGATATTTCATGTCTAATGGAATTATTTCTGGATGGAATTGTTACCTTTCCTGAGAGAGAGACATTCATAAAGCTGGTAGGAGACAAATTATATACATCTTCCCCTATCTCCTCCACAGTGCTTCTCAAAATCAAGTTATTTGGCTACACTCTTAAAAGTTCCTCCCATTGCAAAAATGTGTGAGAAATTTAAAGAAAAACATGGGGTATTGAAATTACACAAAATACAGGAAATTCAGGGTTACAAATGGACTTAAGAAAGACCCAGCTGTGTCACAGCACAGAGGATTAAGACAGGGGGATCTGAAAGCTCTCTCTTTTTTCTCTGTAGACCATACTATCAATAGCTCTCCATTATAGGATTATATGCCTATAAGGCATATGTATAGATCACCACATGAGGTGTGTTCTGTAATTGTTGGATTGGGATTAAGACACTTGATTGCTTGAAGTCAGTCTGAGTCTGAAGTGTTTTAGACAGGCTGCCTCTGCTCCCTTCAGAGGTGGCTGTGTCCTCTTACAGGTGGCAGTGCCCCAGAGGAGCCCACAGGGCTGCTCTGTCACAAGGGAAATTCCCTGGAGAGGTGCTTCTGCTATTTCCCCTCTAGCACCCTGTCCTCAGGAATCCCCCAGAACTGCTCTGGGACTGAAGTCAGAAATCTGAGCTGTGGAGTGGGTCTCATAAGCCTGCTGGTGAATCATGCAGGGATCCTGTGCTGCTGTCAGATATTTCTTTTCAATTAGTTCAATTCCCAAAGTAAGCAGATCTATTTCAAGTGATATCAATTACAAACATTTCAGTCTGCCTGGGGACAAGAGCAGTGCACCATCTGTGGGGCTCTGTTCTTGGGGTTTGCAGGACAGGGACAAACCTGCCCCATGGCACAGGGCAGGGGCTCTTGGGGCAGCCCAGCAGGGCAGGAGGTCACAGGATGTGATCACCCATCAGTGGGACAGTGTCTTGCAGAAAACCCAAGGGCTCTGCTGTGGCTGAAGCCCATCCATGGGGAGAGCACACCCCAGACATGCAGGAGAGGCTCCCAGGAGACCAGAGCAGTGCAGATCCCATCCTTACACCACCAGAGAGCTCAGCAGGCTGCCCTGCCAGCAGGGACATGTCAGGAGGGCACTCTGACACCTTCATTTCTGTCTTAAGCCAAGGATTCTGTGCAGCTGCCTGCCCTTGGACTCAGTTCTGTGTGGGCACTACAGTGTTTCTTATTTCAGGTGCTCAAGGTTTTCTTTCTTTGTTACCCAAACAAGAGCAACAACTAGCCACGAGCACTGTGTGTGGCACAGAACCAGGCAGCAGTGGCTGGCAGTGTGTCAAACACAAACCTTTGGCACAGCAACACCCAGGCCAAGTTCAGCTGGGCACAGAATTGGGAACAGGATGGGAAAGTTGGTCTCCGTTTTGGGCCACACACAGAATTCGGTTTGTGTCACCCAAAGCAGGTGTTTTAACACCACTGAGCTGGCATTACTGTGGTGAGTCTTGTCTTTACCTTCTGAAACAGGCGTCCTACACTGGGGCTGCACAGGGGTTGTGGATCACCACATGGGCCAAACCTGGGGGCATGGTGGGGGTCCCACCTCTCAGGGCTGGGGCACACCTACCCCAACACCCTGAGCAGCAAGGGAGCCATGGAGGGCTCCTCCTCCAGGAGTCCAAATTGGCCAGGAGTGGGACCAGGGAGAGCATTCACCTCCCCTACAGACAGTGGGTGGACATATCAGGTGAGGCTGCTGCACAGACAGAAATCAGTCAGGGGCATTGAGCTTGCTGACTGTGAGATGGAGAGGGACCTGTGAAGTCTCACGACTTCACGGATGGGGCAGTGGAAAAGATTGTCCAGGGAACTTGTGGGTGCCCCATCCCTGGGAGAGTTCAAGACCAGGTTGGATCAGCCCTTGAACAGCCTGGCCTAGTGGAAGTGTCCCTGCCTGAGGCAGGATGGTTGGAGCAAGAGGACCTTTAAGGTCCCTTCCAACCCAAACTCTTCTGTGACTCCATGATTCTATAACCTGTGTGGGTAATTTATCTTTCTCCCTTCAATTAATATTATTTTGCATTTAAATCACTAAGCATGACCTGCATTTGCCCTGCCAACTCTTCAGTACACTTCTCCAGCTATCACTGCTGTTCCTTACAGTTGGAATTGAGTTTTGGCTCAACTAAATAAACTTTGATCAGCAAAGACTGAGGATCTTGGTTCTTGTCCCTCTTTCTAGATATATTATGCTTGTCTTGGAACCTACTTTGCATGAGTGCCAATCCCCTGAAAATAGGCCCATTAAAGAGCAACAGCATTCATTAATCCTCTAGCATATAATGCAGCCCACAAGGAACTTTCCAAGGGATTTGGCAAGGGCAGGCAATGCTTTGACTGTGGTTGTGAAGGATCTGTTGTCTGAATGGAGGCACCTCAGATTTCCTGCCCCTAGAGAAAAATCCTCTACACACATACACATGGAAGAGATCATCAGCCTTTACAGAGGCCACAAAGGTTTGGGATTTCTTCAAAAAGCTGGTAACAAGATTGTGTAAGAATCAAATAACCTTGCAAATAGCTGTATCCCATTAGTCATGAGAACAAATGCTGGGCTGAATTAAATGTTGATTGTGGCTTATGAAGTGTCTCTGTACACATAACCTTGGGCAAGACCCAAAAATTCTGGGCTCTGCATTTGAAAGGCAGCTGGCTAAATAGCCATGGCAAAATAATCAAAAAAGCACCATTTATTTGCTCAATTAACCAAGTGATTAGCTGAGAAATGGGAGACACAGAAGAAAGAAGAAACCTTTCCCTTTTTGTGAAATCTGTTTTTCAGACTTCCCACCAGTATTACACATTGCTGGAAAACAAAACTAAGCTCGATATATCTCAGCTCAGCCATGAAATCTTTCCCCAGACTGAACGATCAGTTCAGTGCACTGCTCAGATCTTCATGCAGCTCTTGTTCCTTTTCTCACAAAATTCGAAAGGGAGCAAGATAATTATGGATTACTTACAGTCCTGTCTTATGAGAAGCAAACATTAATTCAGGAGTTCTAGAGGACTTCAGGCAACCAAGCCTTGGAGCTTCCTTGCTATTTAGTTATTCCTGTATTTCCCTTTTAGCAGCTCAGACTTTCACAGGCGACTGCTTCTGCTACCAGACAATGAGTAAATCTGCTGTGCGTGGTGTCATTCCTGATGTAAGCTGGCTCAAATAAAATATTTAATTATGTTTGAGAATTTTTACTTTGTTCTCTCCTGGTTGTCCAGGCTCCCCACTCAGTCCTTCCTAAGTTACACACATCATTTGTGAATTCTTTCCTCAGGTCTCTTACCTGTTGTGGTTACTGTGCTCTCTTCCTTGTAGTACACAAGAAAAAACGCTGTTCTTCCTCCTTGAGAAAATCATAAAGAAGACTTCTGCCCCTCTTTGTCTACTAAATCTCTAGGTAATGTTAGCTCACTTTTGGAAGATCACACACAGATAATCAAAGAATCCCCCCACTGCTGTTAATGTGCTGCACAAGTATTTACAGAGTCTGGAAACTGCTAAAAAGCAATCCTGTATTTTATTTCCTAGGCATAGAACAGGAGTAATCTTCTACAGGCCATGAATATAGTGAGGGAGTGGTTGCCAAAGCACTGGATTTGGGGCCATCAGTAGGATGTCCTTGCTGGCCACCAGTTTCTGCCCTCAGTGCCCCACTGGTCCTGTGTCCCATCTGCTGGATCTGTGCAGATGTCTCCAAGACTCCCAGCAGTCTAAAATGACATTTAAGTACCTCTGGACCCCTGTGGTCCCCATGGCCTCAGCTGGGATCAGAGCCAGATTTAGTACTAACTTTGGATCTGCACTTGGGCTTTGGGCACCAAAGTTAGCATGAATATTCCCTCTTGGGACACAGCACAACCTCAGTGCTGCCTGTGTGTGAGGTCTGGGTGTGCCTGCACAAGCAGGGACAGAGGAACAGGACAGGTCAGTCCGCCCTTTGTGCCTCTGAGGAGATGGATTAGGCTGGCAGCTGCCCCAACCAGTGCAGGGTCCTGGAGAGGGGCCAGAGCACAGCCATGCAGATATCTGGGGTGAGATACTGGACCAGGGGATTATTGAATGAGTCAGATGTGGATAAGACTTGATAGACCTGAACTGACCCAGGGCTGTCCTCTGGGTCCAACAGAAGAGCAGGACTTTTGTGGAAGGAAGGTCTAGGCTATCAGGAGCCAGGCAGGAGCATCTCTGTAAAAAACACAGAGAAAACAACATCCTATCCTTCAAGGACACTCAGCAATGAAAACAGCACTCCTACTGATTAAAGCATAATAAATGTAATGAAAAATGAAAAACACTGTAAGCTATTAGTTATGCTACCTGTTATGCATTGGTTTAAGCCCTTTGAATGCTGATAAACTGTTTTTCTCTGTAGAAAATCTCCCTATATTATTGCTGTTTTCCTTATTCACCACATTTGCAGTCATCACTAGTAAATTCAAGTAATGAATTAATGAGGAGTCTGGGTGGCGTCATAATGCTGTCTTGCACACTACCACAGCTACCACACAGCAATCCCAGGATGCTCAACCTGCCCAAGTGGATTAATCCTTGCAGTGCTGTTCTGCTGTATGTCAAGGCAGTGAAAGTCCCTACAGGCACAACAGAAACCCTTCAGGGCACCACATTTCAGGGTCTGTGGGGCAGAAAGTCTGTTTGGTACCAATCCAATGCCTCTAGGAAGTGTCAGATCTGCTCTGCGAGCTCTGTGCAGACAGTCTACACATGTTCCATAAATCTGCCTGCTGGGATGTTTTTGGCTCCCAGCACGCAGGCTGGGTATTGCACATGCAGGAGGGTGTAGGAGGTTCAGCAGTTCCACACAGTGGAATCCAGTGCTCAGGATATGTGAAGTCCACCCGGCATTTCTATAAAGAACCAGAACAGCTCATGGTGTGAGTAGCTGGTGCAAGACAGAGCAGGGACTGTCATCCTTTTCACAGAGGAATAGGATAAGTGAAATTACCCTCCTGGAGATGTTGGACCCTCTTACTCACACGCTATGCCAGCAGCTCTGTGCACGTGTTATAAAAATGTCAAGGGGATTCAGCTGCCTGGCATCCTGCTCAGATTTCTGAGCACAAAGAGTCAGCAATAACCAAGATGCACATTAGCTCTAATCAGAGCACTGAGAATCAAAAGAGGAGCAGGATTATTAAACTGTCCACCCTGAAACATTTAACAATGCAGCTTTGGTATTATAAATGTGTGGGACTTCACTGACAGTACATTGAGCAACACCATAAAACTGATATTAATGTGCCTTTTATGAAAGGGCTAGTAAAGTGAGCTGTTTTACTCTCAGACAGCACTAAAATCAGGTCAATAAGACATCTTCAAATTTAAGCACATGAACAGCTCACCAGGTCCAAGAGGACCAATCCTACTTCTATGTATCTTGCTGAACTGGAGCCTAATTCAAAAAACAGGACTTACTGCAACCATATACAGAAATATACTGTATTCCATGCATTTTCCTCCACATGCTGAACTGGGGAGTAAAACATTGATTTCTAGCACATATCCTATTCCTACATCATTGATACAGCTATGTCTCTGCTGAAGTGTAAATGTTCAATGAATTATTGAAACCCTTGTAATGTTGTAAAGGAAAATGTTAATCTTAACAAGACACACAAAACCAAGAAATCAATTGTAAATAGATAGAAAAAAAAGTATCTTTATTTTCATTTCAGTGATGTGTAGCCCTGCAGTGAACTCCAGTTTGGAAAAGAACTGAATAATGTTTTGTAGCTGGTCAGAAAATGCAAACTCATTTGCAGAATTTCTTTAAATATCACAGACATTGTCCCAGTATTATGGTGGGGGAAAAAAAAAGTGAAACGATTTAGAAACAACAAAGATGTTTGTTAATAGTTAACTCAAACCTTTACCTGAAATATTACATGCACATACCCAGATATCACAAAAACTGCAAATGTCATTAATTTATTTACTACTGAGAAGGAGTAGCTGAAATGTACGTTGTGTTACAGTGCAAGACAAAATACAGCAATTTCTGCAAAGAAGCTGTATAAGTGTCATCATGTGGTGCCCCTTGTGTTTGCTTAGGAAAAAGAAAAATTAAATTCTTTAGCCAAAATTCTGTTTGGGAAAGAAAGTCTAGGGGAGATAGGCGCAGAATGAACCAGTTCCTTCTGGCTGTCTCTCTTTGCTGCATCCTGCTCCATGCAAACAACTCTATTCCAATTCCACAGCAGCATCCCCCTGCACCAGCCCACAGGAATGTCATGGAGAAGCATAATGCTCACAAGTTTTCTATATTTTTGGTGTCACACAGGAGTGGGATTTGGAGGTTGGCTGGAGAACAGAAACAGGAGCCAGGGTGCCCAGGAAACGCAGACAGCCAAGGCAAACTGCAGCACTGCTGCTCCACACACACTTCCTGAGATCAGCAATTTGATTTTATGTCTGTCATATTGCTGCCTGGAATCAAAAGACAAAACTTTCCAAACAATATTAAGAGTAGTAAGATAAAAAGCAATTCTTTAATGAAAGCTTTCAGGCGCACAAAAATGGCTCTGCACGTGTGATACAGGATTTCTACAATTTTTATAAAGTTAATTTATTATCTAGCAGTACATCCAATCAGAGATCAGTTCCCCAGTAACCCACCCTTGGATCTGCCCCTCTGGAGTTGGTCCAGGGTTTTTGTTTTTTTTTTTTTTTTTTCTGCATGTTATGTCTCTCAAATTCTGGTGAAAAACAAGATATCCTTGTTAGAAATTCCCTTCTTGAGAATAAGACTAAACAGAATTTCAAGAATGTGTTAGAAAGGGTTAGCTTATTGTTCTAAGAGCAGGAAAAGCACTAGAAACTATGCAACTATATATTAAAAATCTACAGAGCTACAAATATATGAAAAAGCTAAAAATCTTTAGGCATCAATATCACACAGTGCAATCCCACCACACCTACATGCCTATGCTGCTGGTAGGCCCAACCATTAAGGTACAACCTTGGAATGTTTTCTAGGATGCTGATCCCCAAAAAGGAGGGCCAGCTTGGAGCATCCAGATGAAAAGCAGCTTCTGCAATGGTGTTTATTGTCTTGAACATTTTCAGAAGTGTAATGCAATATTATACAGCCAACTGTATGCTTTTATTAAAAAAATCACTCATTGTTTTGGTCCTTTCTGAAGAAGATCTATGTGTTTGCGGACCAGAATATTCTGCTGATGAGGAATATTTTTCTCCTGGCAGGAATCCAAGCATCAAAATGTGGGTTTTCGTAGCTGTGGTGAGTAATCTGTCAGCAGGGAGACCATGACAGCCTAGAGGAGGAAGAGAAGAAAAAAAATCCAATCACATTGGAAACAGATACTCCATAAAAATAAATAAGGGGAAAATATTTTCCAGCTTTGAAGCCCTGTGTTGAAAGTTATTATCCTGACAAAAACGGCACACTTAGATTTATTTGCTAGAATTTCTTATGATGAATCAGGCAAGAGCTGAAATTCAGTTAGGATGTTCTGTATTGTAGCTGATAGATTTTCTCAGTGTGGACAAAATATATTAATGGACAGCTTAGAAGCAATTCACACAAGCATTTAGATCAAATGCTGAGGCCTTTTTGGCATGTTGTGATGTATTCTCAGCTACTTATAGGAGATGCTGTAGGTACCCAGACATCACATGGGCTGGCTTGTGGATTCCAGCACTTTCCATTAGCCTCAGTGAGAGCCACACTAGAACATGGACTCTGAAATTTATCCCAGTTTAGCTATACTTTCTGTAGTGAAACATGGAAAACCCTCACTGAGGCCAAGAGTGTGCCATCCACCCCTCCTGCCCTGCCCGCCCAGCCTCAGGCACAGCTTTGAAATGGCAGTGATTTAGTCAGGTAAATGAAATGTGGTGTTGCAGCAGCTCTGCTGAGCCTGTTCTCACAACAAACTCCACACTTGCCTGGCCTTGGCAAGGCTTTACCTGGTTCTTCACCTGGTGCTGTGATTTCACAGCAAGGTCTGACTGCACATTGTTATTTTGGCCCTGGATTTGTGAGGGTTCTCCAGGGGCTGTGGTCTTGCTGCCTGTCCTTCCTTTCCCCTCATCACTGCCAGGTGTGGAAGCTCAGGGCACTGGGAATATTTCTCTGTCTGCTCTGAGGTGCCCTGGCCCTCAGGGGAGCCCTGACTTTGACTCTCATTCATGGAGAAAATTTCCTAGACTTCAAGAAAGACTGGAATCCACAAAAGTGTGAAATGGATTATAGAGAGTAGTGTAGGTGTATCACTTGGTGAGAAATTTAGGTTTTGGGATTTTTGGTATGTTGTGGATGGAAGCAAGATGGAGGTTTTAGGGTGGAGGCAGGTTGTTCTTCTTTGCCTTCTTCCTCCTTCTTCATGGGTTTGGGTGGCACTCTGTAACTGGGTGGAAAAGTCTGCATTGCAGCTCTTTGGGATCAGTTATTGGGTTAAAAGGGAAAATAATCTATGTGTCCTTTCTTAATTTGATAGTTTAATCTTAAAAGACCTTGTAACAAGAAAATGTTAGCTATTTTGTGCCTTCTAATGAAAAGCTGCCAAACTCACAGTTGTGAGTTACTTCTTATCAGTCTTTTTTACTGATAAGAAACAATAAACACCTGAGTCCAAACATGAACTACTATCTCAAGAGCCTTCAATCCCCACCCAGATAAACAGATAGCCAGGGTCAGCCCAGGCACACAGAGGTGCCTGAATTCCAGCTGTGCAGCCCCTCAGTGTTGCCCATTCTTGGCTGCACTCAGCCCTGCTTGCATCTACAGCTGAGCAAATAATCTATTCTTCAGTTTGCTCTCTGTGCTACAAGTGGTAGAAAATACTATATAAACAAGACCCATGCATTTATTATTTTTATACGTTGATAAAATACAAAGATGACATTTTCCTTTCACACCCCCGCCCCCAACATCCCCCAAAATGAGCATCTGGAACCCAAAGGGATTCTTTTCTTTTTTTCTTTTTAAATTTTTTTAGGTCAATTAGAAACACTGCAAAATTAAAACCAACAAAAAAAAAATTCCAAGCATTTTGTTGAATTTTAAAGACAAAAACTATGAATTTAGCACAAATTTGTTAGTAATTTTGACTGTGTCCAATATCTGAGGTTTTAGCAAACACTAAACCCCTTATTTATTCATTAGGAGCACATCTAGACTTCATCTCAGAACTATGACAATGCCATCTCTGTTTTTCTTTTCACCTCTGAAAGTTTTCACCAGCTTTTGTCAGCTTGGTGGATCTAGAGCCAAAAATAAATAATAGGCTACTGAGATCTGGCAGTAATTTTCTGAAATTCCAGGAATGCTGAGAGGGGAGTTATGGTTTATGTTAAATGCCAAGTGTCCCCTCATGGTTCCCATGGTCACACAGTGTCACCCACACCATAACTTTCCAGGATCTTTCAAATCTTTGATCTTCCAGCATTTTCTCAGGGAAAGTTCCCACTGGTGTCAGCAGCAGCTCTTCGTGAGAGAAAATAACTGGTTTTAAGTGTTTGGGAAACTGCAGTCTCTAAGACCAGACCCTGGGACCTCAGTGTTTAACATGTCTTAACTGAGAAGTTGAGTTAATCATTAAAGTCCAGTGATTTAATTACCAAAAAACTGACAGTTAATATTGTAGACTTCACTTAGTGATAAAACCTGGGTCAAGCAACAGCAGAATATCACCAAAATAGATCACATTTGTGTCCAGAAGTATTTGTGCTACTAATGTTTTCTATAGTCAAAATTGTGATGTGCTCTGGGGTAAATTTGAAATATGTCTTAACATTCACTATTTATTGTGGAACCAGGTTGAATTCAAGCCTGTTATGTAAGGCAGAACAGTACTGACCCTAGACTGACAGAACAGAACCTCCAAATAATGTTATCTTATTTTCTTTTTTTTTTCTTACCATAATTGTCCATTTTCTGTTTTCAGCCTCCTGGAAAACCAATGACTGTGGAGAATAAAATACTTCATCATCAACTTCTTCAGGTTTTCTGGGTAAACAGTGTAAAAAAGTCCAGTTGGCAGCAGCAGATTTTGCAGTCTGTAGATTAAAAAACATAGAAACTAAAGACATATGTGAGGACATTAGCAAAATCCTTGACTAGTAAAAAAGTTAACAAATTTTATATTAACTCCCACTCTAGTTATTTGGATGATGAACTCAGAAGAATTTCACAGACTTCAAAAGAATTCCTCATCTGTGAATAAGATGGGAATATCTCCATGCAAGTCTGTAAGAGTTCAATGCTGACTTCACAGAAGTCAAAAAGTCACTCCAGTTTCTCTGAGTTCAGAAGGGGAATGAAAACCCCTCTGCTGCGCATGTTCTGGAGCTGGATCTCATTGGGAAGCTCTGAAAGAGTCCAAGCCATGTGGAGTTCATGACATAACTCAAACTTTGTTATCTCTGTGGGTTTTCTAAGCTGGAGGGAGGTTTGCATATGGCTTTTCCATGGCCCCACTCAAAACCCCCCAATCTCATGCTTGATTCATTCTGATTCTTATAAATACAAAATGTAAAAATGTAAATAAAACCCAAAATCTCAGTTTTTACCTGCATTGTAATCTGATAACCTTGAAAGGCCTTCAGTCTTTCTTTCTTCTCCTCTTCTTGTCCCATGCTTATCCATGTGTCTGTGACTAAGACATTGGCACTGTCTGCAGCTTCCAAAGGGTCTGTTGTGAGAAGGAGCTTGGTACCATACTAATGTGAATAAAATAAGATCGCTAAGACAAGGAACTTAATTTATACTGAAAATAAACTCTATTCAAACTATTCTACGAGGTTGTTTCTTAGGCTCCTACCTCTTTGGAGTTCTGTTCAGTTATTTTAGTTATCCTGAGGTCTGGTTCAAAGCCCTGACAAAAGAGATGATAGATAAGATATCATGGAACATGGAAAATGTATAAGAATTTCATTAATTAATAACAATGGTTAGAAAAATACTTGTTGAACCATTGGCCATGGAAAAAGAATACCTTTCAGAACTGTAAAACTTGAGGAAACTATGCTGATTTTGTTGAAAGTTTATTTTGGAGATAAAGTGGCAAAAAGTGCTCTAAAAACATAAGAAAAATGTATTTTGACAGTTATAGAATTAAATGCATATACAACATTTAAATTTTTTGTTCTAAACTGATTTTTAAAGATATTTTATATTGTATTAAATGCAACATTCTAAAATGCTGCACCACCAATTTACATTAAATGAGATGCAAAACTTCCACCCATCTGAAACAGGCTTAACTTTTTCTTTTTTGTGGTGGTGGTTTTTTGTGGTTTTTTTTGTTTTTTTTTTTTTTTTTGGTGGGGGGGAGAGTACATTGGATGGGTTTATAAGGCTTTATCAGATGAAACTGTGATCCTCCATGATTTATACTCCTGTCATGTATTCCCATTTCTGATGTTGGACTCAGTAGAATCACTCCTGCTTTGCATCCAAATAACTGGATTGGATTTTGTACCTTGGTTCTGAAAACAGGCACTCGAGATAGATGCAGGCACCCCCAGCTGGGGCCCTTGAGCAGTGCCTGAGTGTTTGAGACAAGCTTGGGTGCAGTTTGCCTTCCTTTCTCCAGGGATTTGGTTTTCCTTACCCGTGGAGTGGCGATCCTTAGGTCCATTCCCAGCTTTGCCGCGCTCGTCATGAAGGAGTGCAGGACGTTGTTGCCATCCCCGATCCAGGCCACGGTGAGCCCCTTCAGCCCTCCATAGTGCTCCTGCCAAAGCAATCACAAGCTCTGGGGTTACATTCCAGAGGAGCTGGGCAGGCTGATGGACAAGAGGGAATGATCAGAAGGGTCTGTGCGAAGGCAGCTGGCTGCCTTCAAGTGCTGCCTGCTCGGAGCACACCTGGAATTGCTGCTCCTACAGGATGGCCATGGAAGGAAAGCTCCCCTCGTGTCATACAAGAAGGGCCAAGTGCTGCTGCTTCCCCTGGAGGAGGACACATTGGCACGTGTGAGCAGGACACATTGGCACATGTGAGAAGGACACATTGGCACATTGTGAGCAGGACACATTGGCACATGTGAGAAGGACACATTGGCACATGTGAGCAGGACACATTGGCACATGTGCCACGTGGTGAGGCTCAGGCTGAGGCTCAGGCAGATACAAAGTGGTTTTAGCATCACGGATGTGCAGCTGTTCTTTGGGCCTCATAAACATCAGTGAATGTTGGAAATAATTAGAGACAGTCCTCATGCCTGGAATAGAACTCCTTCCAGCTTTCCCCCAATTGCTCTGGCTTGGTTGCCTCTGCATGCTGTTCCCTGTGGCCATGGCAGTGCCCAGGTCCTGGGAGTGCATCTTCACCCCCAGTGCACAGGACAGCAAAGAGCAGCACTCTGAAAGCAGCTGTGCCACTCATGGCCCGCAGCATTTGTTCTCCATTGTTCAGCCAAAGAGTGCAGGGATTTTTGAAAAAACATGTGGATTACCCAAACTTGAAACAGCATTACAGAGTTAACTGTGGCTTTGCCTGATGGCACTTACAGCCTGGCCATGTGCAGTTACTGTGTCCCTCCACCCCGAGCAGATAAGGGCTAAGGAGGAACAAGAGTAACAGGGGTTACATATTTCCAAAGCAGGACAATTTGAGGGTTCTTAATGAGCCTTGTTTTAAATATACATGCTTATGGGCACTTAAGCTGATACCAAAACTTTACAAAGACATAACCAAATTCTCCTATAAGCCTGCTCTGTAAAACTCTATCTCATTACTTGAAACAATTTCTGGAGAGCCTTTTATTCTTAGTTCAAATCTGGGCCATGCTACAATTGCATTGTAGTAGCTGGAAGCCAGGCAGTGTTTCAACACTTTGTGTGACATGATTCAATGCTTGTCAGAGAGGATAAGCATCCACATTGTACTAAGTGGCAACCTTGCAGTTGCAGAAAAGATGCCAAAAGACTGAACAGGAAAAGGGCTGGGACCACCCCCTCCTCTCCTGGCAGCAGCTTCTCCTAAACAAATAGTTTGTGAAGTTGTTCCAGAACAAAGTTATTAGCATTTCTTTCAGTGACCACAATTTTGAGTCAAAAATAGTAGTACTTGAAAATTGAATGACATTAAAGTGCTGTAAATACCTAAACTGGATAGAGTCCTAGACTGTTCAGGTTTAAGGGCTAAAACTACGGTATTGCAAAAATAGTGCTTTTTTTTGGTCAGGTTTGTTAACAGCAGGCTCATTGGCAGAGGTTGGATGCAAGGGCATTTACAGGAGAACAAGTCAGGACTTTGTGGACATGGAAGTTATTTCAGTATAACCATTCTGCAGGTCTCCAAGGATCTTTCAAAGTCCTTCCACATCTCCTAGCAATGGTGCTCCTAGGAGAAGGCCAGACTGAAGCATTTCTTGAAGGTGCTGTTTCCATTTAGAGCTTAGTGATAGCTGAGACCAGAACCCACAGCCAGAAGCAAGTGAGACAGTCCTGAGTTCTTTTCATCTCACTGTTTAAAAATAGACATCTCAGCCTTAATACTCCTAGCATTGACTAGAGTCACAAATACACTGCTATGTTAAACAACTTCACCTTACTGCCAGCTGCTGCTCTGCATTAAAAGAAGCACAGTGCATACTAAGTGCTGTCCTCTGTTTTCCCAAGCTACTAGCTGTTACAGATAAAATATGGAGCACTGGACATGTCTGTATAATGATCCCTGATATGCACTGCAAATTGCAAACCACACCTGCAGTGACTACTGTGTAGAGTGGACATAGCTGAACTGATTTTAATGAAGATGTTTTGCTAATGGAAGGAGTCATAGCAAGGCAGAATCAAGCTCTGTGTGTGCCAGTGAAGCCTGTTTTGTATCCTGGGCTAGGCTTTGTGCTGCTGCTGGTGCACTGCTGCTGTAATTCAAACCTTTTCATCTAAAGCCAGATCACTGTGACTGTGACTGTACTGCTTATGAGCAAACACACACCCTCAGCTTCCAGCAGAGATGAGGTGGCTCTGCTGGTCAGAACCAGAAAGCTTGGAGGCAGTACAAAATCTACAGTAAATGAGACACTTCCCCTCCTGCCCACTCCCTCTTTTACAGTATGTGCTTACACAATCACACAGGTGAAATCTTGCTAAAAGTGTTTTGCCATGATAGTAACACTCTAAATTAAATGGGAGCCTTTACAATACCTGATGATCACCAGAACCTCTGAAGAAATTTCCCCTTTGCATCCCTCCCCAGTTTTTACAAATTATATTGATGTAGGCTTTGCTCCTGCATGGGTGTTCTGCAGTTTCACTCTACATTTGGAACATGACTCCTACCTAGTAAAGCCACAAAAATAATTAACATATTTAGAAAGTCTAGAACCCTTCTCCATTATGAAGCCTCTAACATAGTTATTGCTGCTGCAATAAAACTTGCCTGTGTTATTCTCATGAAAAATCCCAACTAAATAAGTATGCCAATTTTACATTCAATTTTCTCACCCTCATGTTGCTTTTACAATATTTCATTCTGTTCTTATCCATGGCTGAAGTGTATCAGTGTAGACAACTCTGGGAAAAAATAAGTCTGCTCAGTGATTTGACCCTGCTGTGTGTGTGGAGAAGACTGGGTTAACTAATTAGGGACATTTGTGCCTGCCTCTGCCTGGACTTGCTTCCAGCGAGACTGAAACTCTGACACCATTATAGATTAATTCTGAAATGTTTGACCACAACTGTCATAACAGCCCTCAATTAAAACAAGCTTTTGAATAATGAATCAATAATCTGTCAAATTTTAAAATGGAATGCCAGGGACTAATCAAAGCTTTAGCCCTTCGGGAGGCAGTGCAATCCAGTAAATGAGAAACTGGACAAACTTGGGTCTTCTGGTTCTCAAACTGGGCTTAAGGCAGATGCTGGGCCAGTTTTCTTTCGTACTCCCACACTGGTTTTTGTCATGGTTATTGATAAAGCATATTTTAGAGGAACAGGACAGATCTTAGTTGGGATTTCTAATTGTTAGGATAATAAGGATGATGATGGTGGTGAATTTGAAAATTGTAATAATTTGAGGTCTTTGGATCACACAGCAAGGAGAATTTGAGCATATATTGCAGCCCTTTTCAAGCTGGGCAGCATTATTTGTTATGCTGTTTAAAAAGAAATCACCGATGTATTTCTTGTGCCAACCGTTGCTTTCTGAAAAAGAAAATTCCCCCCAGACCAGTGACATAAAAAGCTAGTGGCATATGGATCCATTCTAATTACC
The DNA here is from genome assembly GCF_014805655.1 of Passer montanus. Taxonomy (NCBI): domain Eukaryota; kingdom Metazoa; phylum Chordata; class Aves; order Passeriformes; family Passeridae; genus Passer; species Passer montanus. The sequence continues at coordinate 6,355,025 of NW_024372036.1, forward strand.
AGTCTGGCCATCCTGCAGTCAGCTACAAGGGAGCTGATTTGGCCAGTGACATTAATATCAATTGAATCAATGTCAATACCCGGGCTGTCTCTGGAATACAAATTGTGTGATGCTGCCCTCCAGCCACGCTGAGCAGAGCAGAAGCTGAGCCACAGCTCCTGCCCAGGACACTGAGAGGCACTGGGTGGACTCAGCTCGTGGCTGCTACAGCACAAGCAGAGGAGTTAAGGGGCTTGGTGTGTGCTCACAAACTCACAGTCTTTAAAGGCCAAATCGCCAAATCCTTACAAACAGGTTCTTTACGTGTTTGCAACCATTTTGTGTGGGTTATAACTCAAGGACACTCAGTTCAACACAACCTTTAAGAAGGAAGATAGTGTATATATAGGCTAAAAAAACCATTTTTCTTGGCTTAATAGAGGGCATTAATCCTGAGCACAATATTAAAGGGCAGAGCCAACTTAGACTTCAAACAGGTGAGGGGATCCAGGTTGCTTAGGAAGAAGGCACTGGGCAGGAGGATGCTGAACCTGAGGAACCTCACCCCAATATCCATAACAGAAGCACACTGCATGACCTGAAAATGATATTTCCAGGATGAGAATTTGCCCTGAATACAGAATGAGAATTGACAGCCCTGAAAATAAACCAGCTCCATTGTTTGGACTGTACTAAAATAATGATACTAAAATGAACCTGTGAAAAGGGAATAGAAGCTATAAGCAAGAAAAGATTTTTTTCAAACCAAACCATGCAATTATGTAGTTTCAGAGGAAAGAGAAAGTTCTTGAGGAGGGTTCAAGAAGGCACACAACAAAATTAATAGGATATAGAAAATGGAAGAAGAAAAATGTGCTAAGCGTGAAGAGGACCAGAGTGCATATAGAGCTGCACTGGAAAACAGAGAAGAAAAAAAAAAGAAAAAAAAAAATATGTACATTTTGGGTATGTACTGACAGCAGGGAGGAACAGATCCAGGCAGGAAAATATTTATGGGCATAGGGAAGAGACATTTTTTAAGGAGAAATAAGCTGCACAAAGTCTGTAGTTACATTTAAATATTAGGCTAGCAGTCTGTGCCACTATTGTATTTTGCATATATGTATAAATCAAATAAATTGCCTTTGCATTGCACAGAAACAGTCTAAATGTTATGTATGGTCTTTCAACTCATTTAAAGAATCAGTGGTACCATTCCACATCCCTATATTAATCTTGCAGGCAGTACTTGGATGACATCTTGCTGAAAATCCCAGGAGAAACTTGATTGGGGTAAGCAGCAACTAGACCCCGTGGCTCACACCTCTTCAAGAGTTAATCTCACTTCTGTGGCCTGGCAAAGTTCATTATATGATTAAAACGTTGTTTCATTACATGTCACTCGAGTCTCCAACTCACTGTACAGTGCAAAGAGGAAAAAAAGGGAGCAGAGGAGCAGAAAGGGAGAGTTCAGGCAGTGCCATCACCCCCAGGGAGCTCTCCCCTGCCTGCCCCTCTCCTGGATAAGAAAGCAGGAATGGAAAGTGAGTCAGCAGCCAGCAGTGCAACATGCCCTTGGCACAGCAGGGTGGCCACCCAGCTGCCCTTTAAAGAGCTCCTGACAAATTTTGGGCTAAGGAACATGCTGGAAAGAGTCAGGGAGAGATGGGCAAATGGAGGAAATGGTGCTCTGCTTATTGGGCTGAGTGTGAAAGTGCTGCAAATTTTTTAAAAAAAACCTTCCATGTCTGTATAAAAGCTGAGCTATTCCTTGTGATCTCTGTAAGTGCTCACTTTGTCATGACACCTCTCCATGTCAAATATGTCTTTTGTTTGAGCACCAACTTCTATGGACCTGTTTCTTCATCACCAAAGACATCCTCCTTTGTGTTTGGTGCAGCAAGAACACCCACAGCTTAGTTGGGATTTCTAATTGTTAGAATAATAAGGAAGATGATGGTGATGAATTTGAAAATTGTAATAATTTGAGGTCTTTGGATCACACAGCAAGGAGAATTTGAGCATATATTGCAGCCCTTTTCAAGCTGGGCAGCATTATTTGTTATGCTGTTTATTTGTTGGTGCTGCCCTTGGAATTCAAGCCAGGGACGAGTGCAGCCTGTGGGCTCATATTCACCTGGAGCTTCTGCCACAGCTGCCCTGTGCAAGGATGCAATGGAGGAGCAGAGGACACGTTCTCATCCTGCTGCTTTCCACAGGCTTCCCCCTAAGATCAGTGCAGAAAGAGATGAATCTCCAGAAGGTGACTGGGATGCTCATTGAACCCTCTTCATTAGCTGGAGGTGGAGGGCAAAAGCACTGTGAGCCTGGGTGCTGGAGTCAGTGGCCGAGATAAATCCATGTTTAGGGGCAGAGATACCCATGGCTGTGTGGGCTGTGTGTCACAGATTTTTCTGAAGAATGCTACTCACAAGTGATGAAATGCTAATTAATAAGGTGTTTCCAAAACAGAACACCCCACAAAACACAACCAGAGGACTGTCCAGACCTATATTTGCATACAGTTTAAAACAAAATGATTACATTCTCATTACAGCTTACTGTCTCTTATGCAATTTGAACATTGAGGCTAGCTCAGTGTGATCTCACAAATCTCCCTTATCCTGAGGTCTGTAAGCATTTTAGTCTCAAGTTCACCATTTTTTGCTGGTCTCTTCACCATGAATATAAAATTTTACAAAAAACCCTTAAAATAAAGAAGTGATTTTCACCAAACATGAGTCTTCCAGTATTTAAGGTTTAAAGCATGAATAATTTAATATTACTCTCACTAGATCTTTCCCACACACTGAATGTCCCATAGCAAATGTCCCCCTCCCCAACAACTGAGAAACATAGCTGAATAAATCAGAAAATTATTCTGCCCTACCATTTTCAAGCAGTGTGGTTTTTATTCATTCAGAAAGTAAACAAGGTCAGAGGAGTTCATCATACTTGTCAACCAGCCCTGCAGTATAATAATCTTTTTTATAAGCCAGATCCTCAACCGATTGTAAACCACATAGTTCTTCTGTTCACAAATAAACATTTGGTATTCTGTGTGTAAAATGTTATCCCGTTGTCAGATCCACTGTTACATTAGATAAAAAATAAAAAAATACAATCTCTCATAAC